>NC_086375.1:75035751-75668506 GCF_036588685.1 Mytilus trossulus
GCAAATGAAAAAATGAAATCGGCGCAAATGAAAGAATGAAAATTTTCAAAATCGGCGCAAATGTCATACGCCCATATATTCCAGAGGTTCAAGTGTCTAGACCTGTTTTACCTTTGTTGGCCCAGGTAAAAATGCACCACACAGTAAAGTATGTTCACAAGAAGCCTAGGTCTGAAACCAAATTTCTGAAGCTTATGATTTGTAGTTCATGAGAAAATGCACTGAAATTTCATTACATGCACACAAAAAAGTTAACCAGAATGGTCCAAGTGTGATTATTGTGTCAGACTTTCTGGACTGTTCAAGAATAGATTAAGGAAAGTATTATTAGAATGGGAGTTCCTTACAAAATCAGATAGGACAAACATGTGTAAGTGATCATGGTCATGAAATGCATTCAAAGGGAAGCCAATTTTTAATTATTTTTTTTTATTTTAAAGAGGACTGTTATATGTGAATGTAAAGATGACCTATAAACTAAACTTGATATATCATAGATATTTAATACAGTCAAGTGTAAAGGAATACTAATATCTAATGGTCAATAATCTAATCTTGATTGAACTGAATTGGTCTTTTAATTCTTCATGTTGATGATATAAACATACATTTATTGTATTAAATAACTGATATAATGAACAGGTATAATCTAATAACAATAACTTATAACAATAAATTGTATCAGTTAAAATCATTAGTTAAACACAACATATCCTTAAAGGCAGTGACTTGTTTAGTATAATTTTCCTCTCTTGAATCTTGTGTTTAAAGTAAGTTCTATTACTGTAGTGGATTTCTTTTTAAAAAGAAAGCATTCTGAGAGTTTTGCATGGCCTCTAGTACCAGTTAAATATTTATTGTACTGGAACAAAATGTTTAACTTGATCTATAACATGTCATGGTGAAAACTATATATAACAAAATTTAAAATCAAGTCAATATCTTCAAGCAAGACAAAAAAAAAGGTGTGGAATTAAGAAAACTGAATATTTAAGTGAAGTTTTTAAGTCCAAGGAACATAACTCTGGCCAAAATCATCAGAATAAAGCAAAATTCGTACTTGGTCTGTTACTTGTCATAATAAACTGTATACCTATTACCAAATCAATATCTTCAAGCATGACACAAAAAAGTGTGAAAACTGATAATTATAACTAGTAGAAAAATAACACCCAAGTACCATAACTCTGCACAAAATCATCAGACTGGTACAAAATTCAAACTTGATCTGCAACTTGCCATGATAAAACAATGTACCAATTATTAAATCAACATCTTCAAGCAAGACGAAAAAAAGTGTGGAAAACTGAGTATTTGAGTGAATTTTTCACCATTTGAACTTGATATGTACATGTAATTATAACTGCTTGTCATGATGAAACAATATTCCCAATATCAAAATATTTTCAAGCATGAAGAAACAAATTGTGGAAAACTGATTTGCTAGACTGACTGATGTATAGACAGACAGATGGAAAGCAAACCAAAAGTCCCCTTTGACCTCATCAGTAGGGGACTAAAAGGAGAATTATACATGTACATAGGAATGTGAACTAGGTGTTGCTCACCTCAATCTACATTTATGTCCATGGACTCTCTCAATTATAGACATTTTTGTTGTTAACCGTTTCACTCTTCTATGGGTTGTTTCAAAATGCAAAAAGTTGAGAATTTGAAATTAGGGAATTAACTCCAATATGGAGAGGAGGTGTGATTGTTGATGTACATGACTTATGTGTAGACTTATGTGTAAACACAAAAAAAAATCTATCAAAATCTACAATTTTAAAAGCAGTATACAAATGGTATAACCAAGATTTGAGCATGTTACATTTTTAATATATTTAGTCTTGTTAATCATTTTTGCCTGTTTTAATTTTCTTTATATCAATAGTTTTCAAGGTTGAAGGCTAAATTGTCAAATAAATTAAGATAATTAAAGGGCAATAACTCCTGTCAGAAAGGAGTCAAAGAATAATCATGGCTATATGGACTCAATTATAGATTTTGTCTTACTGCTACTGGTCAATTTTACAATTTAAGCTTAGCTCCCTATTATAATCTCTTACCTTAGGCCTTTTCCATACAACACCTGCTAACTTTCCTTGTGTGTGAAACACAGATCTATCATCTGGAGGAAATTCTGTGTCAATGAACAAATTTCCTTTACTCTTACAATCACTCTTTAGCTTATCATAATCTTGTCCTTTATGTTTTCTTGTTGAACTTAAGAAAGGTAATTTGAAAGGCATTTTGGTATTTTTCTACCTGGAACTAAAGAGAAAATTCAAAGCTGTAACATTTATCAAGTAAACAATGTCAATAGTTAAGAGTTAAATGTAAAGAAAACTTCTGCATCTTATATAAAGCCTAGAGTATAAATAGACTATTAGAGTCATTTGAGAGTAAAGGGACATTTTTTCAGTTGTTTGGATTCTATTCTAATTACCATATATACAATCAATCTGTATTAAGAGACCACTTAAGGGAGAGAGAAAAAGTGGTCTCTTAATACAGGTTCAATATATATGAAATGTACTACAGAGGGATCTAAAATTGGTGGTCTCTTAACACAGGTTTAAGCTTATTACAGGTTGTCTTTTAAGCAGGTTTGACTGTATATACAGCATAAATACAGCACACTTGTTGAGAATACCGTGGAAGTTAAGACGTTGTGTTTAACTGTTTTGTATCTAGGGTTGACATCAGTTTGTGACATAGCCTTAGCAGCTCTGAGATATATATGAAGTAAACATTAAACTGTATGGTTGTATTGTTTTCTGTATACTATAATAGAAGTTAGCCTCAACATTTATGGTGCCATGACCAAAATGGAAAATGGATACAACGCTGAAAGCCATTCGTTCTGGACATAAAGGAGCAATTACAAAACTTTGGAAGAATTTTGGAGACATATGAGACACTCCCGAAATAGAAATTGAGGATGTCACAGCTATTTAGATTCTGTGTTACAGAAATTGGATATTCTTAAAGATCTGAATGATAAAATTGCAGATGCAAGCTTGGATGAAAATGTGGTGGATGAATTTCAACAAACAGATATCGATGAGTACATGTTTAGATTAAAAAATTCGTCAATCTTATAAATAACACTGAAAACCAGGAAGATACTAGTTTTGTATTCATTGACACATACAGTATGTGTACAAATGTGCTACTGAAAACGGCTGTTCATAGCTCCTTTATGATCAGGTAATATATCTATGGATACGAATGTTTTATTTGATGAGGGTGCACAAAGATCTTTTTTACCAGATGATCTAGCGGATAAATTAAATTTGAAAACTGAAGGAATTGAATTTGTACCACTATCAGCATTTGGAGAGGACAACACAAGCACGAGAGAACTATGCACAACCACAGTGCATTTATTTATCGAAACTGAAAATAGGTGCAAAATCCCAATAAAGTCTTTATTGTTCCTACTTTAGCAGTTCCAAAAAATAATCATATGCGCTATGTTAAACGAAATGAATTATCTAAACAGATTAAGACTGGCTTAACCAGTTACCAAAGACAATTATTTTGAGATATCATCAGGTCAGGAATAGGCTTTGACAAAACTGAAACTTTCAGAGGACTCAATAAGGGTCATAATATTGGTTGCAAGTTGCAAAATCATGCTCCTATCTCACACTAGCATTTTATTACAAAGTATTTGCATTATACGTCAATTGGTCTATACCAATATACCTCAATTGGTGGATTATACCTCAATTGAGGTATAATCCACCAATTGGTGGTTATTCCTGACCTGATCATTACAAGAACATGTCCACAGTACAATTTCCCTACTCACACTATCATTTTCTACGTTCAATAGACTGTGAAATTTAGGTAAAACTCTTATTTGGCATTAAAATAAGTAAGATCATATTATAGGGAACGTGTGTACTAACTTTCAAGTTGATTGGACTTCAACTGTATCAAAAACTATCTTGACTAAACTTAAATCTGAGGCGGGACAGACAGACGGATGACCGAACAGACCAGAAAACATAATGCCCCCTCTACTATCCTTAGACTCCTACGAGTCCTAGGACCTAGGTGGGGCATAAAATGGAATGAATGAGGAATGCTCTGCAAATGACTCAGTCGCAAATAAAAGTAATTATGTTTGTTGGATGAATTTACGCTTTACAACCTAGCTTTCTTACACCATTGTTGAGAAAACAACCTATTTGTGGTTATTAGAATAAATTATTACCTGCAAATGTGCAAAATTACTACGGGCAACTTTCCTTGCTAGCCTGCCAATCGGATGCCCCGCCTTTTTTCATTCGGAAGCCTTCTGTTTCGTCCCTATATTTTAAAGGGAGATAACCAGCATGAGCACAGTGCAACAAGTGCTCCTCGACAATATGATTCCATGCGAAAACTATGAGCCATACAAAATGTCCGGATCGGTCCCAATCGGAACTACTCGGCCTTTCTGGTTGCACGAAGAAATTATTGTACTGCATAGCGAGAATGGCCGAGTAGTTACGATTGTACTGCATAGCGAGAATGGCCGAGTAGTTACACTTGTTATTTGTACTGCATAGCGAGAATGGCCGAGTAGTTACGATTGGATCGGTCCGTACACTTATCCGCAGAAAAGTAATATTCAAATTATCCGATGCTGTGAAAAAGTTTCTATTGAATCGGTCATAATTACAACAAAAAATAGTAAATAAAATTGAGAATGGAAATGGGGAATGTATCAAAGAGACATCAACCCGACCATTGAAAAAACAACAGCGGAAGGTCACCAACAGGTCTTCAATGTAACGGGAATTTCCCGCACCTGGAGGTGTCCTTCAGCTGGCCCCTAAACAAATATATACTAGTTCAGTGATAATGAACGCCATACTAATTTCCAAATTGTACACAAGAAACTAAAATTAAAACAATACAAGACTAACAAAGACCAGATCTCGAGGCTCCTGACTTGGGACAGGCGCAAAAATGCGGCGGGGTTAAACATGCTTATGAGATCTAGTTTCCGCATGCTGATTTTAAAACTTTAATTTAGATATAACTGATTCAGTGAAGCTATTTATAGGTTTTGTAGGTGTTGAAAGTGGACACTATTCACGTGAAATACGTGTGTAAAGGACACTTTTTCATATCCAAAGTCCCCCTATCAAGTCCAAATGTCTTTAAATTTTGATTTATGACTGACTAGCTGATACTCAGTATAACAGATACGAACTATGATTGCAACGTAAGCTAGACCAAAAATTTCATTTTTATGCCCTTCCCCCAAGTTTTGACTTATGCAACGTTAATATTTTACAGCCGATTTCGTTGAGTTTGTAGGCGAAGGTTATATCGTTGATTAGCTTGTTAGCTGAACCGTGAAGTCGATCATTATTGGTACGTTTATAACGTCTATACTTTCGCAGACCATCCGGCACACTTTAGCGTGTGTAGGCATCGCACGTTAGCGTATATCATCGCACTTTAGCGTAACCATCGTACATTAGCGTAACCATCGCACTTTAGATTCCTGACTTACTTGACTTAATCCACTTCGTCCCAAGGGGGACATAGGGCGACTACAGTTTATTTCCATTTCTTCCTGTCCATGGCTATTCGTTTTGTTTCTTTCCAGGTCATCATAATTTTACTCAGCTCGGTTGTTAGTACCCTGCGCCAGGTGTTTTTCGGCCTTCCCCTTTTTCGATGTCCTTGGGGGTTCCATTCTAGGGCTTGCTTGGTAATGTGTGTGTCTTTTTTTCTGAGGGTATGCCCGATCCACTTCCACTATCTTGTTCTTATTGTCTGGGTTGTTGGCTGTTGTTTTGTTCTTCTCAATAGCTCATTGTTGGATATTTTGTTTGGCCATCTGATGTTGAGGATGTTTCTCAAACATTTATTGACAAAGGTCTGGATAGATTTGATGGATGCAGCTGTTTCTCTCCAGGTTTCTGATCCGTATAAGAGTACAGATTTCACATTGGTGGTAAATATCATTAACTTTGTGCTAGTTCTTACAGCATTACTGATGACATCCAAACAGGTTTAAGCATGGAAAATACCTGTTGTGATTTCTTTTTTCTTGTCGATATGTCTTTGTCTGTGCCTCCTGATGTACTGACAATACTTCCAAGATAGGTGAAATGTTGAACATCTTCAACAGTAGAGTCGTCGATCTCGAGACAATCTTGCTGGTTTGTATTTAGCCTCATTGACTTAGTTTTCGGTGCGTTGATGTATAGGCCTGTTTGTTTTGCTACTGTTTCAAAACTTTTGGTCTGATGTTGAGCATCTTGAAAGCGATGGGATAGTGCACAAATGTCATCAGCAAATTCGAGATCTTCAAGACGAGTTGTGAGGGTCCATCCGATGCCTTTTGGATCTTTGTAGGCTGATTTACCAACCCAGTCAACTAGGAAAAGGAGATGAGAGAGAAGACAAACTTGACGTACCCCAGTTGTAACAGGGAATGATTCGGTCATAGTTCCACCATGTATAACTTGACAGGAAAATTGGTCGTTAAGCAGTTTTATCATTTTGATGATCTTTTGTGGGATTCCATAGTGTGCCAGAATGTCCCATAGAACCTGATGGTCAATGCTATCGAAAGCTCTCTGGAAATCCACAAAATTTAGGTATAGTGTCGTCTGCCATTCTATTGTCTATTCAATAATAATTCTCAATGTGGCTATTTGGTCTACACATGATCTTTCTTGTCTAAAGCCAGCTTGTTCATCTCTAAGCATCTTGTCGACTTCATTTTTCATTCTGATAAGGATGGTGCTACAGAGCAGTTTACTAGGTATGGACAATAAAATGACACCTCTCCAGTTTTTGCAAAGCGACTTGTTACCTTTCTTAGGGATTTTTACCAAAAGTCCTTTACTCCAGTCATCTGGTATTTCTTCTTCTTCCCAGATCTTATTTATAAGTTGTAACAGGCTAAGGACAGATGTATCATCCAAGACTTTTTTAGCTTCTGATGGTATGTTATCAATGCCGCCTGCTTTTCCATTTTTTAGACTTTTGATAGCTTTGTTAACCTCAGTTTTTGTTATTTTGCTGGTTTTGATGTTTAATATTGGACCATTTTGTAATTCAGGTGGATCTGTAGGTGGGGGCCGGTTAAGAACCTGCTCGAAATGTTCTTTCCACCTTTCAAGTTGATCTTCCAGTTTAGTGAGGGTATTTTTGTCTTTGTCTTTGATAGGTGTATTTGAAGTTGGTGGTTTACCGCTTAATTGTTATTTTTTCTAAATAGGTGCAATTTGGGTACCCTTACGTTAGGCTTCGTTGAGCTGGCTTTGTTCATTGTTAAAGACCGAGTACGGCGACCTAAATTATTGTGGTATTTGGTCTCTTGTGGAGAGTTGTCTCATTGACAACCATACAAATCTTCTTTTTATATCATCATAGATACCGGGATTGGAAATTTGCATATGCGCCGGACGCGCGTTACGTCTTCAAAAGACTCATCAGTGACGCTCGAATCTAAATAAAGTTTACAAGGCCAGATAAAGTACGAAGTTGAAGAACATTGAGGACCCAAAAATTTCTTCAAGTTTTGCCAAATACAGCTAATAAAATAAACTTCTAAAAATAGTATATGTGCCTTTGATTTTATTGATTTATACAGAATAATATAAAGGATAATTGATTTAAAATACTTGTAACATCACGATTTCTGAAAACTATATTTCAATATTTTTCAGACTGTATCTTAAACGATCTTTCTAGATGATAGAAGTCAGTCTCGTGTGAATAAAGGAACAAGTCACCCGGCAAGATGAGGGAGGAGCATATAGTTGGCTGCAATTGGAATACCGATAGTTTGTTGGGGAAAAAAACGGCCTCCAGGCGTAACAAATATGTCATCAATCTAGGAATCAGTCAGTTTCAGAGAATTTATTGTTTGAATCAGAGTGATTTCTATAGAACCAGTTTTACCATTTTCTACATTTGAAAATGCCTGTACCAAGTCAGGAATATGACAGTTCTTGTCCATTCGCTTTTGATACGTTTTGTTATTTGATTTTTCCATGTGCTAATGGACCACTTTCCGAATTGATATTCCTTTAAGTTCAGTATTTTTGTGATTTTTCTTTTTTCTATATGACCGCAAAAATTGATTTTTTTTTAGTCGTATATTGGTATGACGTTTTCGCACCATAACTTTGGTATAAGTAAATAGAAATCTATGAAATTTAGACACAAGGTTTATGACCACAAAAGGAAGGTTTGGATTGATTTTGGTAGTTTTGGTCCAAACAGTTTAGCAAAGGGTCAAAAATTAAACTTTGTTTGATTTCATGAAAAATAACTTATTTGGGTTCTTTGATGTGTCAAATCTAACCGTGTATTCAAATTCTGAATTTTTGGTCCTGTTTTCAAATTGGTCCACATTAAGGCCCAAAGGGTCCAAAATTAAACTTAGCTTGATTTAACAAAACTGGAATTCTTGGGGTTCTTTGATGTGCTGAATCTAAACTGTACTTCGATTTTTTTAATTATGGGCCCAGTTTTCAAATTGGTCCAAAATTATTATATTAAGTATTGTGCAATAGCAAGAAATTTTCAATTTAACAGTATAGCGCAATATCAAGAAATTTTCAATTGCACAATAGCAAGAAATATTCAATTGCACAGTATTGTCCCATTTTAGAATTGATCTACATTAAGGTCCAACCAGATGCTCCGCAGGGCGTATCTTTATACGACCGCAGAGGTTGAACCCTGAACGGTTGGGGCAAGTATGGACACAACATTCAAGCTAGATTCAGCTCTAAATTTGGATTGTGATTAAATAGTTGACACAGCATAGGTTTCTGACACAGAATGAATGTGTTCTAATGAACTTAAATTTTTTGTTTTCTCTTAGAGCAATTCACTATGCTGTTGAATATTAATCCTCTCAAAAAAATGTTTGAAGATTTTTTTTTTTTATTTATAAAATTTCAAATGAGAAAAATTGAACCCAATTTTTTAATCACATCCCCCTTTCCCTTATTCCAAAACTAATCTCAATTAAAATATTCTGATGGAGTTTGCAACAATAACTACTCATTTAAATACATCATAAAATATTAAGATGTAAAAAAACTGCTTGTTATCACTGAATGGTAAAGATTATTTAAATTTATCAGTTGGTAGTAAAAAGTGAATATACATTGTATATTTTATATAACAAAGATTTAAGTTGATTCTGGACAAAGAAAGATAACTCCAATTAAAAAAAATTCTTGCAATAAGATATTTCGTGCTTACTATTCTGGACAAAGAAAGATAACTCTAATTAAAAAAAAAATTTGCTATTTCACAATATTGTGAAATTAAATATTTCTTGCCACTACTAAAGTTATTGTGCGAAAACCAAGAATAATGCTCATTTGGCCCCTTATTCCTAAACTGTTGAAACCAAAACTCCCAAAATCAATCCAAACCTTTTTTTTGTGGTCATAAACCTTGTGTCAAAATTTCATAGATTTCTATTAACTTAAACTAAAGTTATAGTGCGAAAACCAAGAAAATACTTATTTGGGCCCTTTTTGGACCCTAATTCCTAAAATGTTGGGACCAAAATCAACACCAACCTTCCTTTAATGGTCATAACCCTTGTGTTAAAATTTCATAGATTTCTATTCACTTTTACTAAAATTAGAGTGCGAAAACTAAAAGTATTCGGACGACGACGCCAACGTGATAGCAATATACAACGAAATTTTTTTCAAAATTTGCGGTCGTATAAAAGTTAATCTTTGATTTCAACAAAAATTGAATATATGGGGTTCCTCAATATGCCGATTCTAACCATTATTTACATTTTTAATATTTGGGCCCAGTTATCAAATTGGTCCATAGTGAGGTCAAAAATGGAACATTATATGCGGAGTCAACCATCAGAGGCGGATTTAGGGGGGGGGGGGGGGGGGGCCAGGCCACCCTTTTTGAGAAAAAATTTGGTTGCTTATATAGGAAATCACTGAAGCGTGCCCCCTCTTAGGTCAGTAAGTGGGTCCCCACTTAAGAAAATTTCTGGATCCGCCACTGACCATGTATTTAGATTTGGGATATTGGACCAGAATTAATAAATGTTGTTTTAAGTTTAAGTTCTATTGAAACCTATGTTGCGTCAACTATTTAATCACAATCCGGATTCAGAGCTGTATCAAGCTTAAATGTTGTGTCCATATTGCCCCAACTGTTCAGGGTTCGACCTCTGATTTTAGTTTCCAGACAATAACTCGCGTTTAAGAATATGGATCTCTCTGAAATCGTACTACAAATTTCCATCCTACAAAGGAAAGGTTATTGTAATTGCTCCAAGGGGAGAGGGAGTTTTGAAAATTTTCAAGAAGAATTCTTTATTGTGCAATAAATTTAAGATCTTTACATTTATTTTGTGTCAGAAACCTATCCTTTCAAAATTTGATCCCAATCCAAATTCAGACAGAATCAAGCTTGAATATTGCTCGTTTTTGGCCCCCAATTCCCACATTTAATAACCTTGTGGTAAAATGTTAGAGAGATCCATACACTTACAAGTTATTGTCCAAAAACAACAAAAATGCTAGTTGTTGGCCCTTAAAACCTAAACTGTTTGCATCATAAGGCCCAAGATGAATTCAAACCTGCAAGTTGTGGTACAATTTCAGAGCAATTGAAATACTTATACACAAGTTAATATATTGAAAGTAGGAAAATGCTTATTTTGGGCCCCTTATTCCAAAACGGTTGGGACCATCTTCCCAAATTCAATCCCAACCTTCCTTTTGTGGTATTGAACCTTCTTAATAAATTTCAGAGATCTATCATCAATTCACTCAAGTTATTGTCTCGACACCAAATGGGTCTTTGGACGATGCCATTTGATTCTAGAATTTTTTGGCTCAGGAGTACACCCTTAACAGTAAGATGTTAAATAAAATTCCTCCATCAGCTTTATATTGCCTTTTGTGGTCATAGATTAAACCTAATGTCTTTGGACATTGGTGCGATACCAGTATATGACCGCAATTTTCTTTTGTGGTTGTATAAAAAGAGAACAAAGACAAAAATAAACTTCATAAATGTGGAATCCAGGTCATCTACATTCTGAAATATGTAGCATTATATAAAGTTTACAAATTGCGCGATTGTAATCCAAATTTCACACATTCAGCGACGGTCTTTGTAGGCAAGACAATAGTTTCAATGTCTCCAGTATTGCAATTGTTTAATCTATTCAAAGTTCTAAATAAATGGAGAATGTGTCCATGAATATCAGATTACAATGCTGGCACATCAAAGTTATAAACTGAAAGACTAAAAGTGAAGCTATCCAAATTTACAATTGTGATCAAGAGTTCTATGGTAATAAGTATTGTGTATAAGTTTCATAGCATTTGTTTTAAGTTAACTTAAGTTAAGAGAATTAAACTTAAAATATCAACAATGTTTCCATTTGTAAAGGGCATAACTCTAGAAAGGTTAGAAGTGACAGCACCCAAGTTCAAACTTATCTGTATTTTGTGGTAATAATCATTTTGTACAAAGTTTGATAGCATTTAGTTCTTTGGTCTGAATTTAAGTTTAAAACATCTCATTTCTTTAATTTAAATTGTGATACTAAAATATTGATGCTTGCTAATGCTTATTTGTGGAACAACTTGTTTTGATGTGTCATGTCAAGCAATACACCTTATTCTTTGTGTCAAGTCAGGCAATACTTGCCAATACATCCAGATTTATGTTGATTTGATTTTGATGTGTTTTAATGCCACTTTTCTGCACCACATTTAGGCTATTTCGTGGTGGCCAGTTTTTATTGGTGGAGGAGCCAGAATGCCCTAAGAAAACCACAACCTTTAATAGGAAACTGGCAATCCTTGTCAATTAAGATTGGAGTATAGTGCACCTGCACGAGCTGGGTTAAACTCACAACCTCAGTGTTGACTGGGTAGTGATTACAGTGGTAACTAAGACCACTCTGCTTCTTTTCTGAGTCATGAAGTACATTCTTGATTTAATCAGGTAATCAGTACTCATTAGGTAAGATACTAGGAAGTTCACTCTGTTGACCATCTCTTAACACAATAATTTTAGGATTTTTTTAATTTATTTTATTCAGTCCCATTAGTTTATTCTTTCTCTCCTCCTTTAACTGGCAGTTTCTTTGTACCCCTGATTCTTCCAGTACGACGGGCAGCAATAAGACCAACCTGTAAATAGAGTTAAAAGTTATCATTACCAGTGAAACATTGGATATTATATAATTGTGTGAAAATTGTCAAAAAATTGTTGATGCTTATATATAATGGATCAAATTTATAGCCTTGAAACTAAAATGTTTGCAATTTTTTCATTGCTAAAGGGGCATAACTGTTAAAGTGATACAACAAAAACTAACTTGATCTGTATTTTGTGGTAATAAGCATTTTGTAAAGTAACATGATATTTGGTTGAGACAAACTTAAGTTTAAGAACGGAAACAAAAAATTTGTAATTCTAGCAATTTATAAAGGGGGATAATTCTAGAATGTTTAAATGACATCTCTTAATTCAAACTTGATTTGTGTTTGTAGTTATAAGTATTGTGTATAAGTTTTTATCATTTGGTTGAGGCAAATTCAAGTTAGAGAACAGAAACCAATATTGAGACATGGTTGTGTACGTACAGGCAGACAAGGGTAAAACTTAATGCCCCCCTCTGCTATGGTGGGGCTTAACAAAAACATTACTCAACTACATTTAAGAATATGTAGCCCACCCTACAAATGAAATTTCTCCTTACCTTTCTACCAGCTGATGTGTCTCTTCTAACTGTTGAGGCTTTACCAATATGTTGATGATTACCACCACCATGGGGATGCTCAACAGGCTACAAAAACAAGATATAAATAAATAATTGTAACTTGCCTTCTCATATTATATGTATAAGAAATCTAAGTTATAATTAATTTTTTTTTATCATTTCCTAGCTGTCAGAAGCTGCAGAAAATCAAAAGATGCAAATGCAGGTTGTATTATAACACTTGTGTGTGCTCCTCTACTACATAAAGAGATTATTTGGTTTTGATTAATTTTTAACACTACTAACAGTAAATATTATTTAGACTTCTGAGTTCTCAATCTTATATCTGCTAAATGAAGGCTGGCTAAACTTAGCATTTGTATACGGGTCAAATGACCTACACAGAGGCAGTTTTAACTGTAAATATACATACGTTCATAGCCACACCACGAACTTTAGGCCAGCAATTTCTCTTTGCTTTGTATTTGAAGTATGCACGACCAGCCTTTAACATGGGTTTGTCAATACGTCCACCACCAGATACAATTCCTACAATTAATATTAACTTTTTATTAATTCATTCAAGTAATTGATCCATTTTTTCTAAACAAGATAATGCACCCAAATGACACAATGTCTCTCATCATTTAATGTTAAGTTTAAGCTGTGAAATCTGGGTTAAAAGTTTTTTTCTCAAAAGTTCACTTCATAATAATTACATTAGATGTATGTTTCATTATAATACGTTATTCTGATTGGCTAACTGCACATTACATGTTATTCCGTAAGCAATTGCATCAGACAATAACATTTATCATTCATGATGACACGAGGTCCCACAATAAAGTGCACAGGTGAATTAAATAAAATTGATAAAAATCGTGTTTTCATGATCCTAGTTAAAAATGTAATAAAAAGTATTGAATGCTTCTTTTTATAACTTTATAGGGTTCTAAAAGCGTTGACCGTGCTTACATTTTTAGAATGAAGCACTGCTGCGCTTCATACAAAATGTACTTCGGTCAAAGCTTTTACACCCAAATAAATTAACAAAAAGAAGCATTCAATTCTTAAATAAAACAAGTTTGATCACACAAAGATTTTAACCAAAACGAAACGGATTGACAGAAAAACCAACAGAATCAGATCCCAGAACATAATGCACCATCACTATGAAAAAAATATTATTTTCCTGTATAAATATTCTCTTACTCATTTTAAAATTCACAAAGTTCTATACTCAAATTCATATTTGCACTCATTAATTTGACATCTCAACTCCAAAATGCATACCAATTTTTATTGATGCAAATTTATTTTGGAGCAAGTGTTTTCATGTTTGTTTGGACAAGCGATTTTTTTTCAATTTAAAGAAAGAAATCAGAATAACTTTGAATCAGATACTTTTAAATTTTCATCACAAATGATTCAGGTCAAAGTGAAGAATATTTGTAATCATCATTTATCAAATCTTATTCTGCTTTTTACAAAGTGATATTTTGTAAGACAAGACATAACTTATACCAAACAGTACAAATGTTAGGCTGACATTTTCACATTAAAATAATGATGACTGCAGACAAAAACATCTTGACATAATACATGGGGAATTTTTAAATGGTTTTTCAGGCTTACGATGAACATGTTAGTTATAAGGACTGTACTGTCCTAAAACCCTTGTTGTCAAGAACTTATTCTTGGTGTTACTCAATTTAAACTTTATATGGCTTAAACCATTCCACATTCTTAATAACTTATTCCCCGTGCATATAAAGGCAACCCAAAGATTGATGAGAACATGAATAGGAATGAATCTGCATCAGATACTTTTATAGTGTTCATCACCTTTAATTCAGGTCAAAGTGAAGAATGTTTTGTATTCATCATTTAGCAGTATTCATTTTTATTTTCCAAGACATTTATATAAGAAATCATCTTATATCTGCTAATATGTGAAAAATATAGGCAACTGGCAAGTGACAAAATTGTTCTATATAGAAGTTTAGTTAGGTTCAGGCAAGTGTCCAATTATTTATTATTGTGATTTTGTAGTTTTAGACTAAAATATGATTAGAATAATTGTGATATTGCGAAAAATCCTATCTAATTTATATAAAAAATTTCTAGATGCTTGTTTAAATTATGGCAATTACAACCCAGTCCCATTTTTCGCAATAATAAATACATTGTAATAATTTCTGAATTTGCAGTATAATTTGCCATTTATACCAATGTGAATACCTACCAACCATAGCTCTGTTTGCTGATGGGATAACTTTTTTGGCGCCTGATGGCAGTTTTACCCTAGACTTCTTGGTATCTGGGTTATGTGAGATTACTGTGGCATAGCCACCTGAAGCTTTGGCCAATCGTCCTCGGTCACCGGTTTTCTCTTCAAGTGAGCATACAATGGTTCCTTCAGGCATCACACCAACTGGTAAGATATTGCCAATCTGGAGAGAGGCTGCAAAATAATTAAATAATAAAACTGGCTGCAATCAATCATCATATATCTATCAAAGATTATTATAAATCAAATATCAATATTAATTTGTACAGCTGTTTATTTAATATGACAAAATATCATGAACTTATGTTTGCCATGAAATCTGCAGGGATGCAAAATCATTAAGATTGACAGCGACTAAAAGGGTAGCAGAATAATAATGTTGTGAAAACATACATGTACAGGTGCTGTATTTTTGGTAGGCCAGGAAAACTTTCAAAATTTGATGCATTTCTAAAATACTAGAGTTGTGTTCACAATGCATAATTATATATTTGGTTAGAATTGAGATAAAATGTACTATTTATCTTTAACCCATTAACCCCTAATGAAGCATATAGGCGTCATGGCGACAACAATTCTTTGATGGCACGTATGACCCTCCATACCTTTTTTGAATTGCCCAACTTGAACTGTCCTGATAGCAGGGACTTCAACCAAGCAGTTTATGGTCCATTACCTCTTGTCAGATGTCTGTTCATGAAAATATGGCACTTTGAAAGCCGTTTAAGAGTTCAAAATCGGAAAAACGTGAAAAGTAGCCAAAATCAGGTGGGGGTGGGCATCTGTTGATGGCCACTACTTAACTGGTAGTCATTGTAGGTATACACTATTATCGTAAATGCATGCATAGGTGGTATAGGAACACAAAGAGGTATAATATGGCAAATGGGAATCTAGTATGTAAAATCTAGGTCACCATTTTGTCAAAAATCTGTAAAAACGGACATTTAGGCAGACCTAACTTGACGATAACAATTCGCCAGCAAGACACTTAAGTCCCATATACTCCCAGTTAGCATGCATGGACTGCTGTAACTATAGGGTAATACTTGAATGACACAGAAACACAGTCTGGTTAATGTTCACCTCTCAAGGTTGTTTTAAAATCGGAAAATAGACGGAAAATGACCATTTTTCAGTGGGGGTGGGTTCAAACCCACGAGAAAATCTTCCACCTGCCACCCCACCCATGCCATCCGCCCCCAAATTTCAATACATAGTTTAATAAATGAGCAGCAGTTACAGCATCAAGAGTCTGCTAATTTGCATATTATTGCAAATTTTCGAAAATGCCTGATTTTCCAGAAATCTCTAATGAGTTAACTAGTTTATCACAAATTGATTCTAAAAGATGGGGTCACACCTAGAAATAAATATAGGTTCACAAATTTAATGAGTTTATCAGTCAGGGGTGCTACTTAAACAAGTGGTTTCATTATCACCTATTTCAATGATTTGATAAATTCAGTTATCACCTATATAAGTGATTTTGGTGTTTCCTTTGATCTTCAATTGCTAATTTCATTGATTTTCCATATTTTCACAAACTTTTCTAAAATTTTCCTACATAGATCAATTATCCTTTTTTCTATGGATATTAACTTCACCAGTGCGCTTGGCCAGTAAGTTAGTGCCAGTAAGTTAGTGCGCTAAAGCTTTAAAAAGTACCCTTGGGAATTGTTCTGTTATCAAATATACATTAACTACTCTGACTATCAGACAAAGGTCAACAATATTAGGTAACCAGATTTGTTTTCCTTAGAATTAGAATGATATACTTCAAGGTTATGTCCTGATCTATAAATTATTCCAGAAAATGCTTATTTTGAATAAATTGTAAAAACTGACAGACTTATTTAGCAAAAGACAATTTCTAGTTGTACATAGTTGTGTTTTTTCAATGGAATTCTTGTCCTTTTACCAATAAAAAAGCAAAGCTAAAAGAAAAATATCAAGAAAAAGTTATAAACACTTATTAAAGTGATCTTCTCAAATTACTGGTTTCAGTGATTTTAAAAAGTCTATTTATAGATTTTTTTTAAATAATTCACAGCCAAAATCACTTGAAGAAGTGATTCTGAAATCACTGGCTTAAGTAGTACCCCTGACTGTTTATATAAGAGATCATGTGTTTTTAGTTATATAACAAACCATTGTATTTTAATATAGTTATATACCTTTTTTGCCACAATAAACAAATTGTCCAGTGTACATTCCTTCAGCTGCTACAAAGGTCTCCATTCTTTGTTTAAATCTGTATGGATCTCTGAATACCACTTTGGCAAGAGGAGCACCACGACCAGAGTCATGTATAATGTCCTAAAATACATAAAATCTTGGCAATTGTTTAAAAGGCACATGTAGGTTTATGGTACACAATATGTGCTTAACAAGAAGATTCCCCCAATATAAAGCTTTAAAGCAAAAACAAACAGCAATTTAAACACTGCTTTTATTTCTGCTTAACCATATAATTATGTGTCAAATTGATATAAAAATTAAATTGCAAGTCTCTGCTAATTATGCTTTAACAGATAACCAAAAAAAATAATGTATGCACTATAGCTCTCTCCATCTTAAAAATTGACTAAAAAGTACATTTTTTAAAATTAGTACCAAAATTGGTTGGGCACCTTAAATTTCAAGTGGAACTCAACAATCTCTAGGAGCAAAACAAATATAGTTGAGTCCCTGCATTCATTCATGGTGTACACAAGCATATTATTATAGTAATACAGATAGGAAAATAGTAATATTTTACGACTTTGAGCCAAAGAGTTTGAATACCTGCATTCTAAAATTAATATTACTTATACCCTGATACAGCCTTTTATGTAACCATGTCTCTCAGCAAAATCAACTGGTCTAAAAGCTGCTCTACCCTTTTTGTTTCTTGTGCGGGCCTTGAAAACACTTCCAGGCCCTTTTCTCTGGGACCTAATTACTCTTCCCATTATCTGAAAACAAGCAAATTTTTATCATCAATGATTATCCGACATGAAATTGTTCAATTGAGCATGACAACCATGAAAATTATACATATCCATATAAAACTCCGGCCTCAGCCCCTATGAATTTTACTAACCCTCTATGAATCTGTAGGGGTCATGCAGTAGCGAACCATACAACTTACACTAGCATGGTCATCATTGAAGGTATGATATTTTTTACAAAGCAAATATGTGGGTTTTTTTTAATTTTTCCCTGCTTCAGGTATATATGAGAGTCAATAGTAGGGGACACCAAACTACAAAACTACTTAGGCCTTGTTAATCCTTTAAATAAACTTGGTATAAAGTTACCAATTTACAAATTCACATATGAAATTACTGTAAATTATGTTGTAACAAATTACTAATTAAGCAGTTAGTTACTTCACATTTTACATGCCATGCCCATGGCCTATTTGTCCACTACTACTATGCACTCCAAGGCACTAGAGATTACTTGAATCCAATGGCTGTTTAGCCAGATAAGCTTGGGCCTTGTCTGGCAATGGACGTCACATTACTTTACAGATAGTATACAGTATGGGTTTTCTCATTGAAAATGAAATGTCAGTTTTTGAAGAATGAAAGGCTGCTTACAACTGCTGGATAGTTGTCTCATAAACGTATTCACACTTTTGGTTTTTAGCTGAAAATTATCTTGCCTCCGAATGACCTTAGATCTACTCCAAATCACCTTTTGACGTCAAGCAACAATTACTTTTAAATTGTGACGTCAAATATTTTAAATTATGATGTCAAAGTTTACGGGAACCTGTGCGATTTTACGTAATGGCGGACAAATTTGCACACAAGTGTAAATACGTCTATTGGATCATGTCACTTATCCATACCAAATATAGTGACTAACGGTGTATTGCTGTCGAAAAGTAGGATTCTAATCAGTAATGAGGATTTAATATTCATTAGCTTGTAAAACTGACAGTAACCTACCTACTACCATTTTAATAATATGCAATCTTAATACTTCGTTCAGAAGAAAAGCTTGGTACTATATCGGTGAACCATTTAAGCACACAAATACATAATCGTCAGTAACATTTATCGTTATTGCCTTAAGAGAGGACCTGCATGGTGTTTGTTAGAAATATATTTAAATTACTAAGGTTTTGTCTTATTTTCAAAAAGAAGACATATAATTTGAATGTATAATGGTGTCAAACAATGTTTTAGGAGGCAAAATTCATAAGATTGAGATGGATTTCTAGCGATAATATTTCACTCACGGGTATCTAGTAAAAATATAGACCGGAAAAGGAAGTTGATGGTGACTGGTTTTTGAAAATCATTGTTACACAAGGTACCAGATAATTTTCACTAAGTACCTACAATATAACATTGGAAAAGTAGAGACAACAATCAACATTTAAATTAATCACGCGGAGAGTGTTGAGTATTTTTTTGTTCGCTAGACTATGTCATAAACAAACTACTGTCTAAATTTCATAAAACTCATGTCCATCACTTTTTTTGGCCGATCAATGCATTTGATAGATTAAACGACCTGCCTGACACAGTATCATCTTCTGCAGTTCGCCTTTTTGCCGATGACAGCTTAAAATTGTTATATAAGCACATCAGGAATCAAGCAGATGCAATTAACCTTCAACAAGACCTGACTGCCCTAGAACTATGGGAACATGTATGGCAGATGAGCTTTCACCCTGCTAAATGCACAGTCATCAGAATAGGCACCAACCGAAAACTCAGTGACATCTTAAAGACACAGTACCACCTACATGGACACCAACTTGAAGTTTTGGACAGCAGCAAATATCTTGGTGTTACTCTTAGCGAAGACTTAACTTGGAAAAAGCAGGTAGAGATAACAGCAGCAAAAGCACCAAGAGCTCTAGGATTCTTGCGCCGCAACTTCAGGGACTCGGTAACAAAACAGTCCGAGAAACAACCCACAGATCCATGGTCCGACCATCATCGGAGTATGCGTCTGTTGTGGGACCCATACAAAGTGGAAGACATAAAACCGACTAGACAAAGTGCAAACGATTGGCAGGTACAGGAAGAGCTGGAAGTGAAGATGGATGTCAAACGACTGCTCAATTTCAGCAACCTACTTCTGTGTGTTCAGAGAAAAAAATGTTTTTGTATGTGATACTGTTGTTGTCAGGTTAAAATGATAACCCCTAGCAGTAGTTTACTTAAGTATTTAGAAATTTTACACAGGCTCTTGTCAACATTTGGGTTTCTCAAACAGAACTTCTCAAACAGAACTTCTTAATAGATATTGCTAATTCAAGACTTAAGATGACATTGATGACTTTCTTTGTCTTTGTGATATTGAGATCAAAACAATGACATCATAAAACATGCTCTTCAAGATCTAGATGGTGCAAATTCAATGCAGAAAAAACATGACATTTCACAGTTAATCACTGCTTTAAAAAGTCTAGAGATGTTGTGAATGAAACACAAAATTCTCGCTGAAAATTACATCCACAACCATTGTTGAAAATCTTTTCTCCGAGATGAGTGCAATCAATGACACACCACTAATGAAACAATTCGCTCGCAGATTTTCGAAATGTGTACGAGATAGAACTATTTAAAAAAAATCACACAAATGTGCTTCTTGTATTATACTAGTGAGTATTCAAATTATTGAAAAATTCTCAAGTTATTGCTTTCAATTGAATTTTCAGTCATTCTCTGGAGGAAATGTCTCAGCCTAAAGAAGTAATACTTTCAGACACAAAAATAAATGCAATGGGAGAATGGAAAGTAGAAAATGGACAATGTGTTCAGATAACGGTAAGAAACATGAGCACCAAAGACCACCCAGTTGAGGAACTATTCCTTTGAATTGTTATTTAAGGAAACTTCCAGATGTTCAACAGTTGATATCCAGGAAACCAGAAATGTAATCTATAGCAAGGGATCAACAGTATGTGTTTTTAAACGTGGCATCAACGGTCTACCATCTAGTCCTTTTTACATTGTCATCACATCAGATTGCTATAAAATGCCTGATGATGCCAAATTTGTTTATGGAAAGTGATTTGCTCCGGTGACAAAATCCACCCTCTTGATCCCGTTGAGTGTAGTTACAGAAACATCAGAAACATTTATGGTGAGAGAGTGTTATTGAAATTATACTACTAGATGACTTTCAAGCTGAAGACGATGTAATAGTAATTTCTGAAGATTCCTATTTTACGCATGCATTACAAAATTTGGTATATAATCAGATATGGTCACATTACAAGAAAGGGTAGAGATGGATTTATAGAGGAGGAATCTACAACCAATGTTGCCAGTTTACCCATGAGAGGAAAGAGGAAGCGAAAATCTCGACCAGTCACTGACTTCATGTTTTACTGATTTAATGATAATCATGCCGATAATTACTATTAAATTACATGCTTATCCCTACGTACAGTAACTTTTTATTTATCAACTGACGGTACAAACGCTTATATATTGGTTATTCCAGAGACGTGTACATAAAAATTTAAAGATCTCTGATTAATTCTGAATGATTAACTTTTCTCTGTGAAAAAGCCCACATCCTTACTACATCGCATCTAGTACAACACGTATTTACGAATATTGTATCCAAAATTGGTTTGGGAATGAATTAATATTTTCTTGGGATATTTCAAAATAGTTTTAGGGATACGGTATATTTGTAAAAAGTATTTATTGGGATATTAGGGGTAAACATTACAGGGATATGGGATATAAGTCCAAGAACTTATTGGGATATGGGATATTGATACCCGGCAAGGCCGTAACTACCCTTGAGGCAAGTGAGGCAATTGCCTCACTAAAATTTCGACACTGATTTTTTTTTTATACATATATATAAATATAATAGTCATTTGTTGTTCTGTCTCAATCTTGATTTCTATAACTTGTCATCATTCCTTTTAAACTATTCTTCCTGGATATAACTCAGCATCTCAACGGGTGATGTTTCTCAATTAAATTAACCTAAATTAACGATAATCATCATGGATCTTTAGTTAAAAAAAGGCTCTTGCAGAAAAAGGAAAAGCGACACTGAAGGTAAAGAAGGAATAATTCTAGTAATCTATTTTTGTGAACAGAGTCTGAGTATTGCATATAACTTCATTAGTACAATCCAAGAACGATAAGTAGACTGACAAATCAAGTACTGGTCTTCGGAAGGAGGCAGTCCTGTCTGCGTATTCATTTCTCCGTTTCACCAACTTTTGACAAATCAAGTACTGGGCATCGCAAGGGGGCAGTTCTGTCTGCGTATTCATTTCACCAACTTTAATCTTTCTCTTTACAGATAATAAAATATAAATAATATGAAACATGCATGGATTAGTTTTTATCCATATTTCTTTAACCTTAAAAATTGAAAGAATATCCCATATTCCAATTTGATATTATTGAGGAATGGTAGAACCTTTCACACAGGATTTCGTCTTTACTTATTCGGGACTACAGAATTTCGTTTCTTTATATTCGGGGTTTCGGAATCGGACACCCCCAAATTTATAAATTCTGGAACTAAAATACCACAAACTATTTCCAGAAATAATTGGAAATTACGGACCTACATGTAAACGTCAAAAATTCCATTCCAGTTTCCTCTGTACCCATATCAGATATACTTACTCTATAGATAGAATCATATACTTGTATCTTATCTCATTCTATCCCTAGTTTGTCTACTCTTTGTCAGCATAAAAGCGAGTTTAATATTTTGTAACTGCGACTGTATGATGGTGCTTACAGGAAAGCTTAATTCCCTTTTGCAAACAAAACTGTTACTGCCGATGCTGCTACCGAATTACTGATGGAGAAGGAATTGGAAGAAGACATTGATCATTGTGTTGATGATAATGTGCTACCTTTAGAAACACAGACTCCCCTGAAAATACTGAAAATTTGCAAAAGAGCTTGCATGAGTGGCGAGAGCTTGTGCGGTCTTGTCATGTTCCATGTTCATCGCGATAAGGATATCAACAGACCAAATTATGATTCTGAAACGATTTGACTGAACCGGCAAAAGAAAATTTTGGCAAACTCTACTGAATCGATGTTTGTTCTATGTTCTGGCAGCAGACTCAAATAAGTGATATTTGGATGATTATCTTACATATAAATTTAAATAAAGTTGTTAAAAATTTGGTGTTAGTAAAAGTCTTAAAATATGAAAAAATTATATAAAAAGTGTCAAATTCAAAACATTATCAAACTCTCTAAAAATGCTTAGAATGCAGTATTTTGCACCATTCATTTCATACCCTCCAAAAAAAAAAATCGCCTTGCTTCGCCCGGCTCAATTATTTTGCCTCCCTAAAATAAGATGCCTATAGTTACGGCCTAGCTTGTACCCCCTCCCCTATACCAAGGATTTGTATAGTTAGACCAGAGACATGTATTATATGTCTCTGGTCTGGTTAGACTAGTCTAACTATACAAATCCTTGCCTATACAAACCTCAAATGTGAAAATATATAGATAGATAGACACGTGTAGACTCGAGCGTGTAGATAGATCACTAAGTAGATCTAAGTACATCATTAAGACGAAGAAAACCGGGAAAGACCGAGATATAACGAACAGCCAAATCTCGGATAAATCCGCTGAATGGCCTTTGATAACTAATTTCAATCGAATGTCAATCGGCAATTTCCGACGGAAAATTATTTATATTATTTTAGATCGTGGGTCCTTCGATAAGGAAGATATCAATTGATCAATTTTTTTAGATAAAAAAAGGTACAATTTGAAAATTAAGTTTAGTTTTTGTAAAAAGAAGATAATAAAAGAAAAAGAAAATAACACAAAATTAAATATTTTGATTAAATTGTGAAATGATTTGTCCCTTATCACGTTTCCGATCCGTGCTGCTGAAACGACCTTGTCCTTTTACCACTAAGCAAGAGGCCGAACATCGTTACAGAACAGAACATCATAAACTTCTATAATATGTCAAATGCTCCCAATCAAAATGGACAGGGTCTAGATCAGCAGGTAAGAGAGTAATACATTCACTGTTTTAAAGAAGAAAAACACCGAAAAAATCTTTTTAATGTGAAAAAGAAGCAAAAAAACTCATGTGGCGAGGCGCCGCTTCGTGTTAAAATGGCGGACGCCTGAATTTTTTTTTATCATTGCCTTTGTTCATATTCGGACTCATAGCGTTAAAATATAGATTTGACCCACACGTATTAAATATAATAGACGATATGTAAACCTATGTTATTAACCTTGACAGAGAATGTCAATTTTCAGATCCTGAGCGAATTTCGGGTCAAGTGAGAATGTCTACAAAATATTTCATAACGCCCATTAAAAAACGTTTGTAAGGCTTGAAAATTGTCAATTTTTCGTAGTTCAAGTAGACATGTAATTTCTCAGTAAATCAAGATATAAAGATAGTGCTATTCATCTCAAAGGATCCTATAAGATTGGACATCATTAATACAAAGCCAGCACTAGTCTTAGTATTGTTGTATGGCATCATTACAGGCAATAGTTCAAACCGTGATTCTTTGGAATGAAGGGGGGCAGGGCAGATTCTCAAATAGGGACAAGGTGTATTAGTGAGTAGTTAATTGGTGGACACGACTCTTAAAAAATTAAAATTTAAAGTTCCAACTTACAGGCATTTATTTGTTCATAACTTGTAAGAAGATGTTTTGAATGTTTTATTTTGCAGTTTGCTGGTCTAGGCTTAGGAGACAACAGTCGTCCTTCTTACAATAATTACAACAGTAAGTTATATTGGCTTGTTCTATTTTACTAAAATTTACACCTGTTGTTTTATTTACTTCACTTCTTTTGTGATTTTTGTGTTACCTTTACATGTAAATCATTTGCAGTGCTGAATGAAGTTTACTGTGTTAAGTATGTTCTTTTATATAATTAGTATATATATGTATGTATTGATTTAAGAGAGGTGCTAGACAACTTGGACTATCTACATGAAAGACTAAGACTTGAATTTCAACCCAAACTGTCATTAATGTTAAAGTTACAGTTAACAAATTGTTTATGTCACAGCATTTATTATATTTCATCATTTAAATAGGGGAAATTCTATTTTATACATTGTCTTAGCTGTCATTTAGACGGTCCTAGTTGACTAATATTTGATAAAATTGATTCATTAATGAACTTTAGGAATAAGGTATAATACAAAAAAAAAATGCAATGACTAAAATATAAAAAGAGCAAGATAATACAAATGAATAAATCAATCAAATTCACATTTCTATTGTCATTATAGACTGTGAGGGTTGACTTTTTAAAAGGTTTCAGTAATTATTAGTCTGTCTGATTTGTCACAGGCCAAGTTGTCCTATTACATGTATATGTTCTTTTGAAAGAAGGTTCAAATGTTTTATTGGTTCTTCATGAGACATCCTTCATTTATTATCCTTTTCCGATCAGGTATTTAAAGAAAAATAACTCAATCTTTTTAAATTTAAGCTAGAAACAAACACATTTACAGCTTCAAGATTTATTCATTTCTATTTGAAATAAAGTATATGAAAGTCCTTGTTAATTTTGATTTGTCTCACATGCAAACAAAGTCTCTGAATTCTATCTAGATCCTATTCCTGTTACAGTGGCAGCTAAAACAGGGTTTGCATTTTAAATTTTCTTTAAGAAATGACCAGGACCAATAAAGGGTACTCTGTATTAGGGTAAAATCAGTAAATAAGACATCAATTTAGGTGAACAAAATCAATTTTACAACTACATGTAAGAAAATCCAACAAATAAAAACAGCCAACATTTTTCAGATACATTGTTTCCCCTAAATCGCAAAAGTTAGTCATATAAAAACTTAAAATTAAAATAAATTGATGCATATGTTTTTTTATAACCAAATGGATAGTTTTCAGTATAAAAATTATGTACTTTTTTCTGAAAAAAATTCTTTAATTTGTCAACATTAAGAAGTTTACTTTTTTTTAATAGTTTGCTTCCTGGAAGCAATTTGCCAATATTTTTTCTGTATTCAAAGTGACATAAGCATGACGCTATTAACATTACGGTGATGGATCTGTCATAAAAATAAAAAATTATCTGATTGTACATGTTAAACATGTGCTCAATATCCATACTGCATGCATCTTTACTTATTGTTTACTATAAGGTGGCAATCTGTAAGCTACAGCTTAAAAAATCGACAATGAAGTAGCTGCCATTTTTTCACTTCATAACAGACAGAGAGAGAAAAAAAATGACAATTATACAATATATACTGAGTGCCAATGAAAACGCAACACCTTTGTTTTTCAAAAAAATCTTATAACTTTTATTTTATTTATATTAGTGTATAGTTGGTGTAAAATGACTTTTAATCTAATTGACGACAACTTTACAGTTGAGTGATTTTCGGAACAAATGCGAAGTAAGGGTTATTTTGAACGGACATAAACCGAGTTCACCGCTATTCAACCTACGCAAGATTTTCACGATTTGGTCATTTAAAGCTTGGCTAATGTCATGAATTTTCCCGCCCTTATTGTAAGGAAACTGCAATAAACATCTGAGTAAATGCCAGGACTTTCTGACAACCAGCGACAAGCAGTTTTGGGCATGATCCAATGAAGCCTTTCACTGCATACAATTACGATAAGACTGAAGTTGTAGCCTCTACAAAAACCCAAAGCATCGACAAATTCAACCAAAATGGATCATTTAATGATTAGCGACATCCCGGGGTACAAAAAGCAAGAAACGCTCAGCCAGACCGATACATTTGTTCTAAAACATATTCGATATTGACTGTGATGGGTGTACAAAGGTCACGAGAGTTCAATGGTGGTCACGGTACATCCTTTGGAGCAATTTCAAGAAAGCGCCATTTGCGCAGAAATTGTTAAAGAGCACCAAAGTCTTTCCTTAGTGAGATCTAAACGGCTGTTAGGCGTAAATATCGAATTCTGTAGACCAAAAATCATTCATTGTGTACCAAAAAACGTCAGTGGTGGTTACAAAGACATTTGGCACCCATCTTGGCCAAAAGTCATGTGTTTCGCCCAATTTTGGTCCCATCGAGAAAATTTTGCATCAGATTGGACATGGTTTAGACGATGAAAACAACCACCAATATCGTAAAGTCTGCTTGAGTTTGATATGCGGGACAAGTGGAACAACAAACGTCCGGGATGATTAGTTCCACGGCGCTGTCGAGACTGCGCTGCACAACGGGGTTGTAACATGTTTTGTTAGGACTGCGAGTTGATGATTCGACATTGGATGTTTCGTTTACCTATAGCGCCTGAAAGATGACAATGAGACATTTTTGTTGGATATCGATCTATTGTTAGAATGGCTAATTTTCAAGAACAATTTATTTTGAAAGATTATCATTTCTAATATAAATTTTATTTTTGAAAAACCAAGTGTTGCGTTTTCATTGGCACTCAGTATATTTGTGTAAAAAATGATAAAATCATACACTGAAGACTTAGTATGTGATATATACATACATTGGTTCAAGAATTGGGTACACTATATTTTTCACCAGTCACTCGTTTCATGACTTTAACACCCATGAAAATAACCCATGAAAATAACCCTCTATATGGTATAAGCATTATGTGAAACTATTTTTGGTATATGATTGTACAGTTTTATTTTTATTTTTGAAGAGTTCAATTTACCTAGATCTCCTTTCACTGTTTATGACATAAGAGAACATAAGTTTTTTGTGGTTTGGTCTGATAATATTATCAGAAGGTCACCTATATTTGGTGTATTAACTTATCATAAGGTGTATGTGTCTGTCTGCTCTCATTCATCTGACCTTGGCATTATTTTATGGATCATTGTTAATGCTGAAATCTTGAAACTTTCAAAATAAAATTAAATAATAAATGCCGAAGCTGATGAGACATCTTTGCATGCAGGGCTTCAGAATTTTTGTTAAAAGCACTTACCAACACACAAGTTATCTTAAAAAAAAAAATTACCACATCAGTTTTCACTTAAACATTCTTATATTTTTTTAGTGTGAAAAAAGGCTTGACAAATGAACAATTAAAAGCATAAATAACTTTATTTGTGAACATACAACAGGTTTGATTTGCAGTTGTCTAATCATTTCCGTTTCATTGATGAATCAGCAGAGATAAAAAAAAATTATGCAAACTCATGGTTTCATAACCATCATTACTATTTACTGATAGTAACAAACTACAACTGTGTTCACAAGGAAACAATTGATAAATTCAGTAAACCAGTTTTTTAACTAGAATATGTCCAATAACTGACTTTGTCAAAGAAGAATATGATCCACCAAAAAGTACCACTTAAAGACAAGTTACTTTACAGACGGGAAACTGGTACAGTGTACCTTGGTTTTCACTTACCCAAAGATTTGTTTTCTTTCCCCGGGAAATGCGAATTCTGAAGCTCTGGCATGTCCTCTCTTATATCTAAACAGCAAACATATATTTAATCTTTCAATGTGTTTAGCAGCAGGATTGTATAAAAACATTAGAGTGATATATTGTTTTTAGATGAAATAATGCTTGAAGAATGAGGTATTCAGATTTTATGAGAGCAATATAATTTGTAATCATAATATTGTTCCATCAAATTTAGAATACAATATTCTTAAAAATGAAAGGGAAAAAAATGTAAAAGTAAGTCAAGATTAATACATTTGTTTTGTAGATGTACCGAAATATTGGCCTAACCAAGCTAACAGATTTCAGGGACCACCTCCCAACTACAAAGGTGGGATCATTATCAAATGTTCAAGCTTTAAACATAGCATGCACATTTATAATTCTTATTTCAATGGATTTTCCTACGGTTTATTTGCAAGGGCCAAAAAGGTCCCTTAATTGTTTCAAAAAGGGCCTTATTTGGCCCACAAAGACCTTAGGAAAATCTTGTATTGTATTTTCTTCCCATCTCTTAGTCATTCCTGAATGGAAAATGAATGAATACATGAATATTTCACAGTGTATGTTGTATTTAAATGTTGCTTCACACAAACAGTCCTCTTGTGTACTTCAAACTTGAAGAACCAATTTGGAAACTTTGTCAGTGTTTTTTGAGTGAGGCTTTAGTATAGTGCTTTCAGCAATTATTGTTATTTTAGTAATAAATGCATGTAGTTATTTTTCTGAATGAAAATTAATATGAAAAAAATGTGTAACAAAACAACACATCTGACATTAAAAAAAATCTATGATTTAGTATTTATACGATGTCCAGTTCTGTTAAGGCCGTAGTTTTTTTATTTTTAGTTTTACGAACCCTCCTACCCTAATTTTTGCCAAATAGGAAAAAAAAATAAATTAAAAATGTTGATTTTTATTATTTTTTTCTTCTCCGACCCAGTGTTTTTCATGCAAAAAAAAATAAATTTAAGTTCATAACTGCATGAAAGAATCTAAATTTATGCTCTTGGTGATTTAGTAAGTTGTTGCACATTGATTTTCAATTTAAACCCTGTCAAGAAAAAAAAATAGGTGTTACACTAGTAGAAAATCTCCTGGTGAAATATTTTTTTTTTTTTATATTGACAGTTGGTATTAAAAAAAAATCAGCAGCAGCAGTTTTTTTTTTGTTTTTTTTTCGTCCTACCCATTGGTTTTGTCAAAAAATTTCGTAAAACTAAAAATATAATAACTATGGCCTAAAGGCCAAATAAAAATATATGTGAGGTTCCAGTTACATACTTTTAAAAAATAGGGTCGGTAGGTCGGCAAATATTTTTTTTAAATATTTTTATTTTTGAGCGTCAAAATCCGGAAAGAAATCGTGTGCTTATTGAAATTGTTTCCAGTATTATACACACCCCAACCAGAAGTCTACCATTTTTATTGTAAAAATAAACAGTTATGATACGTTTTTATTTAATTTTGTTGCATTCTGTTATGAATTGTTGCATTTTAGCCATAACAGATACTTGTGATGGAAATTCAGTTGACAGAAATTTGTGAATTTAATTATTTTAATTTACAATCCACAAAATTTGATCGTTCGAAAAATTATTTTTTCAGAAATGAAAAAAAAGTTCTAGGGTCAGTTTTTTTTTAACTAGGGCGGTTGGGTTACTGGAACCACGCATATATTTTTATTTGGCCTAATACTTCCTTTAATTAAATTTTTCATGATTTATCACTAAATCTAGGATCTGAAAGTGAAATTAAAATGATAAATTTGTTCTCTTATACCAATTTCTACAAAACACAAGGGTATAGTTATACTGGTCTTCATCCAACTGACTGTTAAACCTTTGTCAAATTTTGTTGTGATGGATATGAAAATTCACTGCCACATCCTGTAAAAATGGGGATGTCAAATCTGATTCCTCTTTTAGAGAGAGTGTTTCATCCTCTGTATGTGAAGAAACTACTATGGTCAAACTCTTTAAGTGGTCTGTTGAAGGCAAAATTACTGTCTGTATCAAAGTTGCAACATACCATTATTTTCCAAATGGAGTCCAACTCTTATAACTATCTTCCCTGTTCCCTGTACAGAATCTACCAAAGGATTAATTGGCAATGATTTGTCAGCCTTTAAATGCATCAAACATTGCAACAGGTCATTAAGCTAGCATCTTTCACTCAATTTTTGTCAAAAATTGCTGCAGTGGATAAATGTCTGACACAATAATTAACAAAACATACTTTAAGCAAGTTATCAATATTTTGTTAATTTAACACTTTATCAGATTTCATAGTTCTATACATTTTGTTATCTACATATATTGCTCATTAACAATCATATGCTTGTTGGTTTAAAAAAAACCAGACTCTTAAATTATCACACCAATAGACATGATAGATGTTATAAAAGGTCAATTGTGCATTATGTAGCGCTTCGGTAAATAAAAAAAACAGTAACCTTGTATTTTTGGGTTAAAAGTTGAACTCAGGAAGAATAATCAGTGTTCTCAACATTAGCTACATAACTGCCCTGTCTTACAATATTTGGAATGCTTAACAAAAGAAGTCATTTACCTTCTCTACAAAAATACAGCAGACTACTGAGGGTGCCATATTTGAGGTTTTGACCCTAGATTGCATAAAACTGGCCTTAGATTTAAGAAATGTATCTTAACTTGGAAACTTCAGCAATCTTTGTCATATTGTTTTTTATGGCCTCGCAACGAAGTTGTCGGTGCCATATAGTTTTACCCTTGTCCGAAATTCAGTTATTCCGTCATTCCGCAACAAAACATTATACAGCGTTTATTTCTAAACGCCTTCAGATATTAGGCTGAATTTTGGTATGTGAGTTAACCATAATGAGTTACAGATCAAGTTCAAGTTTCATTCTGCTCCACTAAATTTTTGCCGAAATAATGGGCTTTGGACTTTGAGAAATTGTTGAAAATCACAGTTGTACGAACTTTTTTTCTAATTGCCTTCAGATATTGGGCTGATTTTTGGTATGTGAGTTAACCATGATGAGTTTATAGGTCAAGCTTCAGTATCTTTCTGCTCCGCTTATTTTTTGCTGAAATTACAGGCTTTGGACTTTGATAAATATTGAAAATCACGGTTATAAGGACTTTTTTCTCTATTCCCCTCCAGATTTTGAGCAGAATTTTGATATGTGAGACTACCTTCATGTTTGTGTCCACATGTGTTTAAATTGAAATCAAAGATTGTTTTAACTTTTTGGGATGGGGCCATTCGTGTATCTTTGACAGATCTAGTTTCCTTTTGACATTGTGGCATGTCTTTGATTGAACATGTGTTGCCTGAAACTTCAGCAGCAATTTTTTCCTAGTTATTGATTTTCAAAATTTGCCACCACAATTGGAATTATTTGAGAAATGTGTAATGCACATCCAAGTTCTCCTTACAGTCATCATTTTGTCATCTTGACTTGTGCTGAGAAAAAAGTTATGTGAAATAAAGAAATAGATATATTTAACACCTCACAGTCTTCTGTTTAACTGATGGAAAATGATTAAACATGTATTTTGATAACTCGTAAGCCTGATTGGTTAAATGATAATTTGAGTTGGTTTTCTTTAAAAATCATTTTAAAATTTTCAATATATACAATTATTTGAACTAGCCCACACATTTAGCTCAAATTTTGATGAAAGTACAACTTTTTAGAGCTTTTATCATCAATTGGCAGTTAATAGTCACCAGCTGATACTCAAAGTAATTTATTTCAAGCAGTTTTGCTGAAATTCTCCATCAGCTGAGAATAAGCTTGAACTTGTCCTTTTCCATAAGGCTTTTGAAAGATACAAATGCTAACTTTACTAGAAATGACATTTTCACAGATATGGTTACAAGGTATATAGTATAACCTGTTTTTAATATTTCCATATGAGTAAGAGTTGAAATGAAGCCTTAGATTTCCTCTTAAACAGTCTGCATGCATGTGTTTTATTTTACCAGTTGTACTTGAATGAGTTGAAAATACTCAGTAAAAATTAATGAAGACCTTTAATTTTTTGGATATTGGTAGAACTTACTGTGCACCTATAACAATAACAATATATTTATCTTGGTGGCAAGTGTTCAATGACTTACGTCCAAACTGTTCTTTGTAGAACAAGGACAAGATTTAAATGATTCTGGGTCCCGTTATGTCCCGCCCAATGTGAGAAATGCTGGACAAGGGCCACCACCCAATGTCCCACCCCCGCAGAATGACCAAAAAGGTTTGTATTTTAATAGGCCTAAATAAGTTTACAGCACTGTCTGTTATATTTCTTAGAGTACAAAAAACAGACAACAACTTTAAAAAATCAAGTACATTTAGTAAACCGAAAAGAAGGTTGTCTTACATTTGTAGTACCATTGAATTGAAAAATAATCTTCATGCACAGTCATTCCATATCTCATTGTGTAATTTCAATCTGTTACCATTGAAAGACAGCAACAACCAAAAAAGACATTATTTTGAACCCCCATAAAAATGCACCGGAAACTGGACACTTGATCTAAACCATTGAACTTGTAGACCTTCCTTGGCTAATATCACTATCAGATTCACATTTTATGTACATATGCCTCTGGTTTCTGCACTTTAAAAAAACTTTGGTAATGTCAGATTTAATTTTTATACACATTTACCTTTAGGGTGATATCATTTTAGAAAAAGGAATTCACTGGATACTGTAAGCAAACTTGTATCCATGGGGTACAAACCTTCATGGTATTTGGTTTGTGTGGATGGCTGTATCCATAAATTTTAGTGACAAACAAAAACTTGTACAAATCATTACATGAAAAGATTCCATGACGTATACAGCCATATAATCAAGAGAGTACATCGGATATTAGCAAATGCACAATAATTTTCTTTTTTTTTTATACAACATTGTACAACTCATGCTATTCCCAAAAAAACAACTAAACTGTTCGGCTAGAAACCTTTTGATTCTCTTGATATATAAGTTTAATTGATGAAAGATTGACCAATTAAGTGAAAATGATTTTCCAATGTCCTGCAAATCTTTATTAAACAACCTGTAATTCTTTTCAGAAATCTTCAGTGCTGATGGCTTCAAATACTTCACTGGAATTTTCCAGTAAATTCAAATCAATGAATTAAAAACCCACCAATATGTTACTTTTGCTCAAACCAAGAGTTATACCAACAGATAAAAGTTCTTTCACAATATTATACTGCACAAAAGTTATGTTATATCAACAATACAGACATTTTGTACAAACATGATAATAATTAGCATCATTTTATCTACCATAAACAATATTAAAATATTTCTTATAAAACATTTGACTATCTGATTATTTATTTTCTGTAAGATAGTTGCTAAAAGAACCTTGTCAATGTCTGATTGAAGACATTTAAAGTTTTTAAGCTATAAGTTGTGATTGTATATGATGTATTTTCAGAAGGTGGAAACCGAGGTGCTTATCAGCCACCAAACTTTAACCGAGGAGGCGGTGGTGGTGGAGGATATGCTATGAATGGAGGACCTCCACAGAGCTATAGTCAACCAAGTAAGATAATGTACCACATAGTCACTCAACCTTGAAGAATTTTCTTAGACCCCAAAGAATGTCTAATCAAGCAAGAAATTTGATCAAAGGTTTTTGCCATTAGATTATAAATTTATAACACCCTCATTAAGGTCTGATAGACTAGATCCAAGATTGACATGTGTGGTCCTTCATTTTAAAAGTGTTTTGGTAATTGTTAAATCAATGTCATTTAATACATTATCAAACTCAACTGATTACGTATAAGAAATTCCCATTTGACAACATCTGGCTAAAAGTATTTCTGAATTTGGAGGACTGTGTTGTAAGGTTGATTTACATAACTGATGGACATAATTTCTGATGTTTAGAACATGCAGAAAAAGTTGTGTAATTTTAAAACTACATGTTAAATATACAGATAAAAAAAACAAAATCGTAAACTTGTCCAAACTATCAGAGGTTGGCCTTCTGAGGGATTGGAACTTTCCTTTATAAGCAATTGAGCAGTGAATTTTGCTGATGAACATTATTGAAATTAGAACACAAAAACATTTTATATAATAGATGGACTTGAACAAAAGGACAGTTTAACAACAAAAAATGGAGTGGATCTAGAAACAGGTAGATATTGAATCAATATGTTTACAGTCCAACGTACTTATTAAAATAAAAAACACGTTATGACCTAAAGAAATTTACTGTTGGAAATTGCCAAGAAGAGTTTGTAGCCCTTAGTCTTTTCCAGGAATCTATGGTGTCGGAAGCACAATCAACATAGATCTCTGAACATATAGTCTTCTTTGGAACTTAAAGAAGAGCAACTACAGATGTGTTTTTTTTAGTTCTCTGATAGACATTTTAAGTCATATTTTTATTGAATTCTCCATTGTTTTCCTTTTGTGTACTTCCATTGGTTATTTTATAAATCACAGGAAGTGCTCAAAACAAAAAAATATGAAGGATATACCACTGAACAAAAAATAAAAAAAGTATATTTTGTGTAATTTTTGATTTTTTTAAAGTTGCTTAACAGTATAAGATTTGAAAGACCCATACAATATCATCCAAATAACAAATACAAGGGTGGTTATGATATTGATTGACATTGCTAACTATTTATTAAGTGACAAATAATAGTTATCCCCTTTAGGTGTGAAATACTCAAGAGACAGCTGTTCCAAATCCACTGTTAGTAGTTTAATTGATCATGAATTAGTTGTTCAGGGTGTCTTCATTTCATTGATTATCACAATTAAGAAATGTATAAACACAAAAATTGAAGCACAGAACTGCCAAAGAAAACCAACCTGTCATATTGTTAAGTAAATTTTTAATTTATATGATATTGTGCATGGGATGAGTAACACACTTATAATTTATTGTTTTTATACGACCGCAAATTTTGAAAATTTTTTCGTCGTATATTGCTATCACGTTGGCGTCGTCGTCTGCGTCCTCATCGTCGTCGTCCGAATACTTTTAGTTTTCGCACTCTAACTTTAGTAAAAGTGAATAGAAATCTATGAAATTTTAACACAAGGTTTATGACCATAAAAGGAAAGTTGGTATTGATTTTGGGAGTTTTGGTCCCAACATTTTAGGAATTAGGGGCCAAAAAGGGCCCAAATAAGCATTTTCTTGGTTTTCGCACTATAACTCTAGTTTAAGTTAATAGAAATCTATGAAATTTTGACACCAGGTTTATGACCACAAAAGAAAGGTTGGGATTGATTTTGGGAGTTTTGGTGTTAACAGTTTAGGAATTAGGGGCTAAAAAAGGGCCCAAATAAGCATTATTCTTGGTTTTTGCACAATAACTTTAGTTTAAGTAAATAGAAATCAATGAAATTTAAACACAATGTTTATGACCACAAAAGGAAGATTGGTATTGATTTTGGGAGTTTAGGTCCCAACAGTTTAGGAATTAGGGGCCAAAAAGGGACCCAAATAAGCATTTTTCTTGGTTTTCGCACCATAACGTTAGTATAAGTTAAGTAAATAGAAATCTATGAAATTTAAACACAAGGTTTATGACCATAAAAGGAAGGTTGGTATTGATTTTGGGAGTTTTGGTCCCAACAGTTTAGGAAAAAGGGGCCCAAAGGGTCCAAAATTAAACTTTGTTTGATTTCATCAAAATTGAATAATTGGGGTTCTTTGATATGCCGAATCTAACTGTGTATGTAGATTCTTAACTTTTGGTCATGTTTTCAAATTGGTCTACATTAAGGTCCAAAGGGTCCAAAATTAAACTTAGTTTGATTTTGACAAAAAATGAATCGGTTGGGTTCTTTGATATGTTGAATCTAAAAATGTACTTAGATTCTTGATTATTGGCCCACTTTTCAAGATGGTCCAAATCTGGGTCCAAAATTAAACTTTGTTTGATTTCATCAAAATTGAATAATTGGGGTTCTTTGATATGCCGAATCTAACTGTGTATGTAGATTCTTAACTTTTGGTCATGTTTTCAAATTGGCCTACATTAAGGTCCAAAGGGTCCAAAATTAAACTAAGTTTGATTTTTACAAAAAATAAATTCTTGGGCCTCTTTGATATGCTGAATCTAAACATGTACTTAGATTTTTGATTATGGGCCCAGTTTTCAAGTTGGTCCAAATCAGGATCTAAAATTATTATATTAAGTATTGTGCAATAGCAAGTCTTTTCAATTGCACAGTATTGTGCAATGGCAAGAAATATCTAATTTCACAATATTGTGAAATAGCAAATTTTTTTTTTAATTAGAGTTATCTTTCTTTGTCCAGAATAGTAAGCAAGAAATATCTTATTGCAAGATTATTTTTTAATTGGAGTTATCTTTCTTTGTCCAGAATCAACTTAAATCTTTGTTATATACAATATACAATGTATATTCACCTTTTACTACCAACTGATAAATTTAAATAATCTTTACCATTCAGTGATAACAAGCAGTTTTTTTTACATCTTAATATTTTATGATGTATTTAAATGAGTAGTTATTGTTGCAAACTCCATTAGAATATTTTAATTGAGATTAGTTTTGGAATAAGGGAAAGGGGGATGTGATTAAAAAATTGGATTCAATTTTTCTCATTTGAAATTTCATAAATAAAAAGAAAATTTCTTCAAACATTTTTTTGAGAGGATTAATATTCAACAGCATAGTGAATTGCTCTAAGAGAAAACAAAAATTTTAAGTTCATTAGAACACATTCATTCTGTGTCAGAAACCTATGCTGTGTCAACTTTTTAATCACAATCCAAATTTAGAGCTGAATCCAGCTTGAATGTTGTGTCCATACTTGCCCCAACTGTTCAGGGTTCAACCTCTGCGGTCGTATAAAGCTACGCCCTGCGGAGTATCTGGTTTTTAATTACAAAAATGCACTTATTTATAGACAGGTCAACTCGTGCTCAAATTTTTATGGAATGTAAGGTTTCATAACCCTTAAAAGTGGGATGGCTGAATACATTAAAATGATTAACAAAATGTTCATAGTGATTTTATAAATTGGTTATTGAACAGACTTGTAAGATTCTTCTTGTCATCTTTCATTAGAGACATTTTCAGTTATGTGCATGGTGAGGGTAGTAAGATTTTAAATAGAATATTAATGATGTATGAAAAAGTGCCTTTAGATTAAACAGAAAAAAAGTGAGAAAATTAATTTTTGATGACAAAAAGTATTCAGGAGTTAAGATCAAAACAAAACATCATACTTTTGGTTAATGAGTTTTCCAACAACTGAATCAATAAGTTCCCTCTAAATAACAGCATATTTTGAGTTCTTAATAGAACACATAAATAAATCTCCTAAGGATGCTCTCTAAAAAAGTTCCTAGTATTTATAACAAAAACTCTTTAAATATTGTACAGTTAGTAGATTAGCCACCAAGGTTTCCCTAAATATTTTACAAGTAATAACAAAATATTAACTGTTTGTAGACATGGGAAATGATCGTGGTGGATATAGTTCTTACAATCGTGGAGCAAGAGGTGGTTACACAGCAGGATACCAGGGTAACCAAGGTGGAGGATACCAAGGAGGTCAAGGGGGTTATAACCAAGGTGGTTTCCAAGGAAACCAGGCAGGATACACCAACTATAACAATCGTGGTGGAGGTTATCAGGGCCAGCAAGGAGGAGGGTTGGTATTTTGTGGTCTCTCTAAAGTATAAGAATCAGTGATCATACATCTTCTTTAAACTATTCCCTGTTGCTATGATATAAATGCATGTAAAATTGTAACATTGATTTTCACTTGACTTTCGAAAAATACCTTTGAAGAAAACATGTTTTTTTTTTAACCATCTAGCAAATGTTACTGGACTCTTTCATACTATTCCCTTTTGCTATAATAAAAATGCTTGTAAAATTGTAACATTGATTTTCACTTGACTTTCGAAAAATCACTTTGAAGAAACCATGTTTTTTTTTTAACCATTAAGCGAATGTTACAAGACTCTTCCATATAACTAGTGACTTAACAGATATAACTGATATAAACTAGAAAAAAAATATTGGGAATTATCCTACTGATTAAATATTTTGTAAACTTTGTATCAGATATGGCCGTGGAGGTGGTGGTGATAGAATGAACAGACAGGGCAGTGCACCACCTTTCTCTGGAGGATATGCAGGAGGCAGCTCCAGATGGGATGCTCTCAAAGACGACTCTCGTCAACCATACACTGAAAACCGTGGTGGATACAACACTAGCTTTGATGGTGGACGAGGAGGTGGAGCCAACGGAGCTGGTGGCTACCAAAACTACCAGCGACGTGATATGGGTAGAGGTGGAGGTCAGTCCCGTGACAGTGGCTTGCAGATAAATAACCGTTGGGACAACAGAACAGAATATAACAGTCCTGAAGGAGGTTACCCTGAAGCCACAAAGGACAACTGGACTGTTCCTCTTCCAAGAAATGACAGACTAGAAAAGTATATAGAAATTCATTATTTAATCCCTAAGAACTGTTTGCTGTATGCTGTTTCAAGTTCATGATTATCAGAACAAGATTTTTATAGTCTTATGTAATATTATCAGGTGTTGAAAATTACCTAAAAAAATTAGTGTTACAAAATCAACAGATCTTACCAATATGGAAAGTTAGTGTTAGATATTTGATTTTCTGATAAAGGGTTAAACTGGTGAAGGTTAAATAAAATCTGTGAATTTTCAAAAGTTTGGATAAATCATTTTTAAGTGTGGTTCATTATGTATTGAATGAAATATTTTCCTGAGGGTAAAGATCTTGTTAAATTGAATAGAAAACACATAAAAAACCAACATTGTAAGAGTTAATTGTTTATAAGTTATAGTTTATTTCTATACATTATTGGTTAACCGTGTGGAATATGGTATGTTCATAATATGTTTTAATTTACAAAAAAAAATTCTATTCCAGTGAATTGTTCGGTGGTAATAATAGTGGTATAAACTTTGACAAGTATGATGATATTCCTGTAGAAGCCACAGGAGAAAATGTACCAAAATGTGTAGATACTGTAAGTCTTAATATTAGATTTATTGGGCCTTCTTGCCCTTTGTGGGACTATGCCATCATACTTACAATCAACTAGATCTACAAAAACTGTGGGCAAGTGACCCTGAAATAAATATATATATTTTGAAAGATGATTGAAAAATCAGTTGCAATACCAATTAATACCTGTAAATTTAGAAGAAAAAAAGAAACAGATAGCAAAATCCATTTACTGTATTTTCTACTGGTATTCTTTTCAATATTTAAACATGTTAAGCACACTATGAACTGACAAGTCTATTTTTTTTATCAACAGTATTTGCATATTTTGACACATATGAACCAAATTGACAACTGCAAAGTATTCAGTAAAGCATTCTCTTAAAATTAGAAACATTGAAAAAACACTTAATTTTAGTCAACTTATTTTGTCAAAGTTGTAGTGCACGCTATTATATTCAGTAATACATGAATTTTGCTATTTTTCTTTGCAGTTTGAGGAAACAACTTTGGGAGAAATTATTAGAAATAATATTGTACTGACAAAATACAGTAAACCTACACCTGTACAGAAATATTCTTTGCCTATTGTACTACACAAGAGAGATTTAATGGCTTGTGCACAAACAGGTGAGACTTCGATACAACACAAATATTTATGGTCGTGAATATGTAAAACTTGAATCTTTTCTTATTAAACTTTATCAAGTAAATCCGAAAATTGCAAAATTAAATAGCTGCGAAGTGAAGGGTAAAACATGAAATAAAGTATCCGCGAAAATAAGTTGGTTAACAATATTACAGCAACTATGTACATTAATTTGCTATGCATAAATACTTCACAGATGATTAATAAAATTGTAAATCATATAATTTGCGTGCTTTAGGTTCTGGAAAGACTGCTGCCTTTTTAGTGCCAATTTTGAATCGTGTGTATGAGAATGGACCTGCTGAACAGGCTGCACAAGAGGTAAACAAATATCTATATGAAAGATCCAAAGTTGATCAACTTTTAGTTCCTTCCAACCAGTATTGTGTTTTTTTTACAATCATTTGAATTATAGACCAATCTTTTTGAAATTTTTTTGACAATATTCCTTGGTACAAAATAAAGGCTGACTTGTACATGTTCTTTGTGTGAATTTTTCATAGACTTTATGTAATGTGTCAGTGGATATGCATAACTTATACATAAAAAATTCACAAAAATTGAATATTTTATATGCAGTTTGATTATAAACTCAATGTTATTATTACAGGGAAGACAGTATGGAAGAAGGAAACAATTTCCATTAGCTTTGATTTTGGCTCCAACCAGAGAGTTGGCCTCACAGATCTATGATGAAGCGAGAAAGGTAAACCAATTCAAAGGCCTTTATTGTGATCATTAGATGATATTTTGAGTCTATTGCTATTTACTTGGAATAACCAGTATGACATTTTATCGGTAATTCGTATATTTTCCCTTTGATCTTACTGCCTAATATTTTTGAGTATCACTGTACTGGCTGTTACACTGAAAATATTAGGCAATACATTATGTGACGTCAAAATTACCGATAAACAGAATAATAGGTAGTTTCGTTTTTGATACTGACTGTATCATGTTGAATATCTTAACTCGTCCTAACGGGCTCGTCTAGATATTCCAAATGATATAGTCAGTATCAAAAACGAAACTACCTATTATTCTATAACTACCTCACAATAATCTGCTTGTTCAACAAAAAATTTCGTTAAAATTATATCAGGACCCACTGAACAGGATTCTTCTTGACAGAGATGAGTTTATTATGAATGAGCACTTTTCAGATTTGTTAATATTTCAAGATTTAATGACTCCATACATATACATGGGTTAGTAGACACTTCTGTTTGCTGCTACTTAAAATTTGATATTGTGAATGAACATAAAACAACAGCAGTTGCAGGTGACAGAATCCTTAACAAATATTGACCTAATCAATTCATAAGCTTGTTTCAGTACCTGAATGAATGGGATGTAATAAATTTTAAATGGCAACAAGAAAAATTGTTGATTTAAGAGGTGTTATATTTTTAAATAAAATGCAGAGATCTTCGAGACCTCAGATGCCCATAAATCTGGTTTACCCTTATTGTTCATTCCAAGATTTGAGTTATTGTTGTATACTTGTAGTTTGCTTATCGTTCACGAGTTCGTCCCTGTGTAGTCTATGGAGGTGCTGATATAGGATCACAGATGAGAGATCTTGATAAAGGATGCCATCTCCTTGTGGCCACACCTGGTCGTCTTGTTGACATGATTGAAAGAGGAAAAATTGGTCTTGATCATTGCAAGTAAGAATTTAGAAATAGTTGACTGAATACAGAAATGCTTTATTAAATATTTTTTGTTATGTTCAGATATACAAGCAGTGTATGCTGATTTTTTTAAGGAACAAAAATATTCAGGAAAAACTTGTTATAAATTTTATAACCAGAATGATGAAGAGTAATTATATCTTGGCTATTTTGAACTGTAAGTACCTCATGTTATATTTCATTTAGTTTGCAATGCATTCACTCTATTGCAGATTTTTAGTTCTTGATGAGGCTGATAGGATGTTAGACATGGGATTTGAACCACAAATTAGAAGAATTGTTGAGAAAGATACTATGCCATCTTGTGGTATAAGACAAACACTTATGTTCAGCGCTACATTCCCCAAGGAAATTCAGGTCAGTAATAGTGTTCAAATCCAAATTGAGCAGTTAGATTAAAGAAAAATCTTAAACTATAAATGCTTGATATGCAAACTTGTCAGATAGATAAAATCATAATGTTGGATAATAATTGCCAGATTTTAGTGTTTGACACTGCATGTGTTTTTTGAAGTATGAGTGGCAAAATAATTAGCACAATGTGTGCAGTCTTGTCTTTTGAAATAACTTTGGTCATGTATCTGTTAAAATATATATATATCATGTTACTAAATTTTAGATTCTTGCCCGAGATTTCTTGGAAAACTACATTTTCTTGGCTGTTGGCAGAGTTGGAAGTACTAGTGAGAATATTACACAGAAAGTTGTGTGGGTAGAAGAAGGAGAAAAGAGGTCTTTCTTGTTGGACTTGTTGAATGCTGCAGGTTAGTTTTATATGTAGTTATTTCTGTCTTATTATTGTATCATAAAGTTATTATTTTTTTAGCATTAAACATGCAGTCCCCTTAGCCTAGGATGCATTATTAATCTTCTTTCCATTAAATTTTATACTGCATTATTGAAATCTTTTCAACTCTTTGTGTACAAGTTTGTTTAAACAGGACATATATGAGGTCACTCAGTGTAACTGTCAGATCAAAATATGGTAACAATATACTTTAACTTAACTTAAATATATGAATTTCATTGAAACTTAGAGGATATATATTTAAAGGTGAAATATACTTGTTATTGCACACTGACTATATATTTAAAGGTGAAATATACTTGTTATTGCACACTGACTATATATTTAAAGGTGAAATATACTTGTTATTGCACACTGACTATATTTAAAGGTGAAATATACTTGTTATTGCCACTGACTATGTCTTTAAAGGTGAAATATACTTGCACACTGACTATATCTTTAAAGGTGAAATATACTTGTTATTGCACACTGACTACATCTTTAAAGGTGAAATATACTTGTTATTGCACACTGACTATATCTTAACATTGAATTATATTTTCAGCTGGTCCAGAATCATTGACATTAGTTTTTGTTGAAACCAAAAAGGGAGCAGATGCTCTAGAAGATTTCTTGATTCGTGAAGGTTACCCAGCAACCAGTATTCATGGAGATAGGTCACAGAAGGAGCGAGAAGAAGCATTGGCCAGCTTCAGAAATGGTGACCGACCAATTATTGTAGCCACTGCTGTAAGTTGGATATAATATAGAGTAGTAGCAATTTTCATTGTATACCAAACAAATGGATTTGTTGATACTAAATGTTGGATTTGAGTCATGTGATGTTGATAACTGAATACCTCCTCGATATTTTGTAATCTGTTTTAAAGTTTATGATTTTACTGGCGGAAAGTACTGTGTAAATTTTGTCTGTATAAAGTTTAAAAAAAAACAAACTTAAAAGATATAATACACTTTTCCTACATTTTGGCAAAGTATGAAAATTTCAATCTAAACTGATTTACCTTAAGTAAAGTATGGGAAGAATAAACAGAAATATGTTTACAAAAAAATACACCTAAACACATTAGAGTTGATATACAATGTATCATGAATTTAGTTAAATTTTAGTTTTTCTGACATAATACCTTTTATTTGTAATAAAAAAACTGATTGATAAGAAATTTTATATTACAAAGGTGGCAGCAAGAGGATTGGATATTCCCAATGTGAAACATGTGGTTAACTTTGACCTTCCAAGTGATATTGAGGAATATGTTCACAGAATTGGTAGAACTGGCAGAGTAGGAAATCTTGGTATAAACAAGTGTATTTCTCAAACAATATATATGAAAGATAAAAATCTGTTTTTGTTTAAAAAAGGAATTAGAGTTTCTATGTGTTTATAAAAAAGATTGCATTTTATTCTTCTGAATCTGATAGCATATACAATAGTTATAAAAAGATGTGGTATGAGTGCCAATGAAACAACTCTCCATCCAAGTCACAATTTATAAAAATAAACCATTATAGGTCAAAGTACAGTCTTCAACACTGAGCCTTGGCTCAGATCAAACAGCAAGCAATAAATGCCCCCAAAAATGACTAGTCAGCATTGTAATCATTCACAAATTGTTAACTGCTGCTATTTCATATCAATTTTATTTTGAATTGGACAGAAAAACATTGAAATCATATGACAACTATAATGTATGTTATGTGTTCATATACATATTTATATTTAAAAAAAAGTGAAGTTGATTGTTCTTAAATTTGTAAATCCCTGAAAAAGATCATTTCAAGTTATAAACTCACTATAAAACAAGTACCAATGGAGATAGTGTTGCAACTTTAGCATACAAGAAGATAATGTTGCATCTTAGATCACACAAGAAGATAATGTGTACTTATGATTCAATTTTACAGGTTTGGCAACATCTTTCTTCAATGAGAAGAATAAGAACATTATTCGTGATTTAATGGATCTATTAGTAGAATCTCATCAGGAAGTGCCATCATGGTTAGAATCCATGGGATATGATGCTAGACCAAGTGGATCATCTAGACGAGGAGCATCTAAAAGGTGATAACTTATAAATGTTGTAGATTTGTATAACAAAGGGATTCATAAGAATGTTGTTTCTATGAACTATGTTTTAAAATAAATGAGACGAGTTGCATCTAAAAGATGGATAACCTTAAAAAAGGTTGTAGATATTTTGTCAAGTTTAACAAAGGGAGTCATAAGCATGTTGTTTCTGTGCACTAAGTTTAAAATGAATATGTGTATTGGTTGTACTGTGAGACAACACTCTGCACTGTTAGACTTAAGTCTTATGCTTAAGACTGGTAAAATTATATTTAGGCTAGAAAGTATATGCAAAAAAAATATTGGAATATTGGTCTTCAGAAAAGTATTAAGAAAAGAATTTGTTGTTTTCTGTGTCAATTTCTTTTTCACGTAATAATGTTTGTATGTTTTGGAGGAATCTTTTTACATGTTCATTCACATTCAAATTTAAAAACACTGCAGATAACACCCCCCTTTTTATCCCCTTACAAAACAATTAGAAATAATATGTTTATCACACAGTATTTTCATATAAAATTTCCTTTCAGATTTGGTGGAGCTGGCTTTGGATCAAGAGATTATCGTCAACAGAGTAAACCAAAGCCTCAGCAGACCATGGGAGGATATGGCAATACTATGCCTGCTCCAGTTTACAATAATTATGGTGGTGGATCTTATGGCGGTTCATATGGTGGAAGCTACAGTAACAACTCTGGTCCAGACTGGTGGGGAAACTAAATAACTGACAATTTATACAACCACATTTGTTCTTGTGTAATTGTTTTTTTGATGGGTAACTAGTGAGGGAGAACCGGTGCTGTCAGTAAGATGGAGTTCCAAATCTAAATTTGTTCCCATGTCCATGGTACTCATCTATTGTCACAATCTGGACTTGCCATTTTGTATTTGATAGGATAAAAGTGTATACTAGAATTTATTTTTTTCTAAAAATGTGTTTGCGGAGAATATTAATTCCTGGTCATTTTTGGGTGACATAGGTTTTTTGTTTAATTTGAATAACTACCCTAATTTTATTTATGGATTGAAAACAATTACATTTTTCATTACCATTAAAAAGTTTCTAGCTGTCAACATGTAATGATTTACAGTATTTATAATGACATCTTAATAAATTGAAGGTACAATTTGTAAGAAATGCTAATTTTTTAAATGATGAACATTTTTGCATCCATACTTCAGGTACACTTAAGTTATGACTAGCTAAATCAATAACAATTTTTTGGTTTAGACAAATGATATATTTAGTTTTTAAAACAACAAATGTTACGAATTTAACTTTTTTTATTATTATTAAATATGTCTTGCAAACTTTGATCAACATGATTCATTTTTTTACGAATCATATATTAGATAAACTTCCTTTTGGAAGAGATACATTAAGTATAAGCAAAAGAAAGTACTTATTTCATTTTTGATAGATTTTTTTTTAAATGTTATTGGTTTAAATTGTTGCTCAAATGTAATTTGATTTTTTGTGACGGTCACTTACTGCTAAAGTAGGTCAGTGACTTGAATTTGTTGATAAGAGTAATTAACTTTTTATGGTGTCAAGGATGTGCAATGATCAGGTGCATCTACATCTTGTTATTGTTATGAGAGCAAACATAAAATCAATGAAAGGTTTATAACATAGACATTCCAAAACTTGGCGAGCAGATATCAAATTTAAGTTGTGCCTTTGCATGCTTGCATTACAAATATCATCATGATTTCATTTATTTAAGTACAAAGTAACATATGTTTAAAAGTAAATTGACAGATTTTATGATTACTTCAAAGTTATCAGATGATAAACCAGAGTTGTCTTGCTATAAAATGATAAACAAATTGCGATTGCTTTCTTAAGATATCATTAATTCTTTTTAGCCATTAAGTTTTTTTTTAATCATACATGTATATCCTAACTAATCCTGTTAAAAACTGATGGATCAATATTACAGGCTAAAAGGGAACATGCAAACCCACATACTTGCTTTAAGTTTTAATTTGTTGAGCAAAAGAATTGATAAACAAATAAGAAAATAAATTAGAGATTGTACATTTTATACATTTTGTTGAATAATATACTGCCTGAAATTTGATTAAAGTTGATTGAATTGATGCATTTTGCATGTTAAAATGGATGAAACATTTGTACATTGACTAAAATTAAGATAAACAAATAAGATGTGCAATGATATAACCATATACATGCGTTTTTTTTCTCATGGCTCATTTGTGAAATCCAAGTATTTTGTATTTATTAGATTTTACTGTCTCAGTATTCTATTTGTGCAATCAATATTTATAAATGTAAATAAATATTTACCTTGCCCTTGAATATTGAGCTAAAAGAAAATGAAAGTGATTATTTACAATTGATAATCAGTAGGTTGAATAAACTCATATTATTTCATTTGTGTCTTAACCATTGTTAGTAACATACATTTTCACATTTCTGGTAGAAGGGAAATCATTTAAATTTAAACTTTCATTTTGTTATTTCTTTTTTGTAAAGTAATTTATTGATTTAGATAACAATGCCTGTTTCTTTAGTTTTTATTGTCCATAAATGATTTGAAATATTTTGTTAAAAAGTTCCAAATGAAAATTTTCCTCTTGCAGTTGTAAAGTTGGTAAATTTAAAATCATTTTAGTTTGATTTCATTACTTTGTTTTATAAATATTACAGTCTTGTGAAAGACCAAGATAATTTATTGAAGTATAAGATTTTTGACATAACATATTCAGTGTTAAGAACTTGTCCTATCCAATGAAGAGATATCATTGATTATTATGTGGGTAAATAGATCCATTCACCTGTAAGAGGGTTTCTGGTTGGATCAGAGCACTGGTACAGGTATATTTTTTATTCATTCCTGTTATGAGTGCCATACATTTTTGGGGATACCAATCTTACTGGTTCTGCCTCTGGTTACTCGGCCTGACATTTTATTGTGTAGTGTAGTCTATATATGCCGTCCTGTTAATGTACTATCAAATTTTTATGACAATTGTTGTGCCAATATGTTTGGCACCACTTATGTAATCTCAGTTGATTGTGACGAGATTGTAGAAAACAATGAAGATATCTGGTATCAAATTACATGTGTGAATTCTTACAATAACATTTCCAGTAACTATAATATACATGTATTGTAAACTTAACATGTTAAAAACTGTACGCAATTTGAACAGCAGACTTTTGAAACCAGTTATTTTCTTATCATGGAACAGTATTATGGCATGTAGTGTGAATCTTGACCAAAATATACTCAAAGTCTTTCAGATATTGAATTGTTTACTGTCATTGTTATACGTTTTATTCATGACATTGTTGATACTCACCAAGTTTTAACCAGCCTTGATGCAACAGATGTGTAATATTTGTTGCTCTATGCTTGTTAATTTTATATGAGCATCAACGAACAAGTTTTCCTTGCCCAAAACATGATTTAAATGGGGGTAAATTTAAAGAACTTCACATTTATAATCTTTTTTTCTTGCTGACATTTATATATTTAAATGATGCATAGAAAGGAGATTGTTTTCAGTCAATGTAACAAGTTGTGAACTTTAATCTTCGTCAATATTTTGTTACATTATTTTTCTTTTAATTGTGGTTATATCACTTTAAAATAAAGAAGAAAACAAATACCATCTGATTTATTTTTAAAATGTGTTCATAATTTATTATACATGCATTAAGATTGTAATATTAAATATAAAAACAATTCAAATTTGAAAGTATACGATAAACACTGCCTAATTGTCCTACTCACACAAATTTTTGTGGATAAAATTCTCATTTAAACTTGCTACAAATTTTCTTCATTAGATTTTTTGTGGTTAGGGCAACTGGTATACAAGTATTCAAGACTTTGATCTCAGGGTATGAAAAGAATTGTGATTTTTGAAGTGTGCCCCTTCAGTGATGGTGTCTTACGGCACAGTATTCTTATAGAATTAAGGATGCCATATTTTGCACATTACATGCCATTGTATGAAATATAATAAGCTCTCTTGTTAAGATTGTTATCATCTTGTCATAGTGTTGCTGGGTTGAAATACACATTTTATTGTTTATAATACATATCCATTGTTGGTAAATTTTATTTTATAGATTATAGATAGAAATGCAAGTGTTCAGGAAAAATAAAATTTACCTGCGATATTTTATAAAGAAAAAGAATTTGTCCTCATTCCAGTGTATTTTGTTTAATCTTTTTAATTGACTGTCAGTGTCTTTCCATGATATATATATATAAAACTTGCCATGTCTTTAAATGTATTTTAAATTTCATAATTGAAGAATCATGTCTCAAACACACAAGATATTACTTTTTGTAAATATGCTTCCAAAATATTTACATTTTGGTACAAGGCATTGTTATGTTATTGTACCTGTCCAATATGGTTCTCAGACATGGTAAAAATATTTTCAAGTTTTTGAAAGATCAAAAGATCAGACATTGTAGTAGTTTATGGGAATTAATATCTGTGTTTTTAAGATTAATGTTCTTCATTATTTGTGAGTGTTCAGTTATCTTTGTTTTACATTGTTCTAGTTTTTTACTTTAATTGGATTTGTTTTTTATGTGAATGAATAGATAATTTTCTCATTGGTATGCTGAATTGCTTTGAATCTCAGATTTTTTCCATATAGACATCTGGTTCCCTTTAAATATGTAATATTCTTTCAGCATAGATTGGTGCAATATAAATATATATGATATTTATTGCACATTTGTGACAACTGGCTATTTTGACATCAAATATATTTTCAGTAGACAAAATGAATAGATATAAAATTGATCTCAATTCCTCAACAATGTAATATCATAATCTGTTATACAAAATCTCAAATTTAGAAATACTTATGTGAAGGTACAATTTGATAACTCAATAAAAGATGAGTGATTAAGGAATGTTCTGCCATACAGGTAATATCAGTGATTGCTGAAGATTTCCTGTTGGTATATTGATTGCTTGTGAAATAAATGTTCTGGTATACAAACTGACTCAAGTCAGTGATTATTTATGTCAAATTGTCATCCTCTGCTCATAATAGTTTCCTCATATTCATAATATTATGTGATATAAATAAAGATCTGATTTATATATAAGTCAAGACTTGGTGCTCAGTTTTATGCAATTAATTATTCTAAAATAGTGCTTCCAAAGGAAAATCAAACATAGTGCAAGTGGTGATAACAGCCTGTTGGCTGAGTTTTTTCCTTTTGCATATTGTTATTTGATATTTGTTTAATATTGTTTAGAATCAAGTTATCTGTGATTTATTTTCTACAGCTAAGTGCAATCTTAACTGACAAGTAGAAGGAGCAAATGTTAAAATAATGTTTTATAAACATTTTTATTTAATTTTTTTATTAATTTTTCATTTAAATTTTTTTCTTTTTGCAAATGGCAATCTCTTTGATTTTTATCATTTTATTTTTTATAAAACTGAATGAGAGGGTCTTGATTTTTTTGTTGTGAGTGTGGGGAAGTGTACATGTTGCAGGGGATGATTTGGTTAAAGATTAGTTTTGAAAAAGGTATATTTTTATGGTATAATTAAGTACCTATGAAAGATGTTAGTTTTCATTGTTAACATCTTCCTGACTTATTATTATAGGTTTACCATTAATGTTTTAATTTGAAAAGAGATTAAAATAATTCAAGTTATTTAAAATATTGACTGAAATTATTATTTGAAACTGGTGTTCTCTCCATTGCCTTTTGGAATCATTTGAATGTGAAGGTCAAATAGATTGTTTTATGGATATACTACGATACATGGTGCTAAAAACAAATGGTATTTCAAAATTCTCATTTAACCAAGCTGTATCAAATTTGTGGAGAGAACACTGGAAATAGTTATACAATTTGCTGTGATATTGCTGAGGGCATTGTCATAAATCTGAAGAAATTAAATGATTTTCTTTTTTGTAAAATGAAACGATTAACTCTTTGTAAAAAGAAACTCTAGACAATTTGTTTTCTATGTTAAAGTTTAATATAATCCACCAATAATTTACTGTTAAATGAATAAATCAGTTTTATCAGGAGATTAGTATAAGTGCCTTATTATATATAACTTGAGTTCAGTAGTCAAAAATTGAAATTTGAAATGGCATTTTTTTCCTGTTTGGAATACAGAAACTCATAAGGTTTAAATAAATTCAGGGTAAGATGTTGATGCCTGTTGTATGAAGAGCACAGGATGATAACTTTTGGTGCGATCCATGTCAGCATTGTTGAAAGTAAAAATATATTGTTTTCTAAATCTAGTCAAGTACTGAAATGTAGTCAAATGATTTTTATATTCCATTGACTTATTATGCCTTGATAACATAAAATGTTGTCTTATAATGTCCTATTGTTTTTCTTATGAATTTAGAATGTTAACATTGTAATTTGTATGAAACAGTGTACATCTTGATACATTCATTTGTAAAAGATTTCTAAAAATAATTTACACCAACAGTTACACACTGAACAGTCATAAAATATGTGTCATAAGTATCAAGTAATATGGGAGTCATGAATATTACTTGGGAGTCATGAATATTACTTGGATTCATGTCACATGATGGTAATAATTCATATTTTTATTTTCTAAAATTTGTTATCAATAACTTAATAAATATCCTGGTGGAAATACTGGGAAGGATCTTGATTCTGACCATTTAGTTTCTTTACCTTTGAAATAGACAATCAATATTTGGAAAATTTTGGATTGGATTTGATAATTTATACCTGCCATTTCCAGACTTTATTGTGAAACCATTTTTTTTAGCAAGAATTGTGCCAAGTTATTCTTCAACAGTATATTTATTTTGTATTAGTTGCATAGGCCTTGCTTTCACGAATAACTTGAACGCCAAAAATTTGTTTCATTAATTCAGAAATGGTAAACAATTAGTTTATGCATATGATCTATGAAAAGACTGATAAGTTTATCAGTGAAATGTTATAGATTTGAATTTGAATTTACCAAGACGTCAGAAAAACAAATGATAAAACAATGAAGATTGGAAGCAAGGCCTGGTTACACAGTTCAAGACTTCTTACAAAGAAGATTTGTTTTTATGTTTTAGTGGATGAAAATAATGACACCACTGTTATTATTTTAGGAAAGAAATCAATCATTAATATGACTTGATAAGAATTATTATCAACAAATCCTTTTTGTAAGAGGTCCTCTCAGTGGTTATATTTGGGACCAGCCTAAATGTGTTTGACTTTTGACCCATTGATGTGTATGTGTATTGATAAAGCATGAAATGAGAGCAAAGAAAAATAGGGCGGCATTTACTTGTAACTTTTTTTTATGTGTCAGGCCAAGAGATGTTCGTTTTTATACTGAGAACAAACATCTATTTAACTTGTATTTTTTTACTTATTGAATGTGGTTGTTCAATAAAAAAAATCATTTCTGTAATGTCTTATTTACTTATAAAGATCACGACTTGTTGAGAGGATCCATATGTGTCAAATCATTCTTAGCCATTCAATGAATTTTTCAGTCTCATAGTGGATAAAAAAAAAAATAAAGAAAACATATGATTCCAATGAGATACCAGATACCAAAATGACATAAACATTAAAAACAAAATTTTCAGCATACAGCTTTCTACAATGAGCAAAACACACACTGCATATGGTGGGCATTCAAAGGCACCAAAATGACACATGCAAAAACAATTCAAAAAAGAAAACTAACAATTGTTTATTATACAAACATGTTGTCTCTTTGAACATTTCTTTATTCAACCCATAATGTGGTATTGATATCTTTAAGTGTAAGTGTAATGAACAACATTGTATCCTTTATCACATTTTCTCAGTAGCTACAAAATACAGTATAAGGCATCAAACTTTTTGGAAAGCTATCCCATGTGACAATTTTGAAGATCAATCACTTGACCCAAGTGCATGTATTTTCAAATTGAGTTGTGTATAAAAAAAAATGCATCATACAACAAACCAGAGCTTTTGATACCAAGCATAATAAGGGTAAGCTTCACATTGGGACACATATTAAGATTTGTCATTTGTCTACTTCATGTTTGTCATATTTCTGACATCTGGGCAAAAAATTCTCTTTATTACAGCAAATACTTGTGTTTTTGTCTCGCGTGACGGAGTTGAAAAGTGAGACATAGGAATGCTGTTGACAGCGGCGGTGACGACAGCTTCAACAATATGCTTGTTTGTGATTACGTTTAGTTTATGGTGAACGACTAGTGGTAAGTTAATATAAGTTAAATGGTTCGCTACTGACCCAATACGGATCCATAGGGGGTCAGTAGTTAACCGTAATGAATTTATCGGACGCTGGACTTTTTCTGACGCGTTTTGTAGAAAAATAAACAATGAAACACAACAACATTAATAGATGACGTCGCCATTAACGCGTCAAGAACTCCATATGAAACTTACTAACCCCATACGGTCTCATAGGGGGTCACCACGTGACAGCGTTTAACCAATCACAACGTGATAATTCATCTGAGGTCTAATAATGATAATTGGTATGCAGTTGTATTAGCATTGGCATATCTCATTTCCATGGAGATTATGTGACCCCTCCCCCGAAGATTTTGGTGTATTGACTGAAACTTTTGCTTAGTTTGTGATTAGGTGAGGTTATGGGGAACCACTAGTGGTAAGTTAATGATAATTGGTATACAGTTGTTTAAGCATTGGCATATCTCATTTCCATGGAGATTATGTGACTGTGCCCCCCAGTTATGGTTAATTGACTTTGAAATTTTGCTTAGTTTACATGTATTAGTTTGTGTTTAGGCTTGTTTTAAAGGAACTACTTCTGATAAGTCAATGGTATTTGATATGCAGTTGCATTAGCATTGGCACATCTCATTCCCAAGGAAATTGTTTAGCCATTTACCATCAGTCATGGCTTATTAACTTTGACTATTTGCAAAACTTACATGTTAAAGTGTTGCTATTATAATTTCAACATTGGCATTATAGAAACCATAAACTAGAGGCTCTTAAGAGCCTGTCGCTCACCTTGGTTTATGTGCATATTAAACAAAGGAAACAGATGGATTCATGGGGGGCAGCAAGCCAGTTGTCCAATTCAGGGTAGATAGATATTTACTAGATAAACAAGTTAACCCCTTGGGAGATTTGCTTTAAATGCTTTGGTTTTGGAGTTATAAGCCAGGCCCCCCCCCCCCCTCCTTTTTGTGGAAAACATTTGGTTGATTGTAATTATCGGGAATCACTGAAGCATGACTGGAGCATTTCATTTGTTTGTTTGTTTGTTCGTCTGTCTGTCCTGCTTCAGGTTACCAAAAGATTTGGTCACAGTAGCTTTTGTCGTGCCTGTGACTTTTATAGACAAAAGCTAGACATAGGGATAGTGATCCAGCGGTGTAGGCAGCAGCTGCGTTAGCTTACTTCTTAAAAGCTTTATATTTTAGGTGGAAGACTTGGATGCTTTATACTTTGTTTATGGATGCCCCAGGTTAAAGTTTCTGTCAGTTACATGTCCAATGTCTTTGACCTCATTTTCATGGTACACTGTTCATGGTCCCAACAGTAAATGAAATATGGGCCTAAAGGGACCAAAATTAAACTTAGTATGATTTCATCAAAAAATTGAATTATTGGGGTTCTTTGATATTCTGAATGTAACCATGTATTTAGATTTTGGATATTGAGCCATAATAGGTAAATGTCCAATTTAATTTGTTTAAGTTTTAGACCACATTCATTCTGTGTCAACTATTTAATCACAATCCAAATTCAAAGCTGTATTAAGCTTGAATGTTCTGTCCATACTTGTTCCAACTGTCCAGGGTTTGACCTCTGCAGTTTTATCAAGCTGCGCCCTGTGGAGCATCTGGTTTTAATATTCTTAGCAATAGGTGAAATATATTTGGGGTATGGAATAATTGTTAGGTGTTCATATGTGTTTGGCAATTTTCATCTGATCTTAACTTCATTTTATGGTTCATTGGTCAATCTTACATTTAACTTATAATGGAAAGTGTGACTTGGATGGAGAGTTGTCTCATTGGCACTCATATGACATTTTCTTATAGCTAAATTATGACATAAATTATCATACTAGATAGACATATACTAAATAAAATTGACCTATTGTTTGTAGTATAAAAAGAAAGAACAAACCATGAATATAAATATTACATGCTAGAAACCTTTTTTGTGGGAGTTTCATTATACATTTAGTTGTCACAGCATGAGGCCAAGAAGATAACAAAAAATATATAGTATATATAAATAATTCATTTTATGGTAAAAATTGATAGAATATTAGATATTAACAATTGGACATTTTGAAAAGATTGCTGTCAATGCATTAAGTCTTCAATAAAATGCTGAAGTGGTTCATTCCCTTCTACAATACATGATATCACAGCTGTCTATAGAGATAAATGATCTGATTCAACAAAATGTCTCTAAGTGTTTCAGCGATCCAAAATCTTAAAGAAATATTCAACCTGAAATAGAAATATGAAGTATTATAAATATTTCAGTTTCATCATTTGCCAGTCCAGAATTGGAACTGTTAAGTAATCTTCTTTCAGATGAAATAAAAAAGTTGAATCCTTTGTAATTAATCCATTTCTGATGAATGATGGGTATATATGAAATGAATAATAATAGGCTTCTTCATTTCCTAATGTGTGCCTAAGCTTAGTAAATGACTGACAGTATGTTACTTTACTATTTGCATGTGGATACAGTATGCATTTTTATGATTCCATCCCCTCTTGACATTAGAAATTGACAATTTTTACATATTTTTTTTATTTTTTTTTGTATCCTTAAAAAAAACCACCAAAAAAACATTATTTTTCTTTTCTGATAATAGAAGTATTATGGAATCAGATGTCCTATTTACAATTAATCAACCTATCAAATGTGATTTATATAGTGCAAGCTGGTATGTTGTCAAGGCCCCGATTAAAACATTCTTAGAACCACAGATACTATTGTGTGTTGAGCTGACAGACCAAAATCGATGTAATAAACAAACATTTGTCTTTTCTGTACCAATTCTTACCTCTAACAATCCATCCTCAGGTAAGTCTGTGCAGTGGACACCATTTTGTACTTTGTCTACACCGAATAAAGCTCGTAGAGTTCTAGGTCTTAGATGACGTGCTATTTCCTGAAGAACAAAAACAGAAATATGTTTTAAAAATTTTCAACAAAATATATCCCAAAATGTCTATTGGTGACAGAAATTTGGTGATTTATGCTTCTATTCTATTTTAGTGTTCTTATCCATAGTTGAAAATTATATGCTGCCTTGAAGACATCAAATGCACACATACTTTTACTTATATCCTTGTATACATTTATCATGACTAAAGTTTCACAACTTACTGGATCTGCTGGTCCAACCATTTCTCTGAATTTTGTTGGTGCTTCCTGTGCCCTGATCTCCATAGCAATGCATGGACCTGACGTTAATTCTGATACCATAGAACCATATTCCTGTACTACTCCTTTATACACTTCATAAAATTCTTCAGCATTTGCCTTCTCCATGTGGAATATTTCTAACACTGAGATCTCAAAACCTGCCTCCATGATAGCACTTATAATTTGTCCAGAAAGACCTACAATATTTCATTGAATAAATTTCATTTATTTTCATGTCATAATTTTTTTATTAAAGATGACTAAGGAGATAGGGTTAGTTGCAAGCATCTAAAAAATAAAAACTTAAGCTGACAAAATTTTCATTTTCCTATCAATTAGCTATTAAAGTATTCAATATTTACATATGGTTGATCTGAGTTTTGTCGCAATATTTTTGAAAATATTTGTTTAGCTAATTTATGTGTGTTTGTGGACAAGTCTCTCATTGGTATTTATTTAATCAGATACCTATTTTATTAATATTACCATACTGGCATACATGCATTACTGAATAACCATGGCCAGTGGGCCATAATTTAGTAATGCAAATTAAGACAAAAACATACTGTTGCTCATATCAGTCTTATGGCTTATGACTGATATTGAAAAGGACAAGCAATAATACAAAGATAAGCTTAAAAATGTTAACTTCCTTATAATTATTCTATGACTGCATAACTATACCTGCTTTAACTGCATGTGGTTTGATGACACAACATGTACATTCACTATACTTGGCAGTGTTCTGTCGTCCTGGTCCAGTGCTGGGGAAGAAAAACTCCACCTCTCTAGCAGCTGAAGATGTACTGTCTGAACCATGGCACGCATTTTCTGTGTTGTCTGAAAATTGTCAACACTTTATATATCAGGTTAGATCATATGAACATTAAAAATATAGTTAAGGACTCATCTGTCTGTTGGTAGTATGTTGTTGGTTTGCTGTGAATGCTGTCTCATTAAAGTAGAAATATTTACCCAACATCACCTTTAACTCAAAAACATTTCAGCAAAGGTTTCAATTGCAACAAGTGAGTTGTTTATGTAATTCCTGAATCTGTAATTTTCTGTTTGATAGTAGATTGACACATAAAAAACTTAAATGAGAGACTTAAAACTGGAAAAGAAAATGTGGTTTTATAAGCATTTATAAAAACATCACGTTAATTTCCTAATGTACAGTAAAATAATAAATAATTTAACCCTTCAGTTACACTTTTTTATTTTTTATTATTAATTGTTTTTGGCTTTTAACTAGCTGTCAGTAACTGCAAGTACTCTCAAATCGTATTTTCTTGTTCATTCGACCTGTTGATACTGTTTATTATGCTTTGTTGTTATTTTATATTTATATGGATCTTTGTCTATATATACCAGCTTTGATTATTTGGAATATCTTCTAATTTTCACTTCTTATTACTACATTTGTATAAACTTCAAGATTTACCTGTATTTTTTAAAACCAGTTTTTTTTCTAAAGTGAATATTTTCATAGGGTTAAATATTTCGCAGTGGTGTCTTGCCATGGCTTTGTTTGGACTTGTTTGTTTACATTTTGGCCTTGAATGTTTGTCCCTAATATTTTATTAACTGTGCATTTGCATTCAGATATTGCAGATCAAATTTATTCGTTCATAGTGTATTTATTTATGTTTTTTGATTGATATAAGCCTGCCAATTGATATTTTATCGTGTGTTTTTCTATGTTGTGATGTTGCTATTGTTTCAGAAAAAGGGAGAAGGTTTGGATCCATTAAAACATTTAATCCCACTGCAAATGTTTGCACCTGTCCTAAGTCAGGAATCTGTTGTACAGTAGTTGTCGTTTGTAATTAATATGTGTTTCTCTTTTTTTGGCACTCACACCACTTCTTCCTATATCTATTGACATCTCTTTTATATTAGAAATAATTGAGCACACACCTTTTCCAAATCTTGCCCGTATTGACTGGGGTGCCACTTTTCTTGCTTCAGCTGAGTCTGTTGGACCAAGTAATTCTCTCCAAGCAGAGATTACTCCAGGTCCCATCATTTCAAATGCTATTACTGGTCCTCGTGTTATAAAATTTAACAAATTACTGTGATGAAGAGAAAAAATATATATCTTTAATAAGTCATATGATTAGTTCAGTCAGGAGCATGTTAGTTTAGTGGTTGTCTTTGGTTGTTTTTTGCCATAATGTATTTTTATCAATTGTTTTAACAAAAACATGCAATTGGATTTTTCTTTCAGACTGTTTTACATTTTTCATACCAAAGCCTTTAATAGCGTCAACACTAAGCTCATTGTTGAAGGCCATAATGTAACCTATTGTTGTTTACTGCACTTTCTTTGGTCTCTTGCATTTTATTAGTGGATAAAAGTTTCATTATTCAACAAAATTGTAAGTCAAATTTTATATTCTTAAACAGTTGTATTCTTTTAACATATACATGTCCCTTTCATGGTTTCTTTGCTGCTTTCAACATGTTCAGTACATTGAGTTCTTTGTACAATATTTTTTTAACATTTCTTTATTAAATTGCTTCTTAAATCAAATTCTATTTATGTTTTCTTTTCCATGAGATATCAAATATACAGCAATTGATTAAAATTTTAGCCTACCAAACAAAAGTTTAGGTCTAGAAAAATTCTTTCATGGAGAAATGAAAGTATTATAACAGTTTTTTCCATATGGTAGTTCATTTTTCAGGTGCAAATAAAATAATGACCGTTAAAGATGTGTTACAGAAAAAAATATACTGGTATAGGATTTTGTGTACACTTTCAGTTATAAATATTCTTTATTTGAAACAATGGTAATCGTAAAGATAATTGTGGTACTCACTCTAAAAATGGTTTCCCCTGATGTTCTTGGTAAAATTGGAAAGCTTCATTTCTATTGAGCTGACACATTTTTAACTGTGTAATCATAAATCCTTTTTGATATATCACATCCAATATTTGACCCATTTTGGCTGTGGAATCTGGTTTTATGATACCCAAAGTTCTACAAATAGAAAGTAATACATATTCTCATGAGAGTTGTATACAGCTCTTTGTATTATTTCAAATTCAGCACAAAATTTAAACTTCAATGTTGGGATTTTGTTGTTTGAGCAATTGTCATGTCTTTAAACAGCACAATCCATCATTATCCAATTTGGTAGAGATCTTCTTTTTTTTTTATGTCATGTATATCCAGAAAATCACGTTAGTTAACAATTTGAATATGAAAAGTAGTACATTTATTGAAAAATGAACAGAAACATATGATTATAAATTACAATTTGACTTTAATAACCACATCTCTGTTAAATAAGTAACTGCTTTATTAATTTTGTATCAATTTTATTTCTACAAACCTTTCTTTTTTATGAGAAAATCTGGTCCGAGTATAATCATCTCCATAGTCTACAAATTTCAGCTGTCTGGACAATATGTTAACTGTACTACCAATATATAAATCTTCTAGTCGTAAACAGTCACTAACTTTTGTCTTCTTCAGAAATACTCTGTGATTTTTAATGTCAAACTGAAAGATACAACATCACATATTGTAAATGGATATAAAACTTTGTCACAACATATCAAATGTATTATTAGGTGTACCCAAGGATTTGTATAGTTAGACTATACAAATCCTTGGTCTAACATTTTCGAATAATCAGTGTGAGAATTTTTTTTACAGGAATCTGGATATCTGTCATGTGTTAAACATGTTAAAATGAAAATGTTGATCAGATGTCCCAAATGAATACTTTATAAGACTGTGATAGCTTATGGACATAAATGATACCCACTAGATACTGGTCTACTGTGAATTTTATTTCTATCTTGAGTAAATTAAGATTACAAAAAATAACAAGAGGCTGTCACAACGACAGCAAACCGGATTTATTAGCATTTATTTGTGTCCTGGCAATATCACAAGATCCATTACTGATGATTGGTGAAAGTGGAAATTGTCAATATCAAATTTGACCTCTATTTTGTCATCAGTATCAACATATTAAAATTTGAAAAGCTTAGATTGAATGGTTTGTGAGAAAATGCACGGACACGACTGGAAACACCATTTTTCAATCTTTCAAGAACCATAACTCCTGAACGATAAAAGTCAAAATCGTCATTATTGAACTTGACCTCCATTTTGTCATCGGTAACAACATATTAAAATTTGGGAAGCTTTGGTAGAACAGTTCATGCGTAAATGCATGGACACGACTGGAACCGCCATTTTTCAATCTTTCAAGAACCATAACTCCTGAACGGTAAAAGTCAAAATGGCCATTATTGAACTTGACCTTCATTTAGTTGTCAGTAACAACATATTAAAATTTTAAAAGCTTTGGTTGAACGGTTCTTGAGTTAATGCACGGACAACATTTGATTACCGCCCGCCCGACCGACTGACCGACCGCCCCCCCGCCGAGCATCCCCAATTTAATAACCGACATTTTTGTCACAAAAATCCGGTTAAAAATGATGAATTGAATTCAACATATTCTTTTTTGTAATCTCAAAAAAAAAAATCATTCATATTAAGAAACACCTTTTCATTTTAAATTTTTATAATTTTTAGCTATCAAACCAGTAAAATATTTAATGTAATGGTACATGTTGTATTACCATTTCTGCTGTTTGATCTTTGACATAATACATAAACTGATATCTGCGTATGAAGGCTGCATGTGGGTCATACCATTCAGCAATGAAACAGTAACGGTCTTCTTCCTAAATAAACAATATAATATAAAGGTTTATTTGTTGAATATCATTATACAATGTACAATGTATGTAACAAAACACTTTTACTGAAATAACTTCCAAGTCCCACCAACTGATTAGTAAACCCTTTTTTTTAGCATCTATATATTTTATATTTATACAAGATACTCAGTAGCAATTTATCTTTTAATTATAAAAATAAGGAACTGTTTCAGATTGCAAGCGAGATGACTATATGGGATGCTGAATTCGAATTGACTATAATCAGGTTACTATTTCACTAGATGTCATTTGAGTTTGAATTCTGTTCAGAATTGGAATGGTCTGATTTTTGTTTTATACCTTAATTATGCTTAATACCTTTATCTTCAGGTCATTAAATTAAAGTGAAAGTACAAAGAGAAAATACAAACGTGATTAATGTATTCAAACGCGCAAGTGACCAAAGTACATATGAGAAAATCAGTGTCAAGATGACGCATACTAAAGACTAAAGACTAATTAAATGAGCCAACGGCTTCCACTGACCCATCATCTTGGAAAGTTGTAATACAGTTTCTGGTCTCATAATAAAATGTTTATATATATTAGGCTTATTAATAATAGAACTTATTTAGGTGTGGGCAGCTGAACACTTAGCATGATCATATGAATTCATACGGGGTTCTTCTTTTGGTTTCCAGTAGTCCTTCGATGATATGAAGATTATTTGCTGTTTGCACAACATGGCCTATATATATATATATATATATTTACAAAAACTATTTGGAAATAAATTTGAGGAGCGCAATTTTTCGCCTTCAATGCAGACTAAAAGATATTCAAAGTCTTTGCTGTCACATGTTTTCAACTATTGCTGTGAAGGCAACCGACTTCCAGAAAGAAAATTGGATTGTCGTGGTGCACAAGCACATGCTCATTTTACATGAGGCTACGATAATTGAGAGCTTATCAGATAGCACCTGTCTCATATTTGAATACAGCACATGTCAGAACAAATCAGGCAAATTATTTACTTTGAGGGTTCCTGGTACTGTTAAAACATGATCAAATCAATAAAATTAAGATTTTATCATTTCATTTTTTTCAATGGTTTCGTTTTAAATTTTTCTCTTACCCCCATGTTGACACTGGTACGTATATATTCTGTGGTAGGAGGTGTTGATCCTTGTTAATATTTGAAAATGTGTTGCAGTCTGAACAAGTTGTTGTTGGCAACAAACTTTAAAACATGATTTGTAAAGGGTTATCTGATTGGTCACCGTGGACACTTCCTTTGAATGAAACCGGAAGTTGTAATGTTTTGGGTGGCAGAAAAAAATATTGTCAGTCAGGGGAAACGACTCTATTACTCTAATGGAAGCGCCATCTTGATGCTAAGAAAGTTCTTTTCCTGTTTAAGAAAAGGTTGATTTAGCGGATCGTATATATCAGAATGACAAGTAAGTCAGCCAAATAATATTTTAAGAACATGAGCTTGCGATCTATCTATATGACAATAATAATCGCACCGAAATAACTATCTAAATCAGACGATCAAAAAGTTGTGCTTTAGAAAATTATTGAAAGGAAATCGCAAGGTACTTGCGATTTCAATTTTTTTCAAGAAAATGACATTCAAACATTAACTATTTCATATTTGTACATGATATCAACTACACATGTTGTATAAAGTTATGCTAATCGATATGGAACGACAAAATTAAAAATCGGTTATTAAGATAACGAGTTTGCAGTTGCATGTTGTTGTTCTATTGATATGCAAATAATACGCCTCACCACACAGTGTTTACCTTTTTGATATTTAATGAATATGCAAAGGAATATGAAATAGTTCCTACAGTTATTTACAGATATCATTTGAAGAGTGATTTATATTCCAAATTTCAGAATTATTATTTATTGATTGGAAGTTTATACATCATACATGTACATGCATATTAAATTTTTGATACTTATCTCTTAATATTAAAATCTTGGTAATCCATGGTTAAAAGAAAATTTAATACTGTAAGCATTAGAAATTAAGATTCATTTGTATATGTAAATAGGGTGCACATGTGCAGTGACTGAGCAAGCGGACGGTTCAACGGTTGCACCCCCCCCCCCCCTTTTTTGACAATTGGTGCATATGAATGCGAAAATATAGTTTGATCCCCCCCTTTTTTCCTGGATTGGGAAGCCCCTTTTTAAATCCTCCCCTGATGTGTGACAATTGATATTACCACATGAATTGTATTTTTATCAACACCATTATTATATGAAATTTAACAATTTGAAGGTTTAGCTTTGCTTAATATGCCATTAATCAGTTACTTTTTTATCTCTATAACAGTTGGTTTTCTGTCATATTTTTGTTTCATCCTAAATCGTGTGGTCTGAAGGTGTCTTAAAACAATCATTCAACAACCAGAACTTTAGATTTTTCTTAATTATGATTGAAAAATAAAATTTTGTGGGTAAACCTTATGAATATTATAGACAGATACATGTTTATATTCTGCAACAAAGCATAGAAAATGTAGTTAGAGAATAATTTCTTATTCCATATTCAATCTACAAAATGTAGTTTTGATTATAATTGTGATATCATATTTTCAAGTACAATGAAGTAGAAATGGGCGTATATACAATGTATTTTTGTAAATCCAGTAATGTACACAATGTACTTGATTGATGAAGATCATAAATATATACTTTTTAAGAGAGAATTTTGAAATATAATATAAAGAATGGGTCACTGTGCTATCTTTCAAGCTATGAGTTTTTGAAAATTGCCTAAATTTGGTTACTTTGTACATGAAAAAACTTATAAATTTGTGTGCATAGAAAAAAATCTCTCAGATAGAATTGTTAAATAAATTGTGAGAAGATAGGCATGATAGGTTTTATTATATGTTTAAATAAAATAAAAATAAAAAATTATGTCACCAAACTTGTTTTCTTACTAAAAGTAAAAATAAAAAAAAATACCTTTTAGTCCACTATAATTTTTATACTAAAACAGAACTTTATCTTCCCTTAAATGGATCAATTGAAAAAATGATTTTAAAAACAACAAAGAATGATAATTGTAATATTTTGAATAATACAATAAATCGTCAAGTTTTCTTTATATAAATATACAGACAGTCTAACCATAAACTTGCAAATCTGTCCCCAAATTAGCACATTGGGGCAAATAACTAGATCCATATTGTACTGGGATTGTACTATTCAAGATAGTAGTATACCATAATTCTACATTGATTTATTTTATAACACTAGTCAGTGTACAGGTGTACTTGTACATTTATACAAACATAAACTTTTATAAATTAAAGGTACGACTTCTATATATACAAAAATTGTTAAAAATGACAAATATGAAAAATGTGTACAGGTTTCTATACACCTGTCAAAGTTTTAAGGAAAAAAGGATTTTAACTTTTTGAGTAACAGGACTTTATATCTAAAATAGGGTGTTTTTTCTTTAAATGTTACGCTGCATCTCAAAAACAATTTATGATTAGTGCAAATTTACTTACTTTTTAGTGATATTAATCAAAATATCTGTATACTTTTTTGTGATGATTCAAAATTTTATTTTACAGTTATTAATTTTTTGGTAAAAAAAGATTTTTATTCAAATGCATTCTGTATCTCAGAATTTATGATTATTGCATGAAACTTCACACACCAGAGGAAGGGTGTATCATGCCCTCATGGCACAGCTATTTATTTTATTGGCATAAATTTTGCAGTAATTACTGTAAACCAACTAATTTTTCAAAAAACAAAATTTTTTTTGTTGACTCTATTGAGAAGAAAAAATAAAGAGAATTTAAATTGGCGCCAATATGTATAAGTTTGATCTTTTCTTATTAAAATACATGAAGTAAATAGCTGCGAGGTAGACAAGAAAGGATAAAACGCAAAAATAAGTTGGTTTTCAAACCATTGTATCTAAATTCTATAAGTAAAACATGATTAACCAAAATAAATTTCTTTAACAACTTGTTTTTCATATTATACATGTACATTACTTCATTTTTATTACAAGGTAATACATATATGCCAAACCAAATCCTTCTTTTTTTCCAAATATGATTCTGATATTTATCAATCTAATGATTTTAAACCTTTTTGACTTTTTTTTTAAAAACCTGCTATTCTAGTCACATAAATATCTAAATATGGATAGTGATGTGGCTGCCACAGTGAACTTATCTTTAAAGTTCGTAAAAGCTTCATATTTTAGAAGGAAGAATACCTGGATCATTCATCCTTTGAACATAGATGTCTTATTGTTATGAAAGTTCTGTCTCTCATATGTCATGTACATGTATGTCAGTAAATTCTATTAATTCGTTTCATATTTCAATAACTACTTGGGAAAAATAAGTAAATTTTAATATTCATCAATTTTTCTCTTATTGTAAGTTATGGGATAACTACAATGTATATTTGAATGTGTGTACCTTTCACGGTCCTCATCTCTATCAGACTAGTGTCACTTGACCTTTACCTCATTTCACATATCATTAAACAAGGTTAAGTTTGGGTTTTCAAGTCCAATATGACATAACTTAAGCAATAGGTCTACTACATTTATATCTGATACATGTAATTATTGTAAGGTGTACATTTCCATCCTTCAGGTGTCATCTGACCTTGACTTCATTTTTAGGTCACCTGGCCCAAAGGGCCAAGTGAGCTTTTCCCATCACTTGGTGTCCGGCGTCGTCATCCGTCGTCGTTAGCTTTTACAAAAATCTTCTCCTCTGAAACTAATGGACCAAATTAATCCAAACTTGGCAACAATCATCTTTGATGTATCTAGTTTAAAAAATGTGTGGCCTGACTCGGTCAACCAACCAAGATGACCACCATGGCTAAAATAGAACATAGGGGTAAAATGCAGTTTTTGGCTTATATCTCAAAAACCAAAGCATTTAGAGCAAATCTGACACGGGGTAAAGTTGTTCATCAGATCAATATCTATCTGCTCTGTAATTTTCAGATGAATCTGACAACCTGTTGTTGGGTTACTGCCCGTGAATTGGTAATTTTAATGAAATTTTGCTGTTTTTGGTTATTATCTTGAATATTATTATAATGTTCAGCAAAGTAAGATTTACAAATAAGTCAACATGACCGAAATGGTCAATTGACCCCCTTTGGAGTTATTGTCCTTTATAGTCAATTTTTAACAATTTTCATAAAACTGGTAAATTTTTATTTACATTTTAACTGATACTACTGGGATAAGTTCATTATAGATAAAGATAATTGTAAGCAGCAAGACTGTTTAGTAAAGTAAGATTTACAAACACATCACCATCACCAAAACACAATTTTGTCATGAATCCAGCTGCTTCCTTTGTTTAATATTCACATACATTGTATATATACCAAGGTGAGCGACACAGGCTCTTTAGAGCCTCTAGTTAATGTTCAGTGGCTATTCGTTCATTTTTTTGGTTTTGGACTTTTTCATACTCTATACAATAGGTCTTATTTTTTGTGTCTTGCAGGAATTTCTCGCTACATTGAAGACCTGTTGGTGACCTTCTGCTGTTGTTTTTTATTTGGTTGGGTTGTTGTCTCTTTGACACATTCCCCATTTCCATTCTCAGTTTTATTAAATGATTGTTACAAGGTGCACATTCTCACTTTTCTCATACTCTATTGAATACATCAAATATATTTGGTGTACACTCATAAAAATCTTTTGCTATGTACATGATTTTGTATCGCTTGACAGGACAAAAAGCAACGCATTATTTGCATGTTATTATGTTTAGTTTGTGATGAACCCCAAGTGGTAGGTCAATCATATTTTGGGTTAAACATGGTAAAAGTACTAAAATTTTTCATGCATCATTATTATTAATTTGGTCTTTTAATGTAAAACTGTTATAATTTGCTTCTTGGTTTATAGTATGCCTGCCATTCATTAAGTCTTTTGAAAGACGTACCCTTATGCACTTTAATTGTGCACTTTTGATAATTCCCATTCAGCTTAATGTGCAGTTGGTCTTCATGGCAGATAGATTGCAAAGGAAGCTATTTGAAGTACTGTTGATGTTTTTTATCAACTTTATGTCAAACTTTATTTCGGATTTATGAATACTAACATTTTTTTTTAAACTACACCACTAAGCATTACAAAACTTGTCTGTCCCCTTTGACATTTAATTAATTAGCAATTTTCTATGTGAAGTTTTTCTCATCAAGTTGTATTGATAAGAAATACAGTACTTACAATATACCACAATTGATACCTTGTATTAAGTTACAATAATTTTTATATATCAGTTTGTCAAGCAGTTTTATTCCCAAATGACTATATCATAGTCAAGTATTTTTTCTAAATTTAAGGCAATTTAGCAAATAGGCAACACATATCTCACTTTCAACAGTTTATTTTCATATGTTTTTAATTTTTTTAAAAAGATAATGAGCAACTTCAAATAGCAAACATTTACAATTCTATTCTGGCTTTACAAGATATACAGATAGGACATCAAACCAAAAACTAAAGGGTAAAAGTTCTTGTCCATGTATATTATTTGATTATTTTTAACCAATCTTTATGCCCCTGTCTTAGAGGAGGGGGGAATAGACTGACCTTTGTTCATCTATACCTGCATATGCACTTAAAAAAATGTCTTCTGTTCTCTATCTTGAGTTTGCCTTAATGACAAAATGTTATGAAACTTATACACAATGCTTAAGTTATCATGGTTATACCCCTTTAAGAATGAAAAAAATGAAATAAATTTAGTTTCATTGTGTAACTTACAGTTTCCATTGTGAAATTATACACAATTCTTATTACCACAAAATATAGATATAGTTCAAATTTAGTGGGGCACTTTAATAATTCTCCAGTTATGTCGTATTATTTGACAATGAGAAAAATGGTAAACTTCTACTTTCCATTTTCTGTCACTTGTGTTTGCTTCATCCAAAGCTCATGAAACTTGAACACAATGCTTATTACCACAAAACACAGATATACAATTTTGAGTTTGGTGGTGAGAGTCTCTATGCCCCTTTATAAATAGAAAAATTGACATAAAATTAGTTTTTATTCTCTAAGTAAAGTTTGTCTAAACCAAATATTATGAAACTTGAAAACAAATGTACAAGGCTTTTTACGATGAAATACAGATCAAGTTGAATTTTGATCGTTATCTACTAATCCTCCTTTTATTAATACAGAATTAAAGTTTAAGTTCCTTTTGTAACTTAGATTGCCATAACCAAATATTTCAAAACCTTTAGTTAGGTCTCTAACATGGAAGTTAAGCTTGGCTCACAATGAACAGCAAGCTAGTAAGGGTACCAAAAATGACTAATGTAAAATTATTCCAAGAGGGAAACCAACCATCTAATGACTTATCTATATACATTGTGTATATATCTTCAAAGCTTGTTGTCTGATGTGAGCCAAGGCTTTATGATGTAGGCCGTACATAGACCTATAACGGTTTACTTTTTTAAATTGAAATTTGGATGGAGAGTTGTCTCATTATCACTCATTCCACATCTCCCTATATATGTATATATAGTTTTAGCAGAAACTATGCTAGATCAAGAAATGAAAACAAGAAAAAAACAATAGCAAGGCAAAATCATCAACAAAAACAGATATAAATCATTAACTTTATTCTTGATATTTTATAATTATGTTGACCCTGAGTATAAAGGTCATTGATTTGAAAAGGTTCTTTGAATTATCTTTTTCCTAAACAGTTGACAGTATAGTAATCATGGTAATATCTTGGTGTATTGACTTGATAACTATAGCATATACATGTATGGTGACCATATCTGCATTTTACCTTTGCACAAGAAATTAGTTCTGGAGTCTGTACATGGGTTATTTAATATTTTTGAATTGTCAATTATTTCTTCTTGTTCATTTTACCCAATCTTTAGTCATGGTGATTCTTGAACAATGTTAATTCTTCTTCAATATATATGCAGAATAACACTTGGCCAGTTACATGTGATAACACCTGGTCCTCTATGGTCCTCTTGTCGTTTTTTAACCCCCAGTGGTATACATATCATTGATTCTTACATTATTACAAATTCAAAGAAAGTATACCACAGGGGGAATTTGTTGACTGCAGTTGAACGTTTTTGGCTTCATTATATCACAGGATTTAAATAATTATTTCACTACTTGTTGTGTTTTCCACTGGACTCTAAACATGCTAAAACTAAGAAATAACATTTTAATTGCATCATAAACAGATAATTTTTATAATGATGGTGATTCCAATATATAGAAATAATGAGTCATCAAAATATCTATGTAGATTAACCAAAGTGGCATCTTTTATCATGTCTATTAAAATATGTAACAAATTCCCCTCTGTTAATATTGTGAAAAGAACTATAACTGTATGTAGTGAACGTGTTACATGTATTCATGTGTATTATGCAAAATGGTTAAATATGAAATAATCTTCTTGAAAAGGAAATGGTAGAAATGAACAAAAATGCAAGATTATAACATGCATGATCTTTTAGTATCAATAAATGCATAAATAGTAATTTAGGTCCTTAATGAGTGTTTGTATATATATATGCAAAGTTAATCACTTTTATATTGGTACATGTAGTGACAAAATTATAACTTAAACCATTAAGTAAATTTGTCTAATTAGTACAGACCTTCACCTGAATTTTAATAGTATAAATAAAAATGTTTTATTGAATTTGCTTATGAGTGAAGTAAAATCTTGTAATAAAAACATTATTACAGTACCCCAGATTCAATCAATGTATATATATTTTTTTTAAATAAAAGTGCATGGTATATTTTCCACTAAAAAGAAAAAGAATGTTATTATTTTACATGTAAAAGAAAAATTAATGAAATATTTAAGAAGAAAACATGCAGAGAATTGTTACTGTAGAAGCTGTCAGTGCACAACATATTAGATTAAAAACTGATGTGACTGCAGTAGCAGTACACGCTATAATTAAATTGTAAAATCATGTTACAAATGACATTATACATGTTATAAAATTGAAGAGATTGTGACTTAAGTAGGAGTGCATAAAATAGCAAAATTGAAAGCACACAATGACTGCAGTACAAGTATAAAATATAATATATTGAATAAACATATGAATCAGTGGCACCAAAGTTAATGATACGCCCTTCGCATTTTTTTTGTAAGAGATCAAAAGTTAAGTAACTTTTCCATGTCATAAATAATATTTCTAAAAAGGAAAAGAAAATGCACGTTTTTATAAACATTTAAAACTACTCTTCAAAGTTTCTTGAAAATAAATTTTTGTCGAACATGGTGAAAACTGACATAAGGACAGACGGATGGAAGAACGTCATTTATACAAATGTAAATCATAATAAGACCCTTTAATTTAAACAGTTTTTATATATTGAATTGGATTGGGCAACAGGTAATGATTGCCAGTATTGTAGTATAGCAGAAGACATTTAATCTATGGAAAAATTGCAGAATGTGTCTGAAGTTGCAATACACAAAATAATAAAAATAAGCAGAGGATTGTGACTGCAGTAGCAATACACAAAATAATTAAAATAGCAGATAACTGTGACTGCAGTAGCAATACACAAAATAATAAAAATAAGCAGAGGACTGTGACTGCAGTAGCAATACACAAAATAATTAAAATAGCAGATAACTGTGACTGCAGTAGCAATACACAAAATAATAAAAATAAGCAGAGGACTGTGACTGCAGTAGCAATACACAAAATAATTAAAATAGCAGATAACTGTGACTGCAGTAGCAATACACAAAATAATTAAAATAAGCAGATAACTGTGACTGCAGTAGCAATACACAAAATAATTAAAATAAGCAGAGGATTGTGACTGCAGTAGCAATACACAAAATAATTAAAATAAGCAGAGGATTGTGACTGCAGTAGCAATACACAAAATAATTAAAATAAGCAGATAACTGTGACTGCAGTAGCAATACACAAAATAATAAAAATAAGCAGAGGACTGTGACTGCAGTAGCAATACACAAAATAATTAAAATAGCAGATAACTGTGACTGCAGTAGCAATACACAAAATAATAAAAATAAGCAGAGGACTGTGACTGCAGTAGCAATACACAAAATAATTAAAATAGCAGATAACTGTGACTGCAGTAGCAATACACAAAATAATTAAAATAAGCAGATAACTGTGACTGCAGTAGCAATACACAAAATAATTAAAATAAGCAGAGGATTGTGACTGCAGTAGCAATACACAAAATAATTAAAATAAGCAGAGGATTGTGACTGCAGTAGCAATACACAAAATAATTAAAATAAGCAGATAACTGTGACTGCAGTAGCAATACACAAAATAATAAAAATAAGCAGAGGATTGTGACTGCAGTAGCAATACACAAAATAATTAAAATAAGCAGAGGATTGTGACTGCAGTAGCAATACACAAAATAATTAAAATAAGCAGATAACTGTGACTGCAGTAGCAATACACAAAATAATTAAAATAAGCAGATAACTGTGACTGCAGTAGCAATACACAAAATAATAAAAATAAGCAGAGGACTGTGACTGCAGTAGCAATACACAAAATAATTAAAATAGCAGATAACTGTGACTGCAGTAGCAATACACAAAATAATTAAAATAGCAGATAACTGTGACTGCAGTAGCAATACACAAAATAATTAAAATAGCAGATAACTGTGACTGCAGTAGCAATACACAAAATAATTAAAATAGCAGATAACTGTGACTGCAGTAGCAATACACAAAATAATTAAAATAGCAGATAACTGTGACTGCAGTAGCAATACACAAAATAATTAAAATAGCAGATAACTGTGACTGCAGTAGCAATACACAAAATAATTAAAATAAGCAGATAACTGTGACTGCAGTAGCAATACACAAAATAATAAAAATAAGCAGAGGATTGTGACTGCAGTAGCAATACACAAAATAATTAAAATAAGCAGAGGATTGTGACTGCAGTAGCAATACACAAAATAATTAAAATAAGCAGATAACTGTGACTGCAGTAGCAATACACAAAATAATAAAAATAAGCAGAGGATTGTGACTGCAGTAGCAATACACAAAATAATAAAAATAAGCAGAGGACTGTGACTGCAGTAGCAATACACAAAATAATTAAAATAGCAGATAACTGTGACTGCAGTAGCAATACACAAAATAATTAAAATAGCAGATAACTGTGACTGCAGTAGCAATACACAAAATAATAAAAATAAGCAGAGGACTGTGACTGCAGTAGCAATACACAAAATAATTAAAATAGCAGATAACTGTGACTGCAGTAGCAATACACAAAATAATTAAAATAAGCAGATAACTGTGACTGCAGTAGCAATACACAAAATAATTAAAATAAGCAGAGGATTGTGACTGCAGTAGCAATACACAAAATAATTAAAATAAGCAGAGGATTGTGACTGCAGTAGCAATACACAAAATAATTAAAATAAGCAGATAACTGTGACTGCAGTAGCAATACACAAAATAATAAAAATAAGCAGAGGACTGTGACTGCAGTAGCAATACACAAAATAATTAAAATAGCAGATAACTGTGACTGCAGTAGCAATACACAAAATAATAAAAATAAGCAGAGGACTGTGACTGCAGTAGCAATACACAAAATAATTAAAATAGCAGATAACTGTGACTGCAGTAGCAATACACAAAATAATTAAAATAAGCAGATAACTGTGACTGCAGTAGCAATACACAAAATAATTAAAATAAGCAGAGGATTGTGACTGCAGTAGCAATACACAAAATAATTAAAATAAGCAGAGGATTGTGACTGCAGTAGCAATACACAAAATAATTAAAATAAGCAGATAACTGTGACTGCAGTAGCAATACACAAAATAATAAAAATAAGCAGAGGATTGTGACTGCAGTAGCAATACACAAAATAATTAAAATAAGCAGAGGATTGTGACTGCAGTAGCAATACACAAAATAATTAAAATAAGCAGATAACTGTGACTGCAGTAGCAATACACAAAATAATTAAAATAAGCAGATAACTGTGACTGCAGTAGCAATACACAAAATAATAAAAATAAGCAGAGGACTGTGACTGCAGTAGCAATACACAAAATAATTAAAATAGCAGATAACTGTGACTGCAGTAGCAATACACAAAATAATTAAAATAGCAGATAACTGTGACTGCAGTAGCAATACACAAAATAATTAAAATAGCAGATAACTGTGACTGCAGTAGCAATACACAAAATAATTAAAATAGCAGATAACTGTGACTGCAGTAGCAATACACAAAATAATAAAAATAAGCAGAGGACTGTGACTGCAGTAGCAATACACAAAATAATTAAAATAGCAGATAACTGTGACTGCAGTAGCAATACACAAAATAATTAAAATAAGCAGATAACTGTGACTGCAGTAGCAATACACAAAATAATTAAAATAAGCAGAGGATTGTGACTGCAGTAGCAATACACAAAATAATTAAAATAAGCAGAGGATTGTGACTGCAGTAGCAATACACAAAATAATTAAAATAAGCAGATAACTGTGACTGCAGTAGCAATACACAAAATAATAAAAATAAGCAGAGGACTGTGACTGCAGTAGCAATACACAAAATAATTAAAATAGCAGATAACTGTGACTGCAGTAGCAATACACAAAATAATAAAAATAAGCAGAGGACTGTGACTGCAGTAGCAATACACAAAATAATTAAAATAGCAGATAACTGTGACTGCAGTAGCAATACACAAAATAATTAAAATAAGCAGATAACTGTGACTGCAGTAGCAATACACAAAATAATTAAAATAAGCAGAGGATTGTGACTGCAGTAGCAATACACAAAATAATTAAAATAAGCAGAGGATTGTGACTGCAGTAGCAATACACAAAATAATTAAAATAAGCAGATAACTGTGACTGCAGTAGCAATACACAAAATAATAAAAATAAGCAGAGGATTGTGACTGCAGTAGCAATACACAAAATAATTAAAATAAGCAGAGGATTGTGACTGCAGTAGCAATACACAAAATAATTAAAATAAGCAGATAACTGTGACTGCAGTAGCAATACACAAAATAATTAAAATAAGCAGATAACTGTGACTGCAGTAGCAATACACAAAATAATAAAAATAAGCAGAGGACTGTGACTGCAGTAGCAATACACAAAATAATTAAAATAGCAGATAACTGTGACTGCAGTAGCAATACACAAAATAATTAAAATAGCAGATAACTGTGACTGCAGTAGCAATACACAAAATAATTAAAATAGCAGATAACTGTGACTGCAGTAGCAATACACAAAATAATTAAAATAGCAGATAACTGTGACTGCAGTAGCAATACACAAAATAATTAAAATAGCAGATAACTGTGACTGCAGTAGCAATACACAAAATAATTAAAATAGCAGATAACTGTGACTGCAGTAGCAATACACAAAATAATTAAAATAAGCAGATAACTGTGACTGCAGTAGCAATACACAAAATAATAAAAATAAGCAGAGGATTGTGACTGCAGTAGCAATACACAAAATAATTAAAATAAGCAGAGGATTGTGACTGCAGTAGCAATACACAAAATAATTAAAATAAGCAGATAACTGTGACTGCAGTAGCAATACACAAAATAATAAAAATAAGCAGAGGATTGTGACTGCAGTAGCAATACACAAAATAATAAAAATAAGCAGAGGACTGTGACTGCAGTAGCAATACACAAAATAATAAAAATAAGCAGAGGATTGTGACTGCAGTAGCAATACACAAAATAATAAAAATAAGTAGTAGCAATACACAAATATTTATACACAAAAAAAATAATACTGTCAGGGAAAGATGATGTTAAAACTATGTACAGTTATCACAAGTTTTGTTCTATCAAATATCACAGATAGCAAATAAATTAAGTCAATGTTTTATTACAATGGTTTTCATGGGGATGATTTGATTAGATTAATTCAATGTTTTATTTACAAGTTATCACAGAAACTATATTTGTATCATAGCTGAAAAAATGAAAGTCATTTTTTGCAAACAATGGAAAGGTTAAAATGATTCTGGACTGTGACTGAAAGCACACCAGAGTTCATATTGATTACTCTCTCCATTGGCACAGCAACATTCCTATCATTAGACTGTAGGAATAATGGTGTGTTAGCCTCAATACACTTTTGTAAAATTGCACACCATTTTACCTTTAAACTTTCAGAGGCATGCACTCCATCAACAAACTTGTTGTAGAAAAAATTAGTTTTTCCGTGTTTAACACGATTAACTGTGGAAGCAAGTTGTGGAGTGCATACCCCCTCATCACCATTAATTTGAATGAGAAATTTATTAATTTCTTGAAGGCATTCATGTAATTTGGTCTGCATCTCTGCATATTGTGATGTATACAGTAAATGAGTTGTTTTATTTTGGTACAACCTTATGTTGTTCCAATCCTTTATACTCATGCCTGGAACTGTAGCAAAGATGCAGACCACATTAATGCGTGACAATAGTCTTTTTACATTTTGTACAATTGATTGAAAATTGAAAAGTGCATTTTTGTCACTAAAAATTGTCTCTGAATAATTATCCTCTTTTTTATATGTGGTGATATTTGTAATTCCACAAACAAAATAAACCACCTTTTTTCCTGGTTTATGTTCAAGGTCAGCATAGGCCTGCTCACCTAGTTGGTAAATCATAGCACCAGGAAAAACTTTTATACTGGCTCCCTCAACACACAAACCAGCTCCTCTGCTGCTGGCATATACATAATTCATTCTGTAAAAAAAATATAAATGTACTGTGGAAAATAATATGTAGTACAAAAATGTACATAATCTCACAAGTCAAGTGGCCAATAAAGTTTGTGTTTTTTGGTGTTTTTTTTTATCTTCAACTTTTTATCCTCACTGTTTATATCCTGAATACTAGCATGGCCATAACTTGTATTGTCAATATCAGTACTAGCTCTTTTCAGAGATAAGAGTTTTGTGCAGTTGTAACCATATTGCATAACTGTTGGTTCACGACTACCACCACAGCTTGAACGTTGCTGAGAAAACCATGATTCAACAATATCTTGACTTAGCTTTTTGGGTATTATGTATGGTTTTGATGGGTACATTGTTTGAAACTGTTCTGAAGATATATATTTTATCAAGTCAATGAATGCAGATATTGTTAAATGCACATCTTGCCTTGTTTGCCAAGAAATGTGGTGTTTTTGAATTTCACTTGGCATAATAAATCTATTTTCAAGGTCATTTTCCCATTTTGTGAACCAATCTCTTATATCAGCAAGCTGTTTAATACGTGGATCACTATCACTATTTATAGGAGTCTCACTATTAAAAATATGGAATAATAAGCAACTTTTCCTAATATATGTTTGTGTGGATTTTGTTGCCTCATTTTCATTTTGTTCCATTTCATTTGCAACTTCTTCACTTAAGGCATGTACGGCAAGATTAACTCTCATTTTAGAGAAATTATTCAGGTAAACTGCATCTGGATTTAATTTTGTAAGTGGCACTGCCCTTAAAATTTCTCTTTTATAAACAGAAACAAAATGCTCCCAAATGATCTCTTTTTCATCAAACCACACTTTCCTTTTATGAACCTCATGATGGCCACTAGTATGTATGTTATTCCTCAACTTTTTGATTAGATGAGGTGGATCTGACATGAAATATAAAGGACCATTAGTATATGGGTTGATACAAAAATGTTTTTCCTTGGGATTTCCAGGAACAGTTGCAGTATTAGTTGTGATAAATTTTCTATTTTCTGAGGCCCCATCACATATGCTGAGCAGAATGTTAAACCCAAACTTATTAAGCAAAGAAACTCCTTCCCAAAAAGCTGAGCTGATTTGAAAACTAGTAAGATTTTTTACAGCTATATATGCACATGGATAATTAAAATTTGAAAATAAACTTTTAAAGAAAAATTGTAAAATGTTTGAAGCAATATTTTCTTCTTCTCCATCTTTTGAGCTATTGATATCTGTAAATCCTAACAATTCATTTGTTTCAGCTGCCCATACAAGCCCTTCCTTAATTTTCATTTCATCAAAAACAAGAGCACCCAGTTTACTCTGCAGTGATCGATTACAATTTTCAGAAAGTTGTGCCATTGTTTCAACATTTTCGCAATTCCAACCAGAATTTTGTTTATCGAAATTGCGATAATATCTCAATAATCTCCCAGATGGAAGTTTCAAAAATCCAGACTTTGATAAATCATTATACTGTTGTTTTGATTTATAGTTAGCAAGACAGTACTTTATAACAGATGGGTGCCATTTCATTTGCTTTGCAGGTGTAACAAGAGCCTTTGCCTGATCTTCAATCAAATGTTTAAGAAAGAAATCTTTTTCATCACCTGTATGCTCCTTCACATGTTTTTTCAAAAGTTTTTTATTTTTAAAAACCTTTTTACATTGATTCCAGTTACAACTATAGACTTTATCAATTGGAGCTTTTACACTTTCATTAACTTGCATTAAATGAGCATTGTCAATGTGTTTTAACAAGTCAGATATACAGTCAAAAGTGCCAGCACTGCATTGACTCCAACAACATATTGGGTTATTTACTTTTTCATTAAGTGCTGTAAACCCATCTTGTAAATTAAGAAACATTTCTCTCAGATCTTTATCATCACCACTTAACACTTTTTCAGTATGTTCAAGTTTACTTTTAAGCTTTGAAAATTTCTTTTCCAAGTCCCTATACTTTGTAGAAATTGTAGTAAAGTCCTTTGCTAATTCATCTTTGGATTTAAATTTATGATTAATTTTATTGGGATGTGTTATGTTGCGAGTTTTTTTGGCAAACCTTTTCTTGTGTAAATGATTTCTTAAAATATTGCAATTGACACAAACATTAATGGCCATCTGAGAAGTAGCATGTAAACAAGATGGACTTTTAAGAAAATTGCCATTTTTCACACCTTTAACATCGGAATTAACTATGTAAAAGGAATCTTTCATGTTTTCATTGGTTACATCTGTAAAATCACAGATTTTCAATCCCTTACAAATTTTCAATGAATCGGTAAAGCTTAAAATATTGACAATATCTGAATTACAAATGATCTTTTCAGGCATATCACTCCAGTCCAGATCAATTTTTTGACCATGTATCAATACTATGAAGGTCATATCTGCATGTATTTCAATACATTTATCATTTGACCAACTCCGCAAACAAACGGACTGATCAGTTTTCATAATTTGTTGGTGCCAAAGTGGAAAAATATGACTAATTAATGGCCATGAATACTGTAAAATGAACAAACCATTATCCTTTTCATAAGTAAGATTACATAACTGCTTACTTATTTTAAAATTATCACAAACAATCTGAGCATCATCAAAAATAGTTTCATCAAAATCTTCTTTATTCATAGCTTTGATAAGCTGATGTGCATTTACATGGACAAAAGATTTTATGATATCACAAAAAATGTTACATCTTTTCATCAGAATATCTTCTGAATGCATAAATAAAACCCTAAGGTCATCTTCAATTATGATATTGTTTTCAACCTTATTTAAAACATGAACAAAATTAGCAAATGCATCACTTTTATAATGTGAATATTTGAAGGGTGATATTCTCATCAATGAATAGAGCAGCAGCTCATTCAATGTAAGAGGTGACTGCTCAGAAATATGTGAAAGAAAATCTGATGTCGTTTCACAATCATCACTGTCATATTCAATTGATGTGCTCAAATTGCGTAATATTCTGTAAAAGGGTCTTCCCTTACGTCCAGGTTCAGTAAAAAAATCCCTTTTGCTTTCTATTTTTACTTTAGAAATGTCAGCTTCTGGTGGAAGACAAGTAAAGAATTCATGAGAAACCCATTCTTTAACACTGTTATATTCAGTGCCATCTGAGCTGACAACTGCACCAGAAATAGATATTTTAATAGGGACACTTATATCTGGATACTGGGGAATACAGCAAAAGAAATTTAGTAAGGACAGCTGTGGGAACTTCAGGACACTACTGGTAAGTAAATTCCTCCTTGGCATGTTCCTGTTAAAGAATGAAAAAAGTTTATTGTATCTTAATTAGAAAGGTTAATAATCAGATGTGTCTGTGCCAAGTCAGGGGCCTGTAATTCAGTGGTTGTTTTAGGGTTGGTGTTTGTCATATATATACTTTTCATAATTAGTTGTTTTTTAAATAAATTGTGGTTTCATTTTAGGCCAAAATTTAAAATATGTTTGTTTCCCCTCCCCCAACCCGGGTCAAAAATTATTTAAAAAAAAAATAGAAATTATTTTTTTTTTCCTGAAAATAATTTGTTTCCATTTTTGGAAAGTGCTTGAAAGCAGAAGGATTGCTAATCAAAATAAATACACTCAAATTGAGCACAAACAACTGATAAGTGGCCTGGACTGGACAAGTCAAACCATTCATGAGAACATGCTATAACAATCACATCCAGTTTAAAAAAAAAAAGAACCTGCCTTCCTGGTCTGTTTACAAAGGGTAGACCCTGGTGAGGGGAAACAGACATTCTTTTAAATGTGGCTTTAAGTATTCCACAGTTAGTCATGTCAGGGCATTTATCTTTGATTATAGATAAGTTTAGATAATTGTTGTAAGCTAAATGACGTCCTTTAGTTGCTTACATCCACTTTGAATCAACTCTAGTGGTTATTTGTCTCATTGGCAATCCAACTACATTTTCTTATATTCATGAAAGAACAAATTCAGTGAGTAATTATGAAAACATGAAGGAGATTGTATTTTTATCATCCCCTGAATTTAGAATAATGAACTTACTGAAATGCCTCTGATCTGGTTTACATGTTGTTGTGAATGTGCTTGAACTTACATGTATGTTGAATGTAATAAGTAATTGAATGTCAATGAACCATATTAAACTGAAGGTTCGCCCATGTACGTAAGCTCCATAGAAACGAAATGTGCAAATTGAATTTCATTGACCTAGCTTTGCAATGTGTGGTTCCTTCTTAAGGGCTACACATTAAAAACATGTGAACTATGATAAAAGTATATAAAGTCAAAGGAACACTGTGGCGGATCCAGAGGGGGGGTTCCGGGGGTGCGCACCCCCCCTTTATTTTTGCCGATCAATGCATTTGTATCTGGACATATGTTTTGCACCCCCCCCCCCCCCCCCTTTGCCCTGGGTTAGCACCCCCCCTTTCGAAAATTCCTGCATCCGCCCCTGGGAACATGACTATGATGGCACACACAAATAATAACTATTGAAAGGAGATGTCAGCCAAAATAAACAAACAGATGTTTGAAAGTACAAACACAAATAAAGATGACAGGCTACTATTGGTCTCTTTATAAAATTATTTCAATACCACTTGAACCCCCCCCCCCCCAAAAAAAAAAAATCCAGAATCTATTTAAACATCAACATGCAAAATAAAAGCAGTTTTGCGGCCACATTCCTTGCTTGTAATTCTTTAAATTTAATGCTAGCTTATATATACTGAAGATTGTTAACAGTTTTTGTGGAAAATATAAGATTTTGAATAAGATGACTATTTTGAAGTTCTAGTATACACAACTTGAAAGCATTTAAATTATTCTGCATTCATTGATGTTTTCTTCATTATATAAAGTGTCTATAAAATTAATTGTGATTTATTGTCTGAGAAAGAAACAATTGTCAAATCTTTTGACACAATATCCGGCAACAATCTATAATGGTATGTTTGTTTTTTATATTTCAAATAAACAACATCAAAACAAGGTTCATTTTTCCTGTCCTCAGTATCTGAATCATCAGGATTTGTTTTTTTGTTTGTTAAACCTGTTATTTCTCCATTTAAATGTACCCATTTTTTGTTCATTTTCCATTTGTGTTTGATTTTGGATCCTATGAGGATATGAGGATTGTCTTTAATATCAACTAAAGAATATTTTTTTGGGGTAATTTCATTACTCTCATTTGTAGCTGATATTATATCTGTGCATGTTTTTTTATGTATATTTTTTTTTGCTTTTGTAGTTATGGGCTTTTTTTTGTATGACGATTCAATGTATTTTTTATCAAGTTTTGTCTGTTTTGATGAGATATTCTCCTTTTCTTTTGAAGTGGTACACGTTCTCTGTATGCCAGTTCTTAATGAACGATTTTTTTTTAAACATTTTGTTTTGACTAAACCTCTAGTTGTTGCACTCATTTTCTTAGGTTGAAAATTGTAACGCTTAATTTCATTTTTTTGCCTGGAGTGCATGTATTTTTCCACTAATTCTTGAAGAATGAATATTTTTTCACTTTTACTTGCCTGAATTTTATTCATGTTACATTTATGTAAAGCTTCAAAGAAGAGATTTCTAAGTGCTTTGCATGTTGCAAGCTTGTCTAATGCATTTCTTACAGATTTATGTTTTTTTTGGGATAATGTGTCTTTATGTAACAACTTCATGGAAGCTAAATCTAAATATTTAAAAAAAGAATATATTTTTTCATATGGCATAAAATGAAATGCTTTACCACCTGACTTCAAAACTCCAGAAGCCTTGTCAGTGCCAAGTGCATTAAGTATTGAAAAAACTTTATTTTTGTGAATGCCCTCAGAATTTGTAGTTGACATTCGACAAACTTTTTTTCTAACTGCCATTATAACCCAGCCATAGTAATACATTTCCTTCTTTTTTTCTAGTTTAGATGATTTTGGGGGAAGAGTTATATTTTCAATGTCATTTATATCATGTATTTTTTTTAATATTGACCATTTAATACAACTCCAAAAGTGCATTGTTATTGACAGAAGTAAAAAATAGCAGTTTACAGCTGAAATAGGTAGGTTTTCAAAATGAACTAGAGGAATGGATCTGTTTGTAATAGATGGAATTTGTGGAGCATTTAATGGTAAAACCAAATCTGTAGCAACATTTTCCATAGAAGTTGTGTAACTAATATGATCTGTATTTTCATCAGGTGTGCCTATATACATTGTTTCATCTACATTTTCATCAGGTAATGGTGTGGCTATATAAATTGTTTCATCTAAATTTTTAAAGTTTTCAATTTCTTCCATTGTAGGATGCTCGTGTGATTGTGGATTGATCGGTAATGGAAATACAGTGTCACATACAGATGCTGATGTTGAATCTATGTACATATGATCCAAAGAAATGACTTTTACATTTTCTTCAGATTTTGTTCCTAAGCTTCTTATTGAATATACAAACTTTTCATGGAGTTCTAAAGTTGTCTGAAATTTTTGGAATTGTGTTTGTAAAAAAGACTCAATTTTTTGACATTCGTGTTTATGAAAGCAAAAAGACTCTTTTGTAATTTTTTCATACTCATATTTTAAATAATTTAAAAAATATTCTAAGTGTGCCTTTATTGGACTGTTATGTTCTGTCATCTGTACAATAATTTCTACTCCCGAAATTAAATAGTTTTCTCTTTGTCTGAGAAATTTCAATAAATTGTCTATGTTTATGTGATCAAAACATCTATACTGGATGTTTGCTGTATTCCTGGAAATATTTTTATCTGAATTTGGTGGGGTTGTTTCAATGGTTTTGAAACTGCCAACATCTGTGAATTCACACATTTTCTTGTAGTTCATTTCTGATGTTTAATACACATGTACTGAAAAAAAGAGTCGGGTCGTCCAAACAAGGAAAAATAATATTGACCAAATGAGCAATGAAAATGCGGTAAAGTTCAGATTAAACCAAACAGGCTTACATGTATACTTTTCAAGCATTCTTTATACCAAATATAATTGACTTACTGCTTACATAAGTTCACAAAATTACCAAATCAAGAAAGTTATGAAACCTGAACATTTATTATTGATCCAATAAATCAGTTTGAGGTAAAATGAACCCTGAGTTGTAGACTTGCAGACCTTTTTTGTTATTTTTATGTTCTTATGTTTGGCCATTTGTTTTCTTGTTTGAATTGTTTTACATTATTATTTTTGGTCCTTTGAAAGCTGACTATGTTATCAGGGTGTTTTATAGGTGACTATGCGGTACGGGCTTTGCTCATTGTTGAAGGCCATACGGTGACCTATAGTTGTTGATGTCTTTGTGATTTTGGTCTTTTGTGGATAGTTGTCTCATTGGCAATCATACCACATCTTCTTTTTTATATGTGATATGGGCTTTGTCAATTTTTGACTGGCGTACAGTGATCTATAGTTTTTAATTTCTGTTTTATTTTGAATTGTTTTGGAGAGTTGTTTCATTGGCCATTATACCACACGGCAAGTTGTCTAATTGACAATCCTAACACATCTTCTTGTAAATACTGCAGGAACCTATACTTTATTTACTCATAAGAAATGACCAATTCATATGAGAAAATTAAAATTATATAAGAACAAGGACAAGAGTGCACATGATGAAATGTCTCACATCTTTACTTATCATTGATATTATGTTGATAGTCATATATATATTTTTATTGTGTATGTTGCCAATGCCAGATAGTAAGCAATGCTTCAAATAGGAGAGTTTTGTATCAGGCATGAAAAAAAGAGTTTTCAGAAAAACAATATGCATTAACTTCTATACATGTAGTGGATGCTAGCACATGTTATCCAGCCACTTTAAAAATGTAGGGGTTTGTAAACCAGAATAAATGGGGAGGGGTCCAACCACATGTCCCCATTCAAATGTACTGATCGTCAAAAAAGGGGGGTTGCAACCCCCCAGAGCTCCTCTTTTTCACTGGATCAGCCGCTGTTTTTTTCTATTGGGCTATAGTAATACTACACCCCCAGATTTACACATCTTAAATTTACAATAAAAAAAAACTTACCTGGAATTAGTAAAACTGGTAAATTCTTCAAACAGAAAATACTTTTAAAGGCGATGAAACTGAAAAAAACGAATAAAATATTAGAAAAAAATAACACTGAATATAAAACTATCACGGGTACAAAATTGATAAATCTAGGGCAATGAATTTATTTAATATCTATATACAACAATAAGAGAAAAAAAAACAAGATGAGAACAACAAAAAATGGAATGAGCAGTATATCACAGTTTCACTAATCACATTTACATGCAACACTTAAAAAAAACCAAAAAACGAAAAAACGGCAACGAATCGAATACACCGGTTGACACGTGCACAAAATGTACAAAGTGAATAAACAAACAAAATACCTACAATTTAACACAAATAATGAACAATTTAAATACAACAACAAAATATAAACAAAATTTATATAATATATATAAAGAACACGGTTGGTATACGCAATGTATTATGATTTGCTTAAAGTCGGGAACGATACTATCCTTGAACTCGACTGTGGGCATTTGAGACAGAATAATTGGAAGCATATGAATTTATAGTAAATAACTGGACCGTAGGTCGATTAATACGCAATAGGATAAACAAAACTAGACTATGACCTTTCAAAATAAATAACATTGGAGTTCAAATCGATAAATATTCATTAAATTCTTTATTATCAAACAAACGTATATGATTTTTGACCAATGGAAATAATGGAATTATTTTTCGAATATCTCTAGACTTATTTTGGTAAATATAGATAGACTCCGAGTGATTCGAATAAGATCTTCCCAGCATATTAACATTGGTTTCCCTCCCCCTTACTTATATTCCCCTGATATTGTTTACTGTTTTTCTACCAGAAAAGAAGGTACTTAGACAAACTAGGTAGAGTATGCTGTGTAAAAAGAGAAAACTGAATATTCTGTACATAATAAGTGAAAAAAAGCCAAATCCTAAGCGCCTGTTTTATATTGAGACAATGGTACAACTTACAGTTTCAGGTCGTTCCGGCCCAAACACAGCCTCACAGGCACTTGTTTCTATCAATAGAAAGGTCGACTATCCATATCTATTTATATGGATAGTCGACCTCTCTATGGATAGAAACAAGTGCCTGTGGGCCCAACCCAAAATCGATCTGTTCCTATAAAAAAGGATGACATAAGATGTTGGAAAGATTGATGAAGCACTTAAATTCAGTGTAAGTGACCCATTAAAAAGGTTGTGTAAAATACACCTCATTGCTTGACCAAGGAATCTGCCCTGCTTGAACTATTGATGCATAAAAAAATCACTTTTCCATTGTTGTGTCAGATATTTTGTATTATGATGTCAAAATTTTTATGAGAACTTGTGTGATCTCCATTTATGGTGAACAAATAGCGATACACTGACATTGACGTTCAAGACCTCAAAGTACAATTGTATTGTATTTCTCTTCAGGACAGTTTCTGGTGTCCTAAGCCTGGTCACGTCTTTTTTGGGCATACATGAACAGCTGCAGGTGTTCCTAGGATAGCCCAGATTTAAATGTCATAACTGACAGCTGTTTCAATAGATATAGGAAGATGTGGTGTGAGTGCCAATGAGACAACTCTCCATCCAAATAACAATTTAAAAAGTAAACCATTATAGGTTAAAGTACGGCCTTCAACACGGAGCCTTGGCTCACACCTAACAACAAGCTCCAAAATTACTAGTGTAAAACCATTCAAACAGGAAAACCAACGGTCTAATCTATATAAACAAAACGAGAAACGAGAAACATGTATATATTACATAAACAAACGACAACTACTGTACATCAGATTCCTGACTTAGGACAGAAGCAAACATTTGCAGAGGAATTAAACGTTTTAATGGATCCAAACCTTCTCCCTTTTTCTGAAACAATAGCATAACATCACGACATAGAAAAACATACGATAAAATATCAATTGGCAGACTTAACTCAATCAAAAAACATATGATTACACAATGAACGAATAAATTTGATCTGCGATATCTGAATACAAATGCATAGTCAACCCTTGAAAAGAACAACAATATTTGGTAAGAATGTCAACAATGTATGGACAATATAAATGTTAACAATCGTTTATTTCACCTTCGAAGCTTCTAAAGAATGATTATACATGTATGACGAATGTCTTTGAACCAGGGAAAAGAAGGAAACATGCATGTCATTTTATGATGATATGGGATAATACACCTGACATGCCAGAGGTGGTATGCAAATTATTTGAAGAAGATGACTGAAAACGCTTGAGATAAACAATCTACACATCAAAACCTCACTCTATTACACTTAACAACCCTCTTGGCATCTTGCTTCCAGTAGTTTTGTATGGTTCCATTTCATGTGCCAAAAAATATGCATACATGTCAACTTGTACATTCTGCAACTCGAGCTCAACCAATCCGTACCCTTTTTTATTATGGCCATGGGCCCAGTTTTCAAGTTGGTCCAAATAGGAGTCCAAAATTAAACTTGGTTTGACTTCAACAAAAATTAAATACATGGGGTTCTCTGATATGCTGAATCTAACCATGTATATATTTTTTTAATATTTGGGCTTCGTTATCAAATTGGTCCACATTGAGGTCTAACGGGTCCAAATTTGAACTATAGATTTTGAATATTGGACCATAAAAGGTAAATGTTCATTTAAAATTATCAAGTTCTTAGACCACATTCATTCTGTGTCAACTATTTAAGGTTTATTATAACAAATGGACAAATATGGCCGTATTTTCACCTCAAAAACTACTCTGTGTACAGACTAACCTGTGCTGTTTTGAAAGTTTTAATGCCTAGCTGTAGCATCCACTAGATATATAAAAGTAAAATGCATTTTGTGTTTAAGAAAGATATAATCTTTCTTTGTTTTTGATGGCCATTTTTTTACCTTTCTGCAGAAGGTGTAAAAATAAACAAACACCTGTATTACTTTGATACTGTCTACTCACTGACTCAGATAAACTCTTTAACTCACCCATAGTTGTGAAGATACCTATTGTCCATATCAATTAATGACACTCAAAACAATACAAACCGGTTTTTTACCTGAGGGAGCATCTTATAGTTATACCACAACTTAGTTGATTTTCACACCTTTTGCATGAAGGAAAAAAAATGCCCATTAAAATCCAAAAAAGATCTTATCTTTCTGAAACACAAAATGCATTTAACTTTTTTATATCTAGTGGATGCCAGGCATTAAAACTTTTCCAACTTCACAGGTAAGTCTGTACTTTTCAATTTTTGGCATGTAAATACAGCCATATTTGTTTGTTTGTTATGATGAACCTTAATCACATTTCAAATTCAGAGCTGTTTCCAACTTGAATGTTGTGTCCATACTTGCCCCAACTGATCAGGGTTCCACGTCTGTGATCAAAATAAAGCTGAGCCCTGCGGAGCATCTGGTTATTAACATTGGAGGTTTTTCATACAACAAATTTTTAGTTTTAAGTGCATGCACCAATGCGACCCAGATTTTTTTTTATACCAATGTCATTATCACTGTTTTTACTGTTTAAATCACCATTATTTTCTCTGGGTCATGTAGGGGAATGCTATTAAATTTTAAGAAACACAGGCCAAAAATTGTTATTTTTTCTATTTTTGGTGTTTTTAATGCTCTTTTAACCCCTTCACCTAACCAAACTGCTGAAAGTAATGGTTTTGAAGTTCATTTATTTATATTAACAAACTTCAAAATCATTAATTCAAACCTCGAGTAATAACTCAATATGATTGATAAGAAGCTTTCAAATAGAAAATTTCGAAAAATGAGGATATAGGGGGCCAAACAGGGTCTCATTGTACCTTGTCCTTTAAGACGTGTAGATAAATTGTTGCCTTGAAAATAATAAATAAAGAATTCAACAAATGAATTAAACAAATTTTTATATCATCAGTGGCGAATCTTAGAAATTTTCATAAGTGGGACCCAATTGGTGCCTAAGAGGGGGCCCGATTTTGTCACACTTCATTGATTCCCTATATATGCAACCAAATTTTTTTCTCAAAAGGGGGGGGGGGCTGGGCCCCCTCTAAATTCGCCTTAGATCATAAATCAGTTTTTAAATAAAATTAAGATCATTAAAAATTTGAAATCACATTAAACAAATTGTTTTTATTATGTATGCAAATTTATTTGGCAACATGCAAATAATATTGTCATGTAAATTATAACATTGAATAAAATATAATAATTTGTTTAGTTCAAATCCTCCTGCAATTCTTTGTCTGAGTTGTCTTTATAGAAGGTGTTGTTTAATTTTATAGACAGTTTTGGTTAACTCTTTCGTCTGCCTGATTTGACCCAGACTGAGTTGTCCCACAAATATTGCACTCTGCCTTTCAGTAGTCTCTAGCTCTGGCGATTTTTGCATATATCAGGTGAAAAAGTGACAAATTGATAAACATGCATAGTTGATAAAAGAAATGTCAGATGTACCGGTATATATTTTTTTAAATCTCATGATCTGACAACTGTATTTTTATTCTGGTTATAGTTTAGAAACAGGACTTATAATCATGAATATACGAAACAAATTATCATCAAATAACACAGGAATTATTGATCAATTTATCTGTGAATGTTGACAAGTCAATGTTTATTGAGGCATACCAAGAACATAAGTAAACTTCATTGTTAGTTGTTAATCATAAAATGATGATAAATGTCTATGTAGTATGCATCACTATGTCCAGGTAAAACAGGTAAATAAGACTTTGAGGGACATTTCTTACTGCAGGCATTTTAAGTATTTACCTTGTAATTGTAAGTAGGATTTGATGATACATAAATAGAATGGGGATCTACATTTATTTATCAAATTCTTGTTTTGTAATTGTTTTATTAATTTTGTTTACATGTGAGAACTTTATGGGTAAATATACATTGTTATTATCTTCTTATCACTCAAACTTTTGAGAATTTTTAAGAAGTAACATAATTATTTCGTCAATTTTTGTTATTTTAACCTATTTAAATGTATTCTGATTTTGTTTAAAATGTACCTGTATTTGTACAGTAACATGTGTAAGTAGCAATTCATCTCTTACAATAAGTACATGTATATGTACAGCCATTCTTGATGGAATATGTTAAGTTAGCGATGTGTATCTTAATCTGTCAGAAAGAAAGAACATCAGACTTGCCCTGAATGCCCTATTTGGGATGTGTTTATGTTCCGGACCATATGAGTATCTGGACCATACACGTATGGTCATGACCATATGGGTATATACTCATATGGTCCGACCATACGCGTATGGTCGGACCGTACGCGTATGGTCGGGGTAATCAACACATATACTTTTAAACTCTTCATTTGGTGTGACCCTTCTGGTTGTAACGTTACTAAAATGTAATTTTATTATATATTAAAACAACTTATTAAAAAAACCCAGTTTCACACAGTTAATAATACTTACTATTTGTAAGTACAATTATAAGAAGATGTCAAAATCAAATGAACATATCTTAAAAGGAATTTTATTGTTTAAAGTAGGTTACATCACCGACAAGGATCATGATATTTATTTAAAGATCATGACATTTTTTAAGACATTTTTGATAAGTAAAATATTAAAAGTGTATGTTTCATTATTTTTTTCTATTCTTTATTTCTATATTTCTATTTTAATCTTTATTATAAGACCGGTAAAAAAGCATTTAAGAGCTATGAAATAGCCACTGCTTTTATTTAATTTGATCTGTAATATTTATTTTACGATATTGGAGATCAAGAGTTTCTTACAAACACCGTAGACACATCTTAACTGTCCCAATCGATATCACTGCACGCAGCCAAAACAAGCAATCGCAGATAAGCTACATGTATGGTACCGTGGGAAATGTAAAACTAATTCATTTTTTTTGTAAACACATTTGTTTTTAAGATAAAGTTGATTGTTTTATTTCTATTGTATATTTGAAAAAATACCTATATGGTCCAAATACTCATATGGTCAGGCCCGTTAATAACCAAACAAGTATAATACTCATATGGTCCGACCATACGCGTACGGTCGGACCATACGTGTACGGTCAGACCATATGAGTATACGCATATGGTCATGACCATACGCGTATGGTCCAAATACTCATATGGTCCGGAACATTTATATTTCAAAATCTAGTATTATGTAATGAAAACTCAATGCAAATTATTTTTTTCTTCTTCAGGTAATGGCACTAAGTATTCCACCTTCTGCTAAAATATTAACATCAAGCAAAAGTGAAATTCAAATTTCCCATGATGGAATTTCCAGTCTGAAGTCCAAAGGGAGACAATTACCAAGACCACCTACAGTACCTGATGATTTATCCAAAGGAACTGTTCTAGTTCGACATCCACTGCCAAAATACAGTTTTCAATCCACTTTAGGAAAAAAGAAAGCAGAATCCTCCAAAAGTTTAAGTGAATTGAATAAAGTTGACAAAAGTGATAAAAACGACACTACAGCCTTACCAATAGGTACTGTTAAACCTGTCAGTAAAGTAGAACCATATTTAGACCAGGATGAACAAAATCAATCAAATTTAAAGCCGCAAAGTGAGGCACCAAAACTGGAAATGGTTTTAAGAAATGCCTCACCATTAGACTGGCCTGGTAGTGAGGCAGAGGTTAAAAGGTTAAAGGCAGAGGTTGTTATGCTGAGAGGTGAACTGGATGTTCAGGTCAAGGTAATTTTTTCAGGTTAAAATTTATTTATGGTGTTTTGAATTATAAAGAATTTCAAATTTCCAACTGGAATATTTTATGGACCTTTGTATTTATTTGTTAGCCTCTTTTAAGTTCTAGCAATTTTTTCCCATTTGTGTTAATGCAAGAAATTTCAAATTGTGCTTAAATGTTATCTATTTTTATTGAAGCTGAAAGAAATTCAGTTTTGATACGGGATGGATACAAAAATAAATTATGTGGATACCCTGATGCTCAAAGATCCTTTGGAGTACAGTTTACATTACACATTGAAACTTGATATATTTTATCATGCAAATGTGAAGCCGAGAGCTATAAAAACTATAGTATTTTATTTTATTTTCATGTTCCATTTTATATGAGCATTATGTTTTTCCATGTGTGCATCACAACCTGGAATAAAGATTTTAACCCAACTATATTTCACATTGAGAATAACATTGAAATAATATATTTTTAAATGAATACCTTTTGTATAAGAACTATGTTAGCCAGTGTATTTGTTCTTTCTTTTGTAGGTTAACTCTGAATTAAAGAGACTATTAGTAGCCTCAGTAGGGGATGATTTACATTCAAGAGTAGAAAGACTTGCAAGGTAAGGCAGTTAAAAACTTAGTTTTTTGTTTGAAGAAATCTTAGTGAAACATTTCTTTGCACTAGGATTTCAATTGAAATTTGTAAATTGATCTGTATAGTGCTATTCCACATTGATTCTTTGTGTAAAGAAATATCTGAATCTCAATGTCTAAAAAATATCCAAAAAAATTGGGATGCTTTTTACAAATAACAGGATAGACATTAGGCCACACCAATTTAATTTCTTGTTCTACAGATTTTTGGACTCCAAAATATGTGGCGAGCGAGCGATTTGAAAATTTTAATAAAAAATATTTAATTTGCAAATTTTTGAGGCAAAGCTTGAAAAGTAAAGGCGAGCGATTATATTTTTTTTGGGTAAACATTAAAAAATAAATTTTGACAATATTAAAACTTGATTTATCACTTGAACGTTGACATTTCTTTAATTTCTGATGTATTTTTTCCCTGTTCACCAAAAAATAGTTATCTGGTCTATGTGTGTGTGACTGACAATGAGACAATTCTCAATTCAAGTCATAATCAGTTTACGGGCAACCCTTTAATGTTATAAATATCCCTTTTACATGTTTTATGAAGGATCAATATAAGTTATAATATATTTGTTTGTATAAAAGAGCTCATATTTTCTCAAAGAACTATATATCTATCTGGTATTAAATGGTCAAAACATGTCCAAGAATTTTGTAATATTCCTTGACTTTAACCATGTTACAAATGTAACACATTTACTTTAACAGTTTAATGTTATTCAAAATAAGTGGACCCCTCTTTTAGAAAAAGTTGTTTAAAATATGATGCAACTCTCCTCTTTTTGAGTACAAAATTCTAAGTTTTCAAAGGTTTTGTATAGAAGAACCAGAGACATATAATACAATTGTATTACATGTCTCTGGAAGAACTATACAAATCCTTGGTATTTCTATTTTCTTTTCTACATCAATAAAATGACCCCTTATCTGAGGGAGGGTTGTTCTCAACCTGATTATAAGAAACACAGGTCAAAGTACGGCCTTTTACACAGGGCTTTGATACAGACCAAACAGCAAGCTATAAAGGACCCCAAAATTATTAGCGTACACAATTCGAACAGGAAAACCAACGGTCTAATTTATATATATATCTAAACAGGGTCCGTCGAACAAGGAATCAAATTGGTGTGGCCTTATATACATAAACATTCTAAGTGCATCCATTTGAAAGAGATTTGATACAGATGAAATGTCAATATCTATCTGGAAAATGATATCTTTAATGGATGTGTCTGAATTTATTTGGCAGTCATCATTTTTATACGACCGCAAATTTTGAAAAAATTTTCGTCGTATATTGCTATCACGTTGGCGTCGTCGTCGTCGTCGTCGTCGTCGTCGTCGTCGTCGTCCGAATACTTTTAGTTTTCGCACTCTAACTTTAGTAAAAGTGAATAGAAATTTATGAAATTTTAACACAAGGTGTATGACCATAAAAGGAAGGCTGGTATTGATTTTGGGAGTTTTGGTCCCAACATTTTAGGAATTAGGGGCTAAAAAGGGCCCAAATAAGCATTTTCTTGGTTTTCGCACTATAACTTTAGTTTAAGTTAATAGAAATCTATGAAATTTTGACACAAGGTTTATGACCACAAAAGAAAGGTTGCGATTGATTTTGGGAGTTTTGGTTTCAACAGTTTAGGAATTAGGGGCCAAAAAAGGGCCCAAATAAGCATTATTCTTGGTTTTCGCACAATAACTTTAGTTAAAGTAAATAGAAATCAATGAAATTTAAACACAATGTTTATGACCACAAAAGGAAGGTTGGTATTGATTTTGGGAGTTTCGGTCCCAACAGTTTAGGAATTAGGGGCCAAAAAGGGACCCAAATAAGCATTTTTCTTGGTTTTCGCACCATAGCGTTAGTATGAGTAAATAGAAATCTATGAAATTTAAACACAAGGTTTATGACTATAAAAGGAAGGTTGGTATTGATTTTGGGAGTTTTGGTCCCAACAGTTAAGGAAAAAGGGGCCCAAAGGGTCCAAAATTAAACTTTGTTTGATTTCACCAAAATTGAATAATTGGGGTTCTTTAATATGCCGAATCTAACTGTGTATGTAGATTTTTAATTTTTGGTCCCGTTTTCAAATTGGTCTACATTAAGGTCCAAAGGGTCCAAAATTAAACTTAGTTTGATTTTAACAAAAATTGAAACCTTGGGGTTCTTTGATATGCTGAATCTAAAAATGTACTTAGATTTTTGATTATTGGCCCAGTTTTCAAGTTGGCCCAAATTAAAAATTGTTTGATTTCATCAAAAATTGAATAATTGGGGTTCTTTGATATGCCAAATCTAACTGTGTATGTAGATTCTTAATTTTTGGTCCAGTTTTAAAATTGGTCTAAATTAAAGTGCAAAGGGTCCAAAATTAAACTAAGTTTGATTTTAACAAAAATTAAATTCTTGGGCCTCTTTGATATGCTGAATCTAAACATGTACTTAGATTTTTTTTTATGGGCCCAGTTTTCAAGTTGGTCCAAATCAGGATCTAAAATTATTATATTAAGTATTGTGCAATAGCAAGTCTTTTCAATTGCACAGTATTGTGCAATGGCAAGAAATATCTAATTTCACAATATTGTGAAATAGCAAATTTTTTTTTAATTAAGAGTTATCTTTCTTTGTCCAGTATAGTAAGCAAGAAATATCTGCAAGAATTTTTTTTAATTGGAGTTATCTTTCTTTGTCCAGAATCAACTTAAATCTTTGTTATATACAATATACAATGTATATTCACTTTTTACTACCAACTGATAAATTTAAATAATCTTTACCATTCAGTGATAACAAGCAGTTTTTTTACATCTTAATATTTTATGATGTATTTAAATGAGTAGTAATTGTTGCAAACTCCATTAGAATATTTTAATTGAAATTAGTTTTGGAATAAGGGAAAGGGGGATGTGATTAAAAAATTGGGTTCAATTTTTCTCATTTGAAATTTCATAAATAAAAAAGAAAATTTCTTCAAACATTTTTTTGAGAGGATTAATATTCAACAGCATAGTGAATTGCTCTAAGAGAAAACAAAAATTTTAAGTTCATTTGAATACATTCATTCTGTGTCAGAAACCTATGCTGTGTCAACTATTTAATCACAATCCAAATTTAGAGCGGAATCCAGCTTGAATGTTGTGTCCATACTTGCCCCAACCGTTCAGGGTTCAACCTCTGCGGTCGTATAAAGCTACGCCCTGCGGAGCATCTGGTTATTTACTATTTTCATTACTGTTAATGCCAAAATAATGACTGACATAAAAAAAAAAATCAAATAGGTCATAATGATACTTCTATTAGATGAGAGTTCAAAATAATTTAGGTCCAGCAAATGTTTTTCTTCCATATGTATATAACAATGGCATGCACCAAGATATGCTTTTATGATATAAACATTGTTCTAAAAGTAAAATTGAAAAAAAATACTGAATTTCAATGAAAATTCAAAATGGTAAGTCCCCAATCAAATGTCAAAATCAAAAGCTCAAACACATCAAACGAATGGATAACAACTGTCATATTCCTGACTTGGTACAGGCATTGTCTTATGTAGAAAATGGTTGATAAAATCTAGTTTTATAGCTAGCGACTTGTTTTAAAAAGTGTGTAATCTCATTCTTTGCCAAACATAACACTTTAAAAAAAATTATGGCATAACACAGAACTATTAAAATATGTATCAACTATTTATCTGTATAAAGGTTTTATTTGTATTTGTAATTTAGAGATAGAGCTGAATTAACCCAGGAGTTGGGATTCACTACAAAGAAGAGATCAGAGGATTATGAAAACTTAGATGCAATTTCAATACAGGCTGATATGTGGAGGAGTAAATATTTGGCAAGCAGGTAAGAATAATGAAGATTGAAAATATCAAATATGGTCAGTGGGGTAATGAAAATGTTTAGAATTATGATAACTTTTCATAGATGTAATATTGAAGATGAATTTAAAATTCAAACAGAACATTTTTGTGAATTAAGAAAATGTCAATTATGCTGACATTACATGATATTTCCTACTTGGTATCACCAGATTGCTCAGGCAGATTTTTATGTTTTCAATAAATTGAAATTGTCATATAACATTCTTTTAATTTTTCAGAGTAATGAGTGATGAATTAGCTAGTGCAAAATCATTTTTTGCTATGCAGTATCAGGAAACCCAGAATGCAGTGGAACAGTTATTAGATGAGAGACATGAATTGAGATCAAACATGGTAGAATGTAATAGGTAAACAGTGTTTGATTTAACAGATTTCTGTTATTCTTGGTCAAATTATACTTTCCCAAAACAGTTAAATCTTTTCTTGTATTCAAAGTGTGGTTTGAATGATCTCTTCTGCAGTTATCAAAATTCAATTATGATTCACATTTTCTTGCCAACCTTTTGTTTTTGCTGTTGAGGTGTCATGAATAAAAGTCACCATGTCTGATGAAGTCAAATAGAAAAACATAAATTGAAAGAAAAACATTTTTCTTATTCCTGCTAGAAGAATCATGCTTTCTCAGGAAATCTTTATATTTGTGAAAGCTATTTTGATCAGTTTTATAAGGCTCATTATTAATTTCAGAAATTGGTCATCCAAACGTTTTGGAGTTTTCAGACATTTTCAATCATGTTATAACATGAAACTTTATTTTGCAGATCTTTACAGCAGATTAGAGCAGCATTTGACCCCTTGAATATTCATAGATCAGTTCTGCAGAATTCTAACAACAATCTGGACCTTGCCAAGGCCAATCATAATCTATCAGAAAGTATTAAATATAGACTGTTACCCAGTAATAGGACACCAGAGCTCAGCATTAATATGGATCTTAGATGGGAGGACACACTCACACATGCTGAGTCCCATGCTTATGAGGTTAGTCAATTATCTTGGCTCATGTAGAATGCATTATTCCATCAAATGGCTGCAATAGTTTTCGTACAGTTATCCACTCATATGGCGATATTGGTTTAATAAAGGGATGTTTTTATTAAAAACAAATATTACCGTATGAATTTTCTTGAAGTCATACAAAAAATGTTATTCTTGAAATAAATAGACATTGTATCCAAATGCTAAAATGTATACTCATTTTATTAGAATAGACGTAAACTTCATCGTTTTACCATTTTAAGAAATGTATTAGCCTGTGTTAATTTATTGTTATAAACACAAAATTATATAATTTATAGTTTCTATGATACAACAGCTATTCACGTCTACAACACTGCCAAAAGCAGTTGCCTCTATTTCTACATTAGTTAATGGTTATATCAATTTTATGAATGTTAACCAATATGTAACATGTATATTTTTAATATTTTAGTTTATTTTTTAAAAGATATTTCCACTGGAAGTTAATTAAGCAGGAGCCTATAAGTCAACCACTCAAACGATGGTTACACAAAATCTTGAAAATAAGGGAAGAATTTCCCCCAAAATGTCTATTTGTACCGAAACCACTACTTTGTTTTTCAGATTTTGTCGAGAAGAATAACTACAGATGACATAAAATCACACCATCCAGCTATAGCATGTAACCCGGAGTCAGCGGTAATATCAAGATATCACCCAAAAGCTAAATTTGACAATTTAACATTCAACTGTTGTCCTCATTGTGCAGGGGAGATAATTGCTGTGTAATAACTAATACTGTTTCTTTAATGTGTTCTCCTTAGATGTAATTTGATTGAGACTTTCAACATTTATTTTGTTGAGCACTATTTTTAATCATATTCATACTCCTCACCCATTTTTTGTCAGTAGGTATAGGCTCCTATTGATGCTGTTGTTTCAGACCATTTTAGTATTTGAACCATTAACAAATAACGGACCATGAGACTTTATTTACATATAGTAGGATCATATATGTACATTCTGGTTACTTTGAAATTAGTAACAAATATTGATATACTTTGTAAAATGATATGGTGATTTTTCCTCATTTAGCAAATTTATTGGTAGTAGCTTATGATCTCATAAAATGTCACAAGAATATTTTACCTTTTATTTTAAATCAAAATGTTAAAAACAAAACAACAACCAAGGAATGGAGTTCCAGCAAAAGAGATGTCAAATCACATTTTCCTTTAATCTTTACCAAGAATATGAAGACTAAGAAAAGTTAGTTTCAATGGATGATCATACATTGTATATTGAAATTAAGTGTGATGCATTATTTTTTTTGCCCCAAAGCAAAGGTTTGAGTTTTGTCTTGTTTTGTGGTTATCTGCTTTACATTTTGTTCACCTGCAACTTTTGAACTTTTTTTGAAAAATTCAACCAAACTTGTAGATATTCTAACAAGAGGACAAAAAATGTTGTACTGTCCCCTGCTATTGTAATATATAAGATGTATATGCAAATGGTCTGGACTTGTACATATATGGTCTAAATACTGATAGGGCTTTTCAGTCTTGCTTTAATATTTAAAAGATATGTGCATAATATGTATATGACTAGTTCTGTGATAAAATAATGTGTGACACTTCAATAAGGCAGAATTAATTTAGTGACAATTATTATGTTGCTTGAAACAGAATCGCTATAATAAAGAGGAAATAAAATATTTTTTGGTAAAGATTTTACATGGTATTTCTAGCCTATAATCATGTTAATAAATATGACAATTAACAATGCCTATGTTTACAATTAAAAATGCTTAAGTGTAGAAATTATAAAAGAGTAAGACAGTACACCATATTTTTCTCTCTAATATTATTATGCATCTGTCAAAATTGGTTTATAAAAGAAATAAGCATTTAATTTAATGATTTTTTTTCTTTTTTTTTCTTTTTTTCTAGTTATGATAAATTTAACTTTACTAACAGATAATTAGATAAATTTAACTTTACTAACAGATAATTAATCCTATATCAAAATATATTTTTTGGTCAGTCAGAACCTTTTAGAGCTTATGGTATAGGTCACACTGTTGAAAATTCATTGGGCATAGATATGGTGTTTACATTATACATCAAGGTTTATTTCTTCCTTTCTGTTTTTTTTTTATTATTTTATTTTGAAAAGAGTATTGTCTCAATGGTAATTACACAAAATATCCTTAGTAATTTAAAAACTTTTAAAATATGATTTATGCTTGGTGGCGCTTTCCTTGCTGTACTGCTGTACTTACATAAGGTATTTTATCATGATTTATCATATATTTAGTACAAAATACAGCTATTTTGTATATCTAATAAAGGTTCGATTTTCCAGTCTTTATCACCTACCCTGTATCGCATACCCCGTATCGCATAGCTAAACCCGTATCGCATGGTAAAACCCGTATCGCATACCTTTTTTTTTTTTTTTTTTTTTACACTCAGTTTTTTGGGTTTTTTTTTTGCTTAAGAAAAAATTTCCTCAAAATAGGTCAGTTTTTTTAATGACGTCATTGTTTGATATGTAACGCGTCACGAACATCAAGTTTTCATATTGTATGTGACGTCACGAACATCAAGTTTTCACACAACATATTTTTTGGCACAATAAATGCAACTATAAAAAATTCAAAACACTCAAATAAATACAATAAAAAACAAAATATTTTTTAAACAACAGATTGTAAGGTAACCCAGGTGCTTCCGTTCGTATAAATAATTGAGCAGTTATTTTAAGGCTTTGAAACAAGACAAAAGCAGAACTGAAGGTAATCCAGTGCTATGGAACAGAAAACAGTTCATATAATATAATACTCTTCTGTTGAAATATATGATAAAGCGTATAATACATGGCAAAATCCGTATCACATGCTGTATCACCCTCGACCAATATCATCCCTCGGGCCTAAAGGCCCTTGGGCTGATATTGAGTGTCCGGATGATACGACATATGATACGGATTTTGCCATGTATTATTCTCTATTTATCATATATTTAGTACAAAATACAGCTATTTTGTATATCTAATAAAGGTTGTTTTTCCAGTCTGTATCAGCTACCCTGTATTGCATACCCCGTATCGCATAGCTAAACCTGTATCGTATGGTAAAACCCGTATCGCATACCTTTTTTTTTTTTTTTTTTTTTAACATAAAGTCAGTTTTTTGGGTTTTTTTTGTTTAAGAAAAAATTTCCTCAAAATAGGTCAATTTTTTGAATGACGTCATTGTTTGGTATGTAACGTCACGAACGTCAAGTTTTCATATTGTATGTGACGTCACGAACATCAAGTTTTTACAACATATTTTTTGGCACACTAAATGCAACTATAAAAAATACAAAACACTCAAATAAATACAGTAATAAACAAAATATTTAAAAAACAACAGATTGTAAGGTAACCCAGGTGCTTCGTATAAATAATTCAGCAGTTAAACAAGACAAAGGCAAAACTGAAGGTAACCCAGTGCTATGGATCAGAAAACAGTTCATTTAATATAATACTCTTCTGTTGAAATATATGATAAAGCGTATAATACATGGCAAAATTCGTATCACATGCCGTATCACCCTCGACCAATATCATCCCTATGGCCTAAAGGCCCTTGGGCTGATATTGATGTCTCAGGATGATACGACATATGATACGGATTTTGCCATGTATTATTCTCTATGTATTTCAGTCTTTTACTTGAATCTTGACATGTACATTGGGTTTTGAAATGATGTAAAAGGCATAAATCACCCTGCAAAAAATATTCCTTAACTATTAACTCATATAATCAGGAATTATATACATATATATAAGTTATAATAGTGTGTCAAGAGAAATTGTGTTCATATTTGGTGTGTCACTTTCAGTGAAATATTTTCTGACTGTATGTAAGAAGTATTAAAAGTAGCATTTTTTCATTCCAAATCATTTGTACTAAAGACTAGCGATTCATTTTGTTGAAAGAGAAGACTTTATTTATTTAAAGATGGCCTTACCCCTTTTATAGCCCAATTTAGTTTTAAGGGTTATTTTTCTGAATTTTAAAAATTTTTTTTTTTATTTTTCTCATATTATTAGTTACAAGTATCAAACATTTACAGTCACTTTTAAAATATTTGTTTGTTACAACATTTTATTGCAGCAGAGATTGAATTTTGAAAGCAACAAAAATAGTTTTAAAGTTTTGATAAAATTAAGAACATTCAAAAGTTTTATGATTTTATAAAATGATTTGTATAAACTATAACATAAGAAACTCTCATCCCACCACTAAAGATGTAGCTTCATCATTTTATCATTGAAAATTAAACTGTTATATAGTTTTATTCACTTTGAATGCTAATTGTTTTTCATTGATTCTGAATTTATTACATGTTTTTTGTAGATGGTATTTATGAGACAGCATTATTGTACATGCCATTATTGACATTCGGAAGAGTGGTGGCCCAATTGTTATTTGCAATATCTGTTATAAATAAATTGTTGACCATTGAAGTACTTGTTTTCTTATTTTTTATGCCCCACCTACGATAATAGAGGGGCATTATGTTTTCTGGTCTGTGCTTCTGTCTGTTCATTTATTCGTCCTTCTGTTCATCCGTCAGTTTGTCCGGCTTCAGGTTAAAGTTTTTGGTCAAGGTAGTTTTTGATGAAGTTGAAGTCCAATCAACTTGAAACTTAGTACACATGTTTCCTATGATATACTCTTTCTAAATTAAATGTAAAATTAGATTATTGACCCCAATTTCACATTTCGTTAGTACCGAACATAGAAAATAATAGTGTGAGTTGGGCATCCATGTACTATAGGCAAATTCTTGTTTTTCTAATACTATATGTAACATGTCAACTTTATTTAATTTATGGAAACATTGTATGACGTACATGTTAGCCTGTCAGGTTTTCTTTTAAATTATCATGGTTAATTGCTCAGTTTTAAGTTTTTATGTTTTGGTCTGTTTTTCTCAAACTAAGCATAAGTTCAACTATATTTGGTGTATGGAATGATTGTTAGGTGTTTATATTTGTCTGGAATAAAATGAAATTAACGGTACCAATTTCTTGCACCAGATGCGCATTTCGACAATACATATGTCTCTTCAGTGATGCTCGTGGAGGTATCATATGACCTTTACTTCTTTTTCATGGTTCATAAGTCAATGATAAGTTTTCAAGTGGCAGTTCCAGGGGTTGGATCCCCTTTTTTTTGGACAATCAATGCATTTGAATGGGAACATTTAGTTTGAACCCCCACCTTTTATCCTGGGTTGGAAACTCCATTTTAAAATGGCTGGATCTGCACCTGGTTGGTGTATGAAATCAAGGATTTGTATACACAGACACTTGTTTTTGTCAACCCATGATTTTTCATGAGGGTGTAAATAGTAAACCCCACATTGACAGAAACAAGTGTCTGTGTTTGTATAGCCTTGCTATACAAATCCTTGACAATATGATTGTAAAGGGTACTTGTATTTCTGATTAAGTTAATCTGACCTTGATTTTATTTTCATTGAATCAAGATAGAATATATGATACTTGTGGTAAAGCTTTATATTTGGGACTATCAACATTAGGAAAATTTGGATGATGATTTAGGGAACCACTGAAGCATGACTGGAGAGGGCCCTCTTATGGCCACATTTAGTTCTTGATCCACTGTTAAATTATCTTAAATGAAAGAAATGGAAATATGAAAATAACCATTAAACTTTAAAGAGGAGGATGGGGTTATATTTTTTTATAAATAATTTTCTGATCCCCAATTTGATGAATAAAAATATTGTGATCAAGTAAGATGAATAAAAAAAATATTTTGAAAATCCATATTGCCAAAAAAAAGTGTTAAATTTGAAGAGAAAAAAATGATTGCATGATAAAACTAACAAAATGTTCCTGTTTTCCTACAAAAAAATATCTCACTCAGACAAAAAAAATAACAGCATTTAAAGTTACATGATTTTTTATTTGGTATAATCATGGAAGTATTAAATAAAAATTCTTCCATGGTATAATGAAAAATGAGACGAACATTAAATTTATTATGTTGCAATTGTATAATTCAAAGAATCGAATGCGACTAATTGAGATCAGGGTCACACTACTTAAACTAGTATGCCCGGAAAATGAAAATTGGCGGGAAATCGTAATGAACTAAATGGAAGTTATTGCAGACGAACAGGAATTCAGTGCACTATTCACAACAGAGGTGCTGTTATAGCAATCTTTTTAAGTAGCCTACGTGTTGTCTATTAGATTGTGTAAGTTAGATTTGGACGTACTTGCATGCTGCCATTTGGCATTTGGTGGGGTTAACATTTACCTGTTTATTGACAAACCTCCGTTCGTGCTGTGTTGCTAAATTATAAGAATTATTATTGTGATAAATATAAACAAACAAATGGTCATTTATAGCCTATCCTTTCAAATAATTTAGATTTTAAAAGAATGCATACCATTTGTGAGGGAGGGAAGGAGGGATCCTGATCCCGAAATCCCGAGCTTAAAAACACGAAATCCCAAAATCCCTTAAGAAACACGAAATCCCGAGGTCCTGAAATCGAAAAAAGAATTCCCTGGTCCCGAAAGGGTCAATCCCGAAATCCTGGGCTAATAAACTCACAATCCCGGCCGTCCCGATAAAGGTCTTACCCCCCCTCATTTGTGTTCTTTTTTAGTCTTTAGTCTTTAGAAGTGTCAACTTGACACTATAATCTCTCTGTAATTTGAATCACACTGGTAAATTTACGTCACTTTTGTATAAAACTCATTGGTACATTTGTATTTATAATGTGGCACTGCAGAAAAAAATATGTAACTAAATAAATAATTAATTACCCAAAAAAATTAAATTAAAATTGAATAAATAATTAACCCTTATAAAACCTTAACTATCTATTTTGTGAACCTTCCAGTATCTTTAATAAAGACCCCTAACAAATGTTGAATATGGACCATAATTTGGTATTCGGCCTTTGGTTTCTTTTTGTATCCTTTTTTATAAGTTCTAAAATGTTAACTTTTATTTTGTGGGTTGTGTTGGTGTTAGAATAGTATGAATGGAACAATTGAGTTTTTCGAGAAAAAATTAATACAATTTGATTCACCGTTTACGTGACATGAAACCAAACAGGAAACCAATCTTTATTTTCTTTATTTTGCACAATATAATTCAAAAGGCATAAATAAACACCATTACTAGTGTTACTTGCTTCATGTTAATATTTAAAATCTATTTTCAATGTTATATTAAAGTTTTTTTTAAACCTGGCAGGAAACCATAAGGAACTGAAAGCATTTTTTTAGTTTTATTTTATTGCAAAATCTGCTTAAAATAATCTGAACAGTATACTTTTTCTTAAAATCCATCTTAAATGTAACAGTATTATAAAACTCCTAAATATGTGGTTGTTTTGAAAACAATTAGTACAATTTATTCAGAATTTTCCATATTTTCTTCATTTACCTCAACTAGACTACCATCCAGAAAAATTTACTCAGATCAATTCCTCCACAGATTCCTTCAAATACAGCTATATTTCATGCACCATCACCGACTGGAACAGTCTGCCGCCTGAAGCCTTCCTAGCTACATCTCTGGAATGCTTCAAGGAGCAGCTTCAGAGACTACAGCTGTAAACAGAAACCACCTGATTTTATCCAATTTTAATTGCAGTTGTATATACAGGTTGACGTTTGCACAATAGTATAGATGTAGATGTAGACTAGTTTAACCTTCCAAAAGAAACGATCAGACTCACATATTTTAAACAAATTTTCTAAAAAACATGGAATAGGTCTTTTTGCATGCAAAGTTAACTTCAAGGATGTGGTTAGTTGTACTTAAAGGTTTTTTGAATACGGAAATATTCATGCTCCTTACAGCTTTTTACCACAAAATAAAACATCAGTTAATTTTTATATACAGAAAAAAAGTCTGTTAGTGGAAATTACAGACAATACTCACCAATCCTCACTTCACAATGCATTATCTAAAGTATTTAACAAAAACATAAATATATATACAAGACCATACAACTATTACTAGGCTTCCCAAGTGCCTCATTTGAAAAGTGTACAACTTGTCCAAAAAAGATATCAAAATAATATTTTATATCTTATAGTTGTATATGTAACCATTTAATTCATCAAGTCATAAGTTTGATCGCCTCTAACACTTCGATATTCTTTAATAAATGTTATCAAATTTATAACCAATTCAGGATTTGTTTGACATGTCATTTCCACGTCGTTGGTCGTCCGTCGTCGTCGTCGTCCATCGTCGTTAGCTTTTACTAAAATCTTCTCCTCTGAAACTACTGGGCCAAACTAAACCAAACTTGGCCACAATCATCATTGGGGTATCTGTTTTTGGTTATTATCTTGAATATTATTATAGATAGAGATAAACTGTAAACAGCAATAATGTTCAGCAAAGTAAGATCTACAAATAAGTCAACATAACCAAAATGGTCAGATGACCCCTTTAGGAGTTATTGCTCTTTATAGCCAATTTTTAACCATTTTTCGTAAATCTTAGTTATCTTTTACAAAAATCTTCTCTGAAACTGCTGGGCCAAATTAAACCAAACTTGGCCACAATCATCATTGGAGTATTTAGTTTAAAAAATGTGTGGCGTGACCCGGCAAACCAACCATGATGGCCACCATGGCTGAAAATAGAACATAGGGGTAAAATGCAATTTTTGGTTTATAACTCAAAAACCAAAGAAATTAGAGCTAATCTGACAGCAGGAGTAATTGTTTAACATGTCTAGATCTATTTGCCCTGAAATTTTCAGACAAATCTGACAACCCTTCAATGGGTTGCTGCCCCTGAATTGGTAATTTTAAGGAAATTTTGCTGTTTTTGGTTATTATTTTGAATATTATTATAGATAGAGATAAACTGTATGCAGCAATAATGTTCAGCAAAGTAGGATTTACAAATAAGTCAACATGACAGAAATTGTCAGTTGACCCCTTTAGGAGTTATTGCCCTTTATAGTAAACTTTTAACCATTTTTCGTAAATCTTAGTTATCTTTTACAAAAATCTTCTCCTCTGAAACTACTGGGCCAAATTAATCCAAACTTGGCAACAATCATCTTTGCGGTATCTAGTTTAAAAAATAGGTGTCCGGTGACCCAGCCATCAAAGCAAGATGGCCACCACAGCTAAAACTAGAACATAGGCGTAAAATGCAGTTTTTGGCTTATAACTCAAAAACCAAAGCATTTAGAGCAAATCTGACTTGGGTAATTTTTTTTATCAGATCTAGATCTATCTGCCCTGTAATTTTCAGATGAATCTGACAACCTGTTGTTGGGTTGCTGCCCTTGAATGGGTAATTTTAAGGAAATTTTGCTGTTTTTGGTTATTATCTTGAATATTATTATAGATAAAGATAAACTGTAAACAGCAATATTGTTCAGCAAAGTAAGATTTTCAAATAAGTCAACTTTAAAGCTACCCTTGCAGAAACGTTCATCCATAAAATGAAAAGCAGTTTCCACTTGCAAAAACATAAAATTTTCCACAAAGAATCAATTGCCCTTGATAATTTGTATAAAATAACAGATTTTAAGGATCAAAAATGTTTTTATCTTCTTTTGCAAATTTCAATAAACAAATAATTGTAACCCCATGGTCAGATGTTTACCATGGTCACAAACGTGGAAAACCATGGGTAACCATGGTTAAATAGAGCATGGTTTGACCATGGTCACAATAGTGGAAAACCATGGTTAACTATGGTTTTCAGCACGTCCAACCATGGTTTGACCATGGTTATCAATGGTTAGCGATGGTAACTATGGTCAACCATGGTTGCATTTTGACAGGGGTGATACCGGTGTTATTCAAGTCACCATAAATTTATTTGATACATTGTAACAGCACACAATACAAATGTAACATTGTCAAGTTCTGATCAGAATTCAGTGTGAATTTCTTTATAATTGAAAGTGCTCTCTCTCAGTAAGAACTGATATTTGGCTCAACTCAATAAGCTTTATCAAGCTTTGGAAGAATGTCATGATGTTGGGTTTTTTTGGAGATGTAAAATGTCATCTAACTCTGCCATTGCTCCCATTGCTATTGCCTGGTAAAAACTGGCAAGTTTATCAGAAGATAACTGGCACTTTGAGAGCTGATCCAACAGTTCTGCAATATTTTCATCCGAAGACCCATGAGAAATCTTTTGGCTAGATTTGAAACTGAAATTGAAAAAGAAAAATGTTTTATAACTTGATTTCAACTTAAGGTAAGGTTTGCATGAAACCTGGATTTTTTTCTTGGTGATATTATAGCAATATGATACATCATTTTGTTCAGGGAGAACGACCCAATCTTTTAATGAAAAAAAATTGAACATCGCCCGTCCCGTTTTTTCAGGGGGAAAGCTCAAAATTCCGATTTTTTACGATTTTTAGGGGAAAATGTTTTTGAATTCTTTTGAAATAATAATGTATGCGAGTGAATATAAAAAAATTAAACTGAATAAAACATGTATAAATAATTGTGGTTCATTCATTAATAATAGATTTGAATTAAAAATATAATAAAAAAAATCCTAAAAACAAGATTTTTTAATTTTTGGGTAAAAAAAATCCCGTTGCCATGGCAACAAAAAGCCAAAAATATCCCTTTTCCGGGTCCAACGTTTTTGTAAAAAACTGTGAAATTAAGGAATTAACTATTTGCGTTATAATAAGCTAATAAAATTGGTATGTCCCCGAACTCGTTTTTACGGAAATGGCCGTTATATGTGTTTATCTTGTCATTTCTGTTTAACAAAAACATAATTTTTTTTGTTGATCTGCAAGGAAGAAAGTCATTTTAAATAGCATCTTTTTATAAAAAAATCATGTTGTCTTGTAACACTTTGGGATTGACCATAATCAATGAGAGAAAACAGTGATTAAATTAAAAGATCAATGTAGGATAAAAAAAAAAAAAAAAATCAAATAGTTTGGGGGGTAGGGATGGGGGGATAAAAGTTGCTGCAAGTTTTGTTAATTTAACATCGATTCTACATATATCCATATCGGCTAATCAATTTTCCTATGATTTTGAAGGAAACGCTTATATTCTTTCAGTTCTTCAAACTGTTATATTTTAAATCTTAGAAAAGCATTGCTCCATTGCCCCGTGTTTGGTAAATTGTTTGTATGCAGCAATTGGACGAAAAAACATCAGTTTTTACTATAATTAAGTCATTTACAGCAGCCGTGTTTACTACATTCATTTAAATCTAGACATCAACAAATGTTATTCAAATATGATCAAATATTTATGACTAAGCAGGGGAAAGCCTTGCAGGAGAAAGATAGATTACTGGTATGATTTGTCTAATTGTTACACATATATTCAGATTTAGGGTCTTTGACCAAACAAACAAACTCCATCCTCTTGTGCGTGATGAAAGACGAAACAGACGATGGCCTTGGAAAACAAATGACCAGCCGTATATGTATTGTTGATATTTAAAATACGAAATGCAGTTATGTAGACCTGTAATATGAAAATCTTCCACATTTTAATCAATTAAAATCAGTTCAATAAAGTTTACAGGAGTAACGGCACTGTCCATCGTCAATTGGCATTTTGATGTTCGCAAATGCACTTTTACTGTCCACACGTAGGGGAGACAGTAAAACAGAAATTTGCGACCGTCAAATCAAAATTGATCGTGGCTTCTCTTTAACCATAGTTATGTTATTCCGATTAAAATGCATTACACAAAGAAATAATATGTTAGAGATTGGAATAAATGGATAATATGTCCATAGGAAACTGATGATGCCCCCTCTTTCATAAATATGAAACATTATAAAGCATTACGTACAATTTTATAGCATTTGGTACAAGCAAACTAAAGTTGGAGAACAGAAACGAAAAACTCAGAAAACGACCTCATAAAAATATTCCGAGCGTCGTCACTACTTTATTATGATCTCTTATATATATGGAGAAAGACTAAAACCTAGCAATTTCCCTGATTTTATAGTGAATCCTTGCATGTGTAGAGACACATATAACCATCCTCGTTTTTAGATAAATTGATTCAAAGTTGACTGATATGCATAGAAGTTTGTTTGATAAGAGGTTGGAAAATGTCCAGTGGCAAATACTTCAGGCATGTTCAGGACGACACAATAAAATAGTTGTGTCTTAATGCATCCATAAAAAATTGCTATTAGAACACTCTGTCAGTTGTAAAAGTGATTGATAAAAATAAAATACATTTGGAATGATGTAAACGTGTGGGTTGTGTGCGTATTTGCGGAAAAGACCAAGTTCAACATTGTGTCATTCGTAAAAACTCTGCAATAAAATTATCTGAGAATATATGCATTCTCTATAAGTAAAACATATGGCGCATTATGTAGATTTTTAAACTAAATTGACTAAAAGTGTCCCAAAAATGTGCCGTTTTCATTCAATCATGCGTTTCTATAATTTGTATTTATATAAATACTGTATAAAAAATCAGGATCGGCGCTTATCAGACTTAAAAATTCAATAAAAAGACAGCTTAACAATCAGTGAAAAAGTTACCGGCGTTCTTGAAGCAGAATAAACAAAACTTCTATCTTGTGAAAGGACAAGACGGGGACAAGCCATAAAAAACACAATATATTAGACTGATTTCTATTGAAATAAGCTTCCCATACATTAGTTTTTTTTATATAGTTTTTATGGCGGGAGACAAGAGAAATGGGACGAGAGAATGGAGAAAAGTATCCCCTGTCCGACCATTCATAAATCTAGAACTGTAAAAGTGACGACATCAAAATTCAAATCTATTCTGTGTTTTTGTGGCATAAAGCATTGTGCATAAGTTTTATATTAGTTGGTTGAGGAAGACTAAAGTAAGAGAATGGAAACTAATTTTGTAAAAAACGTACGTATCCTACCGTAGTCTAAGATCGTTCATCTTGTCAGTTCGTTAGGTATTTGTGTTTGAACTCAACACACGGGGAAACTGCATTGATGTCACTACGGTACGTCTGGCGTAGAAAAACAGTGCAAAATACGTTTTTTCTGCACTTTTGAATAAAAAAACATTTCTAAAGGTAAGTTTTCATTGTTGTTCTCAATTATTGCCAAAAAATGCCAATTTTCTAAAGCCCGTTTCAATCCCAACTTCTGAATATTTAAAAAACATTCTAGAACTTCACAAAATCCCGTTTCCGGCCTCCATTGCTTTGTGTACATTCCATTCAGCGTCATCAATCTTGTGGCAGGCAATACAGGTCAAGCAAATCGTATTTTTAGGAATTTAAAAATGACATGCTCCTTACCTCTTTCTCGATTTTCCCGCGAAAAAAACCCAACCAAAATGAAAGGAAAACTATATGAAAAAACGATGTCCATGCCGTAATTTTGAACAGGCATATAGAGTTGGTTAATAAGAAACAATTTACATTTATTTTTCATAGAATTTTCTTTTTTTTCATTATAAAAAGATCGATATTCTGACCATCATGACTGTAGGTAAATATTCAAACAACATTCCCTTGATGTCAAAAGGGATGGCAAAAAAAGAGTTTTCCTGTTGAATAAAACCCAGAACTATTGCAAACTATTTTGAAGCAATATCCCAGAAAGAAATAACGTAATTGCCGTAGACTGAAAAATCCCCTAATTGACAGTAGAGCAATTTGAATGGATATAACGAATTGACATCACGTGATTTTGACGCCATTGAAATTTTAATGTAAACAAACAAGGTATGGGACATCATCGTACATTTCAGTCAGAGCTCAGACATAAACAAGTCTATTTTTGTTTTTGACTTAAATAAAACGAAACATGTATTTATGTTAAAATGTAGTTTCAATTTTAGACTTATCTAAGTCAGAAAATGACAGACTTGTTTAGGTCTATTTATGTTGGTGAAAAAACTTAATGTTACTTTGTGGCCACACTATACCACCTATGACATCAAAAACCTGTATGAGAAATCACAAGGACTTGAGCTATCTATATTTAATTATCTTATTGAACATCCTTACTGAACACAGATGTTTTACCTCATTAAGTGTGATTCCAGGTGGTTGCATTGTAAGGCTAATTAACATGATCCCCGATTTTTTAGACTCTCATTCATATTTTTTCTTTAGAAGACAAAGCATTGACTTTCAATGTTGTCATTATTTGATTTAGATGCATGACCTCCTTATAAATATGCGTGGGTCTTGAAGTTAACCAATTTTGATCACTCATCGACTTGTAGGAGTCGATATTTGCAACTTTTTGATTCTGGTCAATTATTTCTTGTTAAACAATATTGGACTTATTCAAGTCGTATTTTGTCCTCCATTAAAGGGAGACAAATCCTGAAACTTACAAATTAAGACCTCTATGAGTCAAAAGCAGATTCAGACTTATTTATGTCTGAGCTCTGACTGCATTTAGTTACTGACAAACAATTACGAGTTATCAAGCTTGCCAATGCATGGTTATAAAAAATCAAAGCTAAGTCTACAGAAAAAATAAGAAAAAAATAGCCTTAGTATAACGACTTATCATAACACCTGGATACACTATAATACGTACAAACAGACAAAGATACAACTCAATGCCCACTTTGCTACAGCGGGGGTAGTCCAAATAATTAAGACGTCTTGAAAGGCTATTATAATTATTTGGACTACAGCGAGGGCATAAAACTGTACATTTATGAAATAAAATAAAACTCCGCGAAACGTCATGAATTGTTTTAGCACATAGACGTTATGGATAAACGTGACGTCATATAAATGAAAACTAACAAACTGAAGGTCATAACGTTACTTGTACGATTCAAATGTTGATAAAATTACTCCTAAACGACGATTTTGAGGTAGGTGTTGTTTTTTTTCTCGATAATATTGTAGTTATCGAACATTGGTTATTCAAAGCAATTCAAAATGGCGGGTCCCTCCTTTTTTCAATTATTTGAATTCGAGTTATCTCCCTGTGTATGCAAACCTTACCTTAATAAACATGTTGAATGCTTATTCAAAAAGCTAAATTATATTTCCCCTCTCACGTGTATTGTTTATATCATTGCAACATAGAATGCACAATTTGTCACTCGATCATTTAAACTTGAACTTCAAAATTTGATTTATAAATCTTGGATCTTGGTACGTACATATTTGGCTTAACAATCAGCGGTTTAGATGACAGTACAGACCCTGAAAGCGACCTATTTCTGTGTACATAATTACAAACTACTTGCCTTTTGCTGTTCGTTCATATAGAAAAACAAACAATGGCAGCCAAACAATTAGTTCGAAATTTTTCGGTATTTATCCTGAGAATAGTGATATCACTAACAACCAAAAAATGTAAAGAACGAAAAAGCGTTTAAAGTGGTGAAAAGCGTGTACATTGTTATATATTTAGATATATATATATGTTTTATATATGTGTAATTCAGTTTTATATGTTTTACGGAATTGTACAAGTGATGTCCGGAAACGCCTTTTTGTTTTACTCTCTCTTTTTATTAAATGTCGTTGACGTAAGATGTGTTTTTGTTCATGAGCTAGTCGCAACCCCAACACTTATATTATTAAGACGAGGCGATATCGTTACAACATGCCATGTGACAAAATCCATGCGTGTAAATTGTTGGAAAAGGGTGTATTACACGCTAATACCATGTCACTTGGCAAGTATGGGTCCAACTGCTAATGAAAGAAGAGGTACATCCATATGCTATAGTATAATGTTTAATTAGATACATGCCTTAAATATTTTTTATTTTCCTGTGACAAAATATTTAGGGGCATATAAATACACCTCTGTCTGTCCTGATATAGTTAATACATGATATGTACAGCTTTCTCCTCATACAGTTTTTGAGCTACAGATTTTATAGGATGTTTCTTTACATTATAGTATGTCATTTGTATGTATGCCCACAGGATTTAAATTTTTTCCCCAAATATTCTTAAAATGCTGGTATTTTTTTTCTTACCATGCTCATGATGCGTACCTTTCTTCTTTTGTAGAGTTAAATATGGCTAGAACAAAACAGACCTGCAAAGCAAGCACTGGAGGATCACAGTACTCAAGGGCAACATTCTCATCAAATACTAGAAAAGTATGTTAACTTCAAATAGGGTGGTATTTAGTACACTTTTATTGTGATTAAGTTTCAACCATGTTGACTGATAATTCCACTCAAACTGGTTGGTAAAAACCAAAATATAAAGACTGAAAAACATTTAAAAAAATACCTGTTACAGAACCAATAGTCAGAACTCTTTGTGTAATTTATCCTTCAGTTACTACTAATTAAGTACTAAAAATCATTAATATTGCTCAATAATATAACCTAAACTGTTTGCTTAATTTTTTGTTTGTTTTTGCATTGTAATTTTAGAACCAATCACATCTTATTAATTTTTAATTATGTCAGGCAAAGAAAAAGAAACCAAAACAAAAAAAGAGATGGATGGAATCTGGAGCATCATTTCGAATGGGCAGTTCAAGTTATATGAACTATGGTGATATTGGGAGTTGTGAAGGATTTATGAGTTATGGAGGAGCAGGGAGTTCAAGAACCTCGCAGATGGCAACACCTGTAATTGACCTTGATGAGATGGGTTATGACGACCTGGATACAGAAGTTCTCCTTGGTAGTATACGTGGCAACATTGTCGGTATACAGTATTACAGGGGTTCTGTAAGTTATCACATATATACATAAAGTTTGTCTGAAATTAAGCACAATGAAGGAGAACATCTGTCTTAGAGTTGTCACAGAGTTGAGCCTAAATGTAAAACTTCTAAATAATAGTTAATCTTTCTAACAAGGGTGTTGAATTTTTATGAAAAAACAATTCTGAACATGGTAAATAAATTAAATGTTCTGTTAAAAAATGTTAACCAACACCAAAATAGAAAGAAAAAAAATGTATACCAATAATTTTTTGAAAAGGAAGTCAGTAACTGCTTGAAACTGTCTATCAGCACGGTGTACAATAATCTTAAGAGTACTGTCACAAAAAATTGAAAATGACCCTAGCCTGCAGTTCAGTCGTATTAAGATTTCAATTTTTTTTTATAGTTGTTGTTAAATGACACAATTCAACTAGTTGAATTTTAGATAATCAACTATCAACTTTAATTGAATGTTTAGATTTAGAAGATGCAGATCTCTTCCATTGGTGTAAATTGAATCATAAACTAAAGAAACGAAATTACATTAAACAACAATTGATTTCAATATTTTCAACCTTTCTATATGTTCTAGCTGTTCTTTTTTTCCCATTCTTTATATGAAGACTATCAAAAGATATATATATAAGAGGGTGTTGACCTGCTTTAGGTGAACTTTTCTCTTGATAATTCAAATTGACATCTAGATCTTTCATTATTTAATTATTTAAAGCAAATTAAATCCTGGGGTATTTTGAACTTGCTCACTAAGGTTCTTTACAAGCATTGACAAGTGAAATTGTGACATTGATGTTTATCATGATTATTGACTCATTGTATATATTTATATTGTTAGGGCTTTTTAAATAAAAAAGATCTTTTTTCTTATGCTATAAATGAAATATGGGACAACAATAAAATGTAAAATTTGGGGTGTTATGTTTTCATAGGTAATGAACAATGAGATGGTTGCTCTTGACAGAGAAAAAGACAATAAGTACGACAGGAACGCTGTAAAGGTAACCAATGTGGACCGTATACAAGTTGGCCATATCAAAAGAGAACTGGCTAAACCATTGGCAGATATTATTGATAGGAATCTGGCAAGACCTGAAGGGTATGTAGTTAAGCTGAATTAATATATGTGCTAATGACCCTTAGGGTACTAGTGGGAGTGGGAGCTATTGCCTTAACATCTCCTCTGTTTACAAACTTCTACACAAATCTTATCCTTAAAGACTACTAACCAAAATTTTGTCATGATCATTCTAGTGGGTCAAATGAATATGTGCAAGAAATTGCCTTGTAACTTTTAAAGCTCTAATAGGTTAGAGAAAATCTGTTTTGTTTAAAATTTTTAGGTCTTTCCTTGCTTAATTAAACATAACAAGGACAATTTCTTTCAATAGTTATTGCAATAGACTAGTTTCACATAAGCTACTAATCAACGCTGATCTCAAAATCTTATGCGCGTTTGAGTTTAAATCTCGCAATAATCAACGATATCATACGTGACAGGGGGCTACTGATGTTTAGCAACACAATAATAAATCAACCGATTGACAACAACTCTGTCTCTCGTTGTGTATGCTGGACATTATTTATTTTTGAGATATTAATAATCGTTTATTTTATATATTTAGAATAATTAGTTCTCTATACAGAGAATAACATAAATTTAAAATAAAAAGATGATTGCAAACGAGACAATTATCCACCATAAGCAAATGACAGATGAAAGCAACCATATGTCCCCATACAGCCCTCGACAATGAGAAAATCTATACCAAATAGAACTCTCTAAATGGTCCCGTCACAAAACAATTCAAATGAGAAAATAAGTCATCTTGTTGCTGTAAAGAGTTCATAACAGTTCTGTTTATGAGTAAAATGGTTTTAACACAGTATAATTTTGTAATTGCTTTCTTTTGCTTATAATTACTGCACTATGTACATTGCTGTATGTCAGTTTGATTTTTCGTAAAAAGAGAAAAATATTTTGATAAAGAGAAAACAGCCTTAACATCAGAAATTCATTTAATTTCAGTTCTGTTCCAGTTTTTCTTAAATATTTTTTACATCTTCTTGGCATGCATGTAAATGGTTAGGCCTACATATAGGTTTAGTATCATAGACTCGAACTTTTAATTTTCCTTTTAAAAAAATACAGGTTACTGTTATGGTGACTTTTGCATGAAATTTTATGGGTACAAGGACAAGATACCGGCACTACTAAATAATCGAAATTTCCAATAACGGTAGTATGGGAGTATAATATATAATGTTCAACGAAATTTGATAGAATTTTTCCTTTTTCCTTGTAGTACATAATTATTGTGATATGATAACAATATGAAAAACACAATGATAGGTCACAGAGTTTGTTTTCAAGCTATACGCTGTGAAAATATGAAGCATTTTGTATGGATTAAACAGAGGCATTTTTAAGGGAAAAGTGTCATTATATGAATATTTGAAGGTAAAACAAATGATAGAATTCCAAAATAAAATGTGAGAAAATAGCTCTAACAAAATGCGTTCAGAAAACAACAGAAAAATGGAGTCACCATGCGTTTTACCCTGTTTAGCGTACATGGCATATAACACCAATAGAACACTTTCCTATTGGATGTAGTAGACAGGGTCCTGGCACTGTGTTGAAGACCGTAAATTGACCTAAGTCAGAGCTCCAGATAAGCTGCGTATTTGCGTGATCACGCAATTCAAATAATAGAAAACCCAATGCAATTGCCCATTGCAGGGTTCAATAACCCAATTAATTCAAAGGAAAACCCAATTATATACCAAAACCATGAGTTCTCAACCCTTTTGTTGGCAACCGTTTGCGTTATTTACCCTTATCTTTTTTCACTTGTTGCGTAATCTATTTATATTATATTTATAATTGGAAATGTCCTTTCGTTCTAAAAATAAATTCCTGCATATCAAGTAGCTGAAATGGGTCCCTGTTGGCATTTTCCCTTGCTCAAATGGTACACATGGTTTTGAAATCATTTCGATCTTCTCGGCGTTTATCCGATTAGCGTGCGTCATATTGTCAAATTTTTTTTCGAATTGATCGAGATTTATCAAAACATGCATTGAATTAAAACGAAAGTGAATGTCCGATTAAAAATATTGAATAGAAGCATGTTTTCAGCTTCTTTTGCATAGCTGAGGGAAAGATATGATGATAACAACACTCAGCCAGTGTTTTTAGGAAGCGTCCGTCGAACACATGGGCGTGTTTGCGTACCTCAACGAGAACATAATTTGCTAAGAAACACGGGACTTCGTCAAAAACTGAATCAGTTGCCGTTTGAAAATGTGAAAGGCCAAATCAATTATGAAATGATATGTAATTGGAAACCAAAAGTTCTAATAAGGGATGAATTAACCCAGATTTATGTAAATTGAATAAAACAAAAACATTCAGGTATAAGAGTTTATATACTATTTTTTTTTCGTTTTCACGGTTAATGAGTGAATACACACACAGGTACTCCTCTCAGAATTTTTAAATAAAGGTATATAAGAGAAAAAAAGATTTGAGACGAGTGCTTGGGAATGCACATATCCGTTGTATACAGTTTACATTATAAGTTGTGAGAAATTACAAAACTGGCAGAAGGTTAAAAACGGGACACAAATGAAACCTACAATTGCTCGTCAGTGACTTAAGAAAATAAAACAGCTATAGCACATATTATTCAAAGAAAGAAACATACTTAAGATGGAAAAACATCCGGGGTTGATATTGCCTAAATATTCAATAGTGTGTTGATGAAAAAACCCAATACACTTAGGAGCTTGGTGGTGAAAAACCCAATTTGATATTTACTTGAGGGGTGAATTGGAATTGATAATGCAATTGAAAATCTTTATCACCCAATTACATAAGAAAATGGTGGGTAAAAACCCCAATTTGTGAATTCTTATCTGGAGCTCTGCCTAAGTTGTTAACTTTTGATACATTGTGACATGGACTGATCGACAGTTGAATCATTGGCACTCATACCACATCTGCATATTTGTAGTGTGTACATTTGTTTCAAATATTTCTGTGTCGATGATGTTTTAGACGGCCATGCTATAAATGAAGTGAGATATAAGGCAGTTTTAAAATACGTATCAGAAATACAGGTTCATCTTCAATTTTCAAAGATCAGACTATAAAACAATGCATATCATTTTAATTTATAATCTATGTTCATGATCAATTTCGTCTAAGCAGAGGTTCAGTGCCAGCGGGGCGAGTAATTTTCTACATATTGTCAACTTAATCATTTTTCGTGCCATTAAAAGTAATTGAATATCCTGTATTTACAAGGAGCGATCTATGCCTTAAATTAAGATCAAATGTTGAATGACCCCTCTTAAATTATTAAAATATTCCCAGTGGCATTAACCACACTGGCCATGATATCTCAGTGTTGATAAGGTACCAGGGTTAACATTTTAAACATTTGTATTAGGGGATGACCATTTGATTTTCAGGAGGAGGGGGAGGGGGGTATATACAGAAAAGGGTACGTTTTTTATCAATTTTCACCTGGTCAGATTATACAAGGTGAAATGAGGATTCCACATGGCCAAGGTTTTAATTGCCTTCTTAATTAATGACCTAATACTATGTATATGAAGTGAAACAAGCTTATTTATTTAATTTATTCTTCCCGTTAGGGGAACAATCTCAGCGTGAATTTGTGACATTTAAAGGTACAATTAATATAAAGCCAGGCGGCATATCAGATCGTATATTACTGCAATCAACAACACAGCAGTAGCAGTCCGTTTTAAAATCTTTTAATATGTCAATTGTTAATAATTAAAGTTGTCTGGTCAATATAAATTTTATATTTTTATTCAAATGATGCTGAGCTCATGTTGTTAGAAATGTAAACGCAAACACTCAATCAGATGCTTGTTTTTCCAAGGCTTAATAGTCACTGCTTACAACCGTTAGCCCCCAGTTGATAAACTCTCGAGAACTTTCATGTGATTTCATAGTTTTGCTAATAAGATTAGACATGCGCAGTTAAATGTGAAACTGGTGTATTGCATAACTACTTTTAGCTCAGAGTGACCAAAAGGCCAAGTGGAATTTTCTCATCACTTGGTGTCCTTTGTTGTCCATTTTAACTTGTTTTTTGTTATCAGAAACTACTTGACCAAACTTGGCCACACTCATCCTCAGGGCATCTAATTAAAAAAAATGTGCCAGTGGCTCAAAATAAAACTCAGAGCTAAATGTTTTTTTGAAAAGGGAAATGACAATTGCAAGAATTTACATATTATTGACCTATTGATTGTCTTAATGACGATTGGCATTGTTGCTTATTATATTTGAAATTATAAACTATCTAGATAGGTTCATGTGGATCTTATGGCTTATAGGGCTGTGTATACAGGTCAAAGGTTACTCAAGAGAACAGACAATACTGTAAATATCTGGAAACGTTTTAAGGCAAACATGCCCTAGGTCAATAAATAAATTAACTGGATTTGCATTTTCCTTTTTCTAAATGGACTTTAAGAAATATCTGAGTTTCAAAATATTGCAAAATCGTTGAAATGTGAAAAGAATGTACTTATACTAAGATGTCTGTCAACTTTTTCAGGGTTGTGCCCTTTGGAGCTACAAACGCTTATTCAATGCCCATAGATATATCGTTATGGGGGAGACAAGAGAACCAGGAAACAGTGATGAACAAGTTAAGATTACATGGGTTTACTGGTTATACTCCTACATACCAGGAATCAATACCATCTTCCAGTATGGGATATCTTGCTCCTAAAAGGACTTTCTTGTCACCTGCTGAGGTAAGCAGTGCATTACAATGGGTGAAATAAAATTTGTAAAAAAAAAGGTACCAGTATGCATGAGCCCAAACTTTTTGCAAAGGGAATTACTATTTTAGGGAGAAATTATATTTCATAGTTTTTATATATGTAGGACACAAATCCATGGTGGGTTCCAAATCTATGGCAGATTCCTAATCTGTGGTAAATGTGACGTCATGTCATCCCAAATCTATGGCAGGTTTTATAATTTCCTAATCTATGGCGGATTTATGTTATTCAAAATCTATGGCGGATTTATTTTGTTTCCAAATCTATGGCAAGTTTTGTGCAAATGGAAAACAATGCAGTACATTTTCGAACAATGACTTGTCTTAAGCAAGGGGGAAAATACGACAAAGGGATGCATGTCTATAAACATTTGTGAAGTAAACATTCCATAATGGTCAACAACAAAAAATCATAAATGATAAATTAATTTGCCTTAATACATACTTCAGGATTAAATGATGTGTTCTGTGAAAAATAACGATTTGTCAGTGTGCATGGTACCTGTTTAACCAATTCATTAAACCAACTAATAAGACCTCTAACAAACAAATGAAAATGAACTGTTTGAATTTTCAAATAATATTTATTTTAGCGATATCGTTAATACATCTTTTTTGTTTGATGACGATTCAAATCTTTGTATCTGGTAATTTTATATATCACATTATAAACTAAGTTACTTTGACAGCCGAAGACAGTAAACTACTGCTAATTAGACATAGGAAGATGTGGTATGAGTGCCAATGAGAGAACTCACCATCCAAATTACAATTTATAAATGTAAACCAGTATAGGTTAAGGTACGGCCTGCAACACGGAGCCTTGGATCACAGCAAGCTAAAAAGACCCCAAAAAATCCTAAAATTCTAAAACATGTACTGAAAAAAGCGGCGCCATAATACAGTACAGCACATTTGGTCCATCTTCGGGATAATAATTCACATCTTCCTTTTAACCACCTGCACATTTTTTTTATAGAAATATCTTCATCTTGAATGGTGTTCAAATCTATGGGTCCCGCCATCGTTAGCGGCAGCGAAGATGTAATATGGCGTTATTTTCAATTGTGACGTTATACGGTTCCCTCTCCCCAAGATCTGCCATAGATTTGGAGTAACAAAAATCTGCCATAGATTTGAGTTGTTTGGCGTTTGTAACGTCACATTTGCCATAGATTAGGAATCTGCCATAGATTTGGAACCCGCCATAGATTTGAGTCCTACATATATATCCCTTTTTCTCTTGGTTTGTTTAACATTATTTACCACTAATTCAGATTCTGATTTGATCTGGATTTTGGATGCATTTTATTACACCATTAGGCCAGGATTTTTTAATGTGTTGGTTTACGGATCCGCCCACCCGATTTTGCCGATTTCCAAAATAAAAATAAAATCGAATTTTCAGGTTTTTTTTTATTCTCGCCGACCCTAACAAATGCATTATCCCTGAAAAATAATTAAAATATCCTTTTTTATGAAATGAAATGCATTAATCACTAACAGAAGTGATGACACTTTCTGTTGTGAAAAATGAAACTTTCAGTCTACGTTTCTAAAAATAGACAAATCAATTATTAATGACCTTGAAATGTCGTTTGCGCAAATAATTTTGCGGAACGAAACCTGTGTTTAAAACCAATGAATCCGGGTGTGTACGCCCTGATTCACTTTCGTCCTAGTACCTGTTCGCCCTGATACCTGTTCGCCCAGGGTCCATTCGCCCTGATTTTTATTTTTTTTCTAATTGTTGTCTAGTGGCATAATTTTAAGTATGTGAACAAAATATTTTGAAGTTTGTTGAAAAATTCACCGAATATTTATTTTGCCGCAATCAATTTCATCATTTTCCCTTTGATTGCAGTAGAATACTAGCTTACAATGTATTTATCTTTATTGATATTTGTTAACAAAATAATTGTATTCAGTCATTCACTAATGTATGCAGTATAACTTAGACTAGTCTCAGAGTATTATAATGAATGAACTTGTAAATCCGTTTTACATATCGTACATTTTTTTTAAATTAATTTCAAGCTGAATATATTATCAAAACAAATTTGTTTTTATAATATTATTAATCCATCAAAAGACAGGTATCACAATAAGCAGTGATCCGAACTATTTTGTCATAAAACAATAAATTAATGATCCTTAACAAGCCATAAACTTTTAGATATTTCCATGTTTCCATAAATTTCAAAAATATATACCATAGAAATATATCTGATTAAGTTTATTCAACTTCAATGCCCTGAATATTAATGTTTTTTAGTAGGGCGAACGGACTCTAAGGGCAAACGAACTCAGGGCAAACAGACCCAGGGCGAACATGTTACTAGGGCGAACGGTCCCGATACCGTGCCCACACAATAAGTTCGTTTCCCTTATTTGTCATCAGTCCGTAAAATGCATGTTCTCATATAAATAGACTTGTCCAAATGTGTACAGGTGGAAGTTCAAGACATCAAGTTAAAATACTGAATTTTAACAAATCATTTGATATTTTCTTGTTTTATAGATAATACAAAAATATCGTCCATTTGGATAAAAAACAGGAATGCATGACAACAGATTATTTAACCTGATATTCTCGTTTTTCCAGTGGACGAGTCTATTACGTTTTTGACACGTGTGTTGAAACTTATTTTCGTATGACGTTTTTACTTTTTTTTTCTTTATCAGTTTTCGTGCTTATTATTTTTCACCAAGTTTTGATTAAAAGCTAAGTCAAATAACTGACGTGAATCTGTTTGTGAAATGACGATTTAATTTTGTCTTTGTCAATGTACCCCCCACCCCCTTTTTTACGGGAAATTATCAGACAATGTCATGCGATGTTTACAGCTGAGCAATAATATTTCATCAAACTAAAATTTAAGAACGATGAATATATAGTATGACAAACATATTATTAGAAAGGTGAAATATATTTTTATTTTGCATATCAGTTTTCTGTCTTGAAAGATCTTTTTTTTCTTTTTTTTTCCGACCGACCGACCCAACTTTTTCATGGAGAAAATCTGTAAACCAACAAATTAAAAAACTGTGGCCTTATGTGACTCAAAAACAAAAGGTTAATACAGTGTTATGAATATAATGAATTAATTTAGGATTTGTGTGATTGTTATTGGTTGTAAATGAAAGAATGCTGTAGAATGGTAGTAGGTGTATAGGGACTCTATTTTTACTGTGATAATATGTCAAACTTGTTGTAAACAATTTAAAAACTTGTAATATAGTAATAAATCCTTTGTTTGAAATGGAATGACAATATTTTATGAAGGTAATGATACTGAGAAATTCCAAAGAGTGACTTCGGTTGATTTCCACTTTGAAGTAAAATGTCATTTCCCAAAATACTTTAAAATATCCTTGTTTATATATTATGTTTTATTTAGACAACATTTGTATTCAGGTAAAGAATGAATTGGACAGATTGTTTGAAAATCTATGTGAAGGTGACAAAACTAGTACTTCTGATCCAGCAAAGGTATTTTTTGTCTTTGATAAATCAACTTTTTTTTAGGAATCCCAAGTGGTGTTCTTTTTTAACTTCATTCTTAAAGTGCATGCATGACTTATATCACAAATAATTTATATAAAATTAATGACAAGATATGATTGCAGATGAGACATCTATCCACATAGACCAAAAGACAATGATGTGAATAACTATAATTTGTATATCATGATTTTTTTTGTCTGGTTAAGTTTCACATTTAAGTCAACTTTCATTATACCCCAAGCAACAAGTTGCGGAGGGTATAATGCTTTTGACCCGTCAGTCCTGTTTCTTGTCATCGCAACTCCTCTCAAACCACACAACAGAATTTCACGAAACCTTTTCAGATAATAATGACATACTATGTAGTTGTGCATATCGACGGGAAATTGCGATTCAATTTTTTTTCTAGGAGATACGCCCCTTTGAACTTATTTGCTTCAATGTACTACTGCAACAGTTTGTCATCGCAACTCCTCTCAAACCACACAACAGAATTTCACGAAACCTTTTCAGATAATAAGGACATACTTTGTAGTTGTGCATATCGACGGGAAATTGCAATTCAATTTTTGGGGAAGACGGCTTCAAGCCGTCAATCTCCAATGGGGTTGACCAGAGTGACATTCCCTCACATCATTCATTTTGTTTTTATAGTGTTGAAAACCCCCCTGACAAATCTTACTGAGATTGATCAGATGGGGAGACACAAATGAATAGATTGCCTTTAAATACTTTTTTTTACATATTTCCCTTCTGTTTCTCTCGAAATTATCGTACATTAAGCTCTCCTTTATACTATTTACGTTTCTTTTACAATCCGGAAAAATCAGTATGACGAGATATTCTAAATATATCCATATATTTTATAGTGACGTCATTGTTGGAATGCCACACTACGCATAAGCAGGGATATCCTTCACCGGTTATTTAAATCATTCTCAAAGATTGTGCACTTATCAAAAAATAGTATTTGTTAAATTTAAACATAATGATGGTTGCTGTAGATGTTTCAAACATCAACATGCAATACTTTAATTTTTAGGTCAACAACTTTCAAAGTAACCAAAAGTCCGAGGGCCTACATGAGATTGGAGAGAGAAACGATCTTTTCCATTTTTTGAGAATCTTCCTCCAATTCAGGAGCACCTCAATTTAAGAGCTAATTATCCACTAAAATAAACACTTAAAATGTGACATTTACTAAATGATTTAGTATATGATAAGTAGTCTTCCATTAAAACTAAATTTTGTGTACCAACATAATCATTGTAATAGTAACAAAAAAAAACTACAAATGTTGGATTTTGTAGTTTAAACCTATTTATTCATGAAATTTTACAAATATTTCAAAATGTAGGATTTGGAAACGAGCTTCACACAGTTTACATCAATCATATTGTTATTTTTATTGGTACCTGTATCCCTGTGATGAGAGATGTAACTGGGAACTTTATCAATGGAAATTTAAAACTGAATAGATTTTTCAGTCCTAACTTTCTTAAGAAAAAAATTAAAAATCTTAAGTTACTGTCACAAAAAGTGGAAAATGGCCCTAGCCTGCAGTTCAGTCTTACACTATTAAGATTTCAAAAATAATTGTAGTTGTTGTTTTGAATGACAGAATTCAACTAGTTGAATTTTAGATAATTAACTATTAACTTTAATTGAATGTTTAGATTTAGAAGATGCAGATCTCTTCCATTGGTCTAAATTGAAATTCAATCCTAAACTAAAGAAACAAAATTTCATTAAACAACAATTGATTCCAATAGTGTCAACCTTCCTCATGTTCTAGCTGTTCTTTTTTTTTTTCATTCTTTATATGAAGACTATCAAAAGATACCCCCCCCCTAAAAAAAAATGAAATAGAAACAAGGGCCGTCTTCCCCCTCAGAGCTATTCAGCTCTTTGATTTTTTCTAGGAGTTACGCCCCTTTGAACTTATTTGCTTCAATGTACTTCTGCAACAGTTTGTCATCTCAACTCCTCTGAAACCACACAACAGATTTCATGAAATTTTGTAGATAATAAGGACATACTATTTAGATGTGCATATTGGCAAGAAATTAATTTTTCTTATACAATTTTTTTTTCTTGCACTTATTTAATTTCTCCAATGACAATGTGGGGACGTGGGGTATGTGAGCGTGCTAACTAAGGTTCTTTAATTAAGGGTAATTTTAAGTTCAGTTCTAAGTGGCCTACCCTCATATTGTAAATTTTAGACCTTAGAAGACTATGGTAAACTGTTATAATTTTTATTTCTTATTAATTTTGGTTGCAGGTTAATATAAAAAAAAGAAGATGTGATATGATTGCCAATCAGACAACTCTCAACAAGAGACCAAAATGACACAGAAATTAAAACTATAGGTCACTGTGTGCCTTTAACAATATGCAAAGCCCATACAGCATAGTCAGCTATAATAGGTCCCAAAATGACAATGTAAAACAATTCAAACAAGAAAATTAACAGCGTTATTTCTGTACAAAATATGAACGAAAAACAAATATGTAACACATAGAAAATTGACAACCACTGAATTACAGGCTCCTGACTTGGGACAGGCACATACATACAGAATGTGGCGGTTAAACATGTTAGTGGGATCCTAACCATCCCTAACATGGGACAGTGGTATAACATTATACAGCCTTAACAGGTAGCAGAATGCTCTGCTCATGGCTAAAGTTGTTTACATAATGACTTAATTTACAACCATTGAAATTACTATTGTAGCTTGAATTATGACTGACTTGCATATTTAGGTTTCTACAAATAACTATTTTTGAATGAATATATATGTATTTAATTAAAGCAAGTACTTTATTTCTTTTAGGCAATAGGAACTACTATGTATACCCACCAAAAACAAGCACTATCATGGATGATAGAGAGGGAAAAGGGATCACATCTTCCACCCTTTTGGGAAGAAAAAAATGGGAGATTTTACAATTCAGTGACGATATTCACAACGAATCAAAGACCAAATAGTGTCAGAGGAGGTTATTATATTAAAAAGTTTGACAAACATGTGTTACTTGTTTATTAGAAAAGTTCTTAGTTGAGCACAATTTCTTAGGAAGAAATGACCTAATATTGTAAGGTTTAAGCGTTTGCGCTGTTGCCCCCTTTTCTTAACTCTACCGTTCTTAAACAGGTCATGTTCAGTTTTAGTCACCAAGTTTTCTTTTTAATAATATTCATATATATATAAAATGCATAAAAACCGTTAAAAACAGATAACCTTCAAGTAATTTAGGACATCAAATGCAACGTAAAAGTTAAAGCATGCACTTACCTGTTTTGTATTTTCCTGATTATTTCCGTGATTTGAAACTTCATTATTAAGATGATTTTACATGTTACATTATTTCCATATCATGCACATTTATCATTGCTTCATAGGGATACCTGGTCAATTGATTTAGTACGATGGTTTACATTGAAAGGTCAACTTTGTTATTCTAGTACAATTGCCGTAAAGCAAGTATCGAATGTCGTTAAACGTGTCATTGACATAACGTTCTGAGTCTTTAAAAGTCAAAATGTCATTTTCTAGTCGAAATTTAGGTATAAAAGAGCCTGTATATTGCATTGTTTTAGTTGTTTTTCAACTGGGCATAAGGCAACATCTTGCCAAAAGCCAACTTATAAACTAATCTAATAAAGCAACTTTAGGAGTCTTTCTGACCTTTTCCATTGTAAAAACAATGTGAAACATTTCAAGGTAAGCTAATTTAAAAAGCTTTTTCGAGTCATTTAAATGACTCAATTTCTGTTGAAGTAATATACTTCATGACTCGTTACCAGAGTCTTTAATTTAATCAAACGATTTGATTTGGAACTTTTTTTCTTCTGAAATCAATTGAAAAAAAAAATGTTTTTATAAAGTAAAATGTTTTACCTACCTACCCTACCTATTTTTTTTGGAGTTGAAACAGGAAACACACTATTTATTTATTTTTGCCTGATGAAAATAAGGAGATGTGGTCTGATTTTCAGTACTGCGACTATCCATCAAAGAATAAAAGTGAAATTACCCGCAGGTCACTTATGATCAAGACCCATACCATATAGAAAGCTTAAAAAAAAGACAGGACAACAAATTCTGAAACAATTTCAAGTAGAATCCAGTACCTGATGTTAGCATATTTACTAAGTACAGTCATCAAATTTGAATCATTATAATAGATAAAGAAAACTAATGTATGATTATAATTTCAGGTATCCTAGCAGATGATATGGGTCTTGGGAAAACTCTAGAAATGATTGCTCTTATAGTGACAAACTTCAAAGATAACAAACCCATAGCAGTGCCAGTGTCTGGTCAAATCAGAAAATCCAAACATCTAAGTATTCTTAAAAAACAACAGGTATTTTATTCAAAGAAAACTTGTCACAATTTAATTTGCATCATACAAAAGCTAGACGTAGTCATCTGTTTCTCGTGAATCTGTTTTAAGTTATTGTATCTTGTCATCTCTTTCTAGTGAAGCTATCTGTTTTAAGTTATTGTATCTTAGACATGTTATATTTTCACAAAGATTAACCAAAATGGTATTGAGGTTGATTATATTGAGAACTTATGACAGTTATTAACCTTCATTTCATGTTCATTTATCAATGGTGATTGACAGGTCAAAATAATAAGTATTTTTGAAATGTGTGTCTATCCGTCTTAACAATTTACCCTTTTCAATTATCTAATAAACAATATATTATATATAATTACATCTTATGTAAAAATCCTGCGTTTTGATTGGTTGATAACCAGTGTATTTTTCACCAATTTACTGTTATCAAATGAATATCTTTATATTGGGGTATTTGCAAAAAAAATATGCCTTTTTTACCCTCTCTGCCGTGGTATTTGCCAAAAAATACTCTTTTTCGACTGGACGTCACGATCATCAATGCGCTTTTGAACATTAACATTCGGTGTAATTAAACAGATATAGCATGTTATTGAGGTACCAGCCTTGAGAGTGAATTTCCCTTGCCTTACTGCTCGCAAAATTTTACAGATGAAGAGAAAACAGCAAAAATGATCATCTAGATTAAGATCTGCAAATACACAAATTTAACTGGTTACAGTGCAGGATTAATTGTGTATCAAAATGACATATTTTTTTCAAAATATACAATTTATACATTTGTATTTGATTTTTGGAACATTTCAGTGTAAAATGAAAAATTACGGATGGAGTTAGTCTTTTGTTGCTGTTCACTGACAACAAATGAAGGCATTCCTGTAGAACTGAAATATCTAGTTGTTTGTGTGAAAATTACTTCTTAGTTGAGTATCTCAAAAAAATGCTAGTAGGTTAGTATATGAAGAACAAACAGTAGTTGTACTGAATGGTTAAGTGAAAAACATCTTAGATTTTATTTAAGGAGATGAAATAATTCTTTTAACTATGCATGTTTTTTTTTTTAGATGGTGCAAGATGTTAAAAAAAGTATTCAACCTTTTAAGAAATTGAAATTGAATTTTACTAGTGAATCTTCAAACTCGCCGTATAAAAATGGGCCTATTAATAAAACTATATCTAGAAAGAAAGTGCTAGGATTAAGTTTTGATTCCAACCTTCCAGAGGAAGAAGAAAGCACAGATACTAATTCTGAAGAAGAATCTGATCTAGAGGAAGGTAAATATTCTTAACAAAACAACATGTGGAGACTGGCTCAATTATTATAGGGGCATTCAATATTTTCAATCAGATAATGCTCTTGTTAAACTTTTGTCATGTTATATCTTATAAAGCACTCTTAAAAGACCTATTTATACAATAAACATCATCAATACCAAATTTCATGAACATCTCTATGTTGTTTGTCAGATCAGATTAGTTGAAATCAAATAAACTAAATACAAAATTAGTTTATGCATTTAGTTTTGTGATTGTTTAATAATTTACATAAATGCTGGATAGTTATGATTGTGATTTCAAGAAATAATGCTTTTGAATTTAGAAGTTTGTGAATAATATCCCATAGCTTTTTCAGCAGTATTAAAAAATAGCGAAAAACATTAATGTAATATATATATTTTGGTGTATAAATTGTCAGCTGAGTTAGGCCAACTAAAATTAAGTAGTAGATTTTCATCCAAATTTTTGACAAAAAAAGAGGCGGGTGGGAGAATTTTATTTTTTAACTTTTATTTCATAAGAAACCCTTTTGTGACATGAGTTCTTCAGGTATAAGAAGGCGTAAAATAAGCTTATATCATGTATATATATGTATAAGGAATCGTACATAATTTTTCTGACTCTTTAATAAACATCTCTGATTGGCAACCACAGTTGACTGTTATACATGAATTTGCCACTTTAGAAACCTATTTATAAACGTAAAAAAAAAGGTGAAGAAATGCTCTCTTCAGTTGGACTATACCTACACCAAATTTATTTTGCTTTCTAAGTGATGGTTATGTAGTCCCCATAAAATTAACCAAATGTATTAATTGGTACAAATGTCAATGAATGTATGCAACATTATTGTATTATGAGTACAGAATAAAATAAAAACTCAAACAGTGTTGAAAGTAATAGGGTTGGTGTTAAAGCAAGATGCAAATATAATTATGATGTAAAACATGAACTTAACCAAAAAGAAGTTGTTGTTTAATGACTATATTGAGGGTATTGGGACAGAGGGTGTTTCCTGTTTGTCAACAAAAAACGACAAGCCATGGGTATTAAAATCTAAAGGGTTTGCTATAATATCAATGTTTGTTGACTTTTTTTAGCTCAATATACTGTTATAAATCTAACAAGTTTATGCTTGTGCCAATTTCTTTAATCCAGTCATGTTTTTTTGTACCAATATCTTCCACGATTCTTGTGCTTTGAATATCATTGAATTCACAGTCCAAATTTCCTTACACAAAGTTATTGTGAAAATTAAAATCATTTGTGACGTACCGCGATTTGCATTCCTGGACACAGCTTTTTACTTGTATGATGTAACCCGAAAATTTTCATGCCCTTCTCATAATCAATCTCTATTTTTGGTGCATGATGTTGTTATCATAGAGCAGCAGAATATGTCGACTTAATCATTTTCTTTAGATTAATCAAATAAATACAAAACTGAAATTTGAAACCAGAAGTTTTGAATGAAACGAAATAATCCATTGTCACACGTAACGGACATGAACAAAATCTGGAAATAGCATTTTTTTCAAAATGAAAAAAAATCAGGGTGGGCGTGGATGAAAACCTATCAGTTAATTTTAATTGGCCTTATAACATGTCAGTTTTACATATTTTCTATTTGATAAAAAGAAGTTTTCCTTTGAATTCTGGCAGTAAAAGGAAAAGTTGACTTTAGGATATGTAATGATTTGAACCCTCTGTTAGTTGATATGGAAATTTTTTGAACTTAAGTCAGTACACTACCTTCATTACTGTAGGTCAGATCACTATCATTAAATGTAAATCTTACAAGTCCTTTATATATTCTCAGTAACTTGTGAGGGAGATGCTGCTTGTATGTTAAAGAAAGAGGATCCAGACTTTAAACCAGATGTACAGGACTCTAAAGAAAATTCATCACCATGTCAAAATGCAAGACGACCAAGGAGGTTTGTATGTTAAAAACTAGCTAATGAACTATTTTCTATTAAAATGAACTAAATACATAAGATAAGAAAATGGAAAGGTTAATTTTTTATTTAGAAAAAGTTTTATTAGGGTTCTGCTTAGAACAAATTAAAGCTCGAATAGCCAAAAAAGATCCGAAAAGCTTTTTAAAAAAAAGGAATTGTGTTATCAGCAGAACTAGAAGTTGAAAGGATTTAATCCTTACACTGCTACGTGCAATTATTGTCGTTCCGATAAAGCAGTGTGCTACTGCTACGCCAGGACCTTGTTAGAAATGGATGACATGAAACAAGATTTGGGATGTTTATCATTTCGCCTTTCAAATGTGAATCAATATTGATCACTTACACCAATAGATTCAAAGTTTGTCAAGATTATTTATTGATGAAAGCTATTACAATGAACTTGTCGTATAAATATATGTGTACATGGAAGTGAAAGTCAGAGGAAAATATTGGAAAATTGTTCCATAAAAAGGGTAGTTGGTCGGAGAAATTTTCTTTTGATAATCACAATGAAACTATTTCTTTTAGGAGATTTTAAACTATATGTGTTCAAGCTTGTACTCATGGATACTTTTGTAAAGTTTTTACATTTATTGATTCGTTAATAAAACATGAAGAAAAAAAAGTTTTCCTTTCTTTACCTCTATTTGCACCTGTACAGGTAAAAAAATGACCAGAGAGTCACACAAAAATAAAATGAATTAAAAATACAGAATCTAACAATACTTTTTTAGATAACATTTATTGAGAATATTCAATATTTACAAAGATACAGCAATTGTAAGTGAACATGTTTATTTCATCAGTGATTAAAATTTTATTCAGCAATACACAAAAGTACATTAAAAATGAATGCAGCAGTCTAAGGGTTTATACTAATTTGCTATCAAAAGGTCAGTAAAACCAGCCATTGGCTAGTTGACACTCATAAAAGCTCTGGTTTTATACGAGTGTAAATTGTATACACTCGAAGTTAATAATTTATTACATGCATTAAGAGCTGTTCACTTTAAACATACATTGAAACAAGTGAAGGCACTTTCAAAATAGGTAATCACCTACAGAAGCAAATTTTGAATTCCCATTTCCGCTGACTAGAAAATACTTTTTTCAAAGATGTATATGAAATATTAATCAGAGTTGAATTTAATACTGATTTAGACAGGTGAAAAGGCCAATAAGATATGAAGAAGACAGTGGATCAGATGAAGAGTTTGGTGAAATTAAAACTCCAAGTAAGAAAGGTAGGTAATGAATATATGCCTATATCTAGTGTCAAGTTCTCATCACTTATGTTCTAATTTGTAACCTCAACCAAACATAAAACATTTATCAATATTGTAACGATAACCGAGCGGTCAGGCTTTGGTGTTAACTGTAAATATTGGAACTCTTAGTGTGTTGCTATAAGAATGGAATATATGAACTAAAGTTATAACTGGCGACTCTTCTTTGGTAACGTGGTTCTCTGGTATCGTGGTATTCGGGTAGATCTACAGTTGGTTCTGTATAGGTTTTGTGGTACGTTGTGGTATTCTGATAGATCTTAGTTTGGTTCCGTTTAGGTTTTTGTAAGAATAACAAACTCGTCGAATAAAAATCAACTTGTATTTACGTGCAATAAATATCAGCAATTCGTACACATAATAAATAAATTAAGTAACAGTATTCTAGTTTAACAAATAAATACTTTACTTTATTAGAATATCGTAAAGAAAATGGATAGCGGAACTATATTACATAAATACCTAGAAAGTTTACGTAAGGTAATCGGCAAATGGTAACGCAAATTCAATGTCAAAAGATAACGTTTCTCTCGAGAAGTAATTCTCTAATACAACGTGTTATGGAACTAACAAGCCAACATTATACGGAAATAGTCTGGTTATTTCTGGTTATTTAATCGCTTGGAATTAGCGTGTGTCACTTGCCCAGGGTAAAGTCGTACTGAAGCCTTTTTGGCTTACTCCACTGTATTTATACTATGGTAAAATAGTACCTAAATGGTTTACCATTTCCCAGTGGTGAAAAATACCTAAACTACCAAAACCGGAATTGGTAATTACCAAAATAATGTTCGGAACGATTGGTAAACGTTTATGTACTTCATTTGATATGAACAATCGAGGGGAGTTCCGAATATAAATTCAAAACATGGACGTTAAGAATAATAAAAAGTTAACAATGTTTACACAAAGTTGTACAAGAAATATAAAATAAAAACAGTCAATAAACTGTAAGGTTTTAACAACATCATCACACAATTTTAGGGAAAACAAGTTCCATTTCAAAGAACCCCCATTTTGTTACAATATAATACAAAACTCTCACATGGGAGTAGCCACTTGCAAAAGTCAAGTGCATTTTGATTCAGGTAATAAGTACATGTAATTCATTTTATATCAATGAAAATTGTCTCGTCTCTAACTAGCACTTCAACATCAATATTTGCGACTCTTCTTGGACTATCAACCTGTAAATAAATAATTTTCATAATTATTCATTTGGAAAAAAGTATAGATAGAGCACTTGACTGCAATAACTCGAATGACTTTAACTACTGTCAAACCACATGTGCATGAAATTCTTCCCGCAAACTTTATATATCCAATCAAACAGACCATTCTATAAATAGCATAAACACATGTTCCTTACCAAACAAAACAAACTGGAATTGATATATGTACAACTTTGATAAATATGATTTTTCTGCCCCACCTACGATAGTAAAGGGGCATTGTGTTTTCTGGTCTGTGTGTCTGTTTGTCCGTTTGTCTGGCTTGAGGTTAAAGTTTTTGGTCAAGGTATTTTTTGATAAAGCTAAAGTCCCACCAACTTGAAATTCAGTAGAATTATTCCCTATAATATGATCTTTGTAATTTTAGTTTTTTTCCTCAATTTCACAGTGAAACAAAGAAAATAATAGTGCCAGTGGGGCATCCTTGTACTGGGGACACATTCTTGTTTCTTGAATAAATTTTATCCAGGAAAGCCTTTTTGCCTTAAGCTTGAAATGCCAAAAAAAACATATGTATAAAATTGTTTTGGTAAACTAAACTGGCTTTAACCCCATTTTCACACTGTGTCAGATTTATGTGTTTAGATTAGGTCTATCATATCTCTGAAATTTTATATGAATTTTATGATTGGTAAGTCACGTTTTCATATGTGTTTGTTTATAAGAATTACATATATACATCTGTAAGGGTCAATTCAACAGTGATCTAAGTTCCAGATTGTGCTGACCTTTAAAAATTAAATATTGCACCTAATGCAAGACATTTATAGACTTATGTGTGTATATGTCAATGAGACAAACATAGGCCTTCATTGAGGTACATAATAGATATTGTATAGTGAACTATAAAAAGCCAAATCAACAAAATTTTAAATGTAAGGGTCTTGTATAAATGCCTTAGATAGATAAGATTTGTTCCTGCAATAAACATTATTTTCTCTTACAGTAAAGGCCAAACAATCAGGTGATGACAAACCCTACCACTCAACAATTGCAAAAGGAAAAGGAATTGGAAAAAAAGGAAAGGGAAATTCCAAATGTACAAAAATATCTCCTACTGACATGACTGATCAAGTTATATCCCAAGTTGTTGTAGAAACAAAGAAAGAAGTTATTGATTTGATTTCACCAACACAATCACCAGGTATGATGCAGGTTAAAGGTATATTATATAAATGCATGGCCTTATTGTGAATACAAGTTAGGGTTGATTTTGGTCAAACATGCTTTTGATGCTTCAGACACTTAAGATATTAAAAAGAAAATCTTTATCTTGCAGAAGTTTAAGATGATAGTCACTTTTGTTTTTAGTAATAATATATGTAAAAAAAAATAGGATTTACAAAAAAAAAATGATCAGCACAATCTCAATCTAGTTTTTCTGTCTCTGTATTAAAAACGTCTTATATTTGACTACCTGTAGGGTTCTACCAAGGGTAGTACCCTACACCTCGTAAAAAATATGTAAAATTTCCAAATTTCAATAAAACTTTTTTAGATAATGAAAAAAACGTCGTTTTCACGTTACACTTTGTTCCCAAATTTTCATAAAACTTTACCAATTCGGACTAAGACCAAGGATAAATTCGTTATTTTAACACCTTTCGGCTACCCCCCATGGTGTACTGGGGTACTTCAGGGTGTTAAACTATCCATATCTATTGATATGAACATTGATAACTTATAATTTTATGCCTATAGCTCTGGCTGTTGAAAGAACTTTCCTATGTTTGAATATATATATTTCAATGTTTGCGTTTTGTAAACAATATAACAATAAAAGGGAAAATGAGAGATACTAACTACTGTGTGATTTTATTTTTTTTGCTTGAAACATTTCATTTTCTGTAATGACTACATTTTCATGTTTCATTCTTCAATTTTAAGTTTTTATGTTTTTATCTGATTCTCACTTTAATATTGTAATGTATAGGTCACCTGCATGCATGTGTTGTATTAATGATTGTAAGAAGTACATGTACATGTCTTTCTGACTGGGTTCATCTGACTTTAAACCTGATTTTAATAGTTCATTGATCAGCTTTAATTTTATTTTTATGTCCTCAAATTTTCAGTTAATTTTTTAAATTATAATTTTACAATATTTGCTTTATAGAATTATTTTAAGGAAACATGTCCATCTGATTGAGATCATTTTGATAGATTATTATCAAGGACAAGATATTCTTTAGATTATCCGGATACCTATAGTCATACATTTACCTTTAACAGCGCCGACTGCAAGTATTCCTTGTGAAAAGCAAAAGCCTACTCCAACTGTTGATGTATCCACAAAACAACCTGATGCTGTCAAAGAAGACTGCATACTGACTTTATTGAAAAGTGTAGAATTACTCCACTTAAAAGAAATATTTGATAGAGAACAGATTACCATTGATATCTTGGTTGAAATGGGGCATGAAGATTTGAGAAGCATAGGTATTGATGCATTTGGACAAAGACATAAAGTTATCAAGGCTGCTAAAAACTTTGTTAATACTAGTTCAGGTAAATATTTGTAATTGCAATACATAAAAAGAAAATGTTTGGAGTTGAGAAAATGAATAACCGATAGGAAACTTAAATAAACAACAAACACTTTAAAGATAAAACAAAAGCAAAACAGTAATATTACATTTTGTCATAGTTGTATTTGTAGAAGATGTTTAATATTTATAAACATCAAAGCCTTCATCACAAAAAAAACAATGATTTATTATGTTGAAGGCCTATGTTATCATCTTTACTGACCTATACAAAGCATATGCCGCAATGACTACAGATTTTCATTTGGATCCTCTTTAATTTTTCCTTGTATGAATCGAGGATATACAAGGTCCAGCAATTTTTATTGTAAAATCATGCAGTAGAAGGAAAATTGAAGGAAAATAAAAACAAATATTTTGACAAATGCAAATGGCGGAAATCGGAAACAAAGCTGTAAATATGGAAATATTTCATCATTTCTATGGGGAAACTGACAACAAGATTAGTTAAAAGGTTTCTAGTTATCTCAATGTGTTTATTACATTTACAGCTAATACATTAATGCTAGCAAGACAATTCTTTGTTTGACTTGCTTGCTTTGCTTGTATCAATGTTTGCTCAAGCATGGCAATTAAGATAGGCGGGGCTTAAGCTTGTATACATCATACTTAAATTTTATTTTATGTTTGAACTTAAGGACACTAAATTTTAAAACATCACAGGATGACAAATATAAAGTGCAATCGTAGAAATGGAAGCCAAAAAATTGTATTTGTTTATTTTCTCGAAGATATGCATTTTCATCATCCAACTGAAAAGACTGTCGTCAAGTACTTTTAGAAAAGCAAAATAACTATTGTAACACACCTACTCTGATTTAGTGATTCATTACATAGGTATTTCATTTGACCCATATATTTCATCTTTTAGTACTGTGATTTTTTTAAAGCAATTGCTTTCATGCCGTCGCCTATGGCCATCTTTGTGACCCAGATCAGAGACTCCGCCCAGATCAAGCCATAGTATTTTGTTAAACAGGCTCCTGGTCTGTCATTCTTAAACACCTATGTATGTTTTCTAATGCAATACATAGCTTGAAACTTTTGAAAAACGTTAGTGGATTTAAGAAAGTTCAGCATACGTTCTTGTAGATGTTTTTTTGTATTTAGGGGGACAACCGTTTGACTATCAAAAAAACATAGACGTCCGAGTGAAAAAAATGCATTTTTATACCTGCGATTCCGTTTTCCGTTCGTAGGATGTTTCAACAAAATATGGAATCATTTCAGTTGTTGATTTAGTATTGAAAATTTGACTGAATTATCTTTTATAATATACGGTTTTATATGTTTAATTGGTGTTTTTTTAAGAGAGAGGTCAGGTGCTCTTGTTCATTCATAAAATTGTCGTTCATTCATAAATTTATCGTAAAATCAAAATCACTACACAGGTTATCAGGTTATACGTAGTGTCTAATGATTACCTGTAATCTAAAAATAGACAAAGTTAACTGACCTATTTTGTTGATTTGTTTGCGCAAATAATTTGGAGGAACGAAACCCTTGTTGAAACACATAACAATAAGTTTGTTTTCCTTTTTTGTCATAACTCCGTAAGATTTATCGATCACCTTACTAATGAAATGGACCCGTCCAAACGTGATAGATGCCAAGTCCAGATGAAGAGATATTTACAATTTGGAATTTTCAAGTTTCATAGATTAAAAAAAGTACATCCTTTTTGGATATCATATTCAAAACTGGGTATGCATGACAAATGATGAAACCATTATCCTCGTCTTTCCCATGGACGAGTCTACTACGTTTGTTGACCCTCGACGGTCCACTGTGTTTGCAATTTTATTTCACATGTTTTCGAAATATTGAAGATCATTTTCACAATGTTTCCTGAAAATTGGATAAATATCAAAGCAACTTAGAGCTGTTTGTTCTTGTTCGTATAATGACGATTTAATGTCATGTTTGTCTGTGATGGCCCCTCTTCGGGATTGCATGAGAATTATAGTTATCTCGTACCGCATGAGGATGACACATATCAACTGAGCAATAATGTTTGGAACTTAGTTTTTAAGAAATGATGACAAAGTAACATTATGAAAATATTTTTAGTCAGCTGAAATATATATTTATTTTTTACATGTTTATGTCTTGCAAAATATTTTGTTTCTTTCCCGTTTTTCAACATTTGCGTCTGGAAAGTTGAAATGTTTTAACTGAAGTGTTAAATTTAAATTAATTATGAAAATTAAATCAATAAAGGAAATTATTGCCCAGTTACAAACACTACTAGGGGATAATCCATAATAATTTCTCTTGGAGTTTATATGTTTCAGCACATGCATATTTGACCCCAACTTTAGCCTGGTAAACGTGTTGTCTCCTTGTGAAATATAAAACATATTAAAAATGACTTTCTGCTAAAGTCTTTAATTGATATAAAGTTAAAACCTTCTTAATTCTCACTAGACAACACTCCTGTCATGTTTAATTCTTAAATATATGTGGATGAAAAAAAAAGTCCCCAAAACATAAACATGGCAGCAATTGCTTTTACAGCCTTTCAGGCTTTGATTATGTTATAAAGTCAACCAGTAGCTTTGCTATATAAAAATGATAGAAACTGAAGCGAGATGATGTATCAAATATTCTTCCTTTGTGCGTTTTTTAGACAAATTATTCATCTCAAACACACCCTAACATAAGAAGGTTCGCTCGATTTTCTTTTTTTATACAATTGTTACCAATGTTTTTATTAATTTTTTTTAACTGTTCTGCTTAACTATGTAATAGATAAATTAAAAACTTATCCAAATGGTTGTTTTTTTTACAATAAAACACTCGTATTTGAGAAGAAAATAGTTATTTTATTTGTTTCTATTCACTTTTAAAAAATTTCTTACTAAAGTAAACATTACAGAAAGCACTTATCGCCTTCTCTATAAACAAAGAATAATCAGTTTAAAGGTTTACAAGCAAAAATTAATCCAAAGTGCGCAATATTCAATAACAATAGACTTTATAAATAAAATAATTAAGTCATCCCCCCTAATTAATTTATCCCTTTTATTAGAAAATCAAGTGCACCTTCTTTATTAGGGTGTGTTTGAGATGAATATTTTGTGTTGAAAACCAAGGATTTGTATAGTGAGACTTCAGATTCTATCATTTTTATATAGCAAAGCTACAGATTGACATTATAACATAACAAAATCACAGTACTAAAAGATGAAATATATGGGTCAAATGAAATACCTATGTAATGAATCACTCGAATCACTAAATCGGAGTAGGTGTGTTTGAATAGCTTTTTTGTTTTACTAAAAGTACTTGACGTCAGTCTTTTCAGTTGGATGATAAAAAAATGCATATCTTCGAGAAAAAAACAAATACAATTTTTTGGCTTTCATTTCTAAGATTGCGCTTTATATTTGTCATCCTGTGATGATTTAAAATTTAGTGTGACTGTCCTTAACTTCAAACATAACGTCCAATAAAATTTAAGTATGATTTATACAAGCTGAAGCCTCGCCTATCTTAATTGCCATGCTTGAGCAAACATTGATACAAGCAAAGCAAGCAAGTCAAACAAAGATTTGTCTTGCCAGCATTAATGTAAAAACTGTAATTTGTGTTGGAAATATGATTTGATTGATCATTACGAGACGTAGAAAAAGGTGGGAAAACAGAGGTTGACTGGAAATTTCGAGGATGGAGCCACTGATTTGTGCCACGATTCCATTATACCTTGTGTATGGTGTAATACGCTAAGGAATCGAGCAATTGGTTTCTTCTTTATTATATGGCAGATAAAACAACAAAATAGATAAAGACTAAAAGTAGTTTTTATTCAAAATTTCGACACAAATGTAATAAATTTCACCTTTTACCTGTTAATTACCTGAAAATGCAGGGTACCTGATAAAAATTTTACTAAAATAATTACCAAACATTACAGTTCATGCTCTCCTGAGCATTTTTCATGCAATAACTTTCTCTGTATCTCATATAAAAAAGTTACAGCAGTCTGAAAAGGATATACTGTTCTAATGAATGAACACCAAAAAAATGCAGCAGTAGCAGCAGCCATTTTTCTATTTTTTTGTTGTGTAGCGTTGAAAGGGTTAAACCTTTTAAACCACATGGAATTCTTTAATGAAGTGGGCACAATTTTTCACCTCTTATAAAAGTGTTTGGGGCATGATCTGGTATAAGCTATTTTGTTATAGAATTACCTTGGTTACTTTAAAAGTGAATCACAATCCATTCTTTCATCTATAACGTGTTTGTTGCCTCACAAATAAGAGGTTGGTATATTTTGATAGATAAAGATAAGTATGACATGTTTAAATACTTCTTAAATTTACTTTTAATACAATTGCTTGTTATCAAAATTAAAATGCAACAAAAGTTTGTCTAAATCTGTTAATCAATTAAGAACCTATTTTTTAAACTGCATATACATTGATATATTTTTAGAGTTGAAAAAAAATGACCAAAATACAGGATGTAATATGAAGAGTGAACCTATCCTGTCTGTAGAAGTACCAGCCTCAATTACATGTTGTGATGACTTACCTGACCCTTCAGAACAACCTGTCATGATTTTGGAATCAGGTATAAATAATGGTCTAATTATATTTTGAGGTTCAAGTGGACATATATTTACCCAAATTATTAGTATTAGCATAGTAAATATAATAGATAGTTAAGAATGAGGGCTAACAGACAAAATTGAAAAAAAACATGTTTTCTATCTGAGGTTTCTCAAATAAATTGAAATAGTCAGTATATGAACAAAAAATTTTAGACAAACTGTTATGAAACTGGAACACAGTAACAAAAAAGACATCTTGACTGAAAAAAATTACAAATATTAAATTACAGTGAAAATCTAACCGTTAAATTGATTGTATAGTAAAGAAGAAATTCATTCAGCTACAAAGTAGCAGAGGTTAGACATCTGTATCTAAAAAAATGTTTTCTATAGTAGGTGCATAGAATTAATTGAAAAAGTCAGTATATGAATAAAGAAAAATTAGGCAAATATTATATATGAGCCAGTCCATGCGAAAAGGTACAAAAAGTCCTTTTGGTAAACTTTACAGGACACGTTATCAAAGTTTGTTATAGTATTTTTGAAAAACGATTTTATCCGAAAAAAGTTACATTAATGTAAACATTCATAAAATTGTCAATTCTATCCCGAATTTGTCAACTGAAACAGAAAAAAACGTAGAAATATCTGATTTTTTTGTATGTGAACAAGAGTAAAATCATTTGTTCCCCCGAATAATGCTTTACCGACCAGAAACTATAAAAAAAAAAAACGATACTATACAGAGACAAAAGTCAATAATTTCACTCAGTTCTACAGGTTCAAAGAAAGTAAGACAACATTAAATCATGAGGAAAAATACAAAAACTATGTCATCTTGTGTTTTAGAAATTGAAATTTAAGTTAAGTTAAGTTATTTAATATTATTATATAAATCAACATCAGTTGAACGGGATTCGAACCATTGCCCGGTTTGATTGCCTTGATTTCAGCATCCTAAGCGAGAGCCTTATCCCCACTGCTACCGGGGCTAACATTATCAATTGGCAAATCAAGCCATTTAAACCTTACTTTGAAAATGATTGAAATTTATGAAATAATTCATTAAAAATCTTGATAAAACTAAGGAGGGGGGGGGGGGGGGGGGGGTCTCAGCACTTGCAGGTGCGTGTAGACCACAGCTTGATGATATGAGGAAAAGTAAATGTGTTTTATAAATCACAAGTCTACTACCAATATTTATGCACACTTTTTAGAATTTCGTACAATTTTCGTTTTTGTACCTTTTCGCATGGACTGGCTCATATAGGTGATATCGGCAAAAGTACCAGGCAAAGCCTATGTGTAGTAAATTAGTGATTTCGCTATAACTTTTTCAAAAATCAACATATTTTAGATGTGTTTTTTGCAAACTAGATGTTTTGATAGATGCCAAATCCATTTGAAACTTCAAATCGATGCTAAAATATTGGGAATATGGACTTTTTGCTGATTGGTGTATGGTTGCTAAGGGGAGAATTTTAGTTGCTAGGGATAATTATTTGTCAAAATGTGCATTAAATTATAACGTCCAATATAAAGTATTATAAGTATTTCGATATTTTATTGCTTTTTGGCAATTTCGATTTTTTTGTTTTTTTGTGATTTTGAAAATGATATGAGCCAGTCCATGCGAAAAGGTACAAAAAGTCCTTTTGGTAAACTTTACAGGACACGTTATCAAAGTTTGTTATAGTATTTTTGAAAAACGATTTTATCCGAAAAAAGTTACATTAATGTAAACATTCATAAAATTGTCAATTCTATCCCGAATTTGTCAACTGAAACAGAAAAAAACGTAGAAATATCTGATTTTTTTGTATGTGAACAAGAGTAAAATCATTTGTTCCCCCGAATAATGCTTTACCGACCAGAAACTATAAAAAAAAACCGATACTATACAGAGACAAAAGTCAATAATTTCACTCAGTTCTACAGGTTCAAAGAAAGTAAGACAACATTAAATCATGAGGAAAAATACAAAAACTATGTCATCTTGTGTTTTAGAAATTGAAATTTAAGTTAAGTTAAGTTATTTAATATTATTATATAAATCAACATCAGTTGAACGGGATTCGAACCATTGCCAGGTTTGATTGCCTTGATTTCAGCATCCTAAGCGAGAGCCTTATCCCCACTGCTACCGGGGCTAACATTATCAATTGGCAAATCAAGCCATTTAAACCTTACTTTGAAAATGATTGAAATTTATGAAATAATTCATTAAAAATCTTGATAAAACTAAGGAGGGGGGGGGGGGGGGTCTCAGCACTTGCAGGTGCGTGTAGACCACAGCTTGATGATATGAGGAAAAGTAAATGTGTTTTATAAATCACAAGTCTACTACCAATATTTATGCACACTTTTTAGAATTTCGTACAATTTTCGTTTTTGTACCTTTTCGCATGGACTGGCTCATATACCATTGAACATAATTGAGACATATCTCTGGGTTAACGGTTTATTCTTGAGAAGATTGTAAGTTGTAAATTATTGTTGATAACACTGTTTGGTGTCATTAAAACAACATTGACCTAGAATTTAAATCTTTAACATATCAAAAGAGGTTAGTTAAAAGAGAACATTGCAGAAACAGTGACCAGGGATCTCCATGGATGAAAATTGAACCATGGAGGAACTTTCACCATCATAAACCATATCTACGCTGTACAGTATAGCGCGATCGAAAGTATTTTATTCCTCAACATAAGGATAGGTGAACATGGAAATTTATTGCTTATTTAAATTTTAATTATAAATACTATATAGAAGTATATATATTTTCAATAATTACCGTTTGTAAATCTTCAAAGGACAAGCCATCATGCTCCCTCCCTTTCCCTTAGTCGAGAATGACCAATAGCTATCACGAAGGTCACCATGTAGTTCTCTTGCTTTTTTTGGTAATTGTTATGGGGGTTAAAAATCACGTGAAGCTTATTTTTCAGGGACACTGTCAAATTCAGAAGTCATGAAACCATTACCGGTATGGCTGATTTGCAGTAACGACAAAACGATTCGTACGGGTTATGTAAAAGGTTAAAAAGATTTATAAAGCAAACGCTGTCAAATGAAAAGGTTTTTAATGACTTCATTTAGCAAATCGATGCTATGCAACATGCATCTTTCGAGTCTGAATAGAAACCGAAAATGCAGATATATCAATTTCATTGTAAAACTGGAATTACGATGCGATATTTCTTTACAGGAAATATTAAAAGTTTATACTTTTAAAGTAATTCTATATTATCGTTACAATACAGCAGTACTCGAGTTATTTGCGATGAAATAATAATTACTGTTTTATTTGTTATTTTGTACTTCTTAAAAAGGGGGATGCTGATTACGTAAGTCAAAATAAAGTTTTTTTTTATAAACGCACGTGTTCGACTTGTCAAAACTTTGTAGCTGTAGCTTAGTTAAATAATTCGACAAATGAATCGTCTATCTTCGGATAATATTCTCCTGTCTGGTTTGTTGATTTACCTGTACAAGCTCAGGTACAAGTGATTAGCGATCTTAATCCGGATACCCCTCAGTCGTTAGAACTGTATTGGATTATACTTTAAAAAAGCCTGAGGGTTATGCAATTACATGCATTTGATTATAATTGCTACAAAAATGGCGTTAGGCTATAAAACAACCACAGTTTTGAACGATGGCGGAGACAATTGAACGATGGCGCAAGTCATTTGACGATGGCGGAAAACATTTGAATGATGGCGGGGCGCCAACGTTAAACAGGTCATGGAGATCCCTGAGTGACCTGGCAACTTTTTGTTGGGTTGCTGTCTCATTGATGTATAATCTCTCAAGTGTTGATTGGGGTATGGTCATCTCCTGTCCTGGCCTTAATCCCTTTTCTAAAGTGGGCTGACCATTTGGCTCTGCAGAATATATAGATATGTCCTATGATACAGCAACTTGGAATTAATTGGCAGTGTTGCTGTCTATTAGATTGTCTTTTTTTAAAAATTTCAGTCTACAGTTGAGACATATCTCTGTATCATTATTTATTGTCAAGCCTGCAACTTTTGTTGCAGAAAGCTCGACATAGGGATAATGATACAGCGGCATTACCTAACTTTTTAGAAGGTGGAAGACCTGGATGCTTCATACTTTGTATATAGATGCCTCATGTTAAGAAGTTTCTGTCAGTCACATGTCCAATGTGGTTGACCTCATTTTCATGGTTTAGTGACCACTTGAAAAAAAAGTTAATATTTTTTGTAATTTTAAGTTCTCTCTTATTATAAGTAATAGGATAACTATATTTGGTTATGTGCGTACCTTTTAAGGTCCTCATACCCATCAGACAATGTTCACTTGACCCGACCTCATTTCATGGATCAGTGAACAAGGTTAAGTTCATATCTCAGATACTATAAGCAATAGGTCTTGTAAATTCGATGTATGCAAGGACTGTAAGGTGTACATGTCCAACTGGCAGGTGTCATCTGACCTCGACCTCCTTTTCATGGTTCAGTGTTTATAGTTAAGTGTTTGTGTTTTGTTCTATTTTTCCTCATACTTTATGCAATAGGTCTACTATATTTGTTGTATGGAATGATTGTAAGATGTACATGTCTGCCTGGCATGATTCATCTGACCTTGACCTCATTTTCATTGTTTATTGGTCAATGTTTAATTATCTTGTTTAATGATAAGTTTATGAGACAGTTGTAATACAGCTTTATATTTAGGACTATCAACATAACATCAATGATAAGTAAAGAAGGCAAGACATTCCAGTGTGTGCACTCTTGTTATTGTTCATTTTATTTTCGTCCTGAATATATGCATGAAATATTTTTTGTTTTGACTCTAATGCAAAAAATATTTAATCAATTCTGGTTTCTGACCTTATTTTTAAGGAGCAAAAGTTTATGAATTTTTGTACCCATAGCAGATATATATTGTATATACAATCTCGGTAAATGAAAAAAAATAAAATCTGTTATGTTTCAATCTAAATAATAAATAGTTCTGATGTCTGAAGAATTTTCATAAAAGCATTTCGAACGAATTTTCAAGCTTTATATAGTTATTTGAATAAGACAATACAGGTTTTTAAGGAAGAAGTTAGTTATCAAATTTAATATTATTTTACTCCAGTATGTACCATACCCCCAAGATCATATCTCACTTAATAATATTTGGCAGTGTTTCTTTTGTTAAATGATTATATTAACTTATTTTGATATTGGAAATGCATCATTTACCAATTTATTTATTTTTTCAGATCCTTTGGATGATTTAGAAGTGTTAGGTGGTAATGCTTCCTCTAGTGAGTGTGGTTCTGGAACAGGAAGAACTGAGACAACTGGACCAAGAAGTACTCTTATCATTTCACCATTGTCTGTTCTTAATAACTGGCTGGTAAGATGTGAAACAAAGTTCTAATGAAAAGGGATAATACAGAGATCATCTATTTATACATATATTGATTATAAACTTATATTGAGAAGAGCTCAATTTGTAATCATTTTAACATGACACCAGGTTATGAAAATATTTTATTAACATAGATTTTAAATGCTTCTTGCATGAAGAAGTTGTTCATTTTGGATTACCCAACACAATTGATATACAGACCATCTTTATTATCAATATGAAAAAAAAGATGTGGTATGATTGCCAATGAGACAAATCTCCACAAGAGACCAAAATGACACAGAAATTAACATGTTTTTTTGGAGAAAATAAAAGACATTAAGTAACCTTTCTTAGAAATAATTACTCTTTCTTGTTTAATAGGAGGTTGCCCAGAACTATGTCTCTTGAATGAACAAATCTTACAATTGTAATTAAAAATCGTTGCAATTCTGTTATGATACATGTCAAAGTGTCTTTTGCAGTATTTTAACGTTAGGTTATACTTACATGCATCTTTTTTTTCAATCATTAATAGGACCAGTTTGAAGATCATATCCATGAAAATGTGCATCTTGATATATACACATACTATGGGGCGAGCAGAACTAAAGATCCCAAAATTATTGGCCAACAAGATGTAGTATTGACTACTTACTCTACAGTTACTGCTGATGCAAAGGTAAGTCTTTTGTCATTTTGTCTTGTTGTATGACAAGGTTAAAAAAACATCAGTTTTTATAAACTTTATAACTACATCTCTAGGGATGTGTTTTTTAGTTATCATTTTGTGGGAGGATGGACTAGTGCACCGTGAAAATGTAAATCGTAGTAATAAATAATCTGTAAAATTTGGCAAACAATTTGAAAATTATGGGAAGAAGCTTAGATAAATGATGATCTCCTTCAGAATATTGTAACCCAGTATTATTTTTGTGAAAAAAAAATCTGTTTTGAATTGTTATGCATAGGATTTAAATGCTGAAGACATGCTCATGGAAGCTATATTTTTTTTTGTATTTTGATGTATTTTCTCAGGAACTGATATCTGAAATTTGGTTTCAGGCTTTATATAAGTCAGCTATACTATGTGATTTCCAGATTCATCACTCAACAACTTCCTGTTTACCGAACACTTACATCATTTTATACATGACATCCAAGTTGAAAATTTTTGTCATTTTTCTCAGGAACCACATTACAAGGATTTCTGAAATTTGGTTTCAGGGTTTAAATAAATCATCTGTACTGTGTGATGTGTTTTTAGATTCATTACTCAACAACGTCCTGTTTACTGTAATGTCAAATGTACCAGCTATCATCAGCAAGCAGTAGCTCACAGTTTCACTTGTTCTTTCATATTTTATTTTTTTTATCAAAATTATTGTCTTTCAGGGAAAAAACAACCCACTGCAGAAGGTGGAATGGTTGAGGATAGTATTGGATGAAGGACATGCTATAAGAAATCCAAATGCACAGCAGACAAAAGCTATTTGTGCTCTAAAAGCAGAAAGAAAATGGATTTTGACAGGTAAAGATTCAAAGTTTTCTGTTCGCTTATTTTGATTTATATGCATTGGTTATCCTTAACACTGTTTTTTTTGTTTGGTTTTTTTAAATGGTGGATGGTAATTTTAAAGGAATCAATACTGAAGTACTCTTGGAACCAAAGGAGTAAGTTCGGTAAGGGCTATATTTGGCCCCAATTATAAAGTTCATAGTTACAAGACAATAAATTTTTTAAGCTGCCTTAAAGATGTGTTAGAAAGTTAAACAGAACTGTTTTTCTTCATAGTTTAGTTCTAACACATTGTTTTTACATCCAAAAAAGTTCAAAATAAGGGATTTTGGTGAAATTTGACAAAATCAGCTAGATTTCCACCAAATAAAGGACCAGGAAACATAGAGCGCAGGCGTCCACAAGCTTAAGATTCAAATAAGACATGTGAAATGTCTTCACAAACATTATTTTAAAAGATCTTTGTTGTCGACGTATGCGCTCAGCTCTATGTTTCCTGTCCAATAATCTATGGAAATTCACCCATTTTCATTATTTTTTTCGTGAAAAATCAATATGAGTACAACTTGTGACGTCATAATAAAACGCAAAAACGTAAAATTTTCAACAAAATGGTTTCTATCATAGCTTGTCAATGTATTAGCTATAATTTATCGTGATATTGGTCGATAAATCCGAATTTGAAATTAACGCTAAACAGGGGGCCATTTTAGGACCTTAACGAACATACTCCTTTGGGAGACCAGTTTTAATTTTATCTTTTACGTCCCACCTGCCTATGATAGTAGTGTGGCATTTTGTTTTCTGGTCTGTGTCAGTCTGGTAGTTGGTCCTGTATCAGGTTTGAACAACAAAAGATTGGAAAGATACTTTACCATGAAGATGTGGTCATATTAACTTTATATACCTTATTTCACATATTTATTACGATGTGAACTTTTTAACCCTTTATGAATTTTAACTGTTGCATTCCTTAACTTGTTCTTATAAATTATTATTTAAAATCAGGACAATTCATGTTGTTTATGCTGTAAATCTGTAAAGAAAGGCTCTTTTTTGCCATAAATCTGGTAAATTTGGTAGTTTAAAAACATTCAACAGATGACCAAAATGATGTGGAAATGACCCACACCTATATTATTTTGTTTTGAATTTTGCAAAGATGATGGAAGGCACAATATAATCTGATGTTGATCAATCTGACAATCTTTTGATGAAGGGCACCTGTCTGCTTTTCCATAGCTGTACTTAGACTAGTTGTATGGTTGCTTGTTCCTTCTTGTAAAAGTTATTTTATTTAGTTATCTCCCCTTATATCTGAGATATCTTTCCTTATGTGGCAAAGTTGAAAAAAATTGAATCAAACATTAATTTTCTGTTTTTTGTAAAAGACTGCCACAGATATGATAAAACACATAATTTTTTATATTTCTCAAGAAAAGTTCTCAACAAGAATTACATGCTACTATCTGAATTTCCACATTTCATGAAAGATCTAATCCATTGTTATCTGCTATTTCGAAATCAATCTGAGCTATCAATATCATGAATATAAACCATAGAGCTCTGCTCAAGGGCTTCTATTTGTTTAAGGTTTAAATAGCATGTTTAATTGAAGAAAAAAAGACATACCTGGTATCATATACACCAGAAAATATACTTAGATGTTTTGATAAAGCTTGTTTTGAAAGGGGTTTGTTAAAGGCTGAAAATTGCTATAAATTGTATTTGTATTTAGAACTATGTATTTGATAAATATCTGTCTATTTATAGGTACTCCTATTCAAAATTCCATGAAGGATCTTTGGTCACTGGTTAACTTTCTACAGATCAGTCCATTTACAGATAAACAATGGTGGAACAGAGCAATAGAAAGACCCCTAAATGAGGGAAATGACAATGCTCTTAAGTATATCAAATTTTTTGTTGTTGTTATTATTGAATTTCTTACTATGCAACCCTTTTATTATATTAAGATGGGGAAAAACAGATATAAAAAAAAATTCACAGAGCTATTGAATGATAAACCTTGTAACATAAACTATACTTTATATTAAACTTAAACTAAGATGAATAGCTTAAGTTCTAGAGAACATATTCTTATGCAGTAAAATATATTCATGTATTAGAAAAGACTAGAACACAAGTAAATAGTTTGTCAGGCCACAAGGAGTCTCAGAGCAAGAATTAGGTGTGCTGTCACCATTATCAGCATCAACATTTTGTTATTTAGGTCAGTTCATGTACCACTATCAAAATGGCATATAATTAAGGCAAACCTCTGTCAACAGAAATTATTGTGTTGGAAGCAATGAAATACATTTGTTTCATCAACAGTGCAAAAGCAAAATCTACTAAAAAGGAAATGCATTGTGTATGCATAGTACATTTTTTTTACCTTCTAAATCACTGACTTGATTTCAATGTTTCCACAGAATAGACAATAACTGTTTAGTGTCTTGAAATATCATCTGTATTTGTACGAGGCTAAGGAACAGGTTTAATGGGAGCATCAGCCAACTATAACTCCTATTTGGAGCAGAGTACAAATACAGATGATATTCGAGTCTAAGAACTTATTGGTGGTGCTGAAAGATTTTCTTGTTGTCTTATGATACACATTTTTATAGACGAGTCCAGCATCTTATGGGAGCAATAGCTATGAGGAGAACAAAGACCATGAAGATAAATGATAAACCAATTGTAGATCTACCTGAAAGGAATGTTTTCATTGAACATGTCCAGTTGAGTGAAGAGGAAAGATCAGTTTACGAGGCCATGCAGAAGGAAGGAAAAATAATTGTCAGCAGGTGAAACTATATATAAATAATTTGTAACTATTGACAGGAATAATCATACTTGTCCTTGCTGAATGAAAATTACTTTAATTTAATTGAGTGCCTTAAACAGAATATATATTGTAAAATAACATTCATATATGATAATTTTGGTTAATTTTTTCACTTGTACAGAAATATGTTTCTTATACATTGGAGAATCCAAAGGGGTAGAATAGAGGTAGTAGAAGAAATGAATTAAAAATTCTCTGAGTCTAGCTTAAAACCTAGATCAGATGTAACCATAATTATTAGGTGTAATGAAATTTTTGTGCATAATTGTAAAAATTCTTCAAAATACAATATTCTTGTTATAAGTTTGGATCTGGTGAGTTGCAATAAGTCCCTTGAACCACATATATCCCTTTCCATGTTGAAACCATGCAATTTTTTTCAAAATCCAATTAAACATTTTCATCAAAATGAATTATCATTCTCTGCCAAGATAAAGAAATCAATTTTATCAAAGCACACGCTTTTACAGAAAAAAATATGATAAGATATAGTGTTATAATGGATATTTTAGACAGTTAACAGCATTATATTTTAACATTTCAGGTACTTCACTCAAGGTACATTGCTTCATAACTATGGTGATGTTTTGGCTATATTGATGCGGTTGAGACAGATGTGTTGCCATCCACTTCTTGTTGCCAAAGCAGCAGCAGCAATTCAGGAGACTGTTGGGCACCTTGAACCAGGGCAGGCCATTCCTGATCATTTGAGAGAAAAATTAATCGGCAAATTGTTGTTGGTTTTAGGATCTGGTTCGGATGAAGAATGTGCCATCTGTCTAGATGGTCTGAAGGAACCTGTTATTACTCATTGTGCACATGTCTTCTGTAAGAGATGCATTGATTCTGTGATTCAGGCAGAAAAGGTATACTTCTGAGAAATATTTCATACTTACTGTGGATTCATTATTATTCCTTGGATACCAATTTTTGGGGGTAAAGGTGAACCAAAAAATTAAATGTTAAACGAATGACAAATTTTATAACGGCTTGTATGCAGACTTTTGCTCAACCACGAAATCAAATATCTACAAACATGCAAGTTTTCCTTAATTCACAAAAAAAAATAATCCAGAGTAAATGAAAAGACCCTGAACCAGATTAGTGTATCACAATTACATAATGGGAATATATATGTTTACAGTAAAGACTGCCTCTACTATTACCCCTTCATAAGATAATTTAGTTCTTGCACATATTTGTAAAGAGAAATAAGTAAGAGTACTATTTGAAGATTTGTTTTTTATCATAATAGACAAAGATTTGCAATCCTATTCTTCTAGATCTCCAAACATGTCTTATCTGTATTGAATTGTTATATATCTTGCCTCTGAGGTTACTATGCTTGAATACCCATGTTTATCTTTTCAGCCACATCCACATTGCCCATTATGTAGAGGAAATGTAGATACAGACAAATTGCTTTCACCTTCAGTGGAAGAGTTAAATCAGCAGAAAGACACAGAACAATTGGATATTAGTGCTAATACTTGGAAATCTAGTGCTAAGGTATGATGGAATAGAATATCAATACTTGTGCTAGAAAAGAAGTGTTTAGGTATGATTGGGATATAGTATTAGTGCTGATACTAAGAAATCTAGTGCTATTGTATGATGGGGATATGGTATTGGGGCTGATACTTAGAAATTTAGTACTAAGGTATGGTGGGGATAGAATACATGGAATAGTAGTGCTGATACTAGGTAATCTAGTGGTATGGTATGATGGGTATAGGATATAAGTGCTAATCTGTCCTGACTTCCATATAGATTAGACCGTTGGTTTTCCCATTTGAATGGTTTTACACTAGTAATTTTGGGGCCCTTTATAGCTTGTTGTTCGGTGTGAGCCAAGGCTCCGTGATGAAGGCCGTACTTTAACCTATAATGGTTTACTTTTTAAATTGTTATTTGGATGGAGAGTTGTCTCATTGGCACTCACACCACATCTTCCTATAGCTATTGTCTGCATATTGATGTTGGTAAATACCAGCTGTGTGTTACAATAGGAAGCTTTTTGTTGAGTGAGCGCAGCATATGCCTTCAAAACAACTTCATATTGTGTTTAGCAACCAGAATGATTGATTGATAATTCATTCATTCTAATGTCAGTGATGTGTCAGTCTGAGTTATTTAGACCAGGCTAATGTATTTGTCATCATGAAGCTAGTTCAAACATATTTATTTAGAGTGGATTGGGAAACAAGTTTTGCAACTTGTATTAATCCCTTTCCACTTTGCGGGTGCGAGTGCTGCCTTGTAGCGGCATTAGCCTACTCTTTTTCGAAATCTACAAGGGTCTTTAACGTGCAAGAGATTTGGCTCTCTCTTAACACGGGTCAGCCATTTATCGTCCCCTTCCGATGGCCTATCATTGTTTCCTTAAGACCTACTCGCTAATGGTGTCAAGGGAGAGCCGAAAATTGAGTTCCTGAAATTTTCATCCCAAACGGGAATCGAACCAGGAACCTTTGTGTTAGTAGTCCGATGCACTAACCACTACACCACGGCTCTCATGAAGCTGTGATATGCAGTTTTATGAATAATTAAGCACAGTGATACAGACAGTAGGCACACAAATAAATCAAAATCTAAGCTCTAAGGTATTATGGGGGTAGGATATTAGTGCTAATACTTTGAAAACCAGTGCTAATGTATTCAGAATTGGACGATATAACATATTATTACTACTACTAATATATCATGCTAAAGTAATTTTTTGATAAGATATTATTACAAACCCTTAGAAATCTAGCTGGATAAGATATTAAAGTTAATGTATGGTTGGAATGGGATATTTGTACAAATGCTTGGAAATTTAGTGGAAATACGACATTAGTTTGAAACATTTGTCACATAGTGTTGAGGGAGTTTTGACTCTTTACAATATATTTTGAATTATCATAATTTTTTTCTCAATGAAACTAACAAAAATTCTTTTACATCAGGTTGATGCCTTGATCAATGGCCTGTTGAAGTTGAGACAAGAGGATCCCACAGTTAAAAGTTTGGTTGTTTCACAATTCACTTCCTTGTTGTCACTTATAGAAATACCTTTAGGGTAAGTAAAGTTTATACTTAATAGCTTATTGTATGGATTGGGAAGCTGTTTTTTAAATTTTTATCCCAAATTTTTATTAAACTAATATCAGAGATTTATATCAGCAATGGCTAGGACAAGTTTAAAAATCATTATTGAATTTCTATTTTAAAAGAGTTATGCCACTTTGAAATAGTAATTATATTGAAAAGTGCATCACAGCTGCTCTCACTATACAATTCTCTAGAGTTTTATCAAACTTGTCACAAAGGTTTATATCAGCAGTGCCCAGGACAAAAAGACTTATCAGTGTCAATCAAGTATTGTCAAAAAAGTTATGCCTCTTGAAATGTTGATTATATTTAAATTTATATTAGTAAAAATAAATGCTGCAAGGAATGACATGTATTATTTTATTGGATACAATACACCTTATTCCAATTGATGTCAAAAGTGATCACTAATTTTCATACAGTCATACATGTGAACCTCCCGACGGGAGTACAAAACTCCTGTTTTCAGGGGTCTCCTCCCGTCCTCCCGTTTAGGAGAAAAAAACTCCTGTGTATGAAATATTTCATGAATGAAAATTTTCAGACGCCATATTTGATCATTTCTTACTACTGTACGGGTGTTATTGACACCTGTGTTAAATTTTACCTGTACATCAAAGAAGATGTATAATAAATTGGCTTCACTTGACAGCTGGGGTGTCAAACATACTGGTAATCAACGTTTACCAATGTTTACCTCTGGCTAACTGCCGTTGTGTTATAAAAACGATGTGTATTGGAAATATTGAAATACATTTTTGTTACTTCCCTTTGTTTTATCCTGTTTTCAGTTATTTTGCTTTTAAAAATGTAAATTGTAAAAAGACTATAAATGATTAATATTTTAATCAAATAATCATAAAAGGATGTTGATTAAATGAATTTAAATGTTTTGGGACAAATAAAAAAATATAAATTTATAAATTATTTTAGCAATCTAGACCTCCTTTCATGGATTAAATTGAAGTTTATATTATCTATACTATTAAACGAGAAGACCTCATTTTTGGTGTCGCTTCTCTTCTTTCCACAATTAATTGATCAACACGCCTCTGTGTCCTATAGGTACAGTGCATAGTGCCATTTGTCATCCATTCATATGATTATTCAGATTGAGTTATTTTTGGAGAAAAACGAGAAAAAAGTCATCCGGATATTGTCCCGTCATTGGACGAAATTTGAAGTCAGATTAGACTTCCGTTTTGCGTTTTTTTCCTGTATACTTTGAACAAACATATACATGAATAAAGTTAGTGTATTTTAAGAATTCTATCTGCTATCAATTTCAAGTTTACTATCCACGGCAGCACAGAGGTTATTAAATAGAGAGGGTCTGTATACTATATCAATGACCACTATGGATCGATTAGTAAACTTAGAATTGAAAGTAAATACACCACATTTATATAGTAATGAATGTTCATAATATACAGATAAGCGCAAAAAATATTCATGTGAACTTTTGATACCTTTTCTGAAATTCTCCAGTCATTAAATCTTTTACAAAATTCATTGATTTATTCACAAAAAAAGAAGATGTGGTATGATTGCCATGTTGAGACAACTCGGCTCCACAAGAGACCAATATGACACAGATATTAACAATCATAGGTTACCGTACGACCTTCAACAACGAGCAAAGCCCATACCGTATACTCAGCTTTAAAAGGCCCCGAACTGACAATGTAATCAATTCAAACCAGAAAACTAGCGGCCTTATTTTTTACAAAAAAATGAACAAAAAAACACATAAACAAAAAACAACCACTGAATTACAATCACCTTCTTCAATGTTCATAACATACTAAATGTATGTTCATATTAAATTGATGGAAAACCAAAAAATAGGAGTATTGGAAATAAAGGAGGAGGGATAAACAAAAAACATTTTCCTGTCCCCAATAACCTATGACTTATGATACTTTTGCTGAAATTATGTAAGTTAAAACTACGCTCTGAATGCCCGCGAATTCGCGGGTGTGTTCTAGCTTGCGTTTTTCTGTTTACTTTGAACATACATTATACTACAAATACAGTGTATTTTCTGTCTTATATCCATCATTGGGGGAAATTTAATTCAGATTAGACCTCCGGTTTGCGTTTTTTTTTACTTTGAAACAAATACATATATCTACGAATAAAGTGTATTTTCTGTCTGATATCATTTTCAAGTTTATTATTCACGGCGGTCAAAGGGTTTATTTAATAGAGAGGGTCTGAATAATATATAAATGACTGCTGTGGATCAATAATTAAACTGAGAATTGACTGGAACGGGTGTTTTTAAGATCGAAATTTCAGGATTGACCATGCGGATCCAGAAAATTTCATACGCAGGGGCCCGTTGACTGCCTAAGAGGGCCCGCTCCGGTCATGCTTCAGTGATTCCTTATATAAGCATCCTATTATTTTCCAGAAAAGGGGGGGCGGGACCCCTAAATCCGCCTCTGCCCCGACCCCCCCCCACCTTTAATGAATGTTCATAATATACAGATAAGAGCTAAAATTATTCATGTGTCATTAAAATTAAAAGAGAATAAACAAAAAAAAAGAGATTTTTTTTGTGGAAAAGGGAGGAGCCGGGCTAGAAAAACAATTATCCTGTCCCGATACCTTTTCTGAAATTCTCAAGTCACTAAATGTGTTACCTTACGGCCTTCAACAATAAGCAAAAGCCGATACTGCATAGTCTGATATAAAAGGGCCCAAAATGACAATGTAAAACAATTCAAATGAGAAAACTAACAGCCTTATTTATGTACAAAAAAAGAACGAAAAACAAAAATCACTGAACCACTGAATAACAGGCTCCTGAGTGGAATGCTCATAATACATGTACACTAAATGTATGTTCATACTGAAATTAATAGAAAACAAAAAAAATGGGAATTTGGGAAATAAAGGAGAAGGGTTAAAAAAAACATTTTCCTGTCCCCAAGTACTATGACTTTTGATACTTTTCCTGAAATTCTTAAGTCATTAAATCTCTAACAAAATTCTTCCTACAACACTTTACATCCTTTCAAATACGCTCTGAATACCCGCGATTTCGCGGGTGTGTTCTAGTAAATCATTTATGTGACTGAGATATTCAATATGTACATTTAGACTAATAAAAGTTCTAGTTAAAAGTTTTAAATTAATTGGGGTTTTATAATTGTAGATGTTAGAATATATAAGATTTTATTGTGTAAGCTAGAAATAGCAAAACATTATACAATGTTTAACGTCTTTTTAAGTTTTCTACAAATATGACTTTCATAATGCTTAAAAGCCATGCAGTACTACTGTCAGTGTTTGTAATTTATGATGTTGCAAACAAACATGTAGAGCTTATTTCTTTCTTATTTGTCTATACATTTACCAATGCTAAGGAGATGGAGACATGAATAAAAATCTATACAGATAAGATAGATAAATATAATGATTTATTTGCAAGCAGTGAACAATCATTTATCAAAAACAAAACAAAACTAAACAGGAAACAGATTCTTCTTAATATTTTATTTTATTCAAATAGAAAGGCAATAAGGGATCATAAGGGTACTTTAAACATATTACATTTTGTAGAAAAAACACAATTTCTACTTCATATGGTTACTTTTACGACAAAATTTATGTCGATTAAAAACCTCCTGATCTGAGTCCTAATCTCCTGACCAAAATTTCCAAATCTCCTGATCTGAGTTTCACAGTCCATCACATGTATGTACAGTCAAATTATCTACTACTGACCTTGGTCATGCTGTCAGTGTGTATAAAACATTTGTGGCAGAACTTTAATCATTGAATAATCCAATTGAAAGAAGTTTTAAATGGAAAATAAGATCATTTATCATGAATGCATTTACAATTTCATAAAATGCCAAGTAGGGCAAGCTGGGCAATGGAAATCTCAATAGTAGAAACATTTGAAAGCAATGAAAACAGTCCACTTCTGAACAGATGAACATTAACAGTGATATTTCTTATTGTAGTATGCATGGATTTAACTTTGTGAGGTTGGATGGAACTATGAGTTTGAAGCAGAGACAGACAGCTATAATGCAATTTAGTAACAGCAGTTATGGTTCACCTACCATTATGTTGCTATCTCTAAAAGCTGGTGGAGTTGGGATCAACTTGATAGCAGCTTCCAGAGTATTTCTAATGGACCCTGTAAGACTTCTATATTGATAATAACAAGTTATTAGTTATATAAGAATAAGGAGATGTGGTATGATTGCCAATTAGATAATTTTCCACCCAACTTCAAATGAAATGGATGAAAGTAATTAAAAACAATTGTTTGACCTACAACAATGAAGAAAAGCAAAACCCAATAGTTGGTTATAAAAAGATCTACATAAAAAATTTGAAAATTCAATTAAAAATCTTGTTGCCTTATTTATAACAAAACAATGAGGAAAAACAAATGTGATGGACATGAACAAATGACAACCACTAAACTACAGGCTCCTGATTCAAGATAGACACTTAAAGAATGTGACGGGGTTAAACATGTTTGTGAGAATTAATATTTGTTACTTTGTTAATCAAAATTTAAACACATGTTACTTTGCTACTTGGCTATTATAGGCTTTGTAAAATACAACTTTGAGACTGTCAGACAGAAAGCTTTTATACTTGATTGCAGGGGTAGAAATTACAACCAAATTCTTAGTCACCAATTGAGCCCCTACTAGAATTGGGAAGTAGCCGATTGATTTTGAGCATATCTGATATCAAAATGCAGTGACATGCAATTTTATGAAGAGCTATTTAGAGTATTTTTTAAGGCACAGGAAGTAAAGCTAATAAGGATGTCTTATAAGTCATTCATATGTTCAATAGGTACAAATTAAAAGTTTGAGAAAGATATTGCACAAGTTAAGTCTATAATTGGCTATATATATTTCATTAAAATTCTGTATTTTTAATTCTCTTTTTCTAGGCCTGGAATCCAGCTACAGAGGAGCAGTGTTTTGATAGATGTCACAGACTTGGCCAAACCAGGAATGTTACAATAACAAAAGTAGGCTGATATTTACTTGTTCAAAGTTACTGGGATGTTTTATAAATAGAGTTAACTTCCAGATGTACTTTGCAGTGAAAGTAATCCATGTATAAAAGTTTAAACATTTCCCTCAATTGTTTGGTTCTACTCAAGTTTTCAATAGATGACCATTCAGAGCAACTTTATATTAATGTATGCATAATTCATTTTAAAAAGAAGGAAGTCCATTAATCAGAAGTTTTTCTTAGATTATTTACATATAAATTAGGCTCTAAATGTATCAGAGATCATTCATAAACACCACCTGAAATCACTTGGAAGGGTTATATTGCAATGACTTGGGGAATAAACTATGCATGTGAGGTATATAGGAATCTATCTGTCAGTGTTAAAGATTTTTTTTTGGCTAAAAAGGATATCATTATTCTTGTTATTGTTGTTATCCTATATCAAAGGTTGTGTTAGAAATACCATGGAAAATCTATCTGGGAGGTCAAGGTCACAAAATTAGTTCATTTTTATTTTTGTCCTCATATTCAAATTTACAATGTTTTATCTGTTATAACTTTGTAATGTCTTGAAAGATATTAATAATATAGTTAGATGTAAATTGTTACTAGACACCAAAGAGGATGTTACAAACAAGGTTGAATTTGTATCTTATAAGTTCAATATTTATTCTTTCTTTGTATACATATATATTTTTCTGTTAAGTATTAAATTTATTTTAAGATCCATTTTGTTACATCTTGTGATCAATTTTATTTGGCAATCGCCAATGGCAGTCAGCAGGGTTCAAGAACATCAGTTGTTCGACCTGTTAGTCAAATGCGTTTTGTTGAAATAAACTTTTTCACTTTTTTGGTCTTTTGGAAAATGTTGTTTGTGCTGTTTTTAGACCCTTCTACAACGAAATTTGTTTAACATGCACACGTATAAAAATTGCGGTTTTTATCCAACGCAATCATAGGTTTGAACGTAGTTTTCAATTTAGACTCGTGTATATATATATATATGAACACAAGGGACAGTGAGTTGTATATAGAAGTAAATAAAAAGGTCAAGGGGTTGTGAATAAAAATGAATACAAGGAAAAGGGGATTGTATATAAAAATGAATAAAAGGGGGAATGGGTATCATTTCGTGAGCTTTGCAGTACTTGTAGTTCACAAAAGTCATTATTAAGTTCTATAAAAAGTTATTATTTGGAGACTTATGTTAATATTGTTCAAAGTCATAAAATGACTGGTATAGCAGAATTTAAAACTCATTGCTCATTTAAACCAAACCAACAAAGTGTGTATTTTCAGAAGACTTGTATATGCTAAAACTGTAATTATGAGAGAAAAAGTTTAATGTTTCCATTACCATGAATATTTGAATCTGTATTAAATATTTGCTTTTCAATCACATTGTAGTTTGTTGTTGATGACTCTGTAGAAGGCAGAATGATGGATTTACAGGACAAAAAGAGGAAATTGATGCAGGGGGCTTTTGGCAAGAAACAAAGTGCAGAGGAAAAAAGGACAAATCGAATACAAGATATAAAAGCTTTGATGGATATGTAAACCTGAGCAGGGAATGACTCTTCATGTCTTATGCATATTGTATAGGGTGTATTATGCATATTGTACAATGTGTCTTATACATATCGTTTAACACGTCTTATGCATACTGTTAAACAGTGATCACCATCAGATGCCATTCATTAGATTGGACATTTCGTAATATTAATTAGTTTGTTTACATATTAGTTACATTAGGTAGGTAACAATTGTGGAAAGTGATATATTTTATGGGGTTTGAATGCAATTGTTTTAAGGTGCTATTAAAAAGGTGATATTTCTTATGTCATATTCACTGTTCATTGGTCGATGTGATTACTTAGTGCTTTTTATACATAGTGCAAGTTATTTTATATGAATACTTTAGGTTGATTTTACATTCATTGTATTCTCCTTTGTATGGCACAATATAGGAAAGGTAACTCAAGAATGTTCGTTTTTTTAATTAAAATGGCCCTGTTTTTTTCAATTAAATCAATATGCGGCTGATATGCAAAATAAATCTTCCATATTCAGTCAACATTTAATTACTTGAAACCTCAACTGCGGTAGATATTAGAAGAAATAAAAAATGATTACATTGAAAATATGCCCATTTGATAATAGTTATGAGAGAAACATTTTAAGATGCATGCACTCACAAAAAAGGTAGTTTTATATCCAGGTGGAACTTATATTATATTAATGTAATATCCCTATCTTTGATTTTGTGTGAGGCCACAACAGCATGTTATCTTGCTTCTGCCAAATTATAACTGAAATACCTTTTCCAGGAACATATAAGGAGATCTTCTTTTATTAGGATTAACAATCAAAAAGTGCCAATAAAATACATTATTGTAGGCATTTTGAGGTATTAAAAATTATGTTTACATGAAAACCAAGGATATCTTTTTAAGCCTAATGCAAAAAGTATATATGTGCTGTTAATTTTTTACAAATTCTTTTTAATTGTTGAGCCTACACATGATACAGTTTGTCTAGAATTTATTGCATTGTATCTCAATTCTAAATTAAGAAACATTTTATTTTAAGATTAAACATCAAATTGATAAGCAAAAGAAAAGTCATTCATTTTTAGCTCACCTGGCCCAAAGGGCCAAGTGAGCTTTTCTCATCACTTGGCGTCCGTCGTCGTCCTGCGTCCGGCGTTAACTTTTACAAAAATCTTCTCCTCTGAAACTACTGGCCAAATTTAACCAAACTTGGCCACAATCATCATTGGGGTATCTAGTTTAAAAATTGTGGCTGGTGACTCGGCCAACCAACCAAGATGGCCGCCATGGCTAAAAATAGAACATAGGGGTAAAATACAGTTTTTGGCTAATAACTCAAAAACCAAAGCATTTAGAGCAAATCTGACATTGGGTAAAATTGTTTATCAGGTCAAGTTCTATCTGCCCTGAAATTTTCAGATGAATCTGACATTCCCTTGTTAGGTTGCTGCCCCTGAATTGGTAATTTTAAGGAATTTTTGCTGTTTTTGGTTATTATCTTGAATATTATTTAAGATAGAGATAAACTGTAAACAGCAATGATGTTCAGCAAAGTAAGATCTACAAATAAGTCAACATGACCAAAATGGTCAGTTGACCACTTTAGGAGTTATTGCCCTTTAAAGTCAATTTTTAACCATTTTTCGTAAATCTTAGTAATTTTTTACAAAAATCTTCTCCTCTGAAACTACTGAGCCAAATTAATTGAAACTTGGCCACAATAACCATTGGGGTATCTAGTTTATAAATTGTGTCCAATGACCTGGCAATCAAACCAAGATGGCCACCATGGCTAAAAATAGAACATGGGGTAAAATGCAGTTTTTGGCTTATAACTCAAAAACCAAAGCATTAAGAGCAAATCTGATCGGAAGTAAAATTGTAAATTAGGTCAAGATCTATCTACCCTGCAATTTTCAGATGAATTGGATCATCGGTTGTTAGGTTGCTGCCCCTGAATTGGTAATTTTGAGGAAATTTTGCTGTTTTTCTGTTATTATCTTGAATATTATTATAGATAGAGATAAACTGTAAACAGCAATAATGTACAACACAGTAAGAACTAAAAATAAGTCAACATGACCAAAATAGTCAATTGACCCTCTAAGGAGTTATTGACCTTCATAGTCAATTTTTAACAATTTTCACAAAATTTGTAGATTTTCACCAACATTTTCCAAAGAAACTACTGTTATAGATAGAAATAATTGTAAGCAGCAAAATTGTTTAGTAAAGTAAGATCTACAAACACATCACCATCACTAAAACACAATTTTGTCATGAATCCATCTGTGTACAATGTTTAATATTAACATAGACCAAGGTGAGCGACACGGGCTCTTTAGAGCCTCTAGTTTACTTTTTAATATAATTTTTTATGAAGAAAGGTTGATTTTATTATAATTTTTTACACAATCGTTTTTTTAATGTTTCAAGGGTTTAGTACTTGATGAAATGCTGGCAAAAAAATAGAAAGGGTATTAATGCATTGCATTTAAATGTACGGACCACAGAACTACATTTCTTTTTAAAATTGGGACTTTTTAAAATTGGGATTTTAAACAATTTCGCTACCTCAAAAAATTATGTTTTCCTATATTTATCCCATTCCTTTAATGGATATTTTGATCAATAAGAATAAAATTACTTTCATAAATATCAAGAATGAAGTCGCTGCATTGTATAACAGAATCAAATGTATCAGTATTGTTAATTTTCTAGTCTTTGTTGTTAAAAAGTAGATAAATAGTCATTTTTGTTACTTTTGGAAAATAAATTTTTTGAACATATTTTTGTTTACTCTTTATACATCATATGTTTGTGGCCTTTGAAAAAAAGTTTCCATACTCTGCTTGTTCATGAGCAATGTATTTTGTTTAAATTACTGTTTATAAGGCATGACAATGATAGATACCAGATATTTCAGGTTTAAATAATTAGAAAAGGAAGATGATGGATGGTACCCTATAACTCCTGAATACAGTTGTAGAAGTCCTAATCAGTATCACTTGCTTCAAGCACAAAATACAGCTGATAACCCATTTAAAGTAAAGGCATTTTTTCTTGGAAGTATCAGCATTCAAATTCAAAGAAAGTTCTTGAACATCGTTATTCATATGAATTTGAAAGCAATAATTTAAAATGAACATAAAGTCATTTATAAATCACAAATTCTACTGCAGCATGCATGAAGTTCTAATCAATAAGTTTAAATTTTTGACACAACAGCAGGATAAGCTGTATTGCTTTAACAGAACAGGATGCTTATTTTATGTCTTGTCTGCAGCAAAAGTTGAAGTATACGAGACAAGGTATTGCAATCCGACAGCAATGGCTAATGTTATTTGTCTTAAGTATACCTGAAAGCTTCATACTTTGTGTGTAGATAGATACCTTATGTTACAAAGTTTCGGTCTGTCATATCCTTGACTTCATTTTCATGGATATTGACTGCTTGAGAAAAAGTTTGGTTATGTGAATTTCTTGCTTATTATGCATAGTAGGATTACTATTTAGTATACAAGTTCCTAAAAATTTCTTCATGTTCACCAGACAATGGTCGTCCCTTGATTTTCGTTGTCCATGAATGAAGTCTGTTACTTGCCAAATTTTTTGTATACCCCTTCCAAATGTATTTCTCATTGTTATATGCCTCAAATAGTAAGTCAAAATGACACCATCAAAAAAATTGGGTAATGAATTTTAAAGTAAAGTAGTGATTTGGTTCAGTTGAAAAAGGTTAAAAATTAGCACTTCGGAAGCTGTCAAAAGATTTCAAGACCCCTTTAACAAAAAATTGTATATATTTTGAGTTGGTGCAGATAACGTTTTCTATAATTTTGATATAAGTTGTCCCAAAAGTAGTACAACACACTGTAAAAAGATTTTTGAGAAAGTGCAGGTGGGATTTTTTTAATTTGCATTTATTGTCTAAAAGAAATTCACTACGAAATAATTGTTGTCTTGGAATCGCAATATTCACCAAACTTTGACCTCATTTTTATAGTGACAGTTGGCATGTATGCTATATGTAGCAGCAATCTCCCATACAGACAGAGTTATCGTCCTTTCCTCCTCCAAGATTGATGCATCAGATCAACTATATTTGGTGTATGGAAAGATTGTAAGGGGTACATGTCAGTCTGGCAGGTTTCATCTGACCTTGACCTCATTTTTATGGTTCATTGGACAATGCTTTTGTGTTTTGGTCTGTTAATCCAAGTAATATTAGCATTGGTCCAAATATATATAGTTTATGGAATTAATGCAAGGTGTGCAGGTATCATCCAACCTTGACCTCATTTTCGTGGTTGATTGGTCGTTTTTTAGCTTTTGTTTTTTGGTTTGTTTTTTAACTTCTATTAAAAGCAGTAGGTCAACATTATTTGATGCATGTAAAATAATGATTGTAAGGTGTGCATTTGGCTGGTATGATCTGATCTCTCATTGTCTACCTCATTTTCATGGTCCATTAGACAATGTAAAGCTTTTGTGTTTTGGTCTGTTTATCAGATGTTAAAAGCAATTTGTCAACTTTTTTAATTTCATTATTTGGTGTATGGAAAAAAGTAAAAACACAAAAATACTGAACTCCGAGGAAAATTCAAAAAGGAAAATCCAAAATCAAAAGTCCAAACTCATCAAACGAATGGATAACAACTGTCATATTCCTGACTTGGTACAGGAATGATTGTCTGAATATATGTAATGTGCATTAGACAACTATCCATCAGAGGCTAATTGTTTTGGATGTAAGCAGCCTTCAACAATGAGCAAAACTGATTCCTCTTTAGGTAATAAAAAGGCTGAGGCCTGACAAAATGTGAAACATTTCAGACAGTAAGACCAAAAGCCTGAATTATAAAAAATTAATGGTGACAAGACGGCAACCAACAACACCAGGCAGGTTAAACTTGTTTTTAAGAGCTCTACCTTGACCTTTTTAGCTCACCTGGCCCGAAGGGCCAAGTGAGCTTTTCCCATCACTTTGTGTCCGTCGTCGTCCGTCGTCGTTGTTAACTTTTACAAAAATCTTCTCCTCTGAAACTACTGGGCCAAATCGAACCAAACTTGGCCACAATCATCATTGGGGTATCTAGTTTAAAAAATGTGTGGCGTGACCCGGTCAACCAACCAAGATGGCCGCCACGGCTAAAAATAGAACATATGGGGTAAAATGCAGTTTTTGGCTTATAACTCAAAAACCAAAGCATTTAGAGGAAATCTGAAATGAGGTAAAAATGTTAATCAGGTCAAGATCTATCTGCCCTGAAATTTTCAGATGAATCGGTCAACCCATTGTTGGGTTGCTGCCCCTGAATTGGTAATTTTGTGGAAATTTTGCAGTTTTTGGTTATTATCTTGAATATTATTATAGATAGAGATAAACTGTAAACAGCAATAATGTTCAGCAAAGTTAGATTTACAAATAAGTCATCATGACCGAAATGGTCAGTTGACCCGTTTAGGAGTTATTGCCCTTTATAGTCAATTTTTAACCATTTTTCGTAAATCTTAGTTATCTTTTACAAAAATCTTCTCCTCTGAAACTACTGGGCCAAATTAATCCAGACTTGGCAACAATCATCTTTGGGGTATCTAGTTTTAAAAATGTGTCCAGTGACCCGAATATCAAATCAAGATGGCCGCCACAGCTAAAAATAGAACATAGGGGTAAAATGCAGTTTTTGGCTTATAACTCAAAAACCAAAGCATTTTGAGCAAATCCGACACGGGTATAATTGTTTATCAGATCAAAATCTATCTGCCCTATAATTTTCAGATGAATCTGACAACCCATTGTTGGGTTGCTGCCCCTGAATTGGTAATTTTAAGGAAATTTTGCTGTTTTTGGTTATTATCTTGAATATTATTATAGATAGAGATAAACTGTAAACAGCAATTATGTTCAGCAAAGTAAGATTTACAAATAAGTCAACATGACCAAAATGGTCAATTGACCACCTAAGGAGTTATTGTCCTTTATAGTCAATTTTTAACAATTTTCATAAAATTTGTAAATTTTTATTAACATTTTCCACTGAAACTACTGGGCCAAGTTCATTATAGATAGAGATAAATGTAAGCAGCAAGACTGTTTAGTAAAGTAAGATTTACAAACACATCACCATCACCAAAACACAATTTTGTCATGAATCCATCTGCTTCCTTTGTTTAATATTCACATAGACCAAGGTGAGCGACACAGGCTCTTTGGAGCCTCTAGTTTTCTGATAAGACAATATTCAAAATTCTTACTAGTGTAACATCAGTTTATTCAAAAATCAATAACTTTAAAACTTGAGAAGGATCCAATCTAGATTTTCAGGCTCTATAAAACCCTGAAATATCTAGGATGTGATATATTTGTAATAAGGTTTCCACAGGTACAGTCAAACTTCCAAACCAAATCTTTATGAAATGCATGTCAATTAGAAAAGGTTTTAAGACATTTGATGGTCTTTGGTAACATTCCTGAAATATTACCTCATCAGTTGTTCAAAGATTACCTTCATTGAAATCTAAAACCTCACTATATGTAAATGGAATAGTGAACAAGTTTGAAATAAAGGAAAAATACACACCCTTGGGAAGTTATCTATGGAACATCACCATCCAAAAAATTAACATGGAAAGGAAGAATAAGTTTTTCTTGAAGAGAGTTACCTTGTGAACTAAAATATACAAAACTATAGAAAAGGACATTAATTGTCTTTTGAATAAGATTTATTCACTTTGATGGAAAATGTCTTCAGTATAATAAAATATTTATTGATATTTCAAGGTAATACAATATAATCAAGGTAACTGTGCATTGTAAGTGTAATTAAACATTTCAATTAAATGCATATGACTGCTGAGAATTACATGCCAAAAAATAAATATCTCTTAAAAAAAATGGATACAAGTGAATCTCCTCTGAAATTAAAGCAGTTATATTGTTGAGTATAACATTTATTAATCGAAAACAAACTCTGTATATGGCACTTTAATTATATGTAATGTCATCTGATTAAAAAAATCTTTTATTGTTTCTATAATGTTTTGATGTTTCATGGAACTATTGGAAAAAGTTTCTACATTAGGTGGATCTTCAGTAGTCAAATGTCCATACATAACATTTACAGTTGTAAAATTTACACCATTTTTTCTCAAATCATCTACAAAAGCTGATGGAGTAACTACATAAATGTTACTTGAATTTTTGTTCTCCTGAAAATCTTTTATTTTATTTAATCTTTTAGGGACTATTTTTAAGAAATGTTGAATATTACCACCTTGTATATCGAGAATTTGTGATTTTGAAGTTCTGCTTAGCAGAAGGCAATGTGGTGGCATGTATGTTCGATGATAAACAAATTTATCGTTTATATTATAAAAAGATGCACCAGACTTGAGATCCTTTTGAATGTGCAATAAACTTTGTATTACTCCACCCTGATGTAAAAATCCATATATTGGGGTCATAATAATATTAAAAAATAACCAAGAACATACAAATAATGTCTTCAGCTTTGATTTTTCCTGAATTTGTTCAATTCCAATCATAACTGCAAGAGGTAAAATGGGTAACAAAAATCTAGGTTCCTGATGCGGAAATGTTGATAATAGTATTACTGGTATAAAAAGCATTACAAATGGGAGATAACTCCTGTGAAACTTCTCCTGTCTCCATAACAGTACTGAAAGATGTAAAAGTTTTTTATAAATGAGCAAAGTTAGAGGTCCAAATAAAAGAGGAAGATTTACAATGAAATGAAGATATCTTGGATGAATACCATGTTCTGCTAAATTATGTGGATTCATATTGTACAACAGGAAATTATATGGTGTTATAACCACCCATCGAAGAAACGTTGTAAACAAACACATGAACTCAGAAGTCTTCTGTTTATCACACTGGCTTAATAACAATGGGAAATTTTCCCCAAAATACTGGGTATCAACTGCAGTAAGTATTATAAATGAAACTGAGGCTCCTGCTCCAACAAACACTGCATGAGTAGTTATCTTTTCTTGTTTAGCCTCGCAATACATCAAAGCGGGAAACAAAGCCATTATAGCAAATGTAGGTCTGTTAAACACTCCAGCCATACCTACAATACCAATTAAAGTGGCCTTCACATAAAATGTTGTTGTTAAAGACTTTGTGTAGTGTAATTTTGCTTCAGCAGATTTTATTTTTTTAGAGCGATAATCTTTCATTGAAACTCGCTGTAGATTTTCTTGAATCTCTTCTTCCTCCTCATCAAATCTGGATTTGACGTAAAATTGAATAGTTCTATCTGTGAACACCAGGAGTAATAAAACAGCAAACAGTACTGCCTCAATACTGTTAGTAAAGGTTCTTGTCATGTATGTCAACATAACATATGATGCTGCCATTAATCTTAATCCTAGTTGCTCATTTAAATTAAAACACTTGCAAAGTTTGCATAAAGTATAATCTAACACAAGACTTAGAGTTGCTATTACTAAACGAGGTATGACAATAATCCAGTATGGAGAAATGACTGCTGGTTGAAATTCTCCAAGAAGTTTCAAAAATTTCAGCGGCAACCCAAAAAAGATATATATTAATGAGACACTCCTTATTGGAAGTACTGTATATTCCCATGGCTTGTTTACTTCAATGTTGAATATATCACCTTAAAAGGAAAAGGACAATGAATTTAAAAATGTATCATAAATAGATGATATAATTTCCATGTATGTTGATTATTTTCTTTTTTCTTACTTTTTTCAGGTTATATATATATCTTCCAAAGTAAGTCCAAATTAAGTCTATTTACAATCATATAAACTATAAATATACATTTGAATTACATCAACATCAATAATACATACAATACATACATACATAAACACAAACCATGTGACAGAATAGCAAAAGGTGTTGTAGGTAGTAATACACAAACATTATTTTAACATTTCAGTTCTATTAAGCTTAAAAGATCTAAATATATATAAGTTTACATAAGTTTACATTGTATACAGCTGGATGGCTGCACCCACATGATGAAGCTATTCTGTCTAGCAAAATATTGTGTGAATCTGTAAATATATCAACTATTTTTATAACTCACACTAGCAATTTGTTAAAGTTACATTCTTAGCCATTTCAAACTGATCCATATCAAGATAGATTGATGTTGATTGTTGCTATATATTCCTGCAGATAAATGGGGTTTAATACCACTGTCCCAGGTTAGGGGGAGGGTTGGGATCCAGCTAACATGTTTAACCCTGCCACATTATTTATCAGTGTTCCAGCTAGGCCGTTTTCAGAGGGCGCGGCGCCCGCCCTTTTCCGAGTGGCGCCCTGTGCCCTTTTTACAGTTTCCAGGGCGCCCTGTCTTTTTTGAAGATCGATTGCATATTAATTTGTTCGTATTAATATGATACGCTAATTACTAAATTTTACCGGGGGAAAAGTTTAAATATGTATGTGCCTTTCCCAAGTCAGGAGCCTGTAAATTCAGTGGTTGTCCTTTGTTTATGTGTTACATATTTGTTTTCCGTTATTTTTTTTACTAAATAAGGTCGTTAGTTTTATCGTTTGAAATGTTTTACATTGTCATAACGGGGCCTTTTATAGCTGACTATGCAGTTGGGGCTTTGCTCATTGTTGAAGGCTTTAGGGTGACATATAGTTGTTAATGTCTGTGTCATTTTGGTCTTTTGTGGATTGTTGTCTCATTGGCAATCATACCACATATCTTCTTTTTTATATTTAAGGTATATGACAAAAGCATAATTCAGTATAAACTGGTTTTCAAGAGCTGATAAGGGGTCTAAAGATTTCATGATCAATGCTACAATTTTTGTGTCAACATTCCATAAGGACGCTTTGTAAAGATCAGTCTTTCATAATGTGTTGCCTTGTAGCATATGTAGTGTTTCAAAAGTGAAGAGAAAATAAAGTTAATCAAAATCAAAGATTGCTTATCATAAGGGACGACATCAAAGGATCGATGTAGGAAAAAAACTAAAACCAAATAGTTTGGGGGTGGGGGGTTAACATTGCTGCAAGTTTTGTTACTTTATAATCAATTTTACATTTATCCATATAGGTAAATCAATTTTTCTCAAATTAAGTTAAGAGGGGAGAGGGGGGGGTCAGTGAAAAAACTATGTGAATTAAGTTTTTTATCCTACATTGAACTTTTGATGTTGTCCCTAAACATATGGCAACTTATTATTTTATACATTTAAATGAAATGAAAATTTTCATTTAGGACTTTCCATGAATAGAATTATATACCTGTTAAATAAAGCTGAACTTGCCATAGATACACAAAAAAGAAATTATCTTTCACAACTGTAACTATTGAAGATCAATTCTATGGTAAAAACTGTTCACATACATATGCAAATGTGTGAGATTAACATTTCACAGTCAGGAAGCCAGGAAAAGATAATGTAAAAAGTATTGCTACCTTATCTAGATTAGAAGTAAATATATTTGTGGTTAAAAGGGTTTCTTTCTTATAAAATATAAGGTTTAAAATCTAAGTCCTTCTCTGAAACTGAATGTAAATACAGATAACAATGTTTGTAAAGTAAGGGGAGACAATCAACTAACCTGAAATGACTTCAGTTGTTTGGAAAAACTCATCTGGGTGTATATATCCGTACTGTGGTATAAAAACTAGTAAAAATCTCAGAAAAAGTAATCCAATGTAAATAGAATCCATAACTGGAAAATATAAATTTGAATTTTTGACATGTTTAATAATAAAATGTATGTTTTTCTTACAGTAATTAACATGCATACTATTTGATACCTTTCATTATCATCATCTTAGTCTAACATATCAATTTAATATAAATGTGTTTGTACAAAAAAATATTTTTATTGTCATTAATTTTTTATGTTCAACTGTCCTTGTTGTTGTTGCATGTCTCTGCTTTAATCATATATGATCCAAAATACTGGAAACAAGCTCTTTTTTGTGACTCTAATAAAGCTAGTCATGGTAATAATTATAAACTAAGAACATATGATCATATCACAAAGTTAAAATTAATTTTAAATTAGAAAATATCTTCTACTTGATCTTAAGGTGGTACCTAACACTACAGGGAGAGAACTCTGTAAAATCAGCAGAACGTTTTAATGACATCGTGTTGTTAAGGGAATATAAAGCTTCTCAATGATCAAAATAAGTTTTTGTCAAACTGCTATATAACCAGTGTAATTTTTCTGATTAAACAGTTGGTTCAATTTTTTTGAAATTTTTATATTTTTTACCAAAAGTTCAAAGTAAATACTTTGTCAAAATTTAAAGAAAATTAAACGAGCCAAATTAATTTTAGTTCAAGTGTTAGGTACCACCTTAACAAAAGTATTTTTTCTTAAATGGTAAATAACAGAGTTTGTAATAGCAAATTACTAATAGAAGTTGGTAGATATACTAGAACACCTTCAGAACAGAGAATTTGTCAAATTTGCAAGGATGGAATTGAAGATGAGTTCCATTTCCTCATTCAATGTAAAGCGTTAGAACTAAACAGAAATGTACTCTTTTGAAATTTAAGTGATATACTTCCATCTTTTGTTAATATGTCTGAAAAAGATAAGTTTAGTTTCATTTTGAAAAGTAATGATACTGACATTAGTACTGTATATGTAGCTGGAATAAGAGATATGTATGATTTGAACAATCATTTAAAACAAACATAATGTTGCTAAGAGCTTTTATAGTATGAAAGCTTATTGTAATGGCTTGAATTAATTATATAGTATGAATAACATCTCCACGCAATGTAGATATAAAATATGTATCTCTTATCATTGAGAAAATATGTTTTTTTTTGTTTTTTTGGGGTGCTTATTTTTGTATTTGTATATGTATTTTGTAAATGTCAGCTTCAGGTATCATTCCTGTATAGGAATTTACACCAATAATACACATGAAGGGATCAACTTTTTTTGGCTGTTAAAAGGGTTCTTAATGGTTTGGCTTCATTTAATTAATAAGGTTACAGTGACCTTTAGTTGTTAATTTATGTGCCATTTGGTCTTTTGTGGATAATTGTATCATTGGCAATCATACCACATATACAAAAGGAGAAGTGGTATGATTGCCAATGAAACAACTATCCACAAAAGACCCAAATGACACAAACATGAACAACTATAGATCACCGTATGGCCTTCAACAATGAGCAAAGCCCATACCGCATAGTCAGCTATTAAAGGCCCTGATAAGACAATGTAAAACAATTCAAAGGAGAAAACTAACGGCCTTATTTATGTAAAAAAATGAACATGTTCTTTTTTATATTATATTATGGTTAGGGCAAGAGCTTCAGCTAAATTCTGGGTTATGTATAGCTAAGTATACCTCTATATGGGTTTGAACCTCTAAATCAAAGCCAAAGACAGGGCCCATTTTACATAAATTTCCGTAATGGACCATCTATGGACCCAACTCAAACAGTCAATTAATCAACCTGGATGAACTATAGAGAGGGGTAGGAGCACAGGCACTTGTGTCTTTCAATATGGGGTTTTCTTTCCATACCCGTACAGAAAATCCTAAGCTTAAAAACATTTGATCCCAGAGTCCTGATATAGGTTATATCCCCTCTCACTATAATAAAGACAACTCGGACCATCTATAATAACAACCCAGATTAAATGTATAAAATTAGATAACAGATTTTTGATGTATTTTGATTATTACGAAAGAAGCTATGTGTTGGCTAGTCCAAATAATTATGACATCCGGCAGGCAAAAGCCTTGCCAGACTTCATAATTATTTGGACTATGTGTTGGCATGATGATGATTTTGATATAAATGAGGAAAAAGACAACTCAGACCATCTATAAAGGATATTGTCTAGCCATCTAAAAATACAATTGAATAATACAATACAATACAATATTTTTAATGTCAATCAAGGACGCCCTAAAAGAGTAGTATAATTACAAACAATTTATTACAATGATTATTATTAATTATTATTAATATGTCCCCTTTATTTCAATTCTGTTGTTTGAAAGCTGTAGGGGTCCCAGTTTACTTATTCGTGCCGATTGGACTCAGTCCGAGTTGACTTATTCGGTCCGATTTGACTAGGTCCGACTTGTTACAAGGGCCGAGTTGGCCAGCATTCTCCGTAATCAGTATTACTAATTCAGATGAGCTCATACGCATTTGTACACACCTTTTTCTAATTTATGTATGAAAAATATACACCGGCAATATTAATGCCTGTCCATTATGATGGTGTGATCCCAAAATATTGACCAGTGTCGTTTTTGGTAGCTTCAAACAAGTCCTGTGAGTCCTGTCTCGATCCGGATTTTCTTTTAATTTACAAAGAAATCATTACTTCCGGTTAAAATAAAAACGCTATTCGCCGGTGTTAAACATGTCAGGGACAGTTTTAACGTCCTTAAAAAGAAAATACTCACATGCAGTTGGACTAAGTTCTTACAGAGACCAACATTTTAAGGTAGAAATTGATAAGATATGAAAATTGCCACAGGTTAGGTAAACATGTCCATGTTCTCATCGTTGTAAAATATCCCTATAAACATTGACAATGTGCTCAGACACTAGACTAGTTTCTAAGTTTCTATCAATGAGAAGGTCAACTATCCATACATAAAAGTTTCATGGTTAACTTCCAACTGAATGAGTGATAGAAATATGTGATTGAAACACAGATTCACCTGGTTTCACTAGTCCGAGATTACTATGACGTCCGATGGCTGTTTTGCCATACAAGCTGGGGCCGGGGGACGTCAGAGCTTGTCCCATATCAAAAAGTGGATATTTGCCCACCCAAAAAAGATGCCCTGCCTCCTAGCTTCTGGAGCCGACTGAGGGCCTTGGAATTATATAAATCAGGCTTCAATCTCTTCATTTATGTAAGTTTCACCTACATGTACCTGCCTACCTTTTTTTTTCTCTATATTTTAACAGTTTTCACAGAGACCAATCGATTTATGCATTTTGACTTTCACTTTCAAATGGACGCCAAGTTACGAGAGAGTTCGTGGCCTTGAGACTCAAATATGCAAATATTTATATTTTTTTGCCTCCTTTATAGGAGATCGATGTTTAACATTTAGAAGCAGCCACATGTTTTTACCTCCTTTACAGGAGATCGGTAATTAGCATTTAGTTCCGACCACGATAACCATCAGAAGCTCTCAGACATTTAGGTAACTTTCATCGTAAATGAACGAGGTGTTACATTATGGTCGTTTTCTTGTGGTCACATGATAATCTTTGAAATTGAAAGACAAGATGCAGAAATCGTAGGTCACTGTGAAAACTGTCTAATTATAAGAAAATAAAGGGTTGTCAGGTAGGTGAAACTTATATAAATGGAGAGATAAATGAAAAATGAAGAGATTGAAGCCCGATTTATATATAATTCCAAGGCCCTCCGTCGGCTCCAGAAAGGAGGAGGCAGCGCATCTATTTATTTTTGGGTGGGCAAATATCCACTTTTTGATATGGGACAAGCTCTGACGTCCCACGGCCCCAGCTTGTCTGGCAAAATAGCAGACGGACGTCAGAGTAATCTCGGACTACTGCTTCTACTGCTTCGCTCACAGACACTTGTTTCTGTCAAATAACCTGTACTTAATGTGGGGTTTCGTACAAGCATGACAGGTGGTATCAGGTTTCCGCGCCCAATACACATTCGCACCCTACATGTTCGCACCCAATTTTATATTTTTTCTAGTCGAAATGAAAATCATGATTGTTGTTTCACAGTTGCTTGCATTTTAGTGATATATTTAAATGAAAAACACAAAGATGATTGTCTTAATAGGTTTGCCCCTTGGATCTTAAACAATGAAGCAAAAAAATTATAGCAAAACACTAACCAAAACATGATAAAAATGTATTCAATACTAAGAAAATCCGTCAGAATCTCTCTTTATTTTGAAACAATGATATAATCTTATAGTAAATACACTAACCTAAACATGATTAAGATTTATTCAACACTAAAAAAAAAGATGACAGAACCTCACTTTATTTAGAAACAATGAGGTTTTTTTAACAACATGAACAATATACTATCCAAAACCTGTTTCAGATTTATTCAATACAAAAAAAAAACGTTGTCTCACTTCATTTTGAGACATTGACAACAACTAAAGTATATATAGAAATACACTTTCCAAAACTTGAATAGAAAGTTATTGAACACAAAACCAATATAAAGTTGGGCACGAACCTGTAGGGTGCGAACATAAAAGTGGGCGAATGTGACTGGGGGCGAACATGAATGGGTGGCAAAAGGACCCGGATTCTGTACAGGTGTGGATAGTAAACCCCACATTGATAGAAACAAGTGCCTGTGGCTTCCCCAGCAAATATAGATACACTGCAACAAAATTTCTATTCTTGCTTTATCTGGAGAATTTGGGTCCGTTTCAGCAAAAATATGTTTCACATAATGTACATATGTATGCACCCTTTTTAAAGGTTTTGTAGTGAATAAGTTTTGAATCTTGTTTAAAATATTAAGGTTGGGAGCAACCATTTAACTTCAAAGAAGGGGGGGGCAGATTTTTAGTCTGAGACAGAATTTTTTTGTTGCCCTAAGTGCAAAGACTGTTTTTTTTTTGGGGGGGAGAGCCAATTGCAACAGACCCAATACTCTCTCCTTCAGAACTTGGACCCAATACCTCTGTGTTACAAAACAGCTCTTTAACAGACTGATCTAAAACAGCACTTCCCTCCATGTACATGATGTACAATGACTGTAGGTAACTGCTTATTGCTGGCTAAGTACAAATGTACATGTTTCTACTACCAGACCACATGTACATGCTATAATCAAACTTTTTTTCACAGATATTTTTCTGGTGTATTACCCTTTTTAGTCCACTTTGTGACTTTTTAATTTTGTGATTTTCTAATTCACTTGACATAATCTAATAAGGAAAGATCCCACGTTTTACAAATTCACCACAATAATTATTCACGTTATTTTTGAAGTCGCAAAAATAAATCGCTTACGAAAATAAGTATACTAAGGGCTGCAATCCCATCACATTTCCCCCACTTCAAGCATGTAAAGAGTCATTATACTATAATGATGATATCATCAGCACGTCTCTAGCTAGGTAAATCTTCTGACTGTGGGTTTTTATTGTTAGGTGCCCAATTTAACAGGGAGAACATGAATCTTTTTACAATATCATTTAGTTTCCTCCAGTAATGGGAACCTCTGTCTTACAAGGCAGATTTTTAGTCTTTAACTGACTGAGCTAAAGCATTACTCATGGTGCATACATGTATATCATGTATATATTCATATAAATGGCAACATTTTTCCTTTTGAGACCAGGGTTCAAATGACAACTTCATAATGAGCTCCATAAATCCTACGTTTCACAGCAATTACTTTAACTAGATGATGTAGATAATGATTCAGTCATTTGGCAAAATGTTGATAATTTTACCTAAATGTTTTCACCAGGCCAGGACAGCAGATATCATAAAATCCAGAGTTAATATTTTCTTCTCTGAAAATGGATTTCTGTTTTGGGAATAATGTACCCTTTAATGTGAATCTTCCCCAATCTAGAAAAGTATTCACCCCATACTGGTAAAACATTTTCACAAGATTATATTTTGACATATATTTGTTTATAGTTACAACTTACATGCATAGTAAGGTTGAAAACCTACAACATGCATGACATGTACATAATCATTTTAATAAATTATTTTTTTCACATGAATTTTAGGGAAACAGAACAGACCAAGAACGCCTCTTATTACTGAGCACAACTTTATATGTTGGTAACCTGTCTTTTTATACAACGGAAGAACAGATCCATGAACTCTTCTCAAAATGTGGAGACATCAAAAGAATTATCATGGGGCTTGATAAAGTCAGAAAGACACCATGTGGATTTTGTTTTGTAGAGTATCCTTTTCAAATTATGTCACTTTAAAAATTGGAAATTGCATCCATGATATATTTTTATGCCAAGGACTCACATTTTTGTATCTAGTACAACTGTATAATATTGTATGCCATGTATGTGTGCTTTATGAAAATTACTGGTTTTTTTTGTGTTAGGGTTTTCGTCCAGTTAGGGATATAGTGCTGACATTTTGGTTTTAAATGTATAATGATTATGAGTAATACCATTTATTTGATAAACAATTACCTTTGTGTCTGTTAACATTTGTCATAGACCATGTAGACAATTACATAAAAACGTCAGTTTTCCGTTTCATTTTTTAACATAGTCATGTTAGTAGATACATTTGTATGACTGTTATTGAGTAGTTTTAGGTCACTTTTAAAGGCCAGTCACAATCATGGTTATATATATATCCTGTATATGTGAACCATGTGTTTAAGATTTTAAAAAAAAATAATACAATTTTCTCTATGCTAAAAATTTAAAACTCATGATAATTAATGAACAGAGTTTGTGGAATTTCTTGTAACTGCCCATAGTGAAGTTTGTCTATTGTAGCTACCCCATAATTAAGTTTATCACTTGTAGCTGCCCCATAGCTAAGTTTGTCTCTTGTAGCTGCCCATAGCATGCATAGTGAAATGTATCCCTTGTAACTACCCATAGTGAATTGTATCTCTTGTAGCTGCCCCATAGCTAAATTTGTCTCTTGTAGCTGCCCATAGCATGCATAGTGAAATGTATCCCTTGTAACTACCCATAGTGAATTGTATCTGTTGTAGCTGCCCATTGGGAATTTTGTCAGCCTAGATCTGTTGTTAAATTTAACATTTTTAGCAAAGTTTTTTGTATGGTTTGTATTGATGATCTGTTTCCTTAACTATACAAGATATTATACCAGGGAAGATTCAGAGAATGCCATCAAATATATAAATGGAACACGATTAGATGACAGAATTGTAAGAACAGATTGGGATGCAGGGTTTAAAGAAGGCAGACAGTATGGACGTGGTAAAAGTGGTGGACAGGTTTGTTATAAATATTTATTAATGTTATAAATTTATATATATGTTTATTGGCATTGTACAAGATGTAGAGTGTCATCAGTAGATTTAAATAACTACATGTCTAGCACTGAAAGACTGTTTGAGTGTGATGGAATAATTTTTTTTTTCAATTATTGACTTGATAAAATTAGTTGCAAACTAGAAAGAGTTTGAAAAGATAATTTCACTGTAAATTATACTTAATCCGTTACTGTATTGAAAAGTCATACCGGATTGTCTCAAAGGTGCTATTCTTTATAACAGAATATACTTATTTTCTTTCAATTAAAGATAACTACACATGTATGTGAGGATCTTTTTATGGTGTGATTGTCAATTGTTGTTTGGGAATTCTGTACAATTGGGAAAAAATTAAAATGGTTGGATTTCAGTTTTTTGTCTGTCCATTCCCTTACTTTTGTTAGCCTGAACCTAATGTTATGAAACTTAATCACAATGCTTATTACTTCAACATACAGATCAAGTTTGAATTTTGGTGGGGTCACTTTTACCATTCTACAGATATGCCCCTTTACAAGTTTGCATCAACCAAATGTTTTGAAACTTATACATAATGCTTATTACCACAAAACTCAGTTCATGTAAGAATTGTTGTAGCGTCACTTGTACTGTTCTTGAGTTATGTTCCTCTTATAATATTGTATGCAAAAAAAGGCATCATCTGTGTCCCATGGACACATTCCCATTACTTTTTTTTCATAATGAAAACTGCAAATAAATATATATACTAGATGAATCTTTATGTGGAAGTGATCCTTTCCCTTATACTTTGGTACTATATACATCTAAAGCTTGTAATATAAAGCTTGTAATATATATATCTTTGAAGCTCTTTTGTTTTATTTACTGTTCGTCATTTGAACCCGATAGTTATATATTACACTTAAACTGTTTGAAAAACAAACCCTTATATAAATGTGTCCTCATAGATGAGAAATAATTACATTCAATATATGGGAATTTGACTCTGGACACAATTAATGTTATAAGAAGTGCCTACATGTTACAGCCACATTCTATAAATGTTGTAAGAAGTGCCTTCATGTTACAGGCACATTCTATTCATAAGAAAGAGTATGTTTGTATTATATGTTGATAAAGGAAGGTATGGGGCTGTACCATTCAAAAGTGGTTAGGAAAATTAACTGCAGACTGTTGTATATATATGTAACTTTACATTTCAGGTTCGAGATGAATACAGGACAGATTTTGATGAAGGTCGGGGTGGTTATGGACAGATAATAACAACAAAAATAAAAACCAAGGATACAGTTTAGATGGCAGATACAAAAACTCTAAATATTGCCATTCACATGTACAGCTAGAAAATCTAGCTTAACTTTAAAGCCTTGGTGCAAATGTTTGGTTGAAAAACATGCGAAACAACATTTAAATGACTGTTGTCTTTAGCTGTTAATGTTAAATGCACAGCTGTCATTTTCACTCAACAGAATAAATGAACGTGTGGTAAATTTATCATTGAAACATGTCATAAAAGTGCTTTGTGTAACTGGTATAATTGTATATTATTTTTTTGTTATTTAGAGGATTAGGTGTTGATCAGATTTCTTTGTTAGTTTTTTATTACTTTTGAATATTGAGAGACAAACACTTTGTGTACTGGTTGAGTCGGGTAGACCCTTGATTATGGTTGGAATCCCTTTGTTCATCCCTACAAAATGTTGTTTGTTATGTTAGTTTGCCGTCTCATGGACATAAAGCCCTCTTCTCCATGAACTCAAGTTTCTCGCAACAGAAAGCTCATTACGCAATTCAATGAGGCATTCTCCTGAAAATATGACATACTAACGGAACTTAAAGTAAATAGTTCTCAAAAACTATTATGTTAACTGAAAATATTCAGCAATGGTTAAATTTTCATTCCATATTTAACCAACTTTAAATGGAATCTCAATTATCTTTTTTTGAAAATTGTTTAAGTGAAGGTTTTTTACCTTTTTTTCTATTGTTTATTTTTTGAAGTCATGAATAAGAATCAAGATGCCTGTATTTGTATCTATTACTGTGTTGGAATATATACATTATTCATTTATGTCTAGATTGTGTACATAAATTCATATGATTTTTGTAAAATTGTTTTATAAAAATTTCTACCTTTTGCAAAATTTCTCATTTTGAAAGAGAAATCACACCATGTTTCAAGATAAATATTTTATGTTTAACATCTTATCATCTGTATATATATACATTTTATTTTCTCTTGTCATACATAATCATACAATTTGTGAAACACAGGAAGAATTCTGTTAATCTCAATGTTATTTGAAGGAATGAAAGTGATATCGATGTTATGAGTGAAATATTTCAAACAATATAAAAGTATAGAAAATTTATTGTATTACATTCATTTTTCACCATGCTCAGCTTTGTGAGAGTTGCAACTTCAATGTAGCAAAATGTTGAAAAGGTTTGACATGACATGAACTAACTAAATGATATTTCAGACGAAAATTTCAAAGGAAAAGGGGGAACCTGATTTTCATTGGCTTTTACATCACAAAGAAAATAACTGACAAATGGGGATTCATTACAATAAAATCAACCCCTACCATTGACTTTAAATCACCACATTTACTAATTTTTAGCATGTCAAACATATAAACACCACATGAGCAAGAAGAGTGCTAGATAACAATACAATAGACTTGTTATCTGAATTTCTAATAATGGATTTGATCAACTATTTCCCACTTTGGAGACATATTGAGATTTATAGTTTTGTATGCTGTGCTAACTTGCTATTGAAACTCATATTTTAGCTAAAGGTTGATATTTGGAAATTATCACAAGTAAAAAATCAGATAATGTATACTTATTTGAACATAAATCTGTCTGAATTATATTTTATGAATAAAAGTACAAGTTTTCTGTAAATGAGCTATATGTATTCTATTCGTCAGGTGAGTTCAGTTAAGAACTGACACAGATTTTCCACATTCAGCATTTTGCATTTGATCATCTGTACTTAATTTACTGGACCAAACAAACCCAAATTGGCAGGATTTTTCACTTAGGGACTCACATTCATAATTTTGGTTTTGTTTTGCCTGCAATGAAAGTTGCAGAATGCAAGACATAGATAATACAATCTGTTGGAGACAGCTTAAACTGTTTTTATAAAGCTTTTACTTTAGAAGGAACAAGGTCTGTTTGCTTCATACCTTGTATAAAAAATACCTTATTTTACAAAGTTTTCATCCATCATATGTTCATTGTCCTTGACCTCATTGTTCATTGACTGTTTGAAAAAAAAATACAGTTTTGTTTGTCAAGTGGAATACTCACTCATTATGAGTAATAGAATAAGTATATTTGGTTAAGTGGTTCCTTGCAAAGTTTGCCTGTTCCTCAGGAAAAAATTACCTTATCTCAACTTCATTTCATGGATCAGTGATCAAGGTTAAAGTTATGTGGTAAAGTCTGTATCTCAGATGATGTAAGCTTTAGGTCAACTATATTTGGTGTATGGAATGAATGTAAGGTGTACATCTCCCACTGGCATGTTTCATCTAACCCTGACATCAATTACATGGTTCCTTGGACAATATTTAGCTCATGTAGTTTGTATTTGGTGTATGGATCAATTGTATGATGTATGTCTATCTGGCTGGGTTCATATGACAGTGACCTCATTTTCAAGGTTCATTGGTCAATGATAAGTTTTTGTAATTTTCTTATTTCATCTGATACTATTAACATTAGGCCAATTATAATTGGTGTATGGAGTTATTGTAAGTTATACATGTGTGTCTGGCAGGGTTAATATTGCCCTAATCTCATTTCATGGTTTATTGGTGAGTGCTGAGATTTTGTTGTTTAAATCTGGTTTTTTTAATTTATCTGATACATTTACTTTCGACTAAAGGACCATTATGTTGGTGTATGGAGAGTGTACATGTCTGTCTGGCATTGTTAATCCTGCATGTGACCTCATTATCATAAATTGTAAGATTATGAGTAAACCTTCATATTACAGACATATTTAAAAGCTAAGACATTTCAGCATGATCACTCTTGTTTACAATGACTGCTATGGCGGATCACAGTTATTCCAAAATCTATTTGAAAACAGGTCACCAGCATTTCTTCTACAATAGTTAACCATTAAGTGTTGATATGATACATACATATTACATCCAAATGCATTGAGTGTGTAGGTAAAGGTAACATGTTTGCTTAGATTGCTTGCTAGATGAACTGTGAAGTCATTATAAAGTTTGGTATATTATCCTCCTTAAAGAGTGAACTAGTCTGTTAGATAACTAATCTATTTGTCTGTAGGAAAAGACTTCTCTGAAGGAGGGTAGAATATAACAATGATTTCACGGTTTAGCTAGCAAGCAAGCTTACCAAAGATATTACCTTTACCTACACACAGGAGGTATTTTGCTGTAAGATGATGATTATATTGTTACTACTTGGAGTCTGTCCTTGTTTATTGTAAACTGTAAAATAGTTTATGAAACTTTCAAAAAATCGAAAATGCCATAAAGTTCAAGTCAGTGTTTTTACATTTGAACACTATGTTATGTCTACAGAGGAAGCAACATAAAACACATGATGAAATATTCTTTTCACAATATTAACCATATGTTACTACTATGGTTCTGATGGAAATCATACTTCTGCCTTTGGGCTAATTGATTAAGTTGAGAATTGTAGGATTTGACTAAGAAAAGAGGGGCGAAAGATAACAGAGGGACCAGAGCCAAACTCGTAGATCGAAAAAAAAAATGACAACACAATGGTTTAAAAATAGACAATTAATAATACAAAAGACACAACATATAAAACTAAAGACTCAGCAACACGAATCCCACCAAAACTGCTGGTGATCTCAGGTACTCCGAGAGGGTACGTAGATCCTGCTCAACATGTGGCACCCCCGAGTTGTTAATGTTATTACAAACCCGGTAGGTCATACTCATGAAAAGGGAACGGGACTGTTGTAACGACATAAGGAACACATCTGATATCATCTGTGAAACAAATATTCATTAACTGTCAAACAACTCGTGATGGGGTCCGTACGAAGGGATGCTTTCACATTCACCATTTGGAACTCTTGGTTTAAAAGCTTCCTTGTGAGCAGCAACCCTCTTTCAAGGAAATCGTGATAGTAAATACAAGCTCGGGAATATTGTATCAATTGAGAGATGCATACTCTTTTTGCAGGCGGTGCTGGAATGTTGCCACATAAAAATGAAAAGTTCACAATTGGGAAGCTGAAATCATTTCCTTTGTCTTAAAGTCTTGTTTTCAACCGACCCTTATTTTCAATGTCTTGATGTAAGTCAAGATATGAGACAGCCTTAACTGTATCTCTTGTATCCTTTATCTCCAGATTGATTGGATAGATGCGTTCACGAAATTTTGAATTATTCAGTGAAAGATAGCGGAAAAGTAAAATTAAAAGATATTGCTAACTTCTTATCTTTTTTCCTAAGAAGTTCTTGTATGAAATCAGTCTCATAATAATAAAGGAACAAGTCGGCAAGAAGAGGGGCACATATGGTTCCCACGGAAATGCTGACAGTCTGTTAAAAAACGCGTCCTCCACAAATATGTTCAATGTCCATCAAGAAATCAAGCATCTTGATAATGTCGGTTTCAGAGAAGAAAACAAATTGTTTGTAATGAAAATTTTAGTTGCATAGTACATACTGATCTTTAAAATAAGAAGGTATTTTTCTAGTGAACTTATTTATGGTGAATGATGTTCACAGGCACATGTCTCAGAAAAAAATTTCCTGTATACCTTAATATACATATATTAAAGTATATAGGAAAGCAAATTCTGAGACAAGTGCCTGTGATGATGTTGCCAAAGTTGACGCCATCGAGACCTTTGTTGGCATAGGAAAGTTAGAAAATATCTTTATTTCCCATTTTTTTCAATGCAAACTGGTTTCAAAATTCTGTGACTTGCAAAATCCGAAATGATAGCTGTAAGTTTGTATTCGTTTGAATGATGGTTTGTAACGGTGGATTCCAAACATAAATTGGACAGAGAATGAAGTTTTGAAAAGGGGAATTAAACTATGATATCCACTTGATCATTTGTTAATGTATATGATTGAACTTGATAATTATCACAGGGAGTCTAGCAACAAAGTTATATACAATAATGTGTAAACTTCCGCCAGAAAACACATTTTTACATTTCTGGTTTTTATCTTTAACTACAAATTATATTCTAATTATGACTCCCAATAATGTACCATCTTAAAAATACAGGCCCTAAAAACCCACTTATTTTGATATGCCTCGACCTGTCCCTTTCACAATTTAACGTGGACAACAGTGGCAAGGCGAAGGAGGGGACCGTAAAGTATGAGAGATGGCAAACTACTGAAAGTGACAAGGGAAAAAAAAGCTTAATACATAATTATGACCATATCAATGATAATTCATGTCAACACAGAAGTGCTGACTACTGCGCTGGTGATACTCTCTGTATGGGAATAAAACTCCAACAACAGTGGCATTGACACAGTGGAAGTAAATAAACTTATCATAGGAACTAGGAATGAAATTGTGTATTTGCGCAAGACGCACGTTTCGTCTTCAAAAGACTCACCAGTGACGCCCGAATAAAAAAATAATTAAAAAGGCCCCAAAAAAGAACGAAGTTGAAGAGAGTTGATTTAGCCGAGATATAGCTGTTTATTCCCCTAAGAATGATAAAATTTCATGCATACATTTTTTAAGTTAAAAAGAAATGGCTCAGAGGAATTTTACTCCTTTTTAAAGCGGCAATATTTACCAATTTATTATCAAGTACTGTGAAGGGTAATAAGACATCACTTTATTTCTTACGAATACTTTTTTACAATTATTTTTAACTATGCTTTTTTGACGCAGTGAAAGTAGTCATGAGTATGTTAATACATGTACATATCTTTTCATAATGATAAAGAGTTCGTATGAGTCAGTGAGTCATATATTTTATGTAATACAAAGTCCTTTACAGATTGTTATAAGTGCGTGTGTGCTAATAAATTTATTGTCTATTGTCTATAGTTACTTTAAAATTTAGAAGATCTTGGAACCAATTTCTTGTTCTAAATTTCATACTGCTACAAACACATGGCAGAAAATAAATGCTGAATGTGTACTTTTGGTAAATATTCAGTGACAACAGACAATTATGTGCAGAATCCTACATTGAGATCTACAATGATTTCATCTTTCTTTGATTTAATGACGTGTTCTAGTAGACTGCTGTGATGACGTCACGTGCATGTAAATTATAGTTTTCCAAAAACTGGGACAGTAATTGAAAGCCAAATACTAGTAGAACGAATTAGAAGGACAGAAATAGCTAGAAAATACATTTCCAATAAGCCCTTGATATTGCAATGTATCAGAATTCTCATAAAATAAGAAGGAAAAGACGTGTTCATTTAATATTTACTTGGTTATAAATGAGATTTTTTGGGTAATAAAATGAGCAAATCAATGGAATGATTCGTTTAAGAAGGTTTACAGAAATCGATCCGAAAATACTATTTAAACATGGGCTATTTTAGATGCTGGATGTAGGTCGCGAAAAGTTTATTAACATGTGGTATGGGTTGCCTTTAAGACTTTTAACCACCAAGGATGTACACAACGTACGGCCGTTCGATTATATGTGTCAGGAACTGCAAGGTATACAGTACGAGATGATAATGATATTAATGTAAAAACATTTAATTTTCGGGGGCTCCTTGACAATATTTCAGTACGCTTCGGCAATAAAGTTTATTGCGATAGATTCATTGTATGTATTCCGTTGGGCACTAATTCTGTCCATTTAATAGCAGACTAATCAGTGTTCTAGCCAGGATTTTAAAAGGGCATGGTGCTAGTTAGAAGAAGAGCAATTATACGCGTAAATGCTATTGAAAAAGTGTAGTTATTTATGCCTCATAGTTTATTAGGATACATCATACAATAATATTAGTTACACAGTGTGCAAATGTCCTAATACGAGAATTTTATTGACTCGATCAATTTAACACTGTGTAACGAATTTATCCTGATTTTGGTATTTTACATATTATTATATTCAAATTTAATTTGAGGACAATATCAATCATATATATTATAGATATTTAATATTTAATCTGAAACTGTGAAATTTGTAAAAATTAGCCCTATATAAAAGCAACTCATTTTGTTTTATTATGTCAATGGTATAAGGGAGATAATTCCAATTGACGTGATAAAAAGTTGTACTGAAATTAATTAGGACAATATCAGCCAATCAAATTGCGAGAAATTACTCCGAATCAGGATAAATCATATACATGTATGTACGTAACATTACAAACAAAATAATCTGTATAACTCAGGCATTATGGTAAAATCAAGTTTCAGTTAAAATGGTGCAATATTTTTGACACACTCTTCTCTGAGGGGGGGCAAGGGGTTTAGCTGTTATGCTGTTATGTGGTAATTTAGTTCTTTGTTATCTGTTATTATGAAAATATATTTGCTGTTAGCTGTTATTGTCTTGTTCATTGTTAGCTGTTATAGGACTATTATTTTTATTGTTATCTGTTATTGTGAGATTGTATTTGCTGTTAACTGTTATTGAAAATTGGAATGTTAGCATTTTGACAGCCAATCTTAACAGAGGCACTTGTCTCAGAAAAAAATTTCCTATATACCTTAATATTAAGGTATATAAGAAAAACAATTCTGATACAAGTGCATGTGAATCTTAAGTAGAAATTGAAGATAATTGAACATTGTGACTTGGATGGAGAGTTGTCTCATTGGCACTCATATCACATCTTCTTATATCTATTGAGGTCTTTCCACTGGTGATATGAAGGTCACGTATTTGCAGAAGGATTCCAGTAACATACATCTAATAAACATATAAAAATCAGTCGGGTCAAGGACCATTCCAGTATACATGATTATTATTCTTTATAATAAATTCCATTGTCTGTGAAAATGTCTTTAAATATATAATTATATTGTACAAATTAAATTTGTACAAAAATTCATGCAAATTATAGTTTGTATTTTGACTTTGTACACATTTTTCTAACAAATTATAATTTATGTTTGGACTTTGTACACATTTGTGCTTTTTTTTTTTTTTTATATCAAAATTGCTTTTCAGGAAAAAGTGCTCTAAATATCAAATAAATATAATGTGTCACTGGCTTCATTTTCTTGAAAAAAAGCCCAAAAATTGATCAATCGAATTCCCAGGATTTTTGTTTTAATTATGATCCTCATCAGATATTTTCATTTTTGTTATTAAAATTTAATGTACATGTACACAGGGGGTACAAAGAACAGTATCCTCATACATACGAAATATGCAAATTCAGACATTTATTAATATCACAAAAAAGGAAAACATATGGCTAGGGATGCCTGGATTGGTCGATTTTTTTTAAGCGTGACATGTGAAAGTCGAAAATAATAAAGCGCAAAAACTGGAAACAAATTCCAGCGGGACACGGGAAATTACTATTATGGCAACGAAAAGCTTGATACGGGATTCTAACTTAACAATAAGCCCCCCCCCCCCCCCATGAGACCCCTATGATTTGTACAAACAAATGTAAAAGATGTACTTTGTACAAAAAACCCATGTACATTCAAAATTGAAAAACTTAAAACTGAACAAAAGTACTAGTTCCTGTTTTTGTTTAAGGAATATTTATATATGTATATATATGTAAGTCTCTGTTAAGGCCTGGCTATGTCCATACAACCAGTTATCTAGTAAGATCTAATGTATTGGTCCTGGACCGGACTGATTTTAAGATTTCATTTACTGTTATCTGTTATTATCACTTTTCAATTCCTTGTTATCTGTTTTAAGCCAAATCAATTTACTGTTTTGCTGTTATTGGAACCCCCCTTGTCCCTCCTCTTCTCTGTATGACTTTTTAAAAATGATGGCCACTATAATTGTGACTTTTACGCGGAGATTCTGTTTCAGTATGGGTAGTTTCGGGTAGCTGAATTTAAGTCTTAAGAGGGCATTGTATAAATTTAAACTAATTAAAATCTATAAATTATTACTTCATTGCACTTGATAGATCTAAGTCACTTGTACCTTTACTTTATAATTAATCACATTTTACGGCTTAACTCAGAAGAGACCCCGACTAAATTCCATTCAATTAGCAAAATGAGCAACTCTTTAAATTCTGTTGTTTTCGTTAAATAATCAAGAATTCTCTAAATATACTGACGAGATATATACCCACTGAAATTTACCTTGAATAAATAAAATATTAACAGCAATAATTGATTTTTCCTATAGGTATACAGACATTTAAGTTTGACATAAGAAATTTAACACAAAAAAATACGACAAAAGGGATGATTTTTCTGTCCATATTGTTTATTCCCCTCTGGTATTGTTCCCATGGCACCATTGGTTTGATATTTTTTTCTGCTTTGTGTCAATATGTTAAGCTTTTCCAAATGATTTTTTATAGTTGTGCTGTAACACCGTTGTCCCAGGTTTTGGGAGGGTGGAGCGCTTACAAACATGTTTACACGGGAAACTCCACACATAAATTTTCGACAAAAGAGACCACTTTCACTCACTATTGTTATTTCTCCTTTTTGTCCCCAGCGTAACGCGTTGCGGGATTCAAGGCAATCAGGGTATTCCTTTGTGTGTCCGTCCGTCCGTTTGGTCTTATTTGGATGGTGATGATCCTTTGGCACCATCTTACGGTGTTTTTTCTATATCCTACTATTGCGAAAGTTGAATCATTTTGATAGAAATATTTTTGGGGCGGATTTGTTCCGCATTTTGAAAATACAGCAGATTTTTTTCAAAGATTTTGGAGTAGAATTTAAATTATTGTTAATTACATTCACGGCACGATATCAGACCTTTCACGATCCGATCGTACGGATTGACAATCGTTAGGTATTCTTTAACGATCATTTTTCTCGATAAATCAAATGGAAAAGTGCATATCGATCATTTCGGGACTCAAAAGATTGTACATAATGATAGAAAACTTATATATTAAAAAACACACCTAGAGAAAATGATATGATCTCTGTATAATCGTTTTTGTTTTATACCTGAAGTCAAATCCACAAATAGTGCTTAATATCGACCTGGATAATTGTCTTCTTCATAAAGAGAAGAAAGGGAATATATTTAACTAGAGTTATTTCAATTAATAATTACGGAAATATTAGTAAATTTTCACACTGCATTTGTATCACTATATTGAAAAAAAAGTTTTGATTAGAAAATAATTATAGATATGAAGAAATAGCAGAATTAAAACATGCACTAAAGACTGTGATTAGTTTTTTACTATGTATTTTTTACTATTTTTTGTATAATCTTAAAAATTACTTGCTGAGAAAGTCTCAGGTAACAAACGCTGTTCTATGCCATGACCAGAAAGTTCAGTGCTGTAATATATGTCGTTTAGAACTAAATGGTTGGTAAATTTCCTCTCATTTAGCACCTTTCTTAAAGTTTTGTTTGTTTACATCTGCTCTGCGTTAAAAGTAATCTTGGTATTTAGAATGTTCGCCTTATTTTTTGGTTCTGTGTGTAGAATTCATTCTGATTTAAGGTCTTCTCAAAATTTAATTGAGCATGGTTATATAACATATTTACGATACTAAAACTAGATGCTGTAAAGAGCATGCGTCGCTCACCTATAAGTCTATTTGCATCTTTAATATTGAACACTACTGTTTACTGTTTCTTATTTTGCCAAAAAAAACAACCAAAAAGAACAAAACCCGTCAGTCGACTGAAGAATTTGACAAATGGATTTATTTGTAGATCTTGTCTTGCTGGTCACTTCTGATTTTGAATGGCTTTATCTATTGTAGGGTTTTAAGACTTTAGGCAAAAACGCCAAAAGTATTATAAAAAAATGTAATCAAAGGGCAATAGTTCTTCCATTGACGATTATCACATATTTTCATGTATTAACCTTCGGACAAAAATTTAGAAAATATATTTTTTTTGGTTATAATTATATCTTTGCATTTTGTGACTGATTCTGTCAGACAAATATGCTTATTTAGGATCAGAAATATGTCCAATTTGAAAGCATGCCTAGTTTAAAATTTTTACCAAAAAATAATAATTATCTCCTTATATTTGTGAACAGTCACGGTAATTTCTTCGGGAAAATGATACATTTACTACGGTGAAGTGCTTACTCCCATTCTCCTTGATAAGTCTTTTTGTGACTTTTCTCTTAAGGTATTATAGTATTATTACCCAGTTTTATAAATCGCTGATTCATTAAAATCCAATAGGTGTTTGCACTTAGTTGTATCCAGATTGAGTACATGAACTCATTTATCAAAGTATCTGTCACGGTAAAAAAAATAAAAGTTATTTCATCTATTGATGTAACAAGTGTCTCAATTATAAAAAACATATTTGCTTTTGCACTGTACTTTAATCAGTGTAATTGAGAGGGATATATTCTTATTGTGCATCTAAACTTGCATTTCACAAAGTCATTCAATTAATTTTAAAACAGTCAATTGAAACATCATATTCACCATGTTCACAAAATAAGACAAAAATGAGCAGAACAAATTTCCTTTACAGCGCTTAGGTTACATTGAAGAGCAATAAACACATCTGAAAGCATCCTTCGAACTACCTTCGATCTGCACACAATCGGATATTAAACCTGATTGGGGTTCTATAATACCTTAAATTACCAAAGCACGTTTCAATGTCTTAAAGCTTTGTTAGTAGCATTAAAACATTAAAATATCACATCTTAGAGCGTCAATTAAAAACTACAACCTCAGTTTTTAAATACTGTTGACAAAACATACACTCACACACACAAACACGTACTACGCCAATCCTTCCCACACTCGTATATAGAAAACGAACTACCGTATTGATGCTTACCGGTACAACTTTAGACAAAATAATTATGATAAACAACCAACGACATCCACTTATCTATAACCAAAAGCTTGTGATTTGGAAAGGGCAAATTAGTATCAAGAGTCTTTTTGTTGTGAGGATTTTTTCATTAGTTTTTATTAGCTTTGGACTAGCTGTCTGTAACTGCTAGTACCCTCAGATCTGTACTTTAAGTCTCTTAGTTATTGGGATTTATAAGTACTCTGCCACACTCACTATGTTTTCTTTTTGTAAGATGTATTGCTATTTGTATTCATCTGATGAGTTAAGTCTTTTTTAACTGATCAGTATAGTTTATTCTTATGTTGTTCTTTTACACCACTGACCCAGGTTAGGGGAGGAATGGCGCCTTAAAACTAGTTTTACCCCACTGCATCCATTGTATGTCCCAAGTCCGGGGCCTGTAATTGAGTGGTTGTCGTTTATTGCTGTTTCTCAGACTTATTTTCTTTGATTGTTTTATATAGTTTCTTTTCTTTTTATTATACCGTTGCACTATTGTCCCAGGTAAGGGGTTGCCGCCAACAAAATTAACCCTGTCACATTTTGTAGGTGACCTATAGTTTTTAATATTTGTGTCATTGGGTCTCTTGTAAAGAGTTGTTTAATTGGCAATCATACCACATCTTCTTATTTCATATTAATAATGTGGCAGGTTTAAACATGTTTGTAAGAGCACATCCCCCTTCTTTTAAACCTGTGTGAATATGTAACACAGCACAACGTGTAGTTGAAAAGGGATTGACTCATCAGATCGCAATATCACTTTTAGAAGTTGACACTGTCTACAGCTTACAATATACATTGTACAAATATGAAGAAAACAATTCTTTGAATAACTATATTTGGCACTATTGTGAATGGGTTGTTTACGTAAACTAGTGACAATTGATAAGTTTCCGCCGCATCTTATTTATTATTCACTTCCAACAGCTTTTTGTTTTATTGAGGATAAACTTGACTACTTTTTATGTAAAGCTTGTCAGCTTCTGGTTCCACAATGAACTGACTGACTGAGTTGTCAAACATATCTTGCAGGTATCTGTTATTAAAGGCAGCGCGTTTGAACAATATAATTAAAATGATTTTAGAGTGATGTTTGAAATAAAATCAATTGAATTAATTCCGACTTCAATGTGCAAGAAAAGCGATCGTGTAAAATTAACACGGATTGTCGTTGTATTATTAATAGCGGATGTAATTAGAAAGTCAATTAAGAGTAATTTCTTTGAATTAATGTAAATGTATTTTTTAAATTTACGATTTTGAGTAGAAACAAGATTTAATAAAAGAGTGAAAGCTGCAGAATTAAAACGTGATGAATATAACTTAAGCTTAGGAAAAGAGAACATTATTTAGTTGACTGCATTTTACTCATAACATGTGCGATTCATTCTCTTTTTTCTTCACCCATTACTAAACCGAACCAACTTATTGCGTTATAATGAGAATGAAATACGCCTTTAACTAATACTGTGCGTGCGGGTTTCATTTATGTTCACGTTTGAACGTGGGCAATGAGAATTAATTACATGTAAGTGACGGTGTAATTTTCTTCGTGTTAATATTATCAGTTTAAAACAGTTAATGCCCTCTGAAAAGGTTAGACTATCCAACATATATTTGGTTGAAGTTGAAGAAGCGGTGATGGAAGCAATAGATTGGAAAAAATCAAGTTAAATATCGACACCGTGCTCTTATATGTTTTATAAAACATCTAGGTGTAGTCTTCATTTTAGCATTGTTACTAGTTTTCGAGTCTTGGTATTGTATTGAATATTCGTTGCATTGGAGCTTCAGTTTTTTTTGTTTTGGTTTGCTCGTTTGTGTGAGTAAAAGTTTATCGAAACTACCCTTTGTTCTTTTTTTTAGCAATTGAAAGTTATATGTACTGTAGTCTCTGTTCTTTTTCTGAATTAAATATAAAAAAGAAGATGTGGTATGATTGCCAATGAGACAACTATCCACAAAAGACCAAAATGACACAAACATTAACAACTGTAGGTCACCGTACGGCCTTCGACAATGAGCAAAGCCCATACCGCATAGTCAGCTATAAAAGTCCCCGATAAGACAATGTAAAACAATTCAAACGAGAAAACTAACGGGCTCATTTATGTAAAAAAAATGAACGAAAAACAAATATGTAACACATAAACAAAAGACAACCACTGAATTACAGGCTCCTGACTTGGGACAGACACGTACATAAATAATGTGGCGGGGTTAAAAATGTTAGAGGGATCCCAACCCTCCCCCTAACCTAGGACAGTGGTATAACAGTACAACATAAGAACGAACTATAAAAATCATTTGTAGCAGGATTTACTCATCAGATAGACAAAAAATACAAGTGAACGTGGCCGGGTACTTATACATCCCGACAGGTTATTTAAACTAGTTTTGTTCCTTTTTTTTTTGGGGGGGGGAGTGAAAGGTTATAGACTCTATTTTTTTTTCTTCTGAGTTAAAAAGTATAGATACAAGTCTTTCTGCATTTTGATTGATAAATATCTGTTCGTTTTGTCATTTTTTGTTAGTGTTCGACTTCAATTGTAGTGCTGTGTTTTCATTGTCATTATTATTCAAACTGCTCTACTCAATTATTTGCATTATCAAACATAAATGCATTCGAAGTGACAGTGTTCATAAGACAATTAAAATCAATAGAAAATAAAACAAGAGGCTCATACTAGTAGTACAACAATGAAACAGAAAACTTGGACAACTGAGCCTCGAAAAACCTCTTTTCAAATGATTAAATTTTATGTTCTCACCAATCAAAACCAAGCTCCACAGTCAATTTGAAACTACGACAACTTAAGGGCCGATGTGAATCAGATATGGATATTAAGAAATACAAAAAATGGAGAGAAAAAACCTAAACCAAGATATATACACTTACAAACATGGGAGTCAAAGAAAAAATTCATTACTGTAGACACAAACTTGGAAGTAAGTTGTTTCAAAACATCATACGCCCAGGTACTAACTCACAAATATTTGAGTAAATTATCCAGTTCCAGGTACATTCAAGTAAATATGGGGGGGGGGGGGGGGGGCGAAACAACCAGAGACGAGGTAGCGGGGATGAAAACAAAATAATCATAAATAAACAACCTAAACAATTGCAGGTAATATCACAAACACTTAGAGTAAGTAAACATTAGTAAAACACTTACAATTAAACATGAGGTAAAACAACCTAAGTAAAAGACCTTCACCCATTTATGTATATCCTAACTGCACAGAGAAAACTGGTTCTAAAAGTATCTAAAAGTAAAATAAAAAAAACATGCTGAACTCCGGGGAAATTTCAAAAACGAGAGTCTCTATTCAAATGGCAAAATCAAAAGTCCAAACACATCAAACGAATGGATAACAACTGTCATACTCCTGACTTGGTACAGGCATTTTCCTAAATAAAATGGTGGATTGAATCTGGTTTTATAGCTAGCTAAACATCTCACTCGTACGACAGTCGCATCAAATTCCATGTGTTAACAAATCAAACAGTCTAATAGAAATGTCACAAATAGGGATACAACAGTCAACATTGTGTTATAATCTAAATAACTATACAACAAACAAATTTGTAACAAAGAAGCACAAAATGGCATATAGACAATGAACATTAGCCAAAATGAAGACAGGAATACAAACAATTACAATAGCACATTAACAGAATGACGGTCGGGATGTACAAGTACAGAGCCACGTCATCTGTATCAAAGAGAAACAAAAAGGCATATTGACAAAGCAAATAAGCAAAAGAGAAAGACAAGAATACACAAATTTACAATAGCATAATAACACAATGACGGGATGTACACGTACAGAGCCACGTCATATATGAAGCAAAGAAACACAAAAATGCATATAGACATAGCACATTAGCAAATACGAAAGACAAGAATATAAATATTATCATAGAACAATAACACAATGACGGAATGTATAAGTGCAGAGTCACGTCAAATGAATATCACCAAAGACAGACAAAACAGTCAAATTAATCAATGCATTTTAAAAGTTATTTAAGTAAATGCAACCGACGCTATAACTCATTTGTCCTTTCATCAAGATTAAATGCAGAGCAGATCTATTATTTTGGCCATTAGACGGCCATCTGTGACCATATCAATGTAAATGATACTTAATAGTCATTAAAAGGTATACTACGACTAGTACAATATAATTTAATACCTTAATTATGGAACATTTTCAAATCCATAATTTACAAAATATTTCCGTCTTTGAAGTTAATCAAGTGTGTAAATATGATTAGTGCATGAAAAGGAAAACTGGTGTCAGATGGGAATTATTAGTCGAGATTATCGACATTGAGTGTTTAATCAATGGCCTTTTTAAAAAAAAATGAAAGTGCTATTCATATTGTGTGAGAGAAGTTGATTCCTACCTGTTCAAAAGAGTAGCAAATTCCTCTGGTCTCTTTTCCTCGAGCCGTAAAATCGAAGTAAATTACTCCAATTTCTATCTTTGCCATAAAGGGAAAACCGTTACCCAAATATCTCTCCCTAGTGCCATATAAGAGATAGAAATTCCCGCAATATCTTTCCCTCGTACCATATAAGAGAATCCCAATCTCCAACTCTCTTTTCCTCATACCATAGAAGAGAAGCAAGTTACCCATATCTTCCATAAAAGTGACAGACACTCCAAATGTACTTCTCACTTGCCTTTGAAGAGATGCAGATTTCCGCCTCCTCCTCGCTCGTGCAACAAAAAAAGAAAGGAAGAATCTACCTCCTTCTTGCAACATAAGCAAAGCTGACATGACTTTAATATTTCTCATTTTGTCTTTAATATGCCTGTCTGTTTGTTTGGTTTGTTTTTGTTTTGTATTGGTTTGTTCATTTAGTAACAATCTTATTGTTTGGATTTTAAACTAATAAAATTCGTATTCTTATTAATCTTATGCTGTTATTGTCATGTTTAGGTTGAAGTTTGTGTTTAAGTATTAAAAGTCTCCATTTGTTTTTCCTGGCGTTTGTGTGCAAAAAAGCGAGAATCAATTAAAGATTTTCTTGACATATAGCAAAATGATTCTCTGTTTAATTTGGATCTCGGGTATTGTGGGACTCTATAGAAGCTTATAACATCTGATAGACGTATACTAAGGACATGTACAGTTCGATACTATACTCAACTAAATAGTGGATTCAATTTTATGTCAGTGGTAGTATCTATGAATAAGTAAGATTGTGATACATATAAGTTCTAACGTATAAACACATAGTAGTTGTGTAGGATTTGCAGGATCGCGTGACATCAATCTTACCATTCCCACAAATAGAACAAATATAGCTCTTAATGTGACTGAATGCGTACTCCTTTGATCTTTTATTGAGATGCAGCATGCTTGGTTATACACTTTTGGTTATCTCCCTTTTGATAAAGATGTAACTAAGACATTGATTTCCCTAGACATTCTCTCAAACAGTCTATTTATAGTTAAGATAACGAACAACAAAACCGATACACGACGATCAACGAGACTATCTTTTTTAAAATTATTAGAAGGCAAACAATCAACAAGATTATCCTTTTCATATTCCAGCAAGCAAACAATCAACAAGATTATCCTTCTCATATTTCAGCAAGCAAACAATCAACAAACCTATTGTAAAATATAATGAATTCCTATAATTTGCAAAATATATTAGCCGTGTGTTATACGTTAACTTAATCTCGCTAACCAGAGGACTTTTTGGACACTGGGCACCCTACTTTATCAACAGTAAATGGCCAACAGATCTAGCAGCCATTCGACGTTTACAGCTTTCATTAGAATGCGTCATATAATCGGATCTTAATTTGGTTCTCAGAAGCATCACACAGAGTGTTACTACAGCAGTAGTTCAAGAACTGACCTTCCAGTGCACTGCAGTTAATGTCTTTTGATGATAGATGTGCAGCGTTGCTCAGGCTGTTGTATTTTGTATAGTGTTTTGTTAGTTCATTATTTCTTATTGTAAGGACGATGTTGTGCTGACATATTTAAAAATTACCTGTTTTCAAAACTTTTCAATTTTTGAAATAGTAAGGCTTTTCTACCTCCCCATTAGATTACCTTAGCTGTATTTGGCAAACCGTATTTAGGAATATTGGTTCCCAATTTTCTACAGCTTCCTTCTTTATTTGGCCTTTTTGACTTTTGGATTTGAGCGTCACGGATGAGTCTTGTGTAGACGAAACGTGTGTCTAGCGTAAACACAGAATTTCATCCTAGTATCTATGATGAGTTTGTTGTATTTTTGATAGATATATATCATTTTGTTGGTTTACCCTTTGGGATCTTTAAATATTTTAGCAAATATGTGTGTTGAAGCCCCGATTGAAGCCCTTTGTGAAAACAACAACAAATAATGTGTTTTAACTTGACTTATTACACTGATTTGTGTCAAGACGATGTTTTCTAAATCACAGTTATCTCCCTTCATTGTCATTTAGTGTTTATTCTTTAATTGCAGTGCAATATTGATCGCGGAATATCTGTAATTGTAGCATATTCGTGTTGTGCAAAGTTATGTAGATCAGTGAGAATCTATCAGGGAACTCATTAGCACTATTTATGCAAGATGCGATGAACTCATGAAGCAGACAATTAAATGTTTGAGTGAGGTATCTCCGATGTTTTCAAGTACTATATCTTCCATTGTTTTCTGTTTATGAGAGGTTTCTCATTTCTTATATGAAGATTGTAATATATTCCCTGTAAAGCACGTCAACTTCATAAGTTGAAACCATAGATCATTCACGATAGTTTTGAAGATTCCCATGTGTATGCATTTCCCCCTGCGACGACTATTCGTTTCATATCGTTAAGAAACAATTGGATGAAAGGGACATGGTTTATAAAGATTTATACATTTCTGCATTTTGTTTTTACAATTGTACAAGAATGCATTTGAAATGTTTAACTATATATTACCGTGAAATGCCAAGTCACCTGATTTCCATTTTACTATTCATGAGTATCGCCTATATGTAAACGTTAACTGCGTTCTGTTGGCCTTGGACGTGAAATACCACGACGGAGCTGCATGTCAAATCAGTGAACAACAACTGTACACGGGGTCATGTAAATCCACACCTAATTGCAATACAATAGATCGACAGTTTTTGATATTGTCTGGATTCCTGGATAAACTTCGTTATGTATCATATATATACTGTACCGTATCTTCAGTAAAATCAAAGCGCGAAAGCGCTGTAAAGGCAGTTAATTACAGGTTGTGTGTATTTCTAGTCCAGTTATATCATTATCTTCCATAGAACAGAGGTGGTTTGTAGAATTTAAGATTTAGAGTTCTTTTGTACCTAGTTCACCTATATCTATAGTCTACTGTTTACAGTATATTTTCTGTGCCTCGCCATGAAATGCATTTTTAGCCATGGCCTTGTCAGTTTGCTTTAAATTTATGAGTTTGACTGTCCCTTTGGTGTCTTTCGTCCCTCTTCTTTAGACATATAAGAACTTTTCTTTTTCAATATAAATAGACTATTTTTAATTATTGATTGTATACGCATATTCTATGACTCCCATAAAAAATAGTTCACAAAGATTGACTAGTCTCTGTACTGTGTGTATAGCAAGAACATCAAGTAACATAATGGTAAATGTACATAGTAACATGTCAACTTTTTTGATGACCATACCTGCCAACTGTCAGTATTTGCAGAGTATTTCCCCCATCGAGCTCGAGGCCGAGGCTCCCAAATGGAAATTTTGTAAGAGCAATTTTGTCGACTATTTAAAGAAAACAATTAATTCAACAATGGCTATAAGCTTGTTAATGCAAGAAGAAGCCAAAAACCACATTAGAATATATTTGAAGGGAATCCATGACAATCGCCCCATTAGCAAATAGCCCCACTTTTTACTAACTCGCCCCACTTTAAAAAAAAAACCTGCCCCAACCTGGATTACCAAATCGACCCACTTGTGAACTGTGTTAAATCCCGTTAATATTACTCCTGCCAACTCACCCCACCTAATAGAAAACGATAATATCTAGATAAATATATTATTAACCAGGAAGAATTTAGTAATGCCAACTCGCCCCACTTATGTAAAAAGATGTGATCCCGTTGTATATAAGTTAAATTCTGTTAATATTACTCCTGCCAACTGGTCCCACCTAATGGAAATCGGTAAAATCTAGATAAATATATTATTAACCAGGATGAATTTAGTAATGCCAACTCGCCCCACGTATGGAAAAAGATGTTATCCCATTGAATATAAGTTCAATTCCTTATATTGCATTATGATACAATTAACAGGTTTCTTTTCAATTGTTATGCAAATAACTAAGCTTCAAAACTTACATTTATTCTTAGAATTATAATTTCAGTATATATCAATAATAGTAATTAAATTAATTTTCGGTTTGTTTGTATTCTGTGTAGATTAGTTTTCATTAAAGTGGTGCAAGTTTTTATTTTTAATTATTTATATATATATTAATCTAAAATTACCGTTTTTTTTATAAGAAGGGCGAGTTGGCAGGAGTAATATTAAACAGGGTTCTCGCTAAGGCAAGTCCATGAGTCCTGGACTCATCAAAATCTGTCTGGACTCACCATTTTCAAAACTGGTGAGTCCACAAATACATCAATATTGAAATATTTTGTATAAACTGAACACAGTTACCATGACTCACCCTGGCCAAAAATGACGAGTCCCTGGACTCGCCTTCAAAAATCCTTAGCGAGAACCCTGATTTAACATGATTTAACCAATTTCACATGTGGGGCGAGTTGGCAGGAGTAATATCAAACATGATTTAACCAATTTCACATGTGGGGCGATTTGATAAATCAGTTTGTGGTGTTTTTTTAAAAAGTGGGGCTATTAGCCAGTGGGGCGACTTGTCCTGCTTCCATTTGAAGGCCCCCTTGAAGGTTTTGTATGACTATATGAACCATCTTTCACGTAAAACCCCCATGTGCATTTTGAAAAGTTGGCAGATATGTTTCTAACTCCAGGCAAAATCTACCGGTATGAATGAAAAAGAAGTTTTCAATTAAGGCTCTGTGGCCATAACAACTGTCTCATTAGCATTTTAACCACTTCCCATATTTGCAATTAAAACAATAGAAGAAAATTATTCAACGCAAAAACAAAACTTACTTGTAAATATGAAATTCTCTTTACGGTTTGAGTTTTTCTCATTGTTTGAGATTGTACAGTAGTACCTGTAATTGCTTATAAATAAAATTGAGAATGGAAATTGGGAATGTGTCAAAGAGACAACAACCCGACCAAATAAAAAACAACAGCAGAAGGTCACCAACAGGTCTTCAATGTAGCGAGAAATTCCCGCACCCGGAGGCGTCCTTCAGCTGGCCCCTAAACAAATATATACTAGTTCAGTGATAATGAACGCCATACTAATTTCCAAATTGTACACAAGAAACTAATATAAAAATAATACAAGACTAACAAAGGCCAGAGGCTCCTGACTTGGGACAGGCCGCAAAAATGTGGCGGGGTTAAACATGTTTGTGAGATCTCAACCCTCCCCCTATACCTATTTCTTATTCACTTTTGCTTGATAAACTCACTAAATATCATATACATTGTACCACATCTCCTTATTTTTATATGCATTCCAATAACATGAACAATTGTAATTCATTTCTATATACCAAAGCAAAATGAACTGCACCACTTTCATTCACTAGTATGCATCTTTTGGAAAAAAAAAAGTTCTTAGATGACACAATTAATATAATATATATTTATTGATAAAAAAATAAAATTTAGTATACAACTCTTTAACAGGTATAAAAAAAAGCACAGCTGTGTCATAAATTGTGAAATCTGTGCTGAAAACATAGACATTGATGGTATTTGAGTAATTCCATATGCGAAGCTCAACATTAGCTCGTCAGTTGGTGGTGGACAGTTATAGTTCCTTTCTGCAGGCTAGGATGAATGACTTTTCAGGAAAACCAATTTCACAAATCAAAACTTTCCTCTAGATTTCTCCTACAATATTCATCCAGTTTAGTTCTTTTGTTTGAATTGGACACCGTCCTGATTTTTAATTTTGCAAACCATTCAGTCTCTTGCTTGCAAATGGTGCATGAGAATAGGATGGGTATGGCAGTAGACAAGTCTCTTTAAAGTGGGTTTGTGCCCTGAAAAAAAGTTTTATAACTTAAGTCAAGGATTTGTATAGTTAGCTAACTATACAAATCCTTGCTTAAGTTTAATTGAAACTTGTGCAACACATATACCTAAATAACTATATAACATAGAAGAGAGCATCATTCGTGTCAATGTTTTGTTCCTGTTTACATTGTCATTGATATTTTTTCAGAAAGCCTGAGGCATAGCTCATGAATTCCTGTCATAAGACATTACATCCTAAATTAACATAATTACTGCTAGAATAATTATCAGTATGATATACGTACACTATCATTGTACAGCCCAAGTCTTCAGTATATATAATTGTTGCATTCATTCACTCCTGTGTTCAGTCGTTCAAAAATATTTAAACATCAACAAATGAACTTTAATAAGGACAAGAAAACACTAGAAAAGATACGTACATACAACCCGTGTTTAAGTGTATTTGAAAGAGAAATAAATCTGGTTAAACGATGTAAAAAGGAGAAATATATCTGGTTAAACGATGTATAAAGGAGGAAAAAATTGTAGATATTGCATTACGATGCGTTCTACCTAATAGCACGATGATATGTTTACATATTTAGACTTGACCCAGTATGACCCGTACCTTGTAGGTCACCGCCGTCGTTTAAACACTTGACTACAGTCGTGTATAAGCTAGACAATAAAAAGCTTAAGCCTGTACTATTTGTGTGAAGTAAATGTGTTTGTTCTGTACATTTAAATTGTTTTACCTGATAGCAAGGACGTATATCTATCCGTTTCCTTCTCAATTCACTTTGTCAAATTCTTCGAGCTTCTTCAAAACATACGTATTACTGCGCCCGGAAGTGAAAAAAATATGAGAAATCCTCGTAAAATAATGCTATTTTCAATTTTGTGGAATCCATTTTGTTATATTAATTATACAAAGATAAAAAAAAGTTACGATTAATTATGAATTTGCATATCATTATACGGAACGTTTATGGACTATTTTTTAAGTCGGTCATTTTGGCGGGAAATCATGTACACATACACACGTAGATTGGCTGGTACCCGATTGTAATGTTACACATCAAATATATCAAATAACTAATACCCGGAACGTAGTACCGGGAACCAGGATAATACGTAGACAACATGCATAACTAATACCGAAATTGAAAACGCTTTACGGTTTCTCGTTCATAAACCGAATTCCGCTTTGAATTATAGAAGATGCAATATTAATCATGTTCAGTCGACTTTTCATTGTTATATCAACGTCTGAACTAATTAAAGAATCTTTATATGTCAGATAACACTTGAAATTGACCCGACCTCTTTCCTCACGGAATATACAAATAATGATAGTTTGTAGTCAGGTTGACTGCTTATAATGCAAAATACACACTAATAACAAGTTCTATAAAACGAACAATACACACTGATCGTTTCTTTAGTCCCCAATGTAAATGAAAGAAACAAAAACCATATCATACCATAAAAAGAAGAGGAGAAATTCGAACATTTCCGGATCTATTTCTGGCCAAAAGACCCCCACCATATTTATCTATTCATAGATTGAGTATGAAAAGATGAACCTCATGACTTAAAAGTCAGGCCTTAAAGCACTGCCTTTAAAAACTGTCACTAATAACATATTTTTCAAAATTTATATAAACCGATGAATACATCTCTCTAAAGAGTGAACATTTTATAATTTTACATCTTGTTTTAGTCAGATTTTTTGGATTACGGGTTCAAGTCAAATTGCCAGGCAACTTTTGAAAACGTCAAATCGGTACCTGACTCAGGTACCTGACACTAGAACAGTAACTACTTGAAGACGCACTAAGAGATTTAAATAAAAACTAAATACACATAAATATATGAATTGGTTAGCGAGAAATAATGATTCAATAACATTTGAATACTCAAAAATTGTTTGTATATCAAAAAATTAGTTATATTATTCAATGTTTAAAGCGACATTTTTTTATAAGTTATTATAATAAAGAAGATGTGGTAAGATTGCCAATAAGACAACTCTCCACAAACGGACCAAACGACACAGAAATTAACAACTATATATATTTAGGTCAGCGTAAGGGCTCCAACAATGAACAAAGCCCATTTCGCATAGTCAGCTATAAAAAGGCCCCGAAATGAAATATGTATTAGTATGAAACTATAAAGTACATACTCTTAAAGTACCACTAATAATGTCTTTAAATGCTAAATACATTGACTCCCATTATATTTCATTTAAATGTTAGAATTTGTACTTTTTTGTACTTTTGTAATTTCATTTTAATGAAATTGAAGATACGTGTATCTCAATTGACAATGTCATGCTATTATAATTAATCGAACAAATTGAATTCAAAATCTTAATAACAGGCATCATGCATTGAGACTTAATGAAATAAAACATCCCTATTTACGTTTTCATTTATTTATTGTAATTAATAATGTTCATTCAGTAAAACATGTAAATTAAAAATTGACAATCTTATTATTCCTATTTCTCATCCATTCATCTGTTTTAATTAAGAAAATTGTCAATATATTTCCCCAAATTATATAAGAGCATTACAACTATTGAAGGATTTAAAGCTCTGATCATGGAAAATGTCTGAAATTGAAAATGAAGATTGATCGTGACATTCATCCGGGTCATTTGTCGTCATGTTAATCTCGCAGGGACGAAACGTTGCTTCCTATAACACCAGAATGAGATTCTCCTCAAATTGGCTACTGCATATTCAGCATAAAGGTTATTGTACACATGTATCATGATTCAATAATAAAAGAAAGCTGTATTTTTTTTTTATTTCTTTGATTCACGTTGACAATCTTGTCCTTTATGATCTCCTTATTTTCCTTTCTCCTCTTCAGATTGCAACACTATAAAGAACCAAAGAAAATAATTTCAATTTGATAGTTTGTTTTATTGGATAACGTTCTGTGGAGAGATAAAATAATATTTACCTTTGAAACTATCCCTACAATGTATTATTCAGCATACAATCAGCTAATAGAATGGCGTGCCACCGAATACAAATAGCTAGTTTAAGGCATCCTGTTCTGTTTGTCTGGTGAAAGAAATTAGCAAGTGTAAAATCTTCGAGTTAATCACTAGTGTGCAAGTGGGTGTCATGCAAGAAAGTCAATTACCGTAAAGTTTATTTAACCATAATTCGAGGAGTACCAATTATCAGGTTGGTACTGGAATTTTTACTGTAAAACGCTAAATCTATGACTTAATTGTAGCATCTCTGACTACAAACGGATGCACGCAACGTTGATTATTAAAGAAAAGGTCTATTTCGTATGTTACAGTTATCTTTAAGGAAAAACGCTATTTTCTCCGTGTAGGTTTGAAGCCAAAATAATATGCACAGCATCTTTTGAACAATAATTGAGAAAAGAAAGGATGAACAGAAAAATGAAAATATTCGTTGCATCAATGGTCTTACAATAACATTGCATTGTCAATGAACTGAAATTCAGATACTCTCAAATACACTTTGGGGATGACATGTACAATTTGGTAAGGGTCGCAAGTGTTGGACTTACAGTCACAGAGTGAACCATCTGCATAGTAACAAGAGCTTCAGAATTGGTAAGTTTAAAATGATACAAATGGCTGTTAATTTCCAGTCCATAAAATTATAAAATGGTAATATAACTCAGTGTTATTCCCTCTCTCAAAGACAACCGTATACAGGTTTGACTGTTCCATCTTTGTGCTCTTTTATTGTTATACTCTAAAATTTAAGTTAGGTTTTCCTGTGATTTTGAGATAAACAGCAATAAAACATAATACCCTTCATTCGCTTTGTTAAATGTGTGGTAATTTTATATCGTGCAATATAATACGCTAAAATTGTTTTTCTTTTTTTACTTCTATATTCTGAGCGATTCTTTTTGACGCCAACATGGGCAGATGTTTTGGGGCAAAAATCCTTGACTTGTTATTTTAGAGATTTTTTCTATGCCCAATGGTCATAATTATGCCAAACGTAGGTCATAAAGTATTACAAATATAAATACTCAATATCAAACAATAATAATCAAAATATCTGCTCATTTTTTTACATAGGCAAACAAGGTTATTTTGTTTCTTTAATTTTAAGATAAAGGGTGGCAATGAGTTCAACAGTACACCAACAAGAACAATATTAATAATCTACTACCTTATGAAAGTAAGGAATTATAATATTTAGTATGATTGTCAGTGAGATATTTATCAAACTATCATCAAAGACAAAAGAACGATAATGGTAATAACTAAAAGTCACCACCGTACAGCCTTTAACCATGTCTAAATCCCATATTGTATAGTAAGCCTAAAGAGTGTACGGCATAATAAAAGAAGAAACAATTCAAAAGAAAAAAAGTCAAAATCCGATTAATGTTAAACAAAAGAATGGAAACGATGACGGGCAACAACCAACCGCAACCAATGAGTAGCTGGCCCTTACTTTAGAATGGCAAATATATATAATATGGCAGATTTAAATGGATGTTTCGGGCCCAAGCCCCTAAACAAAAAGACATAACACAAGTTACCAATCTTACAGTACTCGAAGTTTCCTAAAGCTAGTTCAAAGCCAATTTCAACATATAAATAAACCATGTTTTCCAAAAATAAAATATCAATCAGTTCACATCCAATGATTTAAGTGTACAGCCATGATGAACAGTCTGAGAAAAAAACCCAAACAACGACCTTGTGCCATGCCTTAATATAGGCAGGATGTAAGATAATTTGTCCTTATTACTGTATGGCAATATCTATTTAATTATGTTTTAATTTATTAGTGCATATCATAGGAAATCAATATTCAAAGATATTACTGCAAGAAAATGCTGCGGTCTTGTGTAGGTAACCTTTTAGAATAAGTTTATTCAAATCATCAACATCTTTACATGTTCGTTTCCAAATTTACGGGGTCATGCTGTCAACCAAGTTAAATGAAAAATGAAAAGCGAGTAATTTATCATCAAAAGAGTATTTTACACTCCATAAATAATTCATTTCATTCCGTTATTTTATTATATAATTTGACAATCAGGTTCTTTAATTGAAGTCATTGAACTAGAGTAAAGTACAGAAATATTGCAACACTTGCTAGAAACCAAAATATAAAGATATTTGGTTAGGTTACAGAGGTATGCACTTGTCCACAAGAGACCTAAGCTGAGATGTGGTAATGATAAGATTGTCTCCATTTTATTATCTGTCGAGCTCACGGCCTTGGATTTAAAAGAATCTAAAAATTTCATTCTTTACAACTTCCGTGTAGTTAATATGTCAGATGTCCTTTACTTGCAAAAGTCTAAGGTTTAAGAAAACCTCAAATGGTAAAAATGTTTCTCTACACAATTATATCGTCAAATCATTTAGTTATACTAACAAATATGTAATCTTTTACGGTATAATTACCCTCTGGATTAGCTTATTGACTCTCAAATTGAGAAGATTCCTTTAGAAAAATTGTCAATAATGAATACATTCATGCTAATCAAAATATACACAGATTTATGTTAAACAATGACAATTTTACTCAATAATAGTTGTATTAAATCGATAGAAGATTGGGTTACAAAAATCACCGTTATTTCCGTAGCATTTTCCAACTGTTTGTATTTGCTGATCTTCGAGAGGAAAGGAACTGAATTCTATGCTGATCCGAGACACATTCTCCGAAAATCAATATGTGAAGATGAAGGCGATTTTGACTGAGCGCATGGCTCATTACTATTTCCTTCGTATTGGATCCGACACGGAAAACTTTATCCTTATATGTGAGTATGTCTTTTAAAAATTATTCCAATACTAGTAATTTATCTATTTTCAAGCAAGTATGAATTTAATTATCTCAGCTTCATGTGTGAAATTGATTAGGGACAAAATAAAACCTACGACTGTTAATTTCATAGTATTTGTAACGGAACAGTTTTATGTATTTTTTCTTCATGATCATGGTAATTGACATTCCGTAAAAGATGAAGGCGACCGATTTATCAACAAATGTGTTTGATATGCCGACTATTGTGTTAATTGTTCTTGTTGTTTTTAAATATTTAATAAGGTAAGTGTCATTCCGAAAGACATCAAATTGAAGAAACGTGAATAATTTTGCTAGAGGTTTGTTTTATTAATTCATGATATGGTGCAATGTTGCACATTAAAACGTTAATTGCTTTCACGACAGCTGTTGAAGCATCTTCTACAGACGAGCATGGACCTAGAAGGAATTATACATTTTAAGTCGGAGGGAAGGATTTTCTTTTCGCATTAGTACACTAAGTTATTAAAAGGAAACAATAAAACACAAAACGTTATGTCGAATTCATATTTATAATAAATTAAGAACATACATACATTAAGCAATTTTCAATAAATGACGACAAAGAATTAGAATACTACATAGTATAATATACAATACAATAAACATATTCAAGTATCTGGTCTCTTAATGTGCACTTAAATGACCAAGCTATTTGATTAGCTTATAAATAAGATAATTCCGACTAAACACAGTGTAACATTACCATAATGAATACTGTCGATTTCCTATGTTCCCACAAAATCATTATTCACAGCTGTTGAATTTATTCAATGATTGAAGTTATTTTTATGATATGTACATATACAAGAGAGACATGCCTTCATCTTCATATAACTTCTATATATGGAAATGAACCTCTTTACATGTCCATATGTTACAGAAAGAAGATAATAGGAATCACAGACAACAAATAACAATTTCCTAGCATCGGATTAACGTCAATGTACAGATTGAGAAGTGTATAAGACCATTGACGAATGATGCGGAATTATGTAGTGGAATGGAAAACAAAAAGAAATATTCAAATTATTCTCTCCTTTTTCTCGTGGCATGGATTTACCTTGAAGGAATGAATAAAAGTTTATTAAAAATGGTCTTTGATACAAAAGGTGTATACCCTTGTTAAGAATGACTCTTTGATGTGAAATGGCAGACAAACTTAATTTACAGCAGGATATTTTTTTCTACAAAATACATGAGGATGAAAGAATAAACAAATGCGTAATATGATGTGAAATACTAAAACACAATTTTGATGGAAGTTGATATTTGTGAAAGTTAGCTAAAACATTATTTAAAAGAAGTGTTTTAACTGGTTGGTGGCATTTATAGGAAATATGTCCAGTTCCGCGGCCAAAGGAAAAAGCAACGAACCCAGTGTAGCAGTGAAATATATACCTTGCTCAAAAGGTGACACAGAACACACTGATGATGAATTGGAAGAAATTGCAATAATGGGGAACGATAAACACGATAACAAGAGGTCAGAATCAAAGGAATACGGGAAGCCCACAGCAAATGGACCTCATATACTTTCGGGTGGAATAGGATTATTTCAGGTGATAAATACACGCGACAGAACAATGTCAATAGGGGAACGCCTCAGTAAAGGGGGACGAATCAGTCTATCGTCTCCTGTTTATTCAAATAAAGTTGTCGAGCAAAAATCAAGGTCAACTTCAAAGCAAAGTTTAATGGATTTATTTGGAAGTAGAATTGACAGAAGTAAGTCACGAGCAAAAAGTTTTTCTGCTCGAGGAGATCTGTCTTTGATGAAAAAAGTAAGATCTTCTGAGGTTATGACACCAAGAGAAATACGAAAACTGCGCAAGAAAGATATAGAGAGTAAATTTGGAAAGAAAAGCAAAATAGTGAAAACAGAGAGATTGGAAACTACCACAACACTTTCTGATCACGAAGGATGTAATTGGACCTTTGTTTTTGACCCATCAGGGCGGCTAGCCTATTGGTGGTCATCAGTGGTCAGTTTAGCATTTCTCTATAATTTTTGGGTTATAATATACAGATATGCATTTCATGAGATTGATACAGAAAATTACGGTGTTTGGTTCGCTTTAGATTACACGGCAGATCTTCTTTATATTTTGGACATAGTATTTCACTTCCGGACGGGATATTTAGACGATGGGGTTTTACAGACAGATGCTATTAAGTTAAGAATACATTATATGAATACAACTATGTTTTATATAGATTGTTTATGTTTGTTACCGTTAGATTTTCTTTATCTTTCAATTGGATTCTGCTCAATTTTGCGTTGTTTTAGATTAGTGAAAGTATATAGATATTGGGCATTTTTAGACAGAACGGAAAGGCATACTAATTACCCAAACGCTATGAGAACAGTCACTCTAATGCATTATCTGCTTGCCCTGTTCCATTGGAATGCTTGTCTGTACAATATTGTTGCAACACATGAAAACGCATCTAGTACATGGTCAATGCCAAAAGACGATGGATCAACTGTTAAGAAATACTTACATGCATTATACTGGAGTACACTTACACTTACTACATTTGGGAACTTACCAAGACCATTAACCGTATCGGATTATTCATTCATAATTTTTGAGATGATTTTTGGACTTCTACTGTTTGCGACTGTTTTAGGACACATTTCAAATATTGTGGCCAACATAAGTGCTGCTAGAAAAGACTTCCAAGGTAAGCATTTTCATTACTAGTATATATATCTTCAAAATGTTAGACGTAATACGGCAAAACGTTGTCCGAGTCCCCATTTGTATGTCTGTCCGTTTGTTCGGTTGATCACATATCGCAAATTCTCTAATTGTGTCACCATGTTAAGCCAATAAGACAACCTCCCGAGTGCTTGTTTCTTTTTTGTCATCATTAGTTGCAGCTTTACGGAGCTATGACAATAGTACAGTCAACATTGTTTGTCCGTCTGACGACAACTTTACCTTTAGTTTTTGTTATATAATAGTTAATAATTTCAATTATTTACGCTCTCATTATATATATTTTTCATTTACAGAGTTATGGGACTTTGTTCACTTGCATATTCAGGTTTGATTGATCTGATTCAGGTGACACATTTGCATGATTATATTTATAAAGATTTTGAGAAAAAAAACCTTAAGTTTCAGTTTATGTTTGGAAATCATAGTGAACAGGTTTATCATACGCAAAGGGTGCAACGTTTTTAAGTCTCGCAGGCCATCTAAGTAAAGGTAGATTTTATTAGGCCAAATATAGTTTAACCCTTTCGCCATACATTCAGCGACATTAGCTTTTCAATATTCAGATTAGGAAAATGCTTAGTTTATAAACCACGTTATTTGCAGCCAAGTGTCTCAATATTCAGAGGAATAGCGTTTGACCTTTTGTATATAGTAACATATTAACCTAAATTTGTTGGTCACTCGTTAACTTATCAATGGAAACTGATTTCTGTCTAAAAAAATGTACAAACACTTCTTTTAGTTTCTGCTAGTTGTTATTAACACCTAAGTGTATCTGTAAGAGTTTAATATAAACAGTATTTCTCTAAAGGCAAAATGGATAAGACTTAGTAACAAACTTACTTACGTAAGCTTTTCCACGGTACATTGAAAATGACAACACACTTTAAGAATAATCACGTATTATATTGAAGTGTACAATTATCATGAAATAGAAGTTCCGTAATACTATATATAAGTTCCAAGTGGGAAAAAAATGTTCTGTAATGTTATTTTTACTGTAACGAATATTACAGTATACTTTCCTTACAGCATTAAGGATATAGATCATGTGTTCCAACAGATATTATGATATTGTTTATAACAAAGTTTCCAGGGAACTTAATTCTGTTAGGCGGAACAAACATACGTTGTTGATACATATCATCTGAAAAGAAAGTGAAGTACAATGACAGGTGAACGAAAAAGGGACAAATATATATATATACATACAGACAGGTAGCTAGGTAATGATGTCTTTTTCCTTATTCTTAGAGGACCCAGCGATAAAAAGTTAAATAACAAAAATATCGAACTCAAAGGACAATTCAAAACGGAAAGTCCGTAATTAAAAGGCAAATTCAAAAGCTCAAACACATCAAACGAATGGATAACAATTGTCATATTCATGACTTGTTATAGGCATTGTCTTATATAGAAAGGGTGAATTAAGCCTGATTTTATAAATAGATAAACCGTTCATATTTACAATACTTACCAATTTAAAAATCTTGAGTCCAATAATGTAGATATTCAAAAACGATATATGCTCTGCATATACATCTTTATTCTCTCAAACAAATTAAGAGAGATATAGATATAATTATGCATATATCAATACATTCACATTAATAGCGTACAAAAGTAGATAGAAACATTTACAGTTTTTTCTAAGAATAGTTCATTTTTTGTTCATCTACCTTTGAATAAGTTAACACAACTTATCTAGTTCTGAAGATGTTTTGGAATTCATTAAAACAAAAATGTTCATAGTGTTATGTCTGTTCCTATAATTATTCTTCAGTTTTATAATTTAGTACATATTTGTTTGATGGTGATTAGTTTACTCGCTTCCGCGTATAAAAAATCAGGGTGATATATAAGACATGATTTAAAAAAAATTACAATAGCTAATATAATGAAAGATTTTGGTGTCAGACTTATGTTATCAACACCAAATGTTTAATCCAGCAACCAAAACATGAATGAATTCATATGTATTATTGTTTTCTGGACCCCCCCCCCCCCCACACACTTATTTTCAATGCAATTATCAGTCTATATATTTTCTAATGTTTAACCTTTACCAAGTCGTGATAATAAAACCTTTCTGTATGTTTTAGAAAGCCTCGTTAAAGGGTTAGGAGTAAATACTATACCAACCAATACAATTAGAGAAAGTAATCCCAAACGAGTAATAACTTGATTTTGTATAAATAACTGTAAAATAGTCAACTTTGTTTTAATTACTTACGATAAGTGCAATATTTTCATGGTATATAATTGCTTTGAGAATACAAAATTATTATTTCAGGATGAAAATCAATTTTATCAAAAATTGGTTTGCTTGGTATGAACATTCTTACTAATGATACATGGAGCGCAGCGTTAAATTGTTTAGATTCATTTTTTTTAATTCATTTATTAGAAACATCCTTTATAATGACATGGATAGCATGCCGCCCCATGAATATTAAACAATACTTAATGAAATTTTTAACATTAACTGACATCAATATTCATTGATATACTTGAAAATTGACACAAAGAAAATATTAATTGGTTTCTAAAACACCGGCGACAGTGAATAAGCCTTATGAATAAGAGAGTACGCATTTTCAAAAATAAATCAACTGATAAGTTTTCAAACTGATTAATTCATGAGGGCATCTTTTTTCTGTTCATCGATCTTCATATAATTACTACAGTCTTTTGTAAAACAAATTGTCTCTTAAACTACTTATAAGTACACGTAATTTACGAGTATCATTTCCAAAGTCAGACAGGTTATATGAAGAAAAAGTGTTAGGAAGCTATGTATGCACTTTTCTATAAAGATTGCTATACTAAAATACTGATAAACTATAAGATAAAAACACACCATAAAGGTACATCATTTTATTATATTTATCTGATATTATTCTATTTAAATAAAATTACTCGACTTTGTTTATTACCAAACCTGTATATTTGATCTGTCTCAAATATGAGGGTACAAGGCATGTGGGTACCAAATCAATAGATGACCTGACATACAAAACAAGATACATATAACACATGATATAAAAAATCTGAACCAGAATACAAACGTATGGTATAATGCAGTAGTAATTTATATAGGATATTAACGCAAACAGTGTTTACAGAAAACAAAGTTTTAACGTCAAATACTGTCGAATTTATTATATGCTAAAGTCTCTCACCTTTTCTGTATTTTTTGGATATATTTTGAATTTGGCCACCAAAACAAATAGAACATAAACTGAACGTGATAAATGTTTCTAGACTTATTCAATACATAAATGATCACACTTTTTGTGACCAGTTTATTAAAATTCAAAGTTTTGAACTATAAGGTATCACAGTGGTCAACAGTTTGGTTTAAATAAAGAACCATATGTGTAACTGTTTCACACCTTTTACACTTCTGAGGGAATTGAGAGGTCTGTTTGTATCTGGGAACTTGTAGTGAAACACTTGTTAGACTAGTTGAAATCAGTTGTTTGTATAACTTGACTTTTGACTTTTTCTATTCCCAAATGCATTCAGAGTAATCATAAAATATTGTACAATCGTTTTCTAAACTGATATTAGAACACCTGTATTTCAATAAAAATAAAACCAACACCGGTAGCTAAAACAAAGGGGGGATTCTTCCAACAAAAGATACAGATTCAATTTTCTGAAACGAAAATACCAAATCCAATTTATCTGTACTTATTTCCTTTATTTCCTTTTTTAGTTTGATGACAGACACTATCCTTATTGCCGAACATTGCAAGGAAGCAATCTTAGCAATTTAATCTATTATCTAATGACCAGTACCTATATTTAACAATGTATATTTAGGTACCAGTCGGTATCTATTATCTAATGACCAGTACCTATATTTTACAATGTTTATTTAGGCACCAGTCGGCATCTATTATCTAATGACCAGTACCTATATTTTTCAATGTATATATAGGTACCAGTTGGCAGCTATTATCTAACGACCAGTACCTATATTTTACAATGCATATTAAGGTACCAGTCAGCATCTATTATCTAATGACCAGTACCTATATTTTACAATGTGTATTTAGGTACCAGTCGGCATCTATTATCTAATGACCAGTACCTATAGTTTACACTGTTTATTTAGGTACCAGTCGGGTTGATAGTAAATCAATAGCTCTTCAACATCTAACATGGCGAAACTAAAATACATCCTGAACTCTGTTTTAGTTGATTTATAGTTGAACTGTTAAAGTACTTGATCGAGATGAATAAAGGGAATTTGAGTACTTTATAATACTTATACTATAAGTTAAGTTTTTAATTAATTAATTTTTATTGACCTTTTCGACGTTATGTTCGAACATTTGGGTAATTCCTTTTCAACTTTTGATATTGTCAAATTTCCAATAATTGGCGTCGAGGAATACTGATGAATACTTAACTTTCGAAAAGTGCATATGGTGTATTTAATTAAGCTCGAAAATATGTCAAAAGATTTGCGTGGGAATATTTGTTTAGTGGGAAAGGTTAAGAAACGAATTACAAATAAAATCTTTAAATCAAGAACAACGCCAAGGATGCACATTCTTATATGGAGAACCTTTAGTATTAAATTTTATTTAAATATTACTTATTTTTTAACGAAACAGCAGTAATTCGTGCAAAGTGTTTGCGTATGAGAACAAAATAATGATGTGTTTCCTTAATCATAGAGCGTTTTTACTGACTTAATTCAAGTTACATAACTAGAAGAATTAATGTGACCTTCTCTTATACAAATGTGGGCTTTTATGTAATGTTTCAAATACATTACTTTGTTTGATTTAATAACAGAACAATACATGTGCATTAACGATTTTTACCTTTTTCAATTTTTCAATTGGTGCAATCGTGTGTTACAACATCTGATAATTTGTATCAGAACAGGAAAAATGCATCAGATACTACAAGTTCAATAAACAGTTTTATTACATCAACATTAAATTTGTAAGATTTACGAAACAACTCATGTATGCAATTTTTGGTACAATTCTGAAAGTAAATAAGTAAATGAACACAGATTTTGCTCGTTTCTAGAATGATTAAGTTGATAAAGTAATTAAAAAAAAATACTCACTGTAAATCATAGGTACTAGTGATGACTATAAAAGATGTTATCGCTGAGACTGACTTAAAAAAAAATATTTTAAAAAGTATAGCGTATGTCAGTCGACAATAAAAGGAGTGTGCTAACAAATACAACTTGACTTGATTTGATATACACGTTACATAAGAAAAAAGGTCGATTTATGGTGGGAACAACAGCAATTTTTAAATAAAATTCCCAATGTACTAGTTATCGTTTTTAAGTTTTTTTGTGTGTTCTACAACGTATATGGTCTTTGATTTCAGTAAGATCAACATTGATGAATCAGCAAATGACTTTTTAGAAATTCTAAAGTTTCTTGCTTGAATTTTTAACAAAAAATGAAAATAAAATCTGAAATCTCAGTATTCACGTTTTTCAAAATTCACTTCTGTTTTCATTATGATGTTTACCAATATTAAGTGAAGCATATCGGTTCAGTTGTTTGACACAATTCAATTTTCCAATTCGATACGCTACACTCGTTGACTGATCAGTATGTTTTAATTCGATATTCAATACATTAAGCCATTCAACAATGTAAATTCAAAGCAATAATAAAATCAATATGTTACCGCTAATGATATCAACAGCAACAACACCTATGAGAACATTACGAAATTATTTTTTTCTAAAAAAAAACCTCGTTAAATGTTGTAGGATAGCTAAATTGTTTTTCAATTAATAACTATTACAGTGTCGTTCATCACATTAACGGTGTTGTAAAGCTCATCGATTACCTTCATATCAACTGCAGGTAAATATAAATTGCAGGTGACAGTCGGTAAGTCGTCTGATTCAACGTCACCAAACTCGTATTGAGTGACGTCACTTGCTGAAATGTGAACAAATCGATGTTATATCTTGTAGTTTAGAAACTTAATAACATGAGACAAATAAAGTGAACAGTAGTATATCGGTAATCATCGGCTACCTACAACCAACTCCTCCAAACCGATCAGTAGCCAGGGGTTGTTTTTACGAACCATAATACCCTATAAAACCATTAGACAAGATTATTGCCGATTATTTTTTTAGCTGCATCTTATGTATTTTATATTGGCAGAATGCAGGAATTATTCAAGATTAACACATAGATTCGGGCATCAAAAAGCCCCTGGTCGTAATAGCAAGTATCACTCCATTAGAAAAACCAGGCTACACACATGTAACCTTCATGTTTCACGACTGCAATCCTACCTCTCAATTACACAAAAAAATCTACAGATCTAAACTTAAAACACGCGATATAGACATTAACTACTGAATAATTACATGGAATTCAAATGCAATTCAATCAAAAGTTGGTTAAAAATATGCACCCTTCTATATGAAGATAGTTTAAGCTTAAGCTCCATAGTTGGATGAATAGTGCCACCAAAAGAGAGATAAGAACTTTATTGTGAGTGTGAGATGTCAATTATACCTAAAACTTGAAAGATGACCGTAAGGAAAGGTTGACCGCAAATGAATAAAGTAGTATATTATGTCTCTATCCCTTGACTTACACGGTAACCGTATACAATTTTAATCAATAACTTTGTTGAAATCTTATTTTTTATCCCGTTTTTATGATAATTTGTTTAAACTTTATTTTTGGGATATTTGTTGTTATTTTGATAAATATTGAGAAAGTTTGTAGATACAAAGAACAATTAAGGCTATAAAAGGAAGAAACAATGTAAATCATGCAACAATGCGTGACTTAAAGTCGTTTGTAGCTTAGAATACATCTTAACTTAATCAACTATTAAATATATAGAAATAACGTCTTCAAAAGGTCAAAGTACGTGAAACAGAAGTTTAAATTTTATTCAATAAAAAAGGAAAAGGTCAGAACAATCAAGAATATGACGTCTTAAAAAAAGGTAAAGACCCTTTATAACCTAACCTCTTCCAGAATCACACAAGTAACGACGCCATATTCTCATTAAACTTGATCATACATATTTCTGCTCATATTTCCGCACTTTCCGTCTAAAAGGTTGTAGGTCAAACGGACACAATGCATGAACATTTGTTGCAGACACTTAAATAAATCCTTTTTATTGGATAAAAACAATTATTGGAAATAAACCAATAAGTTATTGTGTAAAAATGAAGAACGAATTTCCTTCCTTCCTCAAGGAATCTTTACAGCAGTGGTATTCTGTCTGATATAGCCCATGAATCGATATTGCCATTTATACGACATACGTCTGTAAACTGAACAGGGAACCATATGAGATGTCTTTGTCAGAAAATAGAAATTGCATACAAAATAAATTCTTTATTAACGAAGGCAGATTTTTCCGTATTCAATCAGATATAAAACACTGATGGCTACATATAGAGATACATAGTTCAGCATCCGTCTTTAATTTGTTCACTGCTAATTAAATCTGAATAAACAAATCTTTCAAACGAAACATTCGGTATAATCAATTGGTCCAAATTGAATAGTTTTCTCCTTCCGCTGCTAGTACCAAGCAAAACATTAAACCTGCGCACAAAAGTAAAATGAGAAGAAATAAAATTGTTCATAAAAGCATCTCTTTGGGGCATTGGAATGATAGCTGATTATAGAATTACAGAACATATTGACAGTATTGTAACACGCATTGTGGAATGAAAAAAAATGAAATAACAAACGTCAAACCAACATACTAAAGAAACAATCAAGAGGCCTTCATATGGTTCAACTTGCTACTAATAAGGTCAGAAATAGTAAAACGAGATGTTGGCAAATGTAAATAACACAACAGCCCAACGATTCAAATAACAAAAAGATATTTTATGTCATGTGATGGTATCTTAATCTTTGTCTATAAGCACAGAGAAAGTGAATGGTTTAACAGAGACGTTTGACGATCTGTCATCAACACTGAAATAGTTCAATGGACATCGAATCATGAAGTCCTACTTAACACATTTAAAATAGAAAATAACCATGAGTAACTATATCTTAGGATTGACGAGTAGCATTCTTCTGCTTGTTGCTAAAAGTTATGATGCTGTATGTCTGTGCATCCCTGTGAACTGTTTTTGTGTTGTTTAACAACAAGTTCTTATGTTACATTACATATGTAAATGGTACAATATCTTGTGCACACCCAACCCATATTTCATGTAATTCAAGCAACATCTTATTCACACCAACCCGATATGATACAAACATAAACCAAATACCCTATCTTAACAATTTAATATCCTCTCTCCCAAGATTTAAGAATTAATTTCATATCCTACCAAAATACATACTGTATTTTATGTGGATTCACCACATAACCTATGTTTATCCGACTTATATCCTTTTTACGCAAACTCAATGTCGTATGTATGTCCACTAACTCTACATCCTATGTGTTTTCGTTTTAAATAATCTGCACACCAATCTGATTTCCTATGTTCGTTTACCATACAATTACCAACATCCAACACATATCCTTTTGTGACCCAATTGAAGATGCTTTCTTTTCCTATTTATCTTATACTTAGCAGATTTCAAATCTATTTTGACGTTTTAAGATATCAAAATAATAATGTAGAGATATATTTCATATAGTCCGATGTATGTGTTATTGTTTTGTTTTTAGACTAGACGAATACAACAAGGAGCAAAATAATAATGTAAAGATTAAGACAGGCTTTTGAAAAATGAAAAATAAATGTATTGGTCTAAAGCGATTTCCGAGATTTACTTATACCCAGATCGCTCAAACCATAACTTTGAAAGTTAAGGTTAAAACAGGAATTAAATTGGTAAAAGCAGGCACATAGATTGCAAAAAAATCAAAACAGTATCGAAATGCAAAACAGCGATATCAAAGCTATTGCATTCAAAATAAATTTCTCTGTGTATTTCAAATATTTAGCCACATTTCAGTTGAAGACATTTTAACGATAAATTGTTCTTCGTCATCGCTTAAATCTTTTGCATAATTATTCAACAGAAAATAATTAGAAAATTACCATGGTAAGGGAGAAAAGCTGATAATGTTAGAAAAGTCGGCATATGAATAATAAGTATTGTCCAATGCTATAAGTCTTCAGGTTTAGAGAGAAACTGGTAGAATAATTATCATATCAAAACGTTTGTAGTCTCACCATTTGGACGTTATTTTTTATTGATATAGAGTGAAATTAGTTTTCTATATTTGTCTGATATATTTCATATAGTCCGATGTATGTGTTATTGTTTTGTTTTTAGACTAGATGAATACAACAAGGAGATGTGATGAATATCCCAATCAGACAGTAAACCAAAACATAAACCTAAAATACAAGTAGATGTTGAACACTAGACAAGTGCCAAAGAAACTGAAAGCATGTGCATGCTTTTTCGCTATTTGTTCGGGTTATTTTTTACTTTGACATATATCATGTTTTCATAATATTCATTATTTCGATATCTCTCAGAATTATGGGTTTTCTTTGGTATTTATGCCGTTTTATGTGAGCAAAATATCGTCTGTCTTTATTTGGTGTATGAGAAATGATGTTATTGTTAAATCTGATTTTTTTAAACTTGTTATTCAAGTAGTGTCATGAAGAAATGGATTTTCACTGAACCAAAAGTAAACAATTACCAAGTCAGCATGACGGTATTAATAACACAATATTGATTTTAACAGTAAAATGCAATAGTATTACAAAACTTGAAATGGTTTGGTGACAGATGTTGACAGTCAACAGAGATAAACACCCTTTTCAATTGCATAGTTTATATACAATGATACAGAAATCTAGGGTTTATTAGTTGTGTATATATAGTTTAAATTAAAATAGTCTTATTCTATGCATTCCCTTTAAAATTCACCTTTCTGATATAATATAAGCAGGTTGATTAATGGAACATCGTCTTTTTGCGTTTATACCTTAAACATTAAAAAACCAGCCTAGTTTATAGATCTTTATTTTAGTTCTATTTGTTATTCATAAATCATAAACCTTTGCATATTGAACAAAATAGTAATTCTGACTGCCTTCCTTGCGCACTGTCATGTCTATTCTTGAAACTAGATATAGAATAAAGATTCTTTATTCCTTTCGTGTGGGTTGAGATATATCACAATGCACGTAAGCCATCCAAAAAAGTGATATAATGCTAATACCCAGTTTATAAATCTAAGACAGTGGGACGATAATATCCAGTTTATAAATATAAGACAGTGAAACGATAATTTCCAGTTTAAAGAGCTAAACATAGTTTTTGTTAACAGAATAAATGTGCACTTCAAACTATGGTGAATGAACGCATATATTTCCGTCACTAAGTCGGCTTGAAAGCGATCTATTGTTTACATAAGAATGTTTACATATAACATTTAAGCATTTTAAATGTCAAAGAATCATTGTCTTCAATAATTATTTGAATTATACATTTCTATTTCTGACACGCAAACGTTATTTATTATATAATTATAGAGTAGGACACAAGACTCGTTTCCTACGATAGAGTGCAAAAATTGTCTCTCTACTGTATAAGTATCATTTTTATCCTTTTCAACACCTTTTTACCAGTGTTTATTTAGTTAGCACAACATTTTAATACTAAAAAGTTTAGGTTGTGTAAATTTCAATAGGTACTTCTCAGTCATTTAATAAGATACCAAGACAAATGAAATACCATATTAATGGACAGATACACTGTGTCGATGCCACTGCTGGTGAAGGTTTTTTCCCCCGAAGGTATCACCAACCAGTAGTCAGTACTTCTGTGTTGACATAAATTATAAATTATATGATTATAATGATAAATCAACTGTTAAAAAAACTTTGAATTTTTGAAATTCTAAGGCTTTTTACCTCAGGAATAGATTACCTTAGCTGTATTTGGCAAAACTTTATGTTTTTTTTGGTCCTCAAGGCTCTTCAACTTCGTACTTAATTTGGCCTTTTTTACTTTTTTTTATTCCAGCGTCACTGATGAGTCTTTTTTAGACGAAACACGCGTCTGAAGCAAATACAAAATTTAAATCCTGGTATCTATGATGAGTTAATAGCAAGACGCGATCTCCCTGATGCAGAGTTAATAAATCATCAACTCCCTGAATCTCTATGAATGATCATATTGAACTAAATTAAAAAAAATAAACCCTACAATTATTGTTAAAAAAACTACTGTTGACATATTTAGAGACGATTGTTGTAAGAGAAATCATATTTCAATATAAAACCTCTTTTTAAATTATTTTGCAAAGTCCAGTAAAAAGACCAAGTCAATATTCTCTTATAGGATATAAGAAATTATTTTCAAATATGTTCGAAGTCTGAGTGACTGTTTATGATATTTGTATCGCGTGCTAATTCATACAAAATAAGATTGTTTGAAAGGTGTTACATTCGTCGAAAAAATAAATTAGAAAACGTAATATTTTATTTAAATTTTCCCTAAATATGACACCTGATCGATATTTCTGTATATAAGTAACAATGTGTTTAGGCAGTAGCTGATTATTTCCTTTTACCTTTGGTACCTCATATGTCTTTATATATCACATATATACACCATTTTAAACATGGACAGGTGTATTTTCATAAAAACAGACGTATACTCACATTTCATTAACATATATTAATAACATAAGACAAGCACCAACTCTTTGCAACCTTTTTTCTCTCTGTTACAATTTGTGCTTCCTTTAGTTTGTAATCCGGATCTGTTTTCTCTCGATCGATATATAATTTTTGAACAGGGGTATACTACTGTTGCCTTTATTTAGGGAAAATTCCTAGTACTACCTATAGGTATATATACTAAGTACATCATTGTAAGATATAAGAGTATAATGGGGAAAGACCGTGGGTTTTCTAAAAAATGTCCATGTGTTTAGCCTTGAAACAACAGAAAGGTACACAATACACAAATCAGCCAACAGAAAAAACGAATAAGAAGACAATCACAAACAAGCAAAAAAAACCTGTCCTGGGTTGATAATACATATAAAAAACAGGGTTTCGGTCCTATCTTGTTACTTATGTAAAGAAATGGCTTCAGTAAATACACTAAACCCTAGCGCACTTAGATTATTTAAAGATGACAGCATTCAATACAAAACAAAACGAAACATATAGAAGATTCGACGGGGACCCGCATAGCAAATCACAAACACAAAATCTGAAGACGGTCCAACGTAGATAAGTAGCTTCACCTGCAACAGGTATAAAAACACAAGCCGAGTCACTGGAATGTTACATATAATCAACTTGACAAACGATAACACGCATTATCTTCCTCTACAAAGTCTGACATTATATTGTATCCATATACACAAATGATTTGCTTACCAAATCCGACAAGAGATCACGAAATCATTCGCACAATCCGTCATACAGACCTATACAGACCACAAATATTCCTATTAATATTTATTTTACCCAAAAGAATATCACAATGGAACATCTTACATGAAGCTGCTGTAAGATGTAATACAAAATCTCGACCACTCGCGTGTCAAAACTTTTAGTTTCTAAATGATCATAGGACTATTGAACTTGGACATTAAATTCAAGAAATATTTACCATTGAAAGGCGCTTAAATGATTTTAAGGTCTATCAGACAATCAAGTTAACGGATAAAGCCACAAATTACGCGTTCATTTTGAGCCCTTTAAAAGATAAGAATTGCCTCGAAAGTAATAAATTTTAAAATGGAACCAATAAAAAACATAGTTTTGAATCTAATTTTACGTATCAATTGTACTAACACAAACGCATCCACCAAAAATAAACACATAAAAAACACTGAAAGAATTATTTGTGTCGCTATTTGTGAGAAGGGTAGTTATGTTAGTAGACATCGATTGCAATTATTGCACAGTCGGTACGAGTTGCATAGGTAGTATTGAATATAGTGAATGCACAAAGAGTAGATTGCCTCTTACAAACGTCTCATAGAATGACCACACAGTTATTTCATTAACCATATCTTTTGTTTATTGCAATTTTTAGAAAAAAATCGTAAGGTTAAGGTAATTGGTGAAAGATTCAGATTACCAAATGAACAGGATTCTCCTTCGACAATATACTTGTCATTCATTCCGATTCCATGAATAAGGTAGTATCACAATATTAAACATGAGTTTCAAAAAGCTCACTAAAGTTAAAGGCTTGTAATGTTGGACACCAGACCCGCGTGTCGTCTACAAAAGAAATGCCAAAGATACAAGGCTAAATATAGAAATTTATATTTCTGTTAATATACTCGAAATATGGAAAAAGGAAACGAGCATATATTGTTTTTTTCTTTACGAAATATAAAGATTATGATTGATTGTTTTAATTTTTAAGTTCGGTGGCAAATATTTAAAGCATGTTCAGAACGAACCATACATTACGTGTTGCTTTTTATTGCACAGTTTATTCAATAATTGTGATGTTTCTTAACACTGACGTAATGTTTAATCGATTCTTTTGTTTTAATTAGTTTCTACATTTCTAAAACGTAATAAATATTTGCTCTAAATAGCCAACAGCACGAGTTTATATCAATTTTATTTCATCGTCTTCTACGAAACATCTCCTTGCAAAAAAGAAGAATTTTATTAGTTCGCCCTAGTTTAACCTGAACGTTGTAATATATAGAAATAGGTATAAAGATAATACACAAATATTCTTTATTTTTGTTTAATTGCATATATTTTTACAATAAAAGAACATCAAGTTGAAGTAAACTTAAAATTGAAAAAAACCCTACATATTAATCATTGGAAATAGTGTCACGTTCTGTTGTAGAATATAAATCCGTACACATGTGCCATACACGATGTGTCATACAAAGCACAATGCCATACACGATGTGTCATACATAGCACCATAAGTCATCTCACCATGCAGCAAACAAATAAACAACCAGGTTATTCGGTAGACTTTTATGAAATATTAGTGCTGATTACTATATACATATATGTTTACTTGTACATACACTCAACATAGATTTGTATTTACGACAGATGCGCGTTTCGTCTTCAAAAGACTCATCAGAGACGCGCCAAACCAAACATTTGTCAAACTTAAAAAGGCCAAATAAAGTACAAAGTTGAAGAGCAATGAAGACTAAAATTCATCAAAGTTTTGCTAAATACAGCTAAGGTAATCTATTCCTAAGGAGGAAAGCCTTAATTTTCAAAAACTTTTGAATTTTTGAAAATTGAGGCTTTTCCTCCTAAGGAACAGACTAATAGTATGACATATCAATGACAATTCATGTCAGAACAGACGTGTTGACTACTGGGTTGATGATACCCTCGCGGAACTAAAACACCATCAGCAGTGGCATTGACCAAGTGGTTGTAAATAACTCATCATAGATACCAGGATTAAATTTTGTATTTACGCTAGACTCGCGTATGGGTAATACCAGGGGTGCCCCTTATGCATGCACAAATTGAACACACACTGCTTACTCTTCCACGTTCCGGTTTATAGTTGGGTTCATGTATTTTATATTTATGTATTCAGTTTCCGTGTTTTGTTTTGAAGGCTTATCTTTACGTCATTATTGTCATGGTATGATATCTTTAACTCGACTAATGGTCATGTTATGATATGTTTAACTCAATCGACTAAAGATTTGAATTGTGCCCTCTGTGTTATCTTTTTTAACGAACAAATATAGCACACAAAAGCGTGCTGTTACATTCCATTCGTTAGGGGAAATTTCGAGTACTTATGCAAACGTTTTGCAAAGGCAAGTTGCTTTTACCTCTATGTAAAAACCCATTTTACTTATCTACACAATTATGATGAACTTGTTGAGACCTCACTTTAAACGTGTACTATATTATACAAAGGTTGTTGTATCGTCTGATTTTACATACTGTTTTTTGTACCAACCTACTATTAACAGCACGTTCTTGGGTTGATATTGAAAAGATAATTAAATACAGCAACAGGAATCAGTCGGACTTTGATCCGTTTCTCGTGGCTGCTAATGATGATAGCCTTGACAAACATCAACGACTGACACATGTTTTTAGTCGATCTCTACATCCCTGTCAACGGGTTGCAATACGTATATCTCGAAACGAAAAACAAGACTAAATGTATTGCACATCACTAAATATTTAACTCAATTCGTTTTTACATTAAAAAGCTAACGAAATTCTATGCTTTTATATGACCAATAAATGGTCATGCATAGTCTTGGTTTTATCTTAGTAGAACATATAATTTTAGATTCTTGCATTGCACATTGAGTACCAAGTTTTGTTTACCTGCACAAAGTTCTTACATTAAAACTAGAAGGTTTATACCCGTTTTGTTAGAAAATTTATTTATGTGTGACTGTGATTCAGAAGAATATGCTATTTTTCATTTCATTTTCAATGTATCAAATGTCTTAAGAATATCGTAAAAAGTATATCACACCTCATTATGCAGAAACAAATCGGCATAACCTGCCGAAATAAAGGCAACAGTAGTATATCACTGTTCAATAGTCATACATCGATAAAGCGAAAACAAATCAAGGTGGTGAAAAACCAGAACTGAGGGAAACATAACACCTATGAAAGAAAACAACGGAACAGCAAAAACACAGTGATTCTTTGTTATCCCTAAAATATTTTGTCAATGAAAACGGTTCCTTGCGAAATATTAAAAACCCATGTGAAAATCAGTTCCACGCTTGACTTTTAATGTTATCTCAGTTGCACACTAAAAGTATTACTTTATACAAACAAGCTAAAAATGATGAAAACCGAAAAGGGACCCATAACAAGAACCACAAAGTTAATTATTATTTATATTTGCTTCAATGTGTAACAAGACTAATATCGTTTCGTTGCATATAGAATTAAAAAAAAAACAAGTTACAGAAGCGTTCTGACCATTCCCTTAAATAATCACACAGATAAAAAACTTTTCATGAATATTGTCCTTGTACAACGAGTGCTGTAAAATTTTAAACTATAAGCAAATAGGAAGTAGCTGCTGCACAGCAGATGCATAAATTGCTTACACACTACAACTCAACATTATGAAGCTGTGGAACAAACATATATCATCATTTCTTTTTATAGAATCGGATATAACTTTCTTCAGCCAAAGTCTTTCGGAAGGACAAATGGAGTCGACCGATTTCTAGAGCTGTGCATGTACACAATTTTAATACCATTTTAATACCCAATTCATACTACAGGCTTCATGCCTAGGAATAAAACAAATTGTATTATAGCATTACTATAATTAAAGCTGATGCACTAAACATTTATATTCTAACATATATATCTTTTGAGAGTGCTGGCACTGCTGTTCGTATGTTGTGCTGTTACACCAATGTCCGAGGTTTTGGAAGGGTTGAGCGTTGAATCAATCTTCGAATGATCGTTACGATATCTCTTTAGACGTTTAATATTCCCCGTAATGAGGCTGTAATTAACTGAACACACATCCCAGATCCCGGATTCCGTATGGCTGATTTACCCATTATCATTTAATCGGCAAAATCTTAATGAAAGGTCTCCAGTTAAATCAAGTTATTTTTATGTATTGAAAGGTCATCTTGAGTGACTAATAGGTCTAGTCTCGGACATAATGATGCTAATATATAGTTTCATATGGGAAAGAATAGTTACTTCACAATATGATGAAGAAACAGTAGAGAATAAACTTCTGGTGATTAGTATATTTCACTAGGTACATTTAAACATATACACAGCTTTGAGTTTGTCCACCATTGATTCATGTCGTTTTGCTAAGGTAATTTAGGAATGTAAAAAGGAACATGTGCCGTTTTATGTATCTTTAGTCGTTGTCCAAGATATTGGTTATTTCAACAAGAGACATCTTACAAGATATTATATTTCACTTGATATATAACATTAAGTATGTCTGTTAAATATCATTTTATATTTTCAATACACAATTATCTTGTCTTCTAGAAAATATCCACCAAGCTAATTATATAAAAGGTTTCATGTTTATATTTTTGTTTTACTCAATGTCCATCTTTTCTCATTGTTATGTGTGTTTAATTGCAACCCCCCCCCCCCCCCCCCCCAAAAAAAATGCAATGCATTTAAAGTTAAAAGAGTCAATTATACCTTTGCAGAGTATACTCAAAATATCTTTTAACTTTACATTTGTAAATATATATAATTGTATAAATATATATCAAACTATTATTCTATTTTGAAATAAATATTTCAGAATTGCAAATCCCCAAAATTATGCATTTGTAATCGATTTTATCCACATTTTAAATTCATCTGTGTTACAAATAGATATCTTTCAACTGTAGTAGCCACAACCCCTTCCCCTTTTCCTCAATTATAAAATAAATCGAATTTGTTTGACAGTTTCGCAACCTCAAAACGTCTAAATTGCCACTTTTGATATCGAATTTCTTGTTTGAATTGATCCTTTTGGGTTCTGCCTACCTACGATTAAATATAGAAATACTACTTACAAATGTAATTGACAGAACTTGTCTATTTTTTGTTGATTTATATTTCATAGTTGACTAAGAAATCTACCGTATAGTCTACGACATCTTGTAAGGAAATGTTTATGAAATATAATTTTGCAAGACAGAAAACAATTTTTGCTTCACTAGGATAAAATAAGACATTCTAGTAGCAACTTAGCATCTCCTTAGAGTATGTTTTCCCGTCATGTTACGAGACATTTTGACTGCACGATTATATAAGATGTAGAGGAAATCTTTGTCTATGTCTTAAACATTCATAAAAATCTCAGTTGGGTTTACTTGATGCACAAGACAGACTCGTTAATGTTAACCCATGAGAGGGACAATGCTATTAGTTTCATAACAGATAATCTTATACTGGTCGTCTGTGTTAAATATATCATGTGTGATATTTTCCATATATTTATTATTTTTTAGTGGTACACAGACTGTTTACATTCTAATTACTTTATCATTATTGATATGCCAAACACTCCGTGCAATCAATCAATCAATCAATCAACCAATCAATCAATCAATCTACCAATTAATCAATCAATCAATCAATCAAAACCGATCTTTAATTCAACTGTCCGTTATTTCAAATAAAATACGTGTTTGTAGAGTAACTGCCATCAATTTCATTCTTAACCAAAATTTCAGAAAGCTAAAAATAAGAAATACAATTAAGAGCATTAACAAGAAATATAGGCTGAACAGAGCTGCCAAAAATCGTTGTATACCATTGTTTGTCTAAGAGATTCTATATCATTGAAGTCATGTTTTATGCATCTGCTTGTCTAAGCTAAGCTATACAATAACAAGTGAATTTTTGCATTTTGAGGTCGTTATTATTATTCCTTAAAATCTTTAGAAATAAACATTTTTGAGTGGACATATTTTTATAATTGCAATCTTCTGTTACATACTAAATCTCCGTATTTAATATCCAGAAATTTGAAACTATAGTGTTTGAATGGATTGTGGGTTTCCAGTCGATATAAACTCTTAACTCTCAATTAACATGTTTACTTATTTGCAATAGCGCCAAATTTATAGAAAAATAAGCTCCACAAGACGTTATGTCATTCAAGTGTTTCATTCATGTGCTTCCCCCTTTCGGCAGTAAAACCGTTATCAAGGTGGGAAATCCGTTTGGTTGTGTAACATGTGCAAAGACGCAGTCACGTCCGTTTTGGATATTGTGCGATAAAACCGTGTTTTTCGTGTAGGGTGGTAGCATGTTTTGCACGAAAAAGAGAGTGAGTTTACCTCTTTGAGGGGACCGTACGTTGCCTGTATCAAGGCATTATTTTTGCCTTTTTACAAAACAAAAATATTTAAAAAATAGGCACTGGGTGTTTAGCAAACATCAATCAATCACAATAAGTTTAGGCTTTCCAATCAATTAATGAAACAGACATGTTGAAATTTCAGTATGAATAATGATAAAAAAAGATAATCGCCAATCTAAAAAAAGGAAATGTGGATAGTTGTCTTATTTGTAACCATATTTATTTTTACATAGATGACTTCTATTGAAAAGGATAAGATTATAAATCGCTTAAACTCTGAAAACAGATGACAAGAACAGAGATGATGAACATATAAACTTATTAAAGAAATCACAATTCCTTTTGATATATCTTTTAAAAGTTGATGATTATTTTTCTCAAATGCCTGTCAATTTCCTCATTTCAATTTAGAAGTACATAACAAGACATTCTATATATTTGTAGCTTTATATAAATTAATAAGATGAACACGTTAACGTCTAAGACAAGTGCTGTATTAATAACATAGACACAGACGGCCACGGTATAATCAATAGGAAGTCAAAATGAAAATATTAATAATCAATCCTGTAGAAGGGCTATTTGTTGTCTTCACTATTCATGACTTTTGTAAATCCGAGAAAATAGAATTCCAATAATTTTTATTTTGTTATAATTCTCAAAGAGTTCATTCGTGTAGTCAAGCAGTCAAGCATTATTAGTAATGTAATCCCAGATGAATTCTGAAAGCACATGAAAAGGCAGAAGTTGAAAAACGATGCTATTTATAACGATTTCTATATAGAATTGAGGAATGGAATCATGGCATTTGTCAAACAAAGACGTTAAAAAGTTGTAAGGCCTATAGGGAGTAGAAGCATCTGGTAATCTGCATACGAACTGAAAGCACATCAACTCTCCTTTCCATTTGAATACATATAAGCTGACTATAATGAGGAGATAGGTAGATAATAAATAGTCATTTAAATGCTTCTTGACAACGAAAATAATTCATTCAAGTGAATTCTCATTCTTATATATGATGCAAAGTAAAAAAAGGAGTGGTTATTTTGACGTCAAAGTTTGTATGACGTATTTTCAAAAACGTCTTCAAAATTCCCTTCAAGTATTATACAAACTGAATTATACCGATTATTCAGTAGTGGTTATGGTTGAGGTAAATTAAGGTTTTGTTTCAAACTAAAGAAAATCATATTGGAAAATATCTGTTTCCAACCATTTTGGTTACATTTCAACTACTTCTAAACTGTCTTTATATTTTATGCATATAAGCATATACATACGACTGTCAAAATTAAATAATGCCTAGATTATGTTATATATTTATCTTTTAAAGCTAAATATATTTGCCATATGATGCACTATATTTGAATGATATACTGTCTTTGTATTCAATCAACGTCTTGAAAAAAACATAAGACGAGAATCAATATGAGTTCTTTAATTTATAAGTCCATTTGATACTTACTGTCAAGCTGTACTCTTCTTAAAATGAATTTCTGTTGGGATTGCAATTTACAGTAATACAATATGATTTCGTTATAGGCAACAATTGTAATATGCCGTATAATGTTGCATGTATAAAAATATATTTGTACCTCTAGAGAGCTTTTAATGCAAAAACTGTGACATGATAGGATCATATTCGACCCACTTAAAGATTAATATTCACATTTTATAGCATACAATATCCAGTTAATTTCATTCACTGACACAAATAACCAGGCTGAAACATGCAACAATATACACATAAATATATAAATATTTTATAGTCATGTTATGTTGAGTTTAATTAAACTTTAATTATAATAATGTCATAAATCTGTATGAAAAAGCTGATGTAGTGACATTAGGATTTTTATATTCTTCATGAGTAAATCTGACTCCTTTTCACAAATGTTTAAAAATTTACGTGATAAGGACATGATCTAATTTCAATCCCAGTGTTCTATTCTTGTAATAGAGGCTTAAAGAGTTGTCTGTGTTGTTTCCGTTTCGTTAACAAAAATGCTCCGGGGCTCAGTTTGGCTGTATGTATTATAAATGCACAATAACGCCCGGTCAGAAACACATGACTGTCTCTGCTTATAGTGTAGGGGACAATTATCTGTCATGGTAAATCAAAACTACAATAAAATAAAAACAGAATGAGTATTTAACTGTCATATTCCATATTTGAACCCATATTAGTCTATATATGTCATAAATCCTTTTATTTTCCGACTCTGAATTTCCCTCGTCTTCTATTGCCTGACAACAAGTAATTAATTATGGCTTCTCTATACGAACGCCTTTCATGGAATCTCTTTCTTGTTGAGATCCACACTGGAATTACTTTGTCCATATTCCTTAGCCCGTGAGTTATAACTGTTTCTATAAATATAAACAACATCCATCATAAATGAGGTTCAATATGGGTACATATTTTATGTTATTAACGTTTTATCAGTTTTAAACCCCGTACTTTCTTACTACCTTTAACATACATTAATCATGAGAACTTCGGTTTGTTTTACTCACAAGTGAGTAAGTTTTAATAAAGTAGCTTAATTAAATGTTGTTTCTCTTGGTGACATCATATATAAAGCATGCATACATATATATCATTGTCAAGGAACTATAATTAACTCATTGACCCAGTTCTATTTTTGAATAACAATTTTTTATCATTTGTTAATAATATCAAAATGAAATATATTTTTAATAAAAATCAATTTGAAAGCTAAATTTTACATGATTAAAAATATCTTAGAATTCAAATTGAACAATTTATTGGTGAGTAAAGTCACTTAAGAACTAATGCCATGAGTAACAAACTAACATAAAACTCACATATCTGTTTTAATCTGAGAAAACTGGAAACATCTCAAAGGCACGGAATCGTCGTCAAAACAATCTTAGAAGCAAAACATGATGACAAAAAGACAAACCTTTAAACCGCAAACATAAATAATTTAAAAAAAAAATAGACACCGAATACAGCTCGGAATATATTCATTTATCAAATATGAACAACAACATAGCATCAGTGTCCAGATAGTAATAAATGTGTCAACATATAATTGAATGACAGAGAGTATACAAAACAATCATAGTAAACACTATACAAACTCACTAAAGCTACTTAGAGGCTTATAAATTGGTACGCCACATGTGCATTTGGTATATAAAAAAAAGACTCGCAAGTTGTGTTCAAATACAACAATAGAAAGGTCCAACACAAAGTTGAAGAACAGCAGTATCATAATGGTTAACTTTGAAAACATAAAAGGGAACTTTCCCCTTATCAATACGATAAGCTAAACTTTTATAAAATTGAAGAAATTATAAGACGATTGTCACAATGTGAACTTACTTTCAGCTGATTTATGTATTTTTACGAAGAAAGTTGTTTACTTGACATTAAGCCTTCATTTTAGAATCAAATTGGTGATATTTTTTTAAATAATTGATGATAATGTTGAAATTCCAGACCAAATTTTGTCAAATGTGAACCTTGTCATTTGAAGATAAGATTTTAATTAGATCGATTCATGTTCAAGAGCATCCGTTTACATTTTTTATTTACAATCATTTCATAAGTGGTAAACCTTTCTGTTCAATGTCTAACGTAGAAATGATAAATGTTTCACCTAAACTAAAAAAAAAAGAGACGGAAAATGTATAGGCACAAAACGCCGAGATTTTGGCAAAGTTGGTCACCAGCAATTTCTGACAAAGAATTTTCTGTGGCAGTTTAATTTCAGATAGGTATTCTGTTTGAATATCTTGATTGTCCTAAGTTGGATTGTATATTAAGTTGACCTATGCGCTCTCTGACCACATTTGATAACTATTATCATGTCGCAATGTATCTTTGTATTGTTAATTTGTGTATTTCATTGTCCTGAATGTTCTAGCATTTATTTGTACTGTAGTCCTATCATGTAATGTTGTTTTGAGTGTTATATTTAACATTGCCATAAAAGTGCGACGTTTGGCAAGCCACAAAACCAGGTTTAACCCACAATTTTCTTTTCCTGAAATGTCCTTTACCAAGTCAGGAAAATGGCAATTGTTATCTTATAGTTCGTTTCTGTGTGTGTTACATTGCCGTTTTCGTTTTTTTGTTGCTATTTTATGTTTCTGTTTAAGTTTTTCCTCTTATAGGTGATGTGTTTTCGTCGGTTTAAGTTTGTAACCCGGATTTGTTTTCTATATCAATCGATTTATGACTATCGAACAGCGTTATACTACTGCGTGCCTTTTTCCCCCTTGTGAGAGATTCTGTTCGATATTCGACCTGTGCAGATGTGATTAAAAGAACGAAATGATATATCCCAACCGTGGTATGAATGATACTAAATTTTGTATTACCACAACTGAAGTAGAAGGGTGGTTATTATTCAGTTAGTTTTCATATTTCACTTCGGAATGTATTTATATTTGACGAAATCTGTATTTAGGTTTTACATTCTACAAAGGTAAATGGGAAACCATATTTCATACGTCGGCTAATGAAATCATATATATGTCTTTTTGCTGCACTTGTATGAACTAATGGTTGTAGAATATTTAACCCGTTCTGGCTTAACTTTTAAGGTAAAAATCATTAAATGCATAGAGTTCTTTAACATTTATTGCTAGACGAGCAAAAAATGAGTGTCACTAAACTGTTAGAAAAACTACGGAGAGGAATAAATTAAATAATCACGCTTCTCTTAAATGATCAACAAGAACATATGCACTCATTTAATTTGATAGATGACAAGGGATAATAACATTTTCATATTTTCACGTTATAGAAATTATTTTCGAAATTACATTTTCTATAAATATTTTTCTTGTACAGAAAATGTTTTTGTTGTTAAGATTTATCTCCGTCTTGTCACCATCATTTATTGACAATATCTAGCATGATTCCGGGATAAAGTATTACTACTGGTTGAAGAAATAACAATCGATTGACTGATTTTTTACAGTCGACATGCACTGCTATTTATTTTAATATCAGAAATATACGACATGATAAGCACTTCATTATTGACATGACATATATCTGCACTTATTCCAGAAATAAGCATCCATGTTGTATAACTTGTTTCACTGTCAATGGGCTTCATGTTGCATTTTCTGCACGTTTGTGATTCTGTGATATTTATTGTTGGCAAAGTTCAGTTTTAGCTCTACTTTTACCAATGAAATAATACATTAAACTCACATACAAACGACGGAAATAAAAAACAAAGACAAAAAGCAGGCTAAATAAAGGCAACATTGCCTATGTAAATTTTAAAATTGTTTGTATACACATTGAACGACAAATTTATGTGACGTAAAAATAAATTCTGACGTCAGACACTCAGATCGATCAATATATTCGTAGATAGTAGATGTGTTAGTGTTCTGTTAAATTGTTCCTTTTAAAATTGTTATACGATAATGACTGATGTACCAATATTTTGACTATTTTAATGTTATTTAAGACATCTATGTAAATATAACGGAATTTGATAAGACTGTCATTAAAGTGAGAGGGTTAGTGCTATATAATCAGGTTTAATTCACCATTTTCTACATTTGAAAATGAAATGCCTGTACCAAGTCAGGAATATGACAGTTCTTGTCCTTTCGTTTTTGATGCGTTTTGTTATTTGATTTTGCCATGGACTTTCAGAATTGATTTTCCTCTAAGTTCAGTATTTTTGTGATTTTACTTTTTCCTAATGAATGTCAAACAAAATACTACACAGTCGACTAAAACGTGTGAAACTCAAAGGCAATTCGGGTGCTACGAAAGGATAAATAGCTTTTGCTTCAAAAGTGGCACCCGTGATATATTTTTCATAAATCTAAATGGGAAAAAAACACACACAATTAAAAGGTCAAAAGATAAGACAAAATTTACAACTGCTTGACTATCGATGATGGGGTTTCATTTTAAGACTAGATAACTGCTCACATAATGGTATTCTAGGAAAAATCCAATTTGTGACCGTAGGCTGTTTCTACTCTTTGTCGGGTTGTTTTCTCTTTGACACATTCCACATGTCCATTCTTCATTTTATTAGATGAACTTCTAGGTGTGTTTGTGCAAATGTTTGCACCATAAAGACAATCACATTTGGAGTAATTGTGATTTAAATAAACAAACAAACTGTTACTTTTTACAAGTGTTATTGATACTTCTAGAATACCTTTTTAGTAATGAATCGTAAAAGAGACACTCCGACACAACAACTATCCGCGGTATGCTTTCCTTTCATGAGAAAAAAAATGGTAAATAACTGTATCAACATCTGTCACATTGTGATATAGGAATAACTATTTTGGATTCCGAATACATGTTCTTTTTTTGTCTATGATTTTTCTTGAAATAGACAAAAGGGATTCAAATTATATTATGTTCTGTCCTTCTGTATTTATTTCATGTCGGTTAATATCAATCTGAGTCATAAAATTCAGACAACATGTCAACAGAAGTGTTTATTCTGGTAAAAATACCTTGAATACTACTAAATTTAGATGTCGAAATTTTCGATTTCCTTATTTGAACACTATTTATGCTTATTTGATAAACATTTAACGGAATGTCAAGAGGTTTTAATAAGAGCATGTTGTCAATTCGGTTTATTTCCAAGTCGGAAGCAAATTACGAAGTTATCCTGCAAATATTACTTGCTTGATTGCATACAAGTTCACAATCTGCCACTTTTAATTTTTGTTCTTAAATCCTTCAAGTTAAACCCATGAAACGGATCCATTTTGCAAAATATATATATTTTAATACTGGTCTGGTTCTGTAAAGCATGCAAATATTTCATTTAGATATGGGAGCTAATAGCACATTTATTTTTAATTTTTTTTGAGACTCACTATTTTTACCTATTTTGTTTATTGACTTTTTTTTTCTATAACTAAATTATATTTGGAAAGAAGCATTTTGCATTTGTTTTCCAAGCTATTGTTTTATTTGGAAGCAATGAGAATAAAATAAATAAGAAAATGATGTGAAGCCGACGTTTATATAAGTTGACATTTAGATTTGTATATAAACGTCGCTAAAAGGAAACTTGTCATAAACAATACTAGTCAATAACAACATTATCAGATGTGATATAATTCAAATTTTGTCGGCTGAGATATTTATATATTATTATATATACATCATCCCACACCAATTCACCTTATTCCTCTGTAGAATAATCATTACATTTTTTGCTCATAGATTTGTAAAAATGAAACAGACTGATAAAAACATAAAATGGGATTGTGTAGGAAACAGAATTTATAAAAGACTGCATATTGAATTAAATTTGACACGGTTGTTGAATGTTGTTTAATGCTATTTGTCACTTCTTGACGTTTCTTTTGATGAAGTACGTATGTATTATTTTTGAATAATTCAAACTTTTACACATTATGGACGCTGTATGGATGCCTATAAAGATTCTGAATAAAATCATAAAAACCCGATTTACGTACAAGAAGTAATCGCAATTGAATAAGCACTCACTAGTAAGGAACAACTAGAGTATTAAACAAACATTACCACTGTAGTATAAACAAACATTACCACTGTAGTATAAACAAACATTACCACTGTAGTATAAACAAACATTACCACTGTAGTATAAACAACAGCAAACACATAGAGGAGAGTATTAAACAAACATTACCACTGTAGTATAAACAACAGCAAACACATTTGTATTGTCCATTTGAGCAACCCTGTACAGGCAGTTGTGAACAAACTTATACTCATTTGTATTACCTTATATCTAAAAAGCGATGTTGGTTAGGCCATGGTACACATTGCACAACATTTAATTATCCATAACACGGTCAGATTAATTTGTAATACGTTATTTTCGTTAAGCTGTGGTACACATGGTACTACATGTAGTTTCCATAGCACGGTCAGATTCATTTGTAATACACCAAGTTCGTTAAGCAGTGCTACGAACTGTACTAAATGTTATGTCCGTGAGAGGGTCAGATTCATTTACTATACTCAGTGCTGCTCATGTTACTACATGGTATGTTCGTGAGAGGGGGAGATTCATTTGCTATACTCAGTGCTGCCCATGTTACTACATAGTATATCCGTGAGAGGGGCAGATTCATTTGCTATACTCAGTGCTGCCCATGTTACTACATGTTATGTCCGTGAGAGGGACAGCTTCATTTGCTATACTCGGTGCTGCTTATGGTATTATATGGTATGTCCATAAATAAAGGCAACAGTAGTATACCGCTGTTCAAAACTCATAAATCCATGGACTGTCAGACGCATTTCGTATACGTTATGTTTATAAAGCTGTGCTGACCATTGTAGAACATGTTATTTCCATAATACGGTCAGACGCATTTCGTATACGTTATGTTCATAAAGCTGTGCTTACACTAAATGTCCGTAAGACGGTTAGACGTGTATGGTATATATCATGTTCATAAAGCTGTGCTAACCATTGTACTTCATGGTATGTCCGTTAGACGGTCAGATTTATTTGGTATACGTTATGTTCATTATGATGTACTAACTATTGTAGATCATGTTATGTCTGTAAGATGGCTTTTAGTTTTTAACCTCGATTGTGTCCCTTTTGGAACCGATTAACGAGATTTGAACATCAATACACCATTGTCGACTTAATTAATGACTACTTGAATCCGTCACCCTACCCGCGGAATCAGTAAATTTCTACCAAATAAATTCCGGCTGTCAAGCTAACGCTCAAAGTGAAAATTTAGAGCATCAATCATATCAGAATGAATGTCAAGACTCTCTGTTTGATATAATTCTGTGTTCTCACTACACAGATGAAGATGATGGAAGTTTTGTTTAACGACATTGACTGGCCATACAATTCTCGCACAGTCGGCATCACAGATAAAGGGATACTTTAAATTTGTGTTCGTGTGTTACATATAGTCAGGTACTCCAATTTACTACTTACAAACAACATCTAAGTTTTTAACATACTATGTTGGATTTTACAGTTTAATTGTCATTGTATAAATATTCTACTTAATGACGCAAGCTTATATATATTGATCATAAGTCACAAGCCTGTTGTTTAGGAGAGTGTGGTTCATATGTGTTTCTCGTTACTCGGTTTTTATTATTTTCGTATCAATTCGAACGTTTGTTTTTCTGTTTGAAGTCATTTTGGGACCTTTTATTGCTTGCTGTCCGATGTGAGTCAAAGCTCCGTGTTGGTGATCGTACTTTGACCAACAATTGTTATTCTTTTTATACATTGCGACTTGAATAGAGAGTTGTGTCATAAACACTCGTACCGCATTTTATTTATGTTCATATACATGTACTGCAAACGGTTCATATGTTGTATTGAATTTCAGTACATGAATTTTCTTCGTCACCTATAATGAATGCATATAGTTAGAAGATATATACAACTTCCGGTATAAGATATACTACACATAGTAATTGCTTACCAATTTTAAACACAGTGACCAATTGTTCTAGTGTTTTGTTTACATCATGAAACTTGAATATTTTGCAATGATCTTTAACAATGAAAGAAATTGATATAATTGATAGTAAACATGTTTAAGGGGTTTACAGGTTAGTACATATAAACGCATTCCTATGCATATGATAAATATAACTTGTTTATGTTTGTTGTGAAAAAGCTGCTTAATTCTACGCGGGGGTCTATCGCTGTCTGTAGCTTTATCCGTTTCATGGTATACACATGTATGTGGTATGAAATGTATAATATGCGCTTCCCAAAAAAATTAACAATCTCTACCAATCCTATGTGTTGGGCAAAACTTGAAAAATGCTGTATATATATTATTGTGAAAGTATGCGGATAATACACCCCATATATCAAATCAAATTTTCTCTCTAAATCTAATGTGAGTTTTAAGTAGTTGGCAAATATAAAATCAAAATGAATCGGAAACTATTAAAGTAAATCAATATCATACTTCTTGTAAATAATACAGGATAAAGGAGATATCTTTGCAGCAAAATATCATAATATGATCAAGATATCATTGCAGTGCTTTATCGGTATAAAATTATTATGTTAAGGATAGCATAATGATGCTTTATCAGTATATAAGATAGTTTATATATTTTGCAGTTCTTTATCAGTATATATGAAAATATTATATTTTATCGGAGCTTTATCAGTATATGAAAGAGATAATATATTCGCAGCGTTTATCAGAATATGATAAAGAAGATATCTTTGCAGCAAAATATCAGCATATGATAAAGAAGATATCTTTGCAGCAAAATAGCAATGTTTGTTAATGATATCCGAAATACTTTATCGGTATATTATAATAAGGATACTCTAATGATGCCTTATCAGGATTAAAAAAGTGTATATATTTTGCAGTTCTTTATCAGTATATGAAAACATGCTATTCTATTAGAGCTTTATCAGTATATGATAGAGTTGATATTATCGCAGCTCTTTATCATTTTTTTTTTAGGAAGTTATCTTTGAAGCAAAATATCAGAATATGATAAATAAAGTATCGCAATGCTATATAAAGACCACAGTAGTATACTGCTTTTAGAAAGTCACAAATCGATTGAGGGTAAACAAATGCGGGTTACAAACGAAAACTGAGGTGAACACATTAACTGTAAGAGGAAAATAACGAAACAAAAGAATGTATATGATAAAGATTATAGTTAGGGCTATATCATTATATGATAAGGATGAAATAATTGCGAGGCTATTTATGGAAAACAGTATATCATGGACGTGCTATAAGGGTACAGGGTAGCTGATATTGTTGTCGTGATATATCGGTATATGTTAAAGGTGTAACCCTTATATATGTAATAGGCGACGGTAGTAGACCGGTGTTCAAATATATCAGTAAATGATAAAGATGATACCATATAGGGCCTTAAATGCCGACCGGCATGAAGAGGATAGATGAGGTGAGATGAGTAGATACCATTGTCGTGGTTTATTAGTTTATGGTAAAGATGATATCAATGCAGTGCTATATCAGTATACGTTAAAGATGATATCATTGATTGCAGTGCTCAATCGGTCAGTATATGGTAAACATTATATCTACCTAGGGCTATATCAATATATATTGAAGTGCTCCATCGATCAAAAAAAGGTTTAGACGCTATCCATTCATTGCTATATCAGTATATAATAAAGTTGATATCATTGTAGTGCTAGTATTCCTAGTGTTTTATCAAAATATGAAAACGATGATAGCCTTACATTGCTATATAAAGTATGATAAAGATGATAAAATTACAGCCCGAGATTAGTATATTATAGAAATCACAATATTGCAGCTCTAGAACAATATATGATAAAGTGGATATCTTAACAGATCAATATATGGTAAAGTTGTTATCAAAGGTACCAGGATTATAATTCAATACGCCTGACGTGCGTTTCGTCTACATAAGACTCATCAGTGACGCTCAGATCAAAATAGCTGTAAAGCCACACAAGTAAAAAAATTAAAGAATTGAGGACCAAATATTCCTTAAAGTTGTTCCAAATACGGCTAAGGTAATCTATTCCTGGGATAAGAAAATCCTATGCTTTTCGAAAAAATTTAAGTTTTGTAACAGTTAATTTATAAAAATGACCATATAATTGATATTCATGTCAACACCGAAAAGATGATACCATTGTAACACTAAATCAATGTATGATAATAATGTTAACATTGCAGTGTTATATCACTAAATTATAGGGTGGATACCATTTCAGTTCTCGAACAATATATGATAAAGTTGTTTTTGCCAAGCTATATCAGTACATGGCACAAATAATATTGTGTAGTGCTATATCGATGACGTCTTTTCAGTGCTAAATTGATAACATTTGTGTAGTGATATATCCATGAGACAGTATATGATAAAGACTATATCATTCAATTGATATATCAGTTATATGATAAAGAGTATATCTTTGCAATTCTTACAAATAAGAATAGATAATACAAATAATGTAATGACAAAGATATATCGAGGATATCATGTAAATGCTGTATCGAGGATATCTTTGTGGTGCTAAATCGAACTAAGGCAATATCGTCAAATATTATTTGGATATCATAAACCCAATTTCATAACCTGTTTGATGATTGAATTAGGAATTACCTATAATGTCAATCATCAATATAATGAAAATTATATGCAACTGTCATACAAGTGAGAGGTTTAGCTAGCTACAAAACTAGATCCAATCTACCATTTTCTACATAAGAAAATGTCTGTACCAAGTCAGGAATATGAGAATTGTTATCCATTCGTTTGATGCGTTTGAGCTTTTGATTTTGCCATTTGTCAAGGGACATTCCGTTTTGAGTTTCCTCTCAGTTCAGTATTTTAATGATTTTACTTTTGATAATTCACTTGGAAACTCATCATAATATACGCCAACGACAGTTACCGATGGGAAAATCCAGTATAACCATAGGTTAGGCTAATGATCATATGGAATTTCAACTACACTGAAGAACTGGAACTTCCCTACAAAATTTCAATGAAATTATTAACAACCACCGTTGCCACTGCTAGTGCATATTTTAAATCCCCCAGGGGAACTTCTGAGTGGACATGAGTTATCATTGATCTGGTCATAATTATAAACTTTTTACAAAACTTTGAACTTTTGAAATACAAATGCTTTTCTACCTCAGGAACAGATTACATTAGCTGTATTTGCCACTTTAGGAATTTTTGGTCCTCAATGATTTATATAAGTTATGGGCTTTGCTCATTGTCGAAGGCCGTACGGTGACCTATAGTTGTTAATGTTTGTGTCATTTTGGTCTTTTGTGGATAGTTGTCTCATTGGCAATCATACCACATCTTCTTTTTTTTATACTCAATGCTTTTCAACTTCTACAAGTTTATTTGACCTTTTAAACTTTTTTTGATACGAGCGTCACTGATGAAATTTGTATATTCACAGTCTGGCGCAAATACAAAATTTTAATCTAGGTATCTATGATGAGTTTATTCACTGTGTACTAGGATACATAAATCATATAAGAGTCCTTCTAAACCTCGTTAAATAGCTAGGTCTTCCATGTTCTCCACGAAATCTTTTCTAAATTATTAACATCAATTGTTTCAGCAATATAAACAGGGATTTAAAGTTGTTGTAAACTTACGTTTTCTTGAGGTGTATGATTCAGATGTGGGCAAGTCCAAAGATCTGTTAATGTGCATACACAAATCTTTCATCATGCTATAATAATGACACCTTTGACTTTTCTACACTTTACACAAGTATGTCCCGTTCCAAACTAAAAGACAAATTAAACGCGTTGGTTATGTTTTGTTCCTAAAAAGATGAGTCAACTTATATAAATCCATTTTATAAAAAAATACTCTGATGACAAAAATTGACATTATATGCTAGATTTCTTGATTTTGATAGCTTATTTGATCGTTTGGAGGACGTGTTTTTAACATACCACAAACATTCCCATTGGAACTAATTGTGCTTCTACTTTTGTCGGTTTGCTCCTTTATCCATTTGAGGCAGAATTCACAAAGGAACTTCATAAGATTAATGAAAAAAGGCTGGCATTATCATTTAACTTCTCTCTCCGCTATAAATATGATGCCCTATCACTGAATATTTCAAAATTAGGTAACTTTGTTAAACGCATCTATCTTATAGAAAATGAAATAAAAGGATACAACAGATACTGTCAAATCTGCTTCATAACTTGACTTTCATTAATGAAGGTCGGTTAAGAGCTTTATGACAAAAGAGATGAGTTCAGCTTCGTACTTCTGAACTTTCCTATGTAGGAACATCCCAGCAGCACCTGCATATGAAAAATATATCTCCCAGTTATTTCAGGACTTTTTTCCCTACCATGATTTCCTTGAAAGAAGTTTCTGTTCACAAAGAAGCTATTAAACCAAGAGTTCCAAGTTTTGAAGTTGAAATCGTTCTTATGACAATTTTAAGGTTGACCGTTAAAGAATATCTATTTCTATCACAGGTGACGACGGAAATGTTCCAATCTTTGTTACCTCAAATTTCCCCCCCCCCCCCCCCGAGTGTGAACAACAAATTAACTTATCATCGGGTGTTACTAACATAGTCAACACGACAAGTTCCCATTGAGCAGTACCTGCATACCCTTCCAGAGCATTTGAGATGTCCTTGCTAATTTAGTGGGTTTTGTGTTGCTCAGTCTTTAGTTTTCTCTGTTGTATTTTGCAAACTGTTGCTAGTCTTCTTGTCTTTTTCTTTGTTTTTGCTCTTGTTTAAAGTTATTATATTTTCGACTTCAGAGTTTGTTTTGAATGTTTCTTTGGTAGATGCCTCTCTTTTATAGGCAGTTGTTCATTGTTCGATACAGATGCTTATTTGTTCCCTCGTATAATTTATTCTAAGTTTAAAGAAGTGGGGGTACATTCAATAAATTAGCATATCATGCATTATGACATTGTAACTTATCATTTTCTACTGGTTAGATTATTTTGTAAAGTGTTTTATGTGTGCTGACCAAGTCATTGTCAATTTGGACTAAATAACCCATTCTTTTCACAAGTGTGGAATGTACGGAGGAGAAAGGCCAGAAAATTATTCGATTACTCCATATGCTGAAGTCTAGATACAAACAATGTATTACATTGACAGTTATATGCAAGAATGATATGATTGTCCACTTTCATAATGACAGAAATTGGCAGATGATATATAAGTCCATTTCTCTCAGTTAGACAGAAGATATTCTAAGACTTCTTTGATTACCCTAGGGGTTAATTTGGTGGTTACTTATAGCAAAGCTAATTTGGTTATGATTGTACTAAACTGACAAGGGATCTTTGTCAACCTCAACCTGACCACAGTGACGTCAACAAAGTGACGTTTTATTGGGAATTAATTAGGTTAATTATTGTGTATTCGGAGTGTTAATTAGCTTAGATAAATGCTATCAATAATAGCATGCCAGTATAAAGATAATGAATATGCATTACTGGTCATTAATTGGCATATATATTATCCTATATACACTGTTCACTCTATTTGTAGGCTATCGTAGTGTGATATGTGATAATATCATAGAATAGTTCAGAGAGCTGCACTTAAAAAGGGAAAGGGCTAGTAGAACCTTAACTTCTATCACACCAGGTCCATTTTCACAGCTTCTACTGTGTTATTTTAAATTAAAAAAAATATTATGTCATATTTTAAAGCATGACTGTAACCATATTGTAAATCATGATTTGAGATGCCTCGACACGGTATTCTTGGTAAATTCTAGCCCCAAATACCACATAAAAAAGGAAAAACATTCGCGACACACTACTTCCATAAAACAAAACTTGTAGATATACACAAAAAAAAAAACCCAAAAAACCTTCTAGATGCAAGAAACATCAAAAACCCAAACTTTCAAATTCCTAGACCAGGACAGCAAGAATTTTTCTCTTTTGAAAGAACGGACGCACACAGAAGCAAAACAGCATGTTCTATCTATAGACCGTACATTAAGTACAGTCGCAACAAGAACACTGAATTTTAACCTAGTGAGGGACTGGTAAACAAACAACCAGAGGTAATAGACGTGTCTACAATATAAAAATAAGCTCACGATGTTTTTAGTTATGTGTAATTCAAAAGTCACTCGGTTTTAATACAAAGAAAAAAAGCAGGGTCTTTAAGAACCATTTTTTTTTGTTTGGTTTTCAATACAAAACATTACTAATATTTGAACATACAGGTGATAAGATCAATCAACTTTCATTCTCAGGATCAATCAACTCTCCTTGGCATCATAATCAATACACAGCTATTAGGACCATATTTTTAGCTGAAATATAGTAATGTTGAATAAATATGCAAATCGAAAATAGATTATGTTTGTGTACATTTTCAGTTGTCACTAAGATACGATGTAATTTAACTGTCAGTGTAATATTTGTGTGACATACATAAGTTTCTGACAAAAATATAACGGCCTATATAAGATGATAACAATATGTGTTAAATGCAATGGGATAAGATTCTTTGAAACGTATACTGTCTCTTATTTTTCAACTTTATATAAATCATTTACCACTAGCACGAGTTCCTTCACATAAACCGACAATTTGAAAATATAATATTGAAAACAACATTATTTCATTCCCTTGAAACACATTTCGCGTCTTCAATGTGGATTTCGCCTTCTTGAAATAATATTTCGAAATATTTGTTTTCTCGAAATAAATTGAACGTATTGTTTTTGTTCGACGATAGCTGAGTTTATATGTTTGAAATCACCTCAAGGCGACAGTGAAGATTTGCTGTCATATATTGTAATGACAGATACTCTTCAGCAAGATGAATGGAATTCAAAACAATTTGAAAAATGTATTAACAAAAACAAATATTACATGTTAACGCATTTTAAGGGAAATGAATTATTCTTTTAAGGATATTAAATGATATAAACTCTAATTTTAAGGAAAATAAATATGAAACAAACGAAATAAGTTGAAACGTTATTGACGAGAATGGGTCATATTTATATTTTAATTGAATAAATTATGTTTCGAAAAATACTAAATGATAAAGTATAAAAAAGGTATAAGATGGTTTTAAGTTCAAAAAGTTCTGTGATCAATTTCAATGAAATATATTAAATTGCTTTTTAAAAATTGGTATATTATATTTTGGTGCATACTTTTTTCATAAATAAAACCCACGTAAAAATGATATGATTTTAAAATAATTTCGTCTTTCTGTAATTCCATCAAATTGCCAACAGTATGACTATTAACTGAAATAGATGTTAAACGATTGGAAAACAGTGTTTATATCTTATTTTAAACTCATTCAAGGAGAAATAAAGCTTTGTTATTTTGAAATTGAACTCAGTATATGAAAAAAATCAACTGGGTATACAGCTGTGCGTACTTTTTGTTAAATGTCATCGGTCTTTGGACTATTCCTATTTCTATAACATGACACGCGACAAAGAAAACAACCCAAGTACTTGCTACGTAAAAGACAATGTAAGACTAACTACCAAGACAGTTAATAAACAATTAACACTGAGTTTCTTAAGTGCATTTATCACGACAACCGTGACATACGATTCGCAAAATATAACGCGGGAGTCTGTGTATGTTGCATTACGTTGACACTTGACACAAAGTCGATAACTGTAGAAACCAAGTACATCACAATGCATCGAGTTTACTATTGTGTACACTTCTTCGTGGTCACTGACAAGGTAACGTGTTAAAATGTAAATGAACTACTGATTAAAATACAAATTCATTTACTTCTTGAATAAAAATATCAAAAATTGATACTATTTATTTCCAATTTGTATGGCACCTTGTTTGTAATATTAAATTGCTTAGCTGATTAAGTTAACTTTTTCAATTAACTTCGCCTAAGACCAAGTTTGTTTAATGGTTGGTTGCTTCACATCCAGTGGCAAATATTTCATGCATGTTCAGGACGAGAACAAATTGACAATCAATACTTTTGTAGTTCCTAAAACAGACACCGTACAGGATATATTTAGGGTAAATTTGAAGTGCCATTGTAAAATGAGAGTACATTGAATAACGATAGAAATATAACCTTGCAACAAGTCCCCTTCGGACCACACTAAGAGTTGTTGCAAGGATTCTGAACGTGCAGAAACTCTGCAAGAGACATTGTATTCGGCGTCTCCATTAGGACCAATTGTGGTTGCGTACTTGTACATCCCGTACAGCCAAACGAAAGTACCACTTTGATAAGGCTTTTAATGGGATCGGGAAGAAACAAAATGACAAAATTTTATTCTTCAGTCACCTTTGTGAGGAAAGACCTAGTGCAATCTGTATCACACACTTTGCAATTTTCGTCCGTTACCTCTTAATCTTTGGCTCTTGAATATATCATCAGTTATGGTGCATGAACTTTTACCTTGTATGTTCTTACCAGAAGGAGCCAGACGTTCTCATTTTGTCATGTCATACACATTTACCATGGCAATTTGATTGTCTGCATCAGTTTCTTTTAAAATCTTATAATATCTCTAGTCAATTTATTAACTCAATGACTTAATAGCAGTTGATATACCTATCTTTTGGTATTCTACAAAACCAATAAGTCACATTTCGACTATTAGCTGGCGTAGCTTCCATTGTTGTTTTTCTGTTCCGCAATAATGTTTTCTGTTTTCTTGGATTTATGATCTGTGATTGTCTCTTGGTATTTTCCTTCTTTTATTTCCACATTTTCTATACTAATATCATCAGTGACATATACTATGACACATTATTGTATGTCTCTGATATCATAAACCACCCTCAACAACAGCCATGCTGTTATAATATAACTACTGTGTATAGCTAGATGATGTGGTTATAGGTGACATATAACAAGACTTGCTTATCCTTACAACTCCCATATATATGCAAATTAGAACTTTGGACGGTGTTTTTTCTTCTTTCTTTTTCAGTTAAAGAGCTCCTTCTATTTTGATCTGAGCGTAACTGATGAGTCTTATGTAGACGAAATTGAGCGTAACAGATGAGTCTTATGAAGAAGAAACGCGCGTCTGGTGTATTAAATTTCTAATCCTTGTACCTTTGATATATATTTACTTCTTATTTGCTTTCGAATATTCAATTGAATTTCTATGATACAAATCAATTCATGAATGCTGTTTCATTCAGTTTGAATTTATATACAGATTCCTTTTCCTACGTCTTCGTACAGGTGAAATTATTTGTTAATGCACAACATTATATTTAAATTCAAAATTTAAACTTCATCACCATTCATTATTGTCACATTCATATTGCATGAAATTGGATCACACGAAGACCAAATATTGGAACATGTAGACCCTCAGTAGGAACCTGATATTCATTTGAGTAGTTAATGTAGTTTGGAGTGTTATGATATAAAACAGCTTCGCAAGAGAACGTGGTTAACCAGTTTATTTAAATTGAATTGAATTTATTCTGGTTATATACGACTGCATGACGAACTCAATGAAATGAAATTTTGTAATTCTAAAATTAATTTACTTGAAAGGTTAAAGGTTTCCGATAAAGTGAAACTCTTCCTCGCAAGATATGTTACAGACGCATTATCGTGTATTCAAATAGGCTAGCTAAAATTTGAAGACACCTCGGTGACATATAGTGTAATTTGGTCTCTTGTGAAGAGTTGTCTTATTGGTAATCACACCACATCTTATTTTTTATATACAAATAATTTGTATGACGGCCATTATACAAAACCGCAACGTCAACCCAGATATCAAAATTTTAATCGTGACAAAAGACAAATGCTGTTTGACCGCGATATCATTCCAGATAGAAATTGTAGTCTAAAAAATTCTGTCATGATACTATAAGAAGAAAAATTTTTTTTTTTTTTTTTTTTTTTTTAATTTGCTTGGTTTTTCTGAAAATTTAATAAAGCTTATTGGTGAGTTTTTTTTTAAATAAAAAAGATAAGATGTCGGATGATTGTCTATGAGACAACTAACCACCAGAGACCATGTTAGTCCATTTTGAGTTAACAGGTTCCACTTTTTGTATATCTAGTGATTTCTAAACTATTATTTCTGAGTGTTCGTAATGAAGCCTAGTCCAGAAAAATAATCAAAATACAACAAATCCGCTATGATTCTCGTTGATTTTCCATCTAGTTACCAGTATCGATTGCTCGAGAACATCGGCATAGCAATCATAATCCAGAAAAGCTGGTTGAAGTAAAAATCTATTCAATACTCAACCCCTTCATGAAAGCTTTTTCTACATTCTTGTTGGAAACTCTTAAGTTATGGAATTAAGACTTTTATGTTCCTAAATGACACTTATCATCATCAGAACATGAGCAATTATAGAAATGTGATAAATTATCTACTCATTGATGCGAAACATTTTTGTTGTACTAGAAAGGCTATCTAAAGTGAACCTACTGTAATATTGCAAACGTAATCAAGTAGATATTTTCATTTACGTAGAAATATTGTTTGCAGCCTAAGCCATCACGATGTAATATCCCTAAGACTTACAGGACACTAAATCAGATATGACCTCTATTAGCTTTGTAATCGTTTAATCGTGTAGCACATCATGTTGAATTTGAACATAGCCTGGGGTTTAATATAGTCTCTCCCGGGATTCCTACCCTATTGATTCAGCAAGCAGATAATATATATAATGGTGACATGGAAAACCAATTTGTTACAGAAAAAAAGGACACATAAAACTAAAATTAATAATAGGGTTAATACAGACTTACAGCCTTTGTCCAAACCTTTCTTATACGTTTAAATTGGGTGGAATATTTTTGACGCCTTTAGTCTATTTACTGTTGTCTTCTTTATTGTTTTAAGCAAACATTATGGGTTTCATAATAAGAATAGATTTTAGCACGACTATAACCAATGAAGCTATGACTCATAAACAAAGACGATGGAATGGAACTATTCTATTTGTTTCTATTGGACCGATTAATATGGAAAGTGACATGAGAACGAGCATTTGATATAAAGCGTAGGCGTGATTAAATCAAATTTAAGAAAATATATTGCCCAATATCCAAAGTAAATAATCTATTAAATGACATTCACAACTTTAAAGGAAATTCGATACACTTTTAACGCAACAGCAATATTTTTTTTTCTATAACATTTGAGCCAGAACTACTGACCGCATGAGCATGAATTTGCTCTGTGTTTTGGGTTCATGTTATACAATGTTTATTATATTGTGCAATGGTTTGTCGACAGGTGGAGGCCTTTTTTTTCTTTTTAAAGATGCTATATGGTGTTGCTTGTTTGTTATTTGATTTTGTCATGTGATTATGGACTTTCCGAATTGACTTTCGTCTAAGTTCAGTATTTTTGTGATTTAACTTTTTATTTCCTACTTTCAGTTTTAATTGCGCCTTGTTTTCCCCGTTAAATAACATACTTTGCATTTAAACATATCCCCAATATTTTAGAAATATACCTTGCATTTAAATTTATCTCCATTTTTGAAATAATATACCTTGCATTTAAATATATCCCCATTATTTAAAAAATATACCTTGCATTTAAGTATATCTCCAATATTTAAAAAATATACCTTGCATTTGAATATATCTTCAATATTTAAAACAAGACCTGAGTTATGGTACAGTGTTCAAGACATTTATAGTGATTTAGTAGATTGTAACCATTCTCGTTTCTACCAAAATCACACATAACGCTAGTGGTTGTTGATACATATTCTTGTTGGAGTAGGATGAACACAGGTAATAAACTTGTTTTTGGCATGATTTTAACAAACTTTTTTGAAGAGAACTATAATAGGTTATTCGGGATCTATCATATATTTGCAATCAAACCTTATACCTTAAATTTTAAAATGACCAAACATATTAATCAGCACCAAACAGAGCCGCATTGGAAAAGGTGACTAGAACATGTATATGCAGGTAGGCTAAACCATATACAATGTGTTGTGTTCTTAAATCTCTTTTATCTTGGTTTTAATGTTGGCCAATGAAACACAAACTAATAAAAGACAGTAGAGAAAAAGTACAATCAATACTATGATAAACAATTCCATAAAGAAGGCAAGCTAGTAAGTAACTTACTAATCCGTGTTATTATAATCATGCTAGCTTGCATTCTAATATTGGTAGATGTACTTTGAGAAAATTGCAAACAACAAGAAAGGTGATAGTTTGACCTATTTACAGAGATACTCTTTAAAAATTTCCTATGTTTCAAATTGCCTTAAGATGAAGTTACATGTATATGTTGTAAGTCTTTTGTCGTACCTCATCTTACAACAAGTTATTTTTTTATTAAAAGCAAGGCGTGTATAAAATAAAATTCACATGAAAAAGGAATTAACATTAACACTTCACATAATATTCACTTCTTGAATTTTGAAATCCTTTGATATGGAAAGTAAAAAAATATATAGCTTTATATGACGCACATACATACGTCCAGATAATAAAGCAGATATGAAGCTATCAACCTAACAGTGCAGACAATGTGTAACTTTTGACATTTTGAATCCGCAATCACTGTCCGTCATCTCACAACTTGAACAGATACGATAATTCGTTTCATTAATTCATGTCTCAATTTTTATGAATAGCAGGAGAGAAATGGTAATGGAATAAGGCCATCTTAGTTCCATGAACACAAGAACCATTACTATTGATCAACATATCAAAGTTACAAATCAAATTTGGATCTTGTTGATGAAATTGATTTGGCGGTATTTTTTACTAAGTAATAAATTGTTATTAGGTTAGAAAAGACCTTGGAAGGTCGTTCTGATACTTTTGATTTTCTAAAAGTTTCTTCTATTAATATCCGTGATCACTAGACTGTACAATTTTCTTACTTCCACGTGGCTTGTTTTTATGCAGATATACAATTTATCGACTTACATGGCTACATGTAGATTCAATTGCTATTAAACAATGAAATATATCAAAACAATATAGTCGTACCTGAATTTTAAACATTCAACTGAGAGCAGAATAAAAAAGGAAAAAAAGTTCAAGACAATTAAACAGTAATGTCGGGTGACCGTTTGAATTTTTCCAAATTAAGAGCATTCCCTCCATTTTTATTTATAATGTATCATGTAGATACAAATTGTGCTCGTGACTGTCTTTGTAATGCTTTTGATATGTCTGTCTTGACCAATTCATGGATTGAAGGAATGCTGCATGTAGCATATATATATTTTACTACAAATGCCTGATACTGTCAATCTTTGATGATATTATTAAATATACAATATGTAGGTAAAATGAAATCTCCTGTCTACTCCACTGAATATTAAAAACGTCTTAGAAAAAGTTCATTGATACACATTATTAAAAGTTAGTCTTATGACAAACCCGGTAGGATTATGTATATAAGTTTGGAACTAGTAATTTTATATGCAGTCATGATAATACAACCAGCGATTGTTCTGGCGAAAAACAACCTTATTTGGCTGAGACTTTCTGGGCGACAATGGGACCATGAAATCAACATTAGGTTCTCAAATATGCTCATATTGTCGTAACCACAATCCCGTCTTCTTTTCCTTGTTTATGATACCTCTAAAATGAGACTCATCGCCGAATTTGAATAAACAATATGTACCACGACCCTCATGGATGGTGCCACTGGTATATCAGGATCTGATTACTCTTCCAGAGTACCTGAAATCTCCATGAGTGTATCAGGATCTGACTACTCTTCCAGAGTACATGTAATCACCCCTAGTGTATCAGGATCTGATTACTCTTCAAGAGTACATGTAATCACCCCTAGTGTATCAGGATCTGATTACTCTTCCAGAGTACATGAAATCACCGCGATTGTCAGGATCTGATAACTCTTCCAGAGTACCTGTAACCACCCCTAGTGTATCAGGATCTGATTACTCTTCCAGAGTATATGTAATCACCCCTAGTGTATCATGATCTGATTACTCTTCAAGAGTACATGTAATCACCCCTAGTGTATCAGGATCTGATTACTCTTTCAGAGTACATGAAATCACCCTAGTGTATCAGGATATGATTACTCTTCCAAAGTACCTGTAACCACCCCTAGTGTATCAGGATCTGATTACTCTTCCAGAGTACATATAATCACCCCTAGTGTATCAGGATCTGATTACTCTTCAAGAGTACATGTAATCACCCCTAGTGTATCAGGATCTAATTACTCTTCCAGAGTACCTGAAATCACCCTAGTGTATCAGGATCTGATTACTCTTCCAGAGTACCTGAAATCAGCATGAGTGTATCAGGATCTGACTACTCTTCCAGAGTACCTGAAATCCCCGGAGTGTATCAGGATCTGATTACTCTTCCAGAGTACCTGAAATCACCCGAGTGTATCAGGATCTGATTACTCTTCCAGAGTACCTGGAATCACCCGAGTGTATCAGGATCTGACTACTCTTCCAGAGTACCTGAAATCAGCATGAGTGTATCAGGATCTGACTACTCTTCCAGAGTACCTGAAATCACCGGAGTGTATCAGGATCTGATTACTCTTCCAGAGTACCTGAAATCACCCCGAGTGTATCAGGATCTGATTACTCTTCTAGAGTACCTGAAATCACCCGAGTGTATCAGGATCTGATAACTCTTCCAGAGTACCTGAAATCACCCGAGTGTGTCAGGATCTGATTACTCTTCCAGAGTACCTGAAATCACCCGAGTGTATCAGGATCTGATTTCTCTTCCAGAGTACCTTTGAAGTACTTTCATTATTTTCCAATGGAGTTGCCAGTTTATGTCGAATCATGAGTTTTGTATGTCCTCTTGATATCTTCCCCGCTTTTTTTTTTTTTTTTTTTAGAAAAAAGGCATACTATGTGCTTTCTTCGTTCTACGTTGGAACAATACATCTACCATGTCTCAAGTCATAAAACATTTTAAATTCAGTGTGATGATCGAGTCGTTTGGCCACGTTTAACAATAAACTGATAATAAACAAAGCATGAAAATGTTGTAAAGCCTAAAGTGTGAATAATTGATTCATAAAGCTGGATAAAACACATTATTACAAACTTTAATTACTAAATCGACTGTTATCACATAGTAACTAAAAATAGAATACAAGGGTAAAGTAAAAAACAAATTTTTTTTTTGAAGATACCGAGTTCAACACACTTTCAAACTTTTGGTTGTTGGTCCAACATCATTTTTATAGAAACTAGATAATGAGTATGGATTAGGAATACATTTCATACCTTGCATATTTAAATAACTATTTGAGCATTTTAGGGATAAAAGAATACGTTGACTTTCATATCCGGCAATATAATAATTGAGAGGGAATATTTAATTTCCACATTTATTCTCCGCCATTAAATATGAAATGATAGTTTAACGCCAATATTCTAATGTTTCTTGTATATTTTCTTATCGAAGAACATAATAATGTATCGACATAAACTGACCATTAATTGTAATTAAAGTAACAAGACAATGATTGCTGTCAATTAGAGGACACATATGGAGCTTGAAATATGCGTCAAAGCCAGTTATCAAAGCAGCCGTACGATGGCTTTTGGATGATTGGATATGATGGTCATTCGATCAATACAATCGATTTACTGTCTTTATAGTTTGCGGCCATATCTCATTATAAAGACAAGTTACGAATCTCTTAGCACTTAAAATATAACGACCAAACTGAAGCTTTAATCTGAGAAAACAATTTGATAATCAGACCGACAGCCAAAGGGTATTTATGTTATGTACCAAGAGAGAAGAAAACATGTGTTTATTATAGATTCACACAATTTAGTCTAAAGAAAATATTTGAATGAAGTATGCAGAAGTCGATTTTCTTTCTTGATTATCTCTTTTTAACATGTAGACGTTATTTGGTTGGCAAAAATAAAGGAAGAAAAAAGGACAAATCTCCTTATTTTCTTAAAGAATTATTGTTGACCGTTTTGTAAGTGTAAGTGCTATTTTGAAACAAAATAATTCAACTGATTATAGGTGAGCATTGAGAAAATAAAAGAAAGGAAGTTTTTTTTTTCACATAATGTTTTTATAAGGACTTACTAGTCTATTAACTTATTTACACTCATATATATTTCGTCAAGCTAAAATTAGTAAGATAAAAATGTCGTATGCCCCAGTATAATACAGACAAGCACGGAATGGACATATTCCGTTTTTGTTATTAGTTCTGAATGGAGTGAGGTCATGTGCTTAAACATCACAGGCTTGCCACAAAGCCATATGTTGGAGCACATTTCAAATGGTTACATAATGATAAACAAATTGTTGAATAAATGCATTTTTAAAAGTTTCAAACATAATTTAGAAAATTACTTTAAAAAAGTTTGACTTTTCCAAACAGTGTTCATTAGTTTATTTTTGTCGATTTGTCCATATTAAAATATGTTTCTTCTCTGTTGAGGCATATGATAGAAAGATTTTATATCGAATGTACTAAATTTGGGGTCCGACGTCCGTAAACATTTCACTCTTTGAACTCCTTTTTGGGAACCACATAAAAGGGTCAATATATGAAGCTGTTATTTTTCTCCGTTGTTGAAGCATATGATAAAAAGACCATAACATGTCATTTTTCATACCACATGTATTATCAGCCCTCGGTCAATATCAGCCCTCGAGCCATGCGGCTCTTGGACTGATATTGAACTTAGGGCTGATAATGCATGCGATATTAAAAATGCCATGTAATAATCTGATAGTATCATATGATAAATAAACGACATAAGCTGCAGCAGCTGGTTAGTTACTTCGCAGATATTCGATGTAAAAAATGTAATGGAGAACACGAATTCGTGCGGTTTTCATAAATTATCACTCTCAGGTTTCCACCAAGGTTGGGTTGTAAGTAAAACAATATAGATTTTGAAAAGATTGTTTAATTTCTATGGTATCTCCAAATTCAAATATTACAATAAGAAGAAGCGGTATGATTGCAAATTAGAAAACTATCCGTCAGGGGGCAAAATATATAGGCCGTGAAATTGACTTATAGTACGTTCGGGAGATTTTTTTTAATAGCAAGATCAGCACCATTAAAACATAATTCATCAAATATTAATAGAATCAAATGTGACAAGCTCTTGGTTGGGGCATCAATTCACAATTCTACTAGAGGTAAACAAAATCATGTTCATATCATTTTATAATTTGTTCTAAATACTAAGTGATAAAAAAATCTTGATGCCACTTTAGCGTAAATTACACATACAAATAACTGATAAATAATTTGTCGACAAGAATCATTCATACAATGGTTTCGGAATCAGCTGCTTTACACAATAAAATCTGTGAGATTTTTCTTACAATTAAGTCGGATATTTAAAAAAGCTTAATAACATCAGTGAAAAAAATCTATATCGCCTTTATTATTCAAGTACACCTTTAATTAGATACGGGCCGGATTGCGAATTCATCGATTGCCAGCAAGTTGAAATTATCGAGAACACTGTCTGAACACAATTGGAAACTGCAGGAGACAATATACAGGAAACGATTTACGTTAATTGTACTTGATAGTTGCTGAGTAGATATTTATATTTTTAAATTCTAATGGAGATTCGATTTTTTTACAGGTCATTTCACTGGTCACTATCTTTAGTGAAATATCAGTTTAAATAGCATCTACAGCTAGATATTTTGTTATTTAAAAAAAACTCCTTCAATTGTAAATGCACCAAATTCTAAATTCGTGTATATAAAAAGTACTGTTTTTTTTTTAATTTTAATTATAACTAGCACCAATCTTTAAAATTCATACATCTTGCATTTATTTATAAGCAATCATTTTGCACACGATTTGAACTTACAGGAATATAGGATTTAGATAATTTATATCACAACTCAAAGTAATAGACCAACTTTTGCAGCGATACTATAAAACGAAGAAACCAACTTGTAGAGTTTTGCATTACTGTAATTTAAAATAAAATTTGCAAATAAGTTCTTCTCAGTTGAAAAATAAGTTGAAGTGTTATTAAATTAACCTTCGAGTTCAACATGTCAGAAAGTTGTCTTTGGGTATCACATTGTCAATATCATTGCTACTATCACATCGTCACTGATGTTGAAACCTGGTAAGTTAACCCACGTGGTTGGTGCCACTGTTGTACAACCTGAGGGAACGAACACGTGGTCAATATCACATGTGTTTTATCCAACCAGTAGTCAGTGTTCCAATGCTGGCTATCATCTATTTGGAAAACATAAATTTTGGTAAATTCTTACAAAACATATTTTTTATACGATTTTTAAGATTATGTTAGAAGAAATATATATATATATATATATATATATATATTGCTTTTTTTATTTGCATACACAAATTTGCTTTCCAAACCATTGACCGTGTTCCTGCTGGAGATTTATAAAGATAGATTAATACAGATAAAGCATACAAACACGGTGAATTCTGTGTGTTTATCTTTGTTTTCATAATAACACCAACTGTTTAATAATCGATTAAATAAGCGACCTTTCTAGATTTCTTGACATAAACTTTACAGAAAAAAATATTTGAAAACCCAGACAACGCATAATAACAGAGTGTTTTTATGTATTGCATGTATTTGACTGTAAAAAATTTATTGAGTTTACATTACTAGTTTGATTTGACATGTTCAAACTGTTAACATTGTCCATCTTAATAAAGGATCATATTAAATTAAATGCATGCATTGTTTAACAAAATTAAATTATTCCTATTTTGTATTTGACATTATATCCCCAGATCTAAGAATCAGTTGTTTTTAATGAATAAAATTATTTATAATTTTTCAATGTCATTTTGAATTTATAAAGTACATATTTTATCTGATAACTTAAATATCATTAAAGAATCTGTCTATCAGACACTATAAGCTCTTATGTTTGAATGACAGAAACACAGAAATGAACTTTTAGACTTACTGATTTTTATATTGTTTCAGATATCGACATTTTGTCAATTTGTTTGATACAATTTGATCAATTTAATCTGATTCTATCTATTACTATTATAATGGTGCCTTGATGGGTCAGACATAAGTGAAAGAAAATTATTCATCACAACAACATACCCAAAACCCAATCTTATAAAGTATTGTCACGAATAAAGTCAAACTTCATATTTCAGATGATATATATCCTTGATCAGTATGTAGTAAAACAGATATTATAATGTCTATGCTAATTTTACTAAAACAATTTTGAACGTAATACATTAAAAACCAAACCACGTTTGAAAAATTCTAAAATCTCGGAAGGTCACGCGGAAAGTTGCGTTTTTGCTATAGAGCACATCCGACTGCTGTTATTAGCACTGTGTAATTCATTTTTATTGATCCTGTATGGTGCCAATGTTTGCCAGAATCTTTGTCTACTGATTCTCGCCTAGACCAAGCAGTATTGTGGTCAATGATGGTAATACTAGGTTGATTGAGATCTGCCTTAAGGTGTAATACCACCATTGATTTTCCCCTATTAGTCTTTGTTAAATTTGCACTTTTCAAAAAAATGTGCAGAATTTACCTTTGTTTCAAATAAAGAAATACTTGGCATGAGTAAAGTCTTATCCTGTCCAGTTCTGTAGAAAAAGTTTCACATAACATTTCATTGCATATTAGAAAATAACCATCATTGGAAGTTAACCAATCAAATTTCTCCCCTTATTCTATCTGTGTACAAGGTTTAGTCACCATGTAACCTCAAGATTACCAAATTTTCTATAGAAATCACAAATAAAAAATAATGGTGTTTTGAAATACCCAAGACATATGTTTATGACACAGAAATAGTTTTACTGCAATAAAATGTAGGATTAATTACCTACAACGGTCAAATTCAAGGGAATATTTTTTTAGACCTACTTTCGTATGCAACCGGATGTGACGTACCATGATTTGGTGGTATTACACCTTAATGTGGCAAACGGGATCTCAAATGTCGACTGAGAAGAAGGCATGGGAATTGCAATGCCGTTCATATATTTTTTTATTCAAGAGGTGATCTAATTCTCCAACACATTGTTGAAAATGCTCCGTATTTGTAGTCTTGCAAGAAACATTATAAATATGGTTTATTAGTGAAAATGGAAAAAGGGGGAGGTAAAGTCTTGGTATGACATATTTGCTTGTATGTCAGAGACACAACACTTACAAAAGCCTGCGGAAGAAGAGTATGTTTAAAAATGTACTGATGGAGGATATTTATCATCGGAAATATTTTTTTAATATACCAAGACTGCTATTTTTGATCCTATATTCCTCCTATTATATCAATGGAGATGGTTTTAATTTCGTTATGCTTAACCATAGGTTTTACAATTTAGATGCGACGCATCTTCCCCTATTATCATTTCAGCCTTAATCTAAAAAAAAAATAACTTGGAGAATCAATATTAAACATTTAAATCAGTCTCCATTAAGATTTCAAAACAAAACTTCTTTTTGCATCTCAAGATGTTTGCAAAGTCTAATGTAATCTGCATTAATTGGAATATATATCTTTTGTTTATTATCGTCTGTCGTTTTTACGTTCCAGAACGGCAATAAACAGAAAACGATTTCTTCCAATTTTGTCTTCGACAAATACCAATTCTTCTTTTTACGAAAATAAATTTGAATAAATATGATCATTAATGCTAGCGCCTTAAGTGCCAAAGCTGCCGCCATATCTCACGCCTGTTTTTGACAGGACAATTATCGAAAAAATCCGAATGCCTTTGGGTAACGAATGATATAATTTCACAGAAACAACTGTAGTATCCCGTAGGGAGAAATCTTTATTTTCTTTTGGACGATTTTCCTTAAGCGACGACAAACTTTTGTTTTTCTGTCACTATTATAGATTGTTGAATGATTAAAGAATCAATGCAGAAATTAAGTAACGAAATAGAATCTGTAAAACATCTCAGTACCACATGTTCTCGTCATTAGTTAGCATTACAAATGATTACCTAGTCGACAGCTGGCTTATTTACAACAAAAAACTACTTACTATTATAAAAGTATCATCTTTCTGTAATTAATTTTAAATTTTAAATAATAATTTAGAATTGTGTTTCAAATCTTTATATTGAACTGAAAAGATGATTGATTTGCTTTTGACGACAGTTTTGATATCCGAATTCGTGAGGACTCAACAATTTATTGTCTTCAATTTTAAATTTGAGATTTAAACTTCATTATATCTTTTTGTAATTCGTGATTGGAAGTTGTTAATCTAAATAATCTTTTTGTAGATGGAAAAATTCAATATTCATAACAGGCAATCAAAAGCAATAATTATTCCTTAACTTGCATAAAGATAAGATCTGATTATTAGGTACCAGGGATTGTTAAACAAGGTCACCAATGAATATGATACTTTATATTCTTATTCAAAGAGCAATACACTCACAGCTTATAGATTATATAACTATTTAAACGTTAAAAAAAAAATTAGAAAATAGGAGTTGTAAGCGTTAATTATGGGATACAGATACTACCCATTCCCATATGGGGGAGGGGTGGGTTTGTAACATATTGATTTAAGGGAAATTTTTGTCCAATGCTGTCTGTAAAGTCGAGAACATCATATTGCATCATAATATTGAATATAAAAGTACACATATTAAAACAAAAGCAAATTAAAGGTGAAAATTTTGTTAATTTAATCATCAGAAGCAGTAAATAACACGAATCATTAAGGGCATACGATACAGTAGAGATCCCTCGTTGATTTTTTTCTTAAAATTTTGATATAAGGTCAATGTCAATGTGTTCTTTTCAAATATGCAAAGAAAAAAGTACCTTCATGACTTACTTTTTGAGATAATTTGGTTCGGAATTTGCATATTTGGAAGAAAATCCCTGAAATTTCATAAATTATGTTTTTCAAAGAAAGTAACAATACTTTTGAACGAAAAGTCATAACTTAACCGGGGTTTTTGTAAAATATTCCCTCGATCCATGGAACATGCTGCATATCAACATATTTCAATCAGTAAGTGCGATATCCGAAATTAATGGTTAACTTTCACATAACCTCAGTATTCTAGTCATTTTTAAAAGCAGTAAGATATTTATGTTTTTGAATTGTTTCTTGCTTGTAACTTTTAGTCATTTAGTCAGTGGTCAATTCATACGTGATCTACTTAGTTTTATATCAGACAGTTAATACATTCTTCAACAGCCAGGGCAATATAGATTATATTAACTAATTTGGTTGAAATTGTTCTTTCTTCCAATAATCACCTGACATTTTGAATATTTACTGTTTTCTCAAAAATACTGTCATATTAAAAATACTATTAGATACGTTAATGTTACCTATTACGCGTGTTGTTTCTGATTTTTGTTGATTTAGGGCAACAGTATTTGTCCAACATCTGTTTCTATTATTTAAAAGAAAAAAAATCATGAACAGTTATTTTGAATTATTGGCGAATAAAGATATATGGAAACAGTCTTAAAAATGTTCTACCGTGATTTACCACGTATTGCGATGATGTACTTTTGCTTTTAGTAAGGAAAAAAGCCTATGGATTAGTCATTGATAAATGAGTACGTACGGCAAATCTTTTATTTATTGCAATCCTATATATTTGTTTTCCCTTAATCCAATTCCTTGGGAATAGTGGGTCAATCGTAATTGGCTCCAATGTAATGATTTATTGCATTGCTAATATAAGGTTTATTTCTTTTTAAATACTTTTCTATTAATTTACTTATCCCTATACACACTAGTTGTTTCATCGGTCTTTCTGAGTACGTGAAACCACTATTGACTAAAACCGATAGCGAAACATACTGATGCCCTACATTTCCTCGATCTGAATATGAATGAAATATTTTCTAAAGACGCCAAACAAATACTAATGCTTCAATGCATTAATCATTTTTCCTGATTTTTCTAAATTTTAAGTCATTGTTGGTTTGATTATCTTAATGGTTTTTGTATCATTTTTGGAATTTAAAATATTTTGGCCTCGAGCATGACTGCAATATGAAGACATTAATTGTCGAAATGCGTATCTGGTGAATATAAATTGGTACCGCTAATGCTGTTATTGCAGTTATGTGTAGTAACTACCACATAATATTTCTCCTGTACCATATTTTATATCAAGGTCATAACAGTTTATGTCTGTTCATGTGTGATCAACTTGCTTTACAATCGTTTAGAATTACTAATTTAGTATTTCTTACTTTTGTTTTTTAAAAAGATCTGTGCGTATGTTTGATTGAGTACTCTAACCATTCCTATGCCGTCTAGTTTGTCCGATCGTCTTATCCTTTGTGACCTGATAATCGTAACAACAAATCTCCTGAATCATTGGGAAAAAAACAAAACAGAAATACCCAACTCCTAGGTAAATTAAAAAATGCAGAAATTACACATTCAAATGTTCCCAATAAAAAACAACTGTCATTTTCTGGTTTTATAGCTAGCAGCAACCCTCTATCAAGAAAATCAGGATAAGAAATACAAGCACGGGAATATTGTATCAATTAGAAGATATATACCCCGTATGCAGGTGCTGCTGGAATGTTGCTACTTGAAAATGGAAAGTTCACAATTGGAAAGCTGAAATCATCTCTTTTGTCGTAATTCATTCAAAATTGAAAATATGAGGATAAAAACAACACTCTATTTTTTATTTAAAGAAAGATTGAATATTGTATATTTTTCATGACACAAGTATTCATCATTTGAACACCCTCTGCTGCATATCTACATAATTAATGTATAATAATGTTTGAACTGATCATATTGACAAGTTTAATTGGTCAAACAGGTGTTGCATAGATAAATAAATATCTTATATGTTTAGATCGAAGAAAGATAATGTAGAGTAATGTTTGAAAGGACTAAACAATATGCTTAAAGCAATGTCAATACTCGTATACATGGAAAGCAACATTGTTGATAATTCATTTATGCTTTCAAAGATTATAAAAAAATGGTACTTTATGTATTCGTTTGGTAAACACGACCCTGAACATTTTAGAAGGTTGTAGCTATATGTATATATATGCTGTTCTCGTCACTGTCGTGAGGAATCTGTGTTTACATTCCTTCCATCATTTTAGAGTGTCAGACGTTAAGATTTATATACCTATCAAAATATTAAGTAATCTAATATACTTGCTTTCAGATACAAGTTTTCTTGGTGAAGTGTATTTGTTTTTCATGTGGCCGTGTAGTGGATGTAAAGTTTGCTGTCTGTAGTGCCGCTACTAAGGTGTAAAGTGTCTTTTTTGAACTGATTTCATTTAGATCTATGTAAACTGTATTTCTTGCTTTAAAATAACTCAGATAAAAAATCAAAGACAAAATGCAAAAGCTTCGCAGTAGATTCCTTAGAAAATACGATAGACTACGGTAAGTCTATAAATGGTAACCTTACACTGATCATCATGGATGGGTTATTTAAATGGGAATCCTACACTGATCATCTATAGGAAAGGTTGCAGTAAATATTCATAGTACTGAGACTTTATATGCGTTTTATGTACTGGTAAATTGTAATTTTCACATAAAAATCAGTTATAAGGAAGTCTTAGTTAAGTTCCACAAATTGTGTGTATTACTGAAACATCTTTTTAACACGGATTAAGTGTACGCATTTGTACCTGAAGAGGTAATTAATATAAGCCGTTTAGGTACGAAGGAGATCAATATTTCTAGTTATAAGACTTATATTCATTTACAATGACATTTATTATAACCAAAATTTCTATAAATTTTCAAATCATTTCAAATATAAAGAACACTATGTCTCGTATTTAATAAAGATGTACTTTATATGGAAACTAGCTTGAAATTCAAACTGTAATTGATCTTAACAATAGTAGATATCTCAATGTTAACTACCACATAATTGACTTAGATTGGCATAAAGTTAAAGAAAAGTAAAGACTACCAAAAGAACGTTGAATGCAAAGTACAGAAACACTTTCTGTGGCATTGAAATAATAGTGCATAACTTGTCATATTTTATTATCGTTTCGGTAAGATGGTTAAGGATTATGGCGAATTAATTTGGTACAATACACGCAATTACTGTGCTGAAAGTTGTGTCTCAACCAGACGGAAGTAGATACTAACTGTAATATTGTCCATGTGACTTACACATTGTTGTGCTGTCTGGACAAACCTTGTTCGCTTACACACTTCTTAGTCAGTGATCAAGTTATTATTAATTCATACTTCTACTTAAACATGGATTAATTTATTGCCAACCAAGAGCAAACGATACAACTAAACGAGGAAAAGCTTAATTTCTATTTTCCAATTGTGAACTCTCTGTTTTATCTAGCGGCATAAGTATCATTCAATCATGCTTTGCTCATTGTTGAAGGCCGTACGGTGACCTAAAGTTGTTAATGTTTGTGTCATTTTTTTTTGTGGATAGTTGTCTCATTGGCAATCATACCACATCTTCTTTTTTGTTTTATTTCCTTTAATCTGATTAAATATCATACAGGAAAAGGAATAAACGAAATAAAATGAAAATAAGTTTCAAATACATACAAAAATAAACTTACCTTTATATACAGGTAATATCTGTATAAATGTTGAAACAATAAAGATTGTGCATTTTACTATAGATATAGGAAGATGTGGTGTGAGTGCCAATGAGACAACTCTCCATCCAAATAACAATTTAAAAAGTAAACCATAATAGGTTAATGTACGGCCTTCAACACGGAGCCTTGGCTCACACCGAACAACAAGCTATAAAGGGCCCCAAAATTACTAGTGTAAAACCATTCAAACGGGAAAACCAACGGTCTAATCTATATAAACAAAACGCGAAACGAGAAACACGTATATATTACATAAACAAACGACAACTACTGTCCATCAGATTATAATAGTCAGTTTCTTTGGTGTAAAAACGGTCCAACGACTGCTCTTACGTCAAACCAATTGTATCATTTTTTTCAGACAGGTATCGTTGCAGTGTATCTTTGTTGTTTATTACCTTATTTTCTGTATCAAACTATATAACAACAATATGCAAAGCAAACGCAAAAAATATAGAATCGGATAATTAACACTGTTTTGACTTGTCTGGAAAAAGAAATTGGTTTTCATTTTAGTGTTGTACGTCCAAAGAAATGAACAAAAACGTCGACAAACTACAGCTTACAATACCTCTTTCTCAATTAATGTTTGGTACATTTATCTTTGTCGTATACATTGTGTATATATTTAATGTTAAAAATTGTTTAACAACATTTAAGCAGTAAATTATTAAATGACTTGCATATTCTATGAATGGTAAATGGTCTAAGTGGTAGTCAATTAGAGTATTGTAGAAGTTATTCACTGCTGTATAATAGCTTATACCAGTAATGACACCTAAAAATCAAACATTACAACGACTGTCGACAATCCTTGGAACTTATTGTTAGTGTAAAGAATTAGGAGATAACTGTATTGTATTTTAAGCTTGGACTTCGTAAAACGTAGATTTTACTGTCGCAAATTGAGTTTACCTAGCGACGCGGAGCGGAGATAGGTAAACGGATATTTGCGACAGTAAAATCAAGTTTTACGAAGGCCAAGCTTAAAATACAATAAAGTTATCTCCATTCTAATGCCACATATGAAAATAAATGTCATTTGATAAATACTTTGGCTTAAAAATGGCATAAATGAAAAAGTCCGCGAAACTGTTGCATTGTCTTTAGCATCTAAACAATGTGACGTCATGTGCTTACTCTGGATGTTAAACATCAATACTAAACATATTTTTACTTTTCGTACGCTTCAGAATGGTTTCAATATAGACTAAAAGAAGATTTTGAGGCTCAAAATGCGAATATCTTGTTTATTTTTTGAGAAATTACATATCCCAGAATTCAAAATTGTGGCTTTCTTAGTTACGGACTGGTAGAACGTGGAATATAACCCCTCAAAATATTTATCAACGTCCAATGAAAATTATTGTTACAAACTAATTGCATTAGAATGTATGATTTAAACAGTTATTTTGTAATTGTTACAGCCCACATAACCATATTTGGAAGACTAAATTATATACTAAATTTAGTCCTGGTATCTATAATGAGTTCATTTTCACACACTGGGTCGATGTCACTGCTGGTGGAGATTTATTTCCCCGAGGGTATAACAAGCCCAGTAGTCAGCACTTTTTGTGCTGACATGAATTGTCATTGAGATGGTTATATTTATGAATTTATTGTTTACAAATTTTTGAATTTATTGAAATACTAAGGCTTTTCTACCTCAAGCATAGGCTACCTTAGCTGTATAAAAATTTTGTCAAAACTTTAGGAATTTTGGTCCTCAGTGCTCTTCAACTTCGTACTTTATTTTTTTTTTTCTTCTTTTTTTTTTTTTTTTTTTTTTTTTTTTTTTTTTTTTTTTTTTTTTTTTTTTTTTTTTTTTTTTTTTTTATTTTTATCTTTTTTGGATTTGAGCGTCACTGATGAGTCTTTTGTAGACGAAACGCGCTTCTGGCGTATTTACTAAATTTAGTCCTGGTATCTATGATGAGTTGATTTGAAATAAGATTTTTGTCAATGTTTTATTCAGATTGGCATAGTTGCAAATACATGCAGTAATGCTTTCTGAATTAACGTCTCTTAACATTAGTTGTTTTTCGAACATGTCACTAATTAGAAATGGCTAAACAAGAAGACGATTTCACATATCAGAAATTGGGAAAAACGAGCCTTCCGTCATGTTGTGCTTGAAGATATTAAAAGGAAAAGTAGCGAACATGTTTTTTTATATCAATTTGATTGACTGACTATTTGGTTTGTTGTTTAATTTTGTGATTGTAGTAGAAATATCTTAGAAGGAGCTAATATAATCCAGAACTCAACATTTACTACAGAATTCTAAAAGTGTCCAAACACAGCTAAGGATAATATATACAAACCAAGGACACATTATAAAATGAGGGATCTATTGGTTTAGTGAATTTATCTTAAAATAACTTAATATTAGTTTTTATAGCAGTTAAAATACAAGAATCATAATAGCTTGCTGGTTTACATGGTTGTAAAAGTGATACAAAGATCAAGATCGATCATTTGTATGTTTATTGTTTGGCTCTCATTTTTTTGTACAAGGATAAAGGAAAGATGGTGACAAATTAAATTCACATACAGGGTTTGTCAATCAGCAGTAAATCTATTGGTTTGTCATTCGATTGTTTAGTTTTCGTTGGTCTGTCAGTTGCCAAAGCCTAAAAATGATTTTGATGCTTGTTGCAACTTGGTGAGAGATCAAAATTGTACGGTTTATGAGGCATTTGGTACTGTCAGGGTGCTTAGAATAAACAAGCAATTTGTCTTAATAGCTCATGGAATAATTTGAAGCCCAAAAATGATCTTGATGATTGTTGCAACTTGGTGGGGAAAAAATGTACGGTTTATGATACATTTGGTACTTTCGAGGTGCTTAAAATGAACAAACAATTTGTCATAATAGTTCAAGGAATGATTCGAAGCAAAATACTCTCGACGTCTACTGGACAAATTATCAAAGGTACTGGCCAAATTATTCCCCTACCTCTTGGGAGCTCTGGTGTTAATACATTATTACAGACGTGAGAAGGACGATTGCTTTGACTGATTTGCAGTTATATAAAGTTGTCTGTTTCACATCAATCGAAATTAATATTGACACTTTCGTTAACTCAACATGTTAGACATGATCTTTGCAGACAATGCTTTCATTATTTCATTTTGTAAATCCTAGTCAGAAAACTGTCATGGAAAGTTCTTTGATGTAAGTTTTATTGCCATAAGTACTCAGTTTATGTGGGTCATCCCAAAAAATACAATGTATAACCACTTCATGGACAGCTGTGTACATGTTGCGATAAAAAAAACAATTTACATCTGCCATGTAGGCATGGGGAGAGTTTAAAATGAAATCAAATATTTCATTATTTTTTAAATCTTTATTTATGATTGATTAATAGATTGGTTATCTCAACACAGCACAATAACGGATTTCGAGCCAATAAACAAGTAAAAGATGATATCAAATTATCACGAGAAAAAAATATATATAGGATGATTGGCAAATAATTGGGGAAAAAATTGTCGAGAGAGAAAGAGTTATGTAGGATTGGAAACTGTAGCTGCGGTAACGGAACACAATAGACTTATTTTTTACGAATAGTTTTGGGTAGGTACTTTATGAGGTAAGACACTCACCTAATACAGGCTGATCATATTTTCTCTTTTGACGACACTTTGCGTCTATAAACTATAAAACTAATTTCTTAACTTATGTTGGTGATCCTGCGTACATGCGAAAGGATAAATAAAGGCAACAGTAGTATACCGCTGTACGAAATTCATAAATTGATTAAGAAAAAAAATCCGGGTTACAAACTAAAACTGAAAGAAACACATCAAATATAAGGGAACTACGACACAACAGAAACACAACTCTAAAATGTAACACACACAGAAACGAACATTTATATGTCATTTGTAATGACAGAGGTATGCATATGAATTGAAAATATTAAAATAAAAAAAAACTTTAATGTAGGATGTATTCACCTGCTCCGGAAAACATTTCTTAATAGTAGTAAAACATTTTAATTTAACACGACTTTAAATTACCCTAAACTACTAGTTTGCGTTTCGGAAAGAGGAAAACAAATCATGTTTATAGAGACATCAAATATTTTTTTTCAGAATTTGACATTTTGAGTAGTGTAACTTGGGGAGTCAAAACGCTTCTTTCACCTCGGCCAAGTTGCACTTTTTTTTTGTTTTTAGTTTTTATTTGGCGATATCTGTTAGTTTGAATTTTTTTTTACAAAAAATGCTGTAGATTTAATTATATTTTTTTTTATAAAACCTTAAGTAATGTAGAGATTGACATGTTATTGATTCATGTCTATTTTTAAGACTATTTGCGCAATATTTCTATTTTCTTTTCTTTTCCCTGTCGGTCATTGTGTTGCTTAACTCATTGGTGTTGAAGCAGTTCGATTCCGGGTGGTATCACCAGCGCAGTAGTAAATTCACTGGGACTATAACAAACTATAATAGTGTTTTTTTTTCCTGCAAATTTACTTAATTAATGGCTTTTATCTAATTTTGAATTTATTGAACCATAAAACTAATTTTTGACTCTTCACAGTGAATAATCTGCGAAGCGGATTATGTAAAATGTGAAGAGTCAAAAATTTGATTTATGGTTCAATAAATGTCAAAATAAATCATTACCATTCATTATAAATAAATTCTTTCAAAAATAAGGCTCACAGAACTTTTTATATTATTTATATTAACAGTAACACCGTACACACATGTTGGCGTATGAATACACAACGTCAGAGTTGGCTCGTCGCCATCAAAATTGACAACATTGAAAATAAAACTAATAATTTTAACCAATCAGAAGACAATAAAAACACTAAATTTATTTATAAATAAATGAAAAGGAAAACATGCATTACTAGAATAACACCCGACCACTTAGTGGTTGATTGTGGTCTTTGGACTCTGTGGTATTTTGATGATTACTCTATTATCCGTATAACATAGACAAAAACAACGAAAACGCATGGCCCAGATAGTTCGAATTCGTACAGGTACACTTTGTCGTGATTTAAAACAAGTTGTAAGTCTGCACAAATCTCCCTTTTTCGCTCTCAGAAAACCAACGAAATCTATGCGAACAATTTCAGTACTCTGAACTGGCTGTAATATCAGTAAATGTTATACCTTTCTTTGTCGTGTTTTAAACAAATGTTTTACTTTTAGCTCTCTTTTTTTGTCATACTATGTTTTTTCATTTTTAATTTTTATAAATAATTATTCTTTGAAGTTGGTGTAGATATTGGCAGTATTTCTTCAGAGTGTTTAGAGACTGGGGGCTACTAACTAGTATTTAGAACTTGCTATACGGTTTCAAGTTATAGTTTTATTTCAAGTCTGTTATTGGTGACCTTATATTGATAAATCAACGGCATTGATATTTTATTTATTTACTGGCTTGCTTACCAATTGACATATCCTCCGAATTCATTTATTTATGTTCAGCTTTAAAAAGGGTACAGCAAAGTATAAGTTAGATTTCCCCCATTAATTATTTTTGTCTTAATAACCAGACTTAAGTTTATACTTGTACTTGTATGTAAATTATACACGGCATTCAAAACTCAAGCAGTTGGTTTACCATGTGGAAAATTTACCACTGCTATAAAAGTGCATCAGTTTTACATCAACTGCATGATTATGTAGATAAAGCATTAATTATAAACATTCTCTTGATGAACATCTACGTTTTTGTCATTTGAACAGGACATAATTGAATTTTGATGGTTTTGAATAATTATGCACAAAAGAATTGCGAACATTGAAATACAATTAGTAAATTTTACGTTTCAAAACACATAGTGATAACATGTAAATTTTTCTCTGATATTTGAATAAATTTGATTTAACTTTTGACTGATATTGCAAAATATCAAAGTAGAATGTAGGCAGCAATGTTTGGGAGGTGCTCGATGCAATCTCTCATGTATTGAAAATAGTAAAATTATTCACTGTAAAAATAACAACTAGGCGGGGACCATATGCGGATAATTAACTGCTGACCTTCCAAGAGTTCTCGATGGCTCTACCTATTCTCCTTTTCAATATTTTGTTATCTGTTGAATGTCTTAAAAGACCCTTGGTAATTCAAAACATCTAATTGCTTTAAATCTATGTCTAAAATACATAATAAATCCTACTTTTAACATGCAAAATTGATGTTTGAAAAAAACATTAAATATAAGGTTACATTTATATTTAAATTAATGTAAAATAATGCTGATGTTATGAAATTAAATACACGTACAAAATCAATAAAATGACCTTATCTATTTTCATTTCTAGAAAAAGTGTAGATTTATTAGTAATTAATAAAATATAGGGACATTTGGCGCCAAGAATTACTTCGAAAATGACATCCATCCAATTGCCTGTGTGAGTGTCTACATTAGGGATGTGAAATGTAAATGGATACTGTTAAGATTTATGTATAATTAGCATGTCTTCTGCCATAAAATGGAAGCCATCTTCAGTATGATAAAACACAAAGTCAATACTTGTCAGAAATAATATAACTTACATGTTTTTATGTGAAATTTTTTGTTGCATTGTACTTTAAGAAATTAAATTTAATCTGATAATCAATTCTCGTGGAAATCATTAATACGCTTTCATGCAAGGCGTAGTTGAAGTTTTGTTTGTACATTTAAGGTTACTTTCTACGAATTTTCGTAGGTGACCTCCTTGTGTCCTTTAGGAAAAACCCATTCATCTGTTGTATGGCATTATTTCTAAGATTGTTTGATTTTTAATTTTTTCGAAAATTTCATTTTTATAGCAAGAATTTATATTATTATATGACAATGAATAAAATCTAGATGATAAGAGAAAACTGTTTTCACTTTAATTACCGTACCAACTTATAAGTTACACAATATGCAATAACTGGAGGTGCTGGGTTAACCGATCTATGTTAAATGGTTTTATCTTGTGTTCCAACTTTTGAATAGATCTTTTATGTATACATGTATGCATATATTTACTATGATATCAGTGTCAAATTATCGCCAGCTATTATAGAAATAATAGTCAGGATATAAAATAAAGTATATATTTTTTAAACAATGGACATGTGCCTTGAAAACATCATATTTTATCGGGAAACATAAAGGCTTTACAGTTTTATTAAATTTAAATAAAGAATTCGATTCTCCTTTACAAATCTAAGCATTTATTTGTTCAAATTGATGCAAAAACGAATAAAATTGTAATAAACATAGGGAGATCCTGTATAACGAATTTCTTATTTAAATGACAATGCCATTGTTTTGAAACTTAAAAATTGTCGGCGGAAACAAATAACAAGCAATGAAACTCGCCAGGGCAAGGCAGGATAAAGAGGTACAGAAATTTATGAAAAGTTGAACGAAAGCAAAACAAAGCATTCCAACAGTTCCAATAATCCTATCCAATAAGTTTGATGAACTTGCAAAACCAGCTGAGTATAAAAGTCAAACACATAATTAACAAACACATATATGCTTGAATTGATATATCGTAATATTTTTGGTTTGTCTTTTCGTTTATGGTTTCTTTTCTTCTTTCAAAACTGTTGTTATTACTGTTTTAGAAAAAAAGAAAAGAAAACGTAGTATGCTTGAAATCAAGCATGGTCTAAAGGCGCCTTGTAATGAACAAAGTATAATGAAAGGAGGGCTATTTACCTATTTCTGGTTGATTTAATTAGTTATGGACATTGCGTCCTTCAATGAGAAGTAATGAACAATACAAAAAGGTTATTAGTGTGATAGTGTTTGTTCAAGTCAAATAAAAGTCGTACTTTATTTATTTAGAATGAAACATCAAGGCATTTATGTAAAACATATGCTCAATGTGTGACCATAAATGTTGTTTTACTATAAAATAGATAAATTCCTTCAGTTCAAAGTGTGACAAAAAATATAAAAACTGCTTTAAGTAGGACTATTTACCTATGAGCATGGAACATACTAACAAAAAATACCATCTAATAAATTTGAAATGATTTCATTCGAAAAACGCTATATGATGTGCACAAGCAAAGGATTTGTGACACGAGCTATGCCCTTTTACAGTGATAATTTTGAACTTTCATACGACTATCACTACAATATAATAATTATTACGGAGATGCTGAATTTCCTGCCATTTATTCGTCATCCACGCACATAAAACAACAATTAACCTCAATTTCTATATACTTTCTTGTGTACTATTATTTGTCTGATTGTCTTTTTCATTTTTAGCCATGGCGTTATCAGTTTATATTCGATTTATCAATTTGACTGTTCCTTTGGTTTCTTTCGCCCCTCTTTTAGGTATAGAGATAAGATTGTTTTTTTTAGACAAGTGCTTGTGACCATCCACAAAACTTGCGGTCATCCGATATTCAGTACTATGGTTGTTAATATCACCATGCACAATTATTTTTTCCTCTACCAGTTTCCGCATTTCTTTGTTTAAAAATTAAATGATATTATATGCAGTTATTTTGTCTTTAGAATATGTTAGAATTCGGAACGAAAAAAAACATTATAACTGTTACTGACCTTTTTGACCCTGTATATTATGGTATATTACAATACATTTTACTGAACTAGTTATCTTGATCAGAGTAAGAAATTTAAACAAAAATTACGAACATCATATGGTAAACGCACATAACTATACTGTTGCCTTTACTGGAAAAAACATGATCTAGGGAAACGTATGCAGTTTTATCTTTGCATGGAAAATGCGACAGGAAAGTCTCAAGCATGCCAATAAATCATATTTTGAAGGAGCTTCTGCTTATAATCGAACTCAAGTTGACATAGATGAATTATTAGAAGAAACTATACAACTGATGTTGTCTATATTATCTGCATAGTCATTTTTTAAATTTGAATAAACTATTATAAATAAGAGTTATTCGTGAAGTCAAAGGTAATTATGATGTCGGCCATAACGTGGCGATAGTCTAGCCCTTTAAAATAAGTATTGGAAAACTATCAAAATATTGATTTGAAGACTTCATATTTGACAGGAATAGTTATTAATAATAGATATGAAAAGTCTTTGAATTGATAAGCAAATTGATTTGACAAGCTTTGACCATGGAACTGGTGATTGACAGTTGTATTACTAATTATATTCAAAACACGACGACAAGTCACGCTTGATCTTAAAATTTAGTTTAAAAACTTATTCTTCGATGTAAGAACGTTAACTCTCTTTATATATATCAACGGCAAAGTATTGCAATACTGAGGGTTGGCGAATCAGGAAATATACTTCCGGTTTTAAATCCTAATTGAATAATTTAGAGAAACCTTTAAGACGTACTATTTATTCATTGAGAAATGAGATCTCATATGTGGAAACTGCATGGGATCTACATGTAGATTTGAAGTTATTATTATGACAAAATGTTACAGATGCAATGCATTTGTATAATAGATTACAAGATTAGGTTCCACTTGTCGTGATACCAATCCCAACCTCCGTTGACTATGACATCACCGAACGAGTTGTTTCTCCGATTGCTTACCTGCAATGATTAAAACAACTGATGTCAATAAAGGAAGGAACTGCTTACACCAATCACCTCAGTTTAACCCCAGTATTTGGATTGGGTTTATATTGACCGAGCTTTTATTACGTGTTTTGTGAGCTTGTTTGTCTATTTGTCGGTTTTTTTTTTGTCATTTGCATGATGTTGTTAGATCTTTTTTAGTTGTAATCCCCCTTTTTCCTCACTGTTACCAAGTCAGGAATATTACAGTTGTCATGCCTTTGTTTGATGTGATCGGGCTTTTGATTTTGCCATTTGATTAGGGAGTTTCTTTTTTGAATTTTCCTCGCAGTTCAATATTTTTGTGAGTTTTTTTTTTGTTATATTTCCTTTTCTTTTTGTTTACCCTTATTGATATGAATAAAACGAGAGAAAGGAAAAAAATCCAATAGACATTAAAGTTTTGAAAACAATGGGTTTTTTTTTGTTAAACCCCTGTGTACATTTTTGATGATATACGGCTGTACCAAAGGTAGAGTTATTTGTTGCATGATTCAGTATCTAGTATACAATGATAAAGCCAGTTGTCAATTATATAGCTTCTATTTACCATTTTCTTTTTGTTTTTCAGCTAAACTCGACGGAGTAAAAACTTACATGTCACTAAGACGGGTACCAATGAGACTACAGGATCGAGTCATCAAATGGTTCGATTATTTGTGGTATTGTAATAAATCGACTGACGAAGAAAAAACGCTCAGTTTACTTCCGGATAAGCTCAAAGCGGAAATAGCAATTCATGTTCATTTGGATACATTAAAAAGAGTAGAGATCTTCCAAAATACTGAATCAGGATTTTTATGTGAATTAGTGTTGCGTCTTAAACCAGTATTATTTTCTCCCGGGGATTATATATGCAGGAAAGGTAAGTTTTTTAATTAAATTTATATATTCAAAGTATACACTAACAAATCAAGCAGTTGTAGATCTCTACTAAGATCTGCAATTCATCTATCAGAGGCGTTTTGTAAAAAAGAGGGGAAATAACTTATTGACCAGAATCACACAAGTAAAATTAAAATAAAAAATAAAAATAAATCTCTAATCGAACATCGGTGGAAAATCAAAGCTGCAAATCATTCAGCTGTTTTTCCGATCATTGTTTGCGTATATGTAAATGTTGAGGAAGTTTAAAAGGAACCAGACGAGTATTAACATAAAAAAATATGTACCATGGTATCAACTGACTTTCAGACAACCATCGCCATAAAATTTCATATTAAAGGAATGGTATGTACTGAAAGTAAGAGGAAACGTTCATATGTTACAACGACTTTCTTTTGAGTTAAACAACCTATCATGTCCGATAGTATATTCCTTTTTGAAAAGTTTGAAAAGAATAACTTGCCCAAGACAAAAGAAAATAAATGTTCATTTAAAAGATTCAAATTTACAAATGCGTTATATTGTAGACATCTTACATCTATTAAAATATGTGAACACCATGGAAAGTGACCATGGGATATCATCATAAAGGAAAAGAAAATAAACGATAGGAAAGGAGATATCGTTCCATTGTCGTTATTTTTGGTATAGACAATCTTTTGAATTTCAAAATATTAAGGCTCGAAAAGGATTAAAGTCCCACTAAGCGTTCGACTCATTATGAATTTCACGTCGATCATTTGTTTATGAACCAAAAAAATTATAAATTCGCAGTTCATTACTATTTTTATATAAGAAATCAGACATGTGTTCAGGTTAATACTTGCGTGGCTTCCACAACGAATTTAAACCGAAATGGGAAGTTATATCTACAACGTTTTTGATTTAATGGCATTGCAATTTTAAAATATACATTAATGAATCATTGTGTTAAATAAGTTGTTACATTGATTTACTTATTCTGATGAAAATACATCTAAGTATTTGCAATTATTTATAGTGCATCTTAAAGTCAAACATATACATATTCCTAATAAAAAGGAGACAGCGATTTAAAGATTTCAAACAGCAACGTCATTAAGACACGATAGTGTGTAACGTCAAAAACAAATTGCATTGTTTTTAAAACAGCACAACAAAAGAACTATTAACTGTTCCAAATGATACCTGAAGCATATATAATTAGTCTACAGTTTAACTTTTATTAATATTTTTCACAATAAATATACACACAAATCTATCGAAAGACAAAATCATTAAGAAAAGTTGAATTTGATACAAAATATTCGGCAATACGTACAAATAATAGACATTATAATTGTCAACTGAGGCAACTGGCAGTCAATGAACAAATGATAAAGGCTTGGAGCTAACTCAAAATCCAGAAACAGTGTCAACAGATATTAACATATTCTTTGTTGCGATTTGAGGTTTTATTTAACTTTCTATAGAGCATTCGTCAAAACATAAATATTTGTAATTGGACATTTACTGGATGCAAAAATGTCTAAAGTTTCTTGTTTAACTTGGTTAACCAGTAGACACCGGGAACATTTGTTCTGTAGCGTCGATTTAATTCAGTCGCTGTTATCTACGATGTTTTGGGTAGATGAAGTATGCATTAAGGATTTGTAATCTTAGTTCCATCAAGTGAAGGTGACCTTAGACAGGTTTGACTGTTCGACTCTTCAATTCATTCGCGGTTATCTACGATGTTTAAGGAAGAGGCAGTTTTTATGATGGCTTTGTTAACTGAGTCCTTCAAGATAAGTTGACCAGAGATGAGTTTGATTGCTTTAATCAGCCTTTTCAGTGGTTTTGATGCTTTTAAATGTTATATGTATATGACTTTCCTAATTTTTTGACTTGAACAAACAAGATAAAAATTGAGAAGAGACACGTGTCGTGCACAAAATGCAACCGGCAGCGTAAGTCCGGTTACCACTGCTACCATCATGATTAAAATGACACGCAATGTACTTTTTTTTTACCCTTTTTTTGTTTAATGAATTTCTCACCGTATATATAAAACGAAAGTTGCAACTCCCTCTGATTTAGGTTTGTCTAACAAAACTTTAGATCATAACTTAAAAACTGATGGACGTTATTCCAGACAACAATGTCATCCTCACAGATGAACTGAGATTATAGAAAGACGAAAATAAGTCCCTGAAGACCTTAAGATATGCTTGCTGCTTAATTTCTTTTAAATATGGAGAATTTTTCGTTACATTTTGATTTCGATACGTTTCCCTCATTTCTAGTTTGTAACCTGGATTTGTTTTCTCTCTATCGATTTATGAATTTTGAATAGCGATATACTACTGTTGCCTTTATTTCTGACAATCTCAAGAAAATTCAAAGCCTCTGTACAATGGTATTGTTTTCTGTAACGTGGATACTGTCTTAACCTATAACTTTTAGTGTTTTACAAGTAGGATTTTTGTTCTTATTTTTTTCTATCAGCAAAATTATAACTTTATTCCATTTTATTGTCAGACAGCTTTAACAACATATCAATCATGTGTTAAACAGTTTTCTAAACATTGGTCAGTATTTGACCTCAGTGTAAATGTCATCCTTGTCTCTGAAATGTTTCGTGGTAAAGTTAAAGGGTAAGGTAGCTTATTCTACTAAATTTAGTCCTGGTATCTATGATGAGTTAATTTACAACCACTGGGTCGATGCCACTGCTGGTGGAGATTTATTTCCCCGAGGGTATCACAAGCCCAGTAGTCAGCACTTTTTTTGCTGACATGAATTGTCATTGATATGGTTATATTTATAAATTTACTGTTTACAAATTTTTGAATTTTTGAAATACTAAGGCTTTTCTACCTCAGGCATAGATTACCTTAGCTGTATTTGGCCATACTTTTATGAATTTATTTCAATGCTCTTCAACTTCGTACTTTATTTGGCCTTTTAAACTTTTTTGGATTCGTGCGTCACTGATGAGTCTTTTGTAGACGACACGCGCTTCTGGGGTATATACTAAATTTAGTCCTGGAATCTATGATAAGTTAATTTACTTTGAGTGTGTGGCTCACGTCAACTTTGGTATATATATTCAAGGGTTTACATCATATTAAACCTATTTAATAAGTTTTGAGTCAAAAGGTTTGATCCAGATTTTGAGGTTCACTTAACCTAGAAATCAAGTAGGGCGACGGGTCATTGTCTCCTGCTCGTGATTTTTTTTATGCTTTTTGATACACAGATAACAACAAACGAAGTTGCATGATAATCGGTAAACGCATCTATGTACTGTGCTGCAACAGGTTATACACATTAATTATATTGATACAATCAATCCAAACTGTACTGAGTAAAATAGAGGTTCGTTCATGTAGTCGATGCTAAACTGTGATCTTATAACCAGATGTCTGGTTTATTATCGATATACTTTGATTATGAAATATGATTATTCAATGAAATCATTTATTTTGTGACTTAATAACAGTATCAACTGATCGGTGTATTTGGCGACAGCTGATCAAACTAAATGAATGTATATTTGAACTGAATGAAAACAGAATTGCAGCTATTTCACAACGATGACTATGTTACTTGGTTTAAAGAATAAATCAGACGTATGTTAATGATTGAGAATTAAACTTATCTTTTTTGATACATATTAAACGTACTGTAAATTTACACATTAAGTTAACAGAGTATCTTCTACCTCAAGCATAGTTTACCTTAGCTGTATTTGGCAGACCTTTTAGGTCCTCAATGCTCATCAACTGCGTACTTTATTTGGCCTTTTTAACTTTTGACTCACTGATGAGTCTTTTGTGGACGAAACGCGCGTCTGGGGTATACTAAATTTAGTCCTGGTATCTATGATGAGTTTATTTATAATAGGTTTCAACTATTTATCACTTCGACGGTACTTCAGCTCAATTTCTTTTCTCTGCAGCTAAATATTTGTTATGTAAGCTGTGTTGAAATGTGATATTTTTATAGGATACTAAACCTTTTGCTCTCAATTTGTAATGATTTTGTTGTAAACTGTTTACAAAAAAAACCTCAGAAACTCATAAAAATTATGTAATTAAGCTTGTGTTTAAGTAATTACAGACATTTTAGCCCCAGGGAAAGAACGAGGGTTTATGCATGATGATGTGTCAAAGTAAAATGTGAGGTCGTTATTCATAAAAGGACAATGTGTACAAATGTCGTTAACATTTCTATAAATTGTTGCAATTCTTAACATGAAGTCAAGAGACGTATATACAATTTCAAAAATGACGATCATATATTTGAACAAAAGGTTGTTATTTACTAAAACTTATACTGTCACGACATGCTTTCTGTCTACAATCCTTGATAATTGATTTCGTCTCCTTTTAGTTTACTGAAAAACTGCAAACTAAACACATTTGAAATATACGAAAATAATTACTCTATGTTAGGTCGTTCAAATTTGACTATTTTTTATTGAGATATAATTAGGTTTCGAAGGTACCAGGCTTATAATTTGTTACGCCAGACCTTAAAATGAACTCATTGGCTGTGAAGCTAGTATAAAACTTCACAAATTAAATGATCAGAAGTACGAACACAATATATGTCTTATTAAGGATAAACATTATACTGCAATAAGTTGTTTTCTCTTGGTGAGGTTGTTAAGTTATTATTGATACGGTTGTCTTTTTATCGCTATATTGTCTTCTCTTAGTGAGTTTGTTCCCTCTTGTGTAAATTGTTTAATCTTCTTTTGTTGACTTTTGTTGTTCGATAAGCAATGTTTTCCTTTGTCTCCTTGTGTTTTTTGCAAACTTGGTATTTCGATATTTATATCACCCACCCCACTGAATTTGTCATATTTTATTAGATATAGTATACTTTTAATAATGTTTTTTTCCTTTGACAACTTTGCAATTAATATTCAGAAACGTGACGTGCCATATACACCATTTGGTATTATCACACAATGAAATACATACTGGCTTATTGCTCAGACAAATAAATGAAAAATAAAGAGATGTGTATTATTGGCAATTATCTATTAAAGATAAAAGGACATAGACATATGACTTTTTCCCACACAGAACATCGGACAAGTAGATAGTCTACTTCTAAAAGACAAATAAGTAATTATCTAACTCATATTTGTCTATTTAATTGTTGTAGTATGCATGAAATATCTGTCACTGTACATTCACCAATGTAAAGTTGACTTATAACTATTAAGCTTATTTGCAATGTAGGATATTTCTATCTTGAATATGCATGAAAAGGTTGCCACTGGACGTTAAGCAATATAAAATTGACATACAATTACTAAGCCTATTCAAATTAAGAATCTATATCTCTATCGTCTTAAATCGACATATTTTTTTATACTAATAGATATGAGAAAATGTGGCATGAGTACCAATGAGACAACTCTGCATCCAGGTCAAAATTTATAAAAGTAAACCATTATAGATCAACGTCTTCAACACGGAGCCTTGGCTCACACCGAACAGCAAGCTATAAAGGGCCCCAAAAATACTAGTGTTAAACAATTCAAACAGGAAAACCAACGGTCTTATCTATATAAAAAAACGAGAAACGAGAATACATTCTTTTAAAGGAACCTGCGATATGGTGGAGATATGTCGGCTTAAACTAGTTGTCGTATAGTCACATTCCTTCTCTCTTTTCCGTGATCGTGACATTACCAAACTTATCACAGAAGTTGCAATTTTAATTTTTCAGGGTTTTTGTTATTATTTTTGTTTTATACGTCTGTGTAGTTTTTTCCTCCAACCGTAACAGTTTTTTCTGTTCCTTGCGTAAATACCTTTGTTTTCGTTTCAAATCATTTCCAACATTGGTCAAGTTTATGGTTAGATACATGTACTGACGGTTTATGAATTTAATAGTTCTACGAAGGTCATATAACCAATCCAGCTGCAGAATGATGTTTTATCACACGATATAACAAATCGACATGGCAAATGTCACCAGTAAACCGTGAGTATGCAATGCTGACCTTTCCTGAGCTAATCGGAGTACATGTGTGATGCTTGATCTGTGGGTTTTAAAGTGTTTTGACGACTGATTATTTGTCGTTTCGTTGTTTTTCTTTTGGTTATAGTGTACACTTATCTAACTGATGGTATTTGATTGCTACCCACATCGTAAATCACAATATGTTGTGCGTCTATAATACACCATTTAAACAAATTAAATGAAATTTCCAGATTAATTTTTTCTAGTGCTTTTTTACGCATTGCTCTTTCATCAATTGAGACAATAAAGGGAGAGACGAATACTCAACGAAAGACAATAATAGCAACAAAAAAATGGATATTAAACTAAAATTATTTTTGGCGTTGTACGATTAATGGTTTGATGGTATGAAGGGAAATCATTACAATAATATTCATTTCAAAATACACATTAAATTGTATTGCAATTAATAGGACGGTTTAATTTATTAATTGTTGATATAAATGATTGTATTTATTTGATGAATCAATGAATGTCATAAACTATTTTTCAGAAATCGTGCAGCTATTTTTAGTTTCCGTTTGAACAAACTTTCTGATTATACTATAGGGAGTCGTAGAATGTTTGACATGAAGAAAATAGTAAACATAAGTTCAAACATTGTAATTCGTATTTCTGTTTTCAATGTTTTAACAATAGAAACGTTAGGTGTTGTAGAGGCCTGGGTAATATAAAATGTGTTTGTTCATTCTCGTTTCAAGTTGAATTGTCTATTTTCAATAGTTATTTTTATATGACAATTTACGTTTCAAGAGTACCATAGACAATAATGGCATATAAAAGAACAAAAGTGCAAAAAAGTGAAAGCAGTACCCACCTTCCTTCTGTAACATTCTGACAATTTATACAAATGGTATACTAATTTGGCAATTTAAGACTAAATTTAAATAAAGTACTCAGTTGATTACTTAGAAAATACCCTTTTTGCGATCGATATGGATTTTTATTATATATAATTCAAAAAGATTTATCATGGAAATTTTTGATTTGGTAAAAGTTGTCAGTATAGTTTCTTTTCACTTTACTTTATTAGAAAGCTATGTGGATTTCGAAGGTGTGAGGTGAAGATTGCAATAAAAGAGAGGCAAACGACAGCAAAGTGATATTCAAACTCATTAGTCGAATATAAACTGACAAGGTTATGCCTACAAAGAAGAAAAAGTCAAACAGGAAAACCACAGTGCACAAAACAGAAAAGTAAAGACTAAGCAACAATTACTTATAATGTTTGGTATGGGCATCTACATTTCTTCACTATTGTTACCGACCGACCATCCAAGTTTTTACAATCTAAAAAAATCTTGTATTTCCAAAGAATAGGACACTCTCCCAATACCAGAACTCATATCCCAATACCGACTAGACGTATATTTACAAATCTAAGCAGATCCCCAGAAATAAGATCACCATACCGACCAGACGTATATTTATACACATAAACGCAGTAAAACAGCACCACTCAGCGGAAAAGGTCAAGTGACCGTTATTCTAACCCATTGAAATAAGAATTATTTCTAAAAATAATTTAATCTTTTATCTTTATGAAAAATAATGGTATAGAGCCATCCACCGCTAACAGCAACACCCACTTTTTGGTCATGAATGTTTCTCTCTAATATTTAATTAACTGTGCATTTGTATTCAGATATCGCAGATCAAATTTATTCGTTCATTGTGTAATCATACGTTTTTTGATTGAGTTAAGTCTGCCAATTGATATTTTATCGTATGTTTTTCTATGTTGTGATGTTATGCTATTGTTTCAGAAAAAGGGAGAAGGTTTGGATCCATTAAAACGTTTAATCCCGCTGCAAATGTTTGCACCTGTCCTAAGTCAGGAATCTGATGTACAGTAGTTGTCGTTTGTTTATGTAACATATACGTGTTTCTCGTTTCTCGTTTTGTTTATATAGATTAGACCGTTGGTTTTCCCGTTTGAATGGTTTTACACTAGTAATTTTGGGGCCCTTTATAGCTTGTTGTTCGGTGTGAGCCAAGGCTCCGTGTTGAAGGCCGTACTTTAACCTATAATGGTTTAATTTTTAAATTGTTATTTGGATGGAGAGTTGTCTCATTGGCACTCACACCACATCTTCCTATATCTAGATAAGGAGATGTGATATGATTGCTATTAAAACTATTCATTAAAACAAAAGGACAAAGATGTCAACAGTTAATGGTCATCATAATTAAAGATATTTACATTGTATCAGTAATCTAAAATCAATTCGAGGGATCATAAATTACAAAGCATTCTATATAAAATAAGGAGATGTGATTGTCAATTGTCAATCGAAAGGGTTCAAATGAACTTTCAAGATTATCTTTTATTTCTGTTGGCCCTGAGAAAGGTAGAAACTACTTATAACATGTTGGTACATCAAGCCTTAGCACATCCGTCCACGTTAAACAGTAGAATTAAACTTTTTTCTACAAAAAAAAATGGTTGGGGAATTTCTGACGCCAAATCAATGGAATGACATGCAATCAAAGAAAAAATAGCTGGCTTGCTTTTTCTTTATGAAATCATCATAAATCTTTGCGTGCACTAAAGGACAATTATAGTATCCAATAATAATATACTCTTGTTGCTTCCTACGATGCGCATTTAAATTATTTGATAATGATGTGCTCACTGACAATGGTTTTAACAAATATTAAAGAATATATCTTAAAAGTGACTTCAAAGATAGTTAAATTCGTCTAATGCAAAAAGAGTTTATGGGAACTGCAATGCCGTTAAATGTATGATAAAAGTAATGACCAATGCCGTAAATAACAACACAGACACGATAAATAAAGTGCAAATGTTATGCAACATACAAATCAAACGTTTTTTAATATAGACATAGAATTTTCAAATTGTATAAAATGTTTAAAATAGCAACTTGGTTGCTTTGATTTCTTTCTTTTTTCCCAATCATTTAATTCACTCATTTAATGGTAATAAACACATCACTATTTGAACTTTCTATTACTAAATCAATGCCTTTGTCTACTAAATCACCAGACGTGTAAATACTCGTAAAATAAATGAAAAAAAAACCCACTTTCTTAATGTTCAGGATTTACACTCAAAGCCAAATATGTAACAATCTTTTTAAAGTAGATAATACGTTATTTTGGTTTTCTTTTTTTCATGCATGTCTTTACCACATTTTGGTTTTCCGAGAGAGAGAAAACAATTATCAATTTGGTGAAGTACGGTAGGCGGCGGGTGGTTGTCAACAGTTTCTGTGCAAGAACTTATGAACCAATGTTTTTCAAATCTTAAAATATTGTTACTATGAAAAAATGGAGGCCCAACTCGATGTTGATGATGTTTACATATATTGTTCAGGTAGTGTGGTCTTTGATATATTAGAAAATGAAACTATGATGTTATTGAGAACAAAACTGAGGTCAAGTTGTATATAGAATAGACGATATGCACTTTTACCGTGCAGGAGTAAAGGTTCTTGGTAATTTTGAAAATGGTACTTTTTGTCGTTTCTGTGCAATTTATTATGGAACACTTGGCCAGTGCTTTTAAAATTTTGATGTGTTGTTACTTACGAAAAAATGGAACTCATTGACAAGTTAGATATTGATGATTTTGACCTTCGCTGTCAATAAGTTATGATGATTGATTGACTGAAAAACTGCATTGTATGTTGTTTTCGTGCAATTACTTATGTCTGTTCAATCAATGCTCTTATATTTTTAAATGCTGTCGCCAAAGATTGATATATTGACTATATAAATCATTGTTGTTATTGATAACAAAATGAAGTTCAAGTTTAAAATCGTTGCTTTTGTGTATTACTTTTTAAATACAAAATTCAATCCTGGTAACTATGAGGTTATTTACAACCACTGGGTCGATGCCACTGCTCGTGTAGTTTTAATTTCTCTAAGGTATCACCAGTCTAGTTCAGCACAGCATTTCTATGCTGACATGAGTTATCATTGATATGGTCAAATTTAAAAATTAACTGTTTACAACACTTTTAAATGTTTGAAATACTAAAGCTTTGCTATCTCAGGAATAGTTTGTATTTGGCATTGGCAAAAACTTTTACGGATTTTGTCCTCTATGCTCTTCAACCTCGTACTTTGTTTACCTTTCGAACTTTTTTGGATTCGAGTTTCACTGATGAGTCTTTTCTAGACGAAAAACGCGTATGGTGTAATACAAAATTGAAACCTGGTATCTATAATGAGTTTATTAACAACCACTGGGTCGATGCCACTGCTGGTCGATTTTAAATTCTCAAATGGTATCACCAGTCAAGTTGTCAGCACTTCTGTGCTGTGCTGACATGAATTATCATTGATATGGTCATATTTATGAATTAACTATTTACAAAACTTTTAAATTTTTGAAATACAAAGGCTTTTCTACCTCAGGAATAGATTACCTTATTTGTATTTGGCAAAACGTTTAGGAATTTTGGTACTGAATGCTCTTCAACTTCGTACTTTATTAACCTGTTTAACGTTTTTAACGCGCGTCTGGTGTTTAAAATTATAATCCTGGTACTTTTGATAACTATTTTGGATTCGAGCGTCGCTTATGAGTCTTTTGTAGACGAAATGCGCGTCAGGCGTAAATACCAAATTTAATCCTGGTTTCTATGATGAGTTTATTCATGAGTAAGGTTTCTTGTTAGTTTAGAAATTTGGCATAGCATATAGAAGGTAAAAAAATTATTAGCCCATTCCTTGTTAAATGGCATCTGTATGTCATTGCTTGAAACATTTTTGGTTTTTAACACAGATTGTTGTTATACTTTATTGAACATTTAGAATATTAGTTCAAGTATACTTGTCTTTTTGGATGAATTGGTTTAACTTATTGATGAAGAATCATAATTATTTTAGATTTAAAAATTAGATTTTGTATTTTATATTTAGATTCTGTTAAGATTGGCGATGGAGCCTTACTTTCATTAAGTTTCAACGCTCGTGTATTTCATTTTCCTTTAGTCTCATTTTGCTGAATTTCTCAGCTCTTTTCCCATCCTTTGACAATGTTACAATCTATAGATACCGGTAGTATGTTTGCTTCTTCCTGACCATGATATTTAGTTTCATTGATTTCCTTTGACATTTTCAGCGTTAAACAAAAAAATGTTTTAGTACATAAACAAACGGCAAAAATTACGCCACAGGAGCGACCGGTAGCGGATCCAACTTTGGCTACATGAATTTTTCAACAGACATAATATGCTAAATTAAAAGGAAATATACATTTTTCAACTTCTAGTAAAAATATGGCAAATAATTAAAAATGAGTCATCAGACAGCAAACATATGTATTGCTGTTCATTTTAAGCCTCATGCTACGTTGTGCCTGGCTATAGTTTTCTTATTTTATACCATTTAAATTTATATCTGATGCAGGGGTGTCTACCATTACAACTGTTACTCGTCAATTTTAAACTATCATTGTGATGCTCTAAATGTGTTCCTTTCGATGAATTCAAATAATATTGTACCTTTCTTCAATGGCATAGATAACCTTTCTGTAGTGGCATCATTTGTATCTTTATCAGTGACATATTTTACCTTTCCTTTGTGACATGTTTTCTTTTCTTCAGTGACATAGTTCACATTTTTTCAATGACATATTTTACCTATTTCCCCAGTGGTATATTTTACCTGTTTCTTCAGTGGTATATTTTACCTGTTTTAGTTGGTATATTTTACCTCCCTTCAATGATATATTTTACGTAACTGTAAGAGTTTCTTTACCTTTTTTCGGTGGTATATTTAAACCTTTTTTCGGTGGTATATTTAAACCTTTTTTCAGTGGCTTATTTGAGCTTTTTTAAGTAGTATATTAAACTGTTAAGAAGATGGCATAATTTACCCTTTTAAGTGGTATATTTGACTTTTCTTTGGTGATATATTGGACCTTTAGTCAGTTGCACAGTTTATCTCACTTTAGTTGTATATTTTACTTTTCTCAAGTGGCATATTTCCCCATCCTTTAGTGATTATTTTTCTTCAGTGGTATATTTAGTTTTCATTTGTGGTACATTAACTTTTCTTTAGTGATATGATTTACCTTTCTCCGGTGATATATTTTACTTTTTTAATGATATAATTTACCTTTCTTCGGTAGCCTTTTTACATACATTTAGTGACACAGTCTACCTTTCTTGGGTTGCATATTTCACCGTTCTTCAGTGAAAGGCATGGATTAAATGCACAAATAGTATATTACTATAAGACCTTATAACGAAGAGCGTTTGATTTGATGCACGTTGACAGATGTTCTATTTACGTAATTAAAACATTTCTCAGAGAATGATTAACACGGTGCCATTGAACTTTTCCCCAAGCTGCTATTAACTAACATTTTATTCTGGAATTGGTTTCTATTATTTTGATCTTGTAATAAATCAAGGAAATATAGGTAGGTTGAATTAGAATTACGTTTTTAGGAATCTTTCGAAAATGGAAACACTGCGTATAAACATTTGTTAATATTTACTACTTCCGTGTATTCCTTTCGAGTTTTTATCTCTAAATATAGGGATTATATTTCATCGTGCTTACTATTTTAGGCATTACCTTAATACACTTATATACGTCTTAGCCATATCCCGTAGAAAGAGAGGTAATTAAAATGATGAAACTCAAATGAAGTATCTACCATGTTCGCTGCCATATTAGTTTATCTAATTGTACCCATATCCGTATCATGATTGAAAACTACTATATTAATGAGTTTTCGAGAACCACTTATCTTCAAAGTTTTAAAATTCAGCTCACATCAAATATTTGAGATGTGCAGCGAAGCTGTAAAATTCTATTACAACATGTCAGAAGAGTCATGAATTTTACTGTAAATGTCACTTTTTATTTTACTTCAATAGAAACTCACATCGTGGAAACAATTCATAATAAACTGAAAACAAGATAAGAATTTTAATGAGTTATTTTGTGAGAGACTAACGAACATTTCAATCGCACATATAAGTTCAAAGATTTTTTTTCTATAAAGCTTTGGTTTATACCAGAGGATTATCAACACAGAATCAACTTATTCAAATCGACTTTGAGTTTTGTTGACGACAGACAACATTGCTGTTAACTTAAGAGACATGCATTCGTAAGAAGGAAATGGATACTGACTGCGTATGTTATACATATGTGATAAAAGTACACATTATATAATAATAAGTGATAAAAGCACTAAATGAAAATTCTGAAAAGACACTGCTAGAAATGTCTTCATTCCTTCCGTGCATATACTAAATGTATTAACAATTTATCAGCAATTTATAGTTGAAAGTTATTAGAATAGCAGGCGGAAGATATCGATTGTGTTATATTTATAAGTGAATTCGAAGTACCTATACAAATAGAAATCGATATATAAAAACAGGATTACACATTTACAAGCAGAAGTAAACAAAGTAAAACACATACTAACAAAAAAACAAGCGTCTTCAAACAAAACATGCAGATGTATACAAATAGAAACAGGCCAATGCAAAGGGGAATAAAATGTAAAAAAAAAAAAAACCAGGAAATTCGTATTCAAAGAGTAACAGACGTTTATATATATTTAGACGAGTTGTATATACATTATGTACACAGCCATGTATCACCATCATTGATGGTGATCCGATGGATACATCTGTTGTAGGGTTGTCACTGACTCAGACGTACTTATGAATATAATTATTTTCTGTGACTGTATCTTACATTAATTTGTAGGATCCTTTACTATAGATAATTTAGCTGATCTGTAACAATAACATCTTCATGCCTTATATATCATGTACTGTAGTACGCCGCTAGATTAACACTGACGTGGAAAGGTAATATACAACTCGTCTAAACATCAACCCAACAATGTTAGATTTGTAAATTTGCTTTCGCAAATTTTTGGTTCTTCCCTCGCCGGGATTCGAACCCATGCTACTGTGATATCGTGACACCAAATCGCCTGCACTGCAGCCGTCCCGCTAGACCACACGACCACCTGGGCTCTCATATATATATGGTGTGGTTGCTTGACCTTGATCTTTCTTCATGCAGAAAAGCTACATATGCTACTAAATGCAAAATTACTCTGCTGTTGGTTGTACCTGATATGGAAATATAAAACCTATTCAAAAGAGTAAAAAAGGCGTGATTTATGCCTTAACCAGAAAACGAAGAAAGTCATATTGAAATGAGGAGACGTATCAGAAAAATATCACTCAAATTCCAAGAGTTGACCTACAACATGGAAAACAGCAACCAACAATTACCACTGAATTACAGGACCTAAAATTGGGGCAGACAAATAAAGAATTTGGCTCTGTTAAACATGTTTATGATTGATATAACTTCCCATAGAAACGCCAAATTTAACATAATTGCAACTACGAACAATATTCACCACGACATTGCTAAAAGAAGTAAAGTAATGGAAAAACAGTGCTGTTTAAATGCATTTCAATGTGTAATTTTTTAAAGATAGATGTATTCAATTCATTTGATGTGTTTTAGCGTTTGATATTTCCATTTGATAAGGGACTCTCCGTCTTTGAATATTTTCCTTGGAGATAGATTTTTTATACTTTAGATCGACGATTTAGCGGCAAAATCATTTTACTGATTATTTATCCGTATTTAACGTTTCGACAATCTGTCCGAAAACAAAAAAAAAGATAACCGTCATTAAACTGAGTGCTTGGCAATTTGTATATTACTCGCACGTGATTGTAAAAAATGGAAGAAACATCCGTACAATTATTTTCTCTGAAAAAAACCCCGGGTGAAAATAAAAAGATAAGATTTAAAAATATGATTTCTTTTGAAGCCTTTTAGGGCCGTGCTAATTTACTTTTTACCAAACATATCTTATATGGAAAGTCAATGATCAAACCGGTCAGTATGGTTTGTTGAATTTCAAAGAAATAAACAAATATGATAGAATTGTTGCATTAAATTCAAACTAGTTTACAAAAAAACAAACAAATTCTGTAATAAATCACTTCGAAACGCAAACTAGTTTCACACAAATTCGTCCTCAGTAATCAGAAAGACAACCTCTGTGTGATAAGTGCACTTCTTTTCGAATAAAACTTTAATTTATTTAGTTTTGAACAGTTAAATCAAAAATCCAGGTCAATTTTCTTTTTGTATAATAAATAAGATTAAAACATGATTATATGTTATATATTATCTAATTGTACAGTCTTTAAACAGTCAATCATGTTCAATTTAGTGCATATTTTTTTTAAAAGTATCTTTTATGTCATGAAGCATTACCATAAATACCTAAAAATGTTGCAAACAAGAAATTTCGGTCGGTTTAGGCAGAGCATATTCCGAACTATTTATTAAATAATTGTTGGAGAAGGGCGTTCTTTAAAAAAAATCTACCAGAAATAAGGTTATATGTACTCAAATTCAGACTCCCTTATTTTAGTATAATTTGTCCTTTCGTGCTAAATTTTACAAAATATGTAGAATTTCCATTATTTTATCATTTATGTTTTCAAAAGCAATAAAAAGCGCTAAACTTCATTTAATTTTATTGAAATATGGAAAATTGTGTCAGTCGTTCAAGTATTTTTTTCCAGACTCGTCAATATTAAATTATGCTAGGTTTAATAAACTTGCAGAAGTTGACTTCGTGAGTGCATAAAGAGAGAGAGAGAGAGAGAGAGAGAGAGAGAGAGAGAGAGAGAGAGAGAGAGAGAGAGAGAGAGAGAGAGAAAGAGACTAGGAGCCACTTTGACATAACTAGTTTTACACTAACTAGATATAAGAAGATGTTGTATGAGTGCCACTAAAACACCTATATATCCATGCAATAAACTGTAAAAGTAAACCATTATAGGTCATAGTACGGCCTCCAACATGGAACCCTTGATCACACTGAATAGCATGTTATAAAGGGCCTCAAAAACTATTGTCAAATCATTCAAAACTGTTCATTATCGACTTTTTAATCCCTTATCTTATCTTCGATAAACATCCATATTTTAAAATATAATGCATAAACAAAACTAATTGAAGACAATCAAATATATCGACTGCAGTTCGCTTTGATACCCAAAATATGGACTTTTCTGTCAAAATATATCTATTAAATAAGGAAAACAAATAAACTATATTGAATGTATTAACGTTATCATGTAAATCCCTCCATAAAATTCATACCTCTTCACTTTGCTTAAAATGTTCAATATTTATGGAAACAATATCCTTGTTGCCATGACAACAGGAAATTTATCTATGCCCTATTCTCCGTACTGTCACATTTGATGGCAAGGAACGTGCGTCTTTGACGAAGCAGCTAATTTATAAAGCCGTTTTGTTTAGCCTATGACAGATGCAGGATGATAAAACGAACAACATATAATCTTCTGTAGATGACTGAATGTCCGTTCAATGCATTAGGATTATTCTGAAAATTACTAACTTTTTATTTCAGAGGACGATAAGTATACATTGATAATACCAATAAATAATACGCACATATTTATTCAAGTGAAAAAATAACGAAATTTCGGATAAATTTTGAAGCGTTTTGAGAATTAGAAAAAAAAGGTGATAAATAAAGAATAGTTGTAGCCTGTAAGGGCCGATCTGTGTATAGCAGATATCGAAAGTGTGCTGAAACTTAATAGATCATCTTCGGTAAGTTCTTTCGACACCCGACAGACACGTTTTAGATGTTTGAGACGGGTTATATTATGAACTAGTTTCATTTTGTACTCATCCCTTCCCTTTTTAGTTTCATCAGTGGAAAGTCTTTCTTTTTTATACATGTTTTACTTTCATAGATTTGAACTTGACATTGAAATTGACAACGATTATCGTGAGAAATTGTAATGTCGAGGCCTTAAAATGGTCGACAATATCGCGAGAAATTGAAATATTAAGATTTTTAAATGATCAACGATTGTCGGAAGAAATTGTCAGACTAACGCCTTAAAGAAGATATATAAAAAAAATATGATATTTTTTGTTCAATCAATAATTAAAGTGTAAGAATGAAATAATAAGTTGTATGTAGCAGCCAGTTTTGTTTAATTTTGTAATATAGGCTGAACATCGCTAATGAATTATTCGCTTGAAAGATGATGTCTTTGCATTAGTCTGTTACTTCTAGGAAATAAATAATATTATTGAAAAATATCAGGTTCAATCCACCCTTTTCTATACAAGAAAAATGTCTGTGCTAAGTAAGGAATATGAAAGTTGTTACCCATTCGTTTGATGTGTTTGAGCTTTTTGATTTGCCGATTGATTATGTACACTCTCCTGTTGTGAATATTCCTCGTTCGGTATTCTTGGTATTATACCTTATACAAGACAACACATTGCGATTTTAATTTCCGCAACCCTTTAGTTCAGTAGTTATTTTTTTGGATAATTTAAGTACCATGAACTTTTATAATCTGGTGATATATTCCATTATATTTGGACTAATTTAGAACAATTAACCTGACAATTACAATTTTGATTGCATTTTTACTATGTCAATTTCGAAGGAAAATTGTGTTCTGCTACAACTTTTTATTGTTTTTGCTGTCAGAAAAGGTGAAATGGTTTGACTGATTATAAACAATATGAATAACATTTTGTCTATGTCTAAAATGATATCGCTTTTGACCAACGATTGGAGACCGTACCTTGGTCTATAATGGTTTACTTTGATAAATTGTGACATGCATGTAGAGCTGTTTCATTGGCACTCATAGCACACTTCCTATATCTATGAGTACAAGGAGGCTGTATCACAAATAATTTATTTGGCTCACGATCATTTTCTTTCATTCACGTTAAATTCCGATTCCTCAAGGCATTTTGATAGCCATAGAACAATTATTTTCATTGTCACACTAGGGTAACCGGTTACCCAAGATATCTTTGACATTTAACATTTTGAGAAAATGTTTACAATCACTAGATATGAATTGAATTAATTCCGTCTGTCAATCACAAATTGTTCCAATAACGATTAGTATACGATATTATTTCTTTACGTATTCAGTCTTTGTTACATACACTTTCTGAATGTACGAATGTACTTGGTTTTTTTTTTTATCTCGTAACCAGTAATACCAATACCAATACCAAATTATTTATTATAGTGACATGTGTTTTATGACAATATACAATATTTCAATAAGCAGTTGTAATTACATGTATCAACACCCGGCCCTTTGGACCTATAAGTCACTTTAAACATTTATACATAAAAAATAATAATCATTTAACAGCGGACAAAGTTAGAATTTATGTTTGATTGTTCCTATACAAAAAGTTTTTTCTTTTATTAAATGCATTGTTCAAAAATTTAGCAGTTTTTCTAGGATAATTGCAGATAAGAAGTTTAAATTGTTCATCATTAGAAAGGTTTTCAAAAGAGTGTTCTATATCCAATATAAGTTGATTTCTTAAATCTCGGTAAAAGACACAGTCCATCAGGAAGTGGCGTTCATTTTCAACATCACATGAGTCACACATTTTGCAAATGCGATCAACTTCTGCTTCTCCGACGAACCGTCCGGTTTCGATCCTCAAAGGAAGTATGCCGCATCTAAATTGTGCCAGTATAGAACGTTCAGAACGAGAGAGGTTCAGTCCAACATATGTTTCACATTTATATTCTGATTTGAATGTTTTATATGTCCGCAATTTCGGAAAGTTTGTAATAGAGTTTTCCCATTCAGTGGAACACAACATGAAAAGTCTGTCTTTTACAAGAGAAATATCACAAGTTTGTTTTTGGTGGAAATAATCTTCCAAGTCAATGTGTGACAAAATAAGTTTAATATCTGATGACCAATTGTTCAAACACCGTTCAAGGTCCCAGTTGAAAACCTGTTTACATACGCGTGAATCGTCCATTTGAATAAGCTTGTTCCATAGTCTAATCATATTGTACCAGTGTCTTTCTTTACAAGGCAGCCATCCAACATCACCATTTGTAGCAACTTTCGGAGCGAATTTATGAACACCTAAGAAATAACGAATGGCTTTGTTTTGTACCAAGTTAACACATGCATAGTCTTTAAAACCCCAGACAGATGAGTTATAGTCTAAAATCGGTACGACACATGATGTAAACAGCTTTTCAAATGTCTTTATTCCAAAATTCTTAAGATTATGAATTTTTGAAATAATTCCACCGAGTGCTCGCCCTCCAGCTTCCGACAGTCTCTCTGCATTCACTTTATAGTCTTTAAATTCATGAAACATAACACCCAGATATTTATACTTGTCGACAGTCTGTAATGAATTTCCTCCAATTTTAAATTTGTATTCTGATCGCTTTATACGGGATTGGCGGAAATGAACTACTTTCGATTTCTCAATGTTGATAAGTACTCGCCATCGCTTACACCAGTCATGTACTTTGTTCAACATCGCTTGCATGTCATTTTCATTAGGTGAAACTAACACTATATCGTCAGCATACAACAGTATCGATACATTTGAATTTCCTATGCTAACACCAAGGTCAAGGTCTTTAACTTCCTGCACTAAATCATTAATGAAAATGGAGAAAAGTGTCGGCGAAAGATTATCGCCTTGTCGAACACCGGAATTACAACTAAACCAATCCGTCAAAGTATCATTCAAACGAATACAAGCAGTAGTATTAACGTATATGCTTTTGATAGAGTTATACATTTTCCCATCTATTTTATTTAGAAGAAGCTTGTACAGTAGCATATCTCTATCAACAAAGTCAAATGCCTTTTTCAAATCTATAAATGTTGCAAACGTTTTCGGACAGTTCCTCACAATTGCATTTAGTGTGAAAATATGGTCTTCACATGAACGATGCGCACGGAACCCATTCTGTTCGTCTACTAACATGTCGTTTGTTTCTAAATAATCAGATAGTCGGCTGTTTATAAACGCACTATATAGTTTTGAGATACAAGAGAGCAAACTTATTCCACGATAGTTAAGCGGACTTCGTTCATCGGATGTTTTATCTTTAAGAATTGGACAAATTATTGCCTGTCGCCAGATTGATGGAATAATACTAGTTTCAAATATGAGTTGAAACAGAGAATGAAGCACGCTTATCACAGATTCATATTTCAAGACTTCATACGGTATACTATCGATTCCACAAGCCTTGCCATTTTTTGCCCCAAGTATTAAACGCCTGATTTCATCGATAGTTATATTTGTATTCAGTTCCTGGTTTTCATCATATAACGGGTCAACCATACATTCTTCTAAAGAAGACTTATGTGATAATACCTGGCTATGAAAATTGTCATTAAACTCCGCCGTACTATTGTCCATGTTGTAAATATTATGAAAATCTGTTTTCCATCTGTTAAGCACTGACTCATCATCTGTTAGTATTTCGCCGTTTGGACCGTATACTTCCATAGGAATATTTTGTACTTTTCGGGGTCCTAGTTTTTTGATTGTGTCCCAGAAATCATTAGGATTCGATGTAACCATATTATCGATTTCCAAACAAAAAGATTGTCGATAATGACGTTCACATTGTCTTAATTTTCTATCAAATGACTTTTGTGCATGTTGAAATTCCTCCCGAAATCTCCTTCTGGTAGATGATCGTCCTTTAAAACTGATAAACTGTTTTTCCTTAAGACGCATTGCGTTCCATAGTTGTCCAAGTTCTTCATTCCAGAAAGGTTTCGAACTTTTATGTCGTTTTCTTGTCTTTCTACTTGCATCGTATATTGGGATTTTGCAGTTCATTTCATCGACTATCAAAGTACAAAGATCCGAATAGATATTATCCACGTGACTTTGAGTCTCCCTTGTGGTCTCAATACGTTGAATTAAAGTTTGAAGAGCTGCTTTTTGTAGATCAGATCCCAAAAAGTCATTAGGAATCGATTTAAGCCTGAAGCGTTTGGACTTATCTATTTTCGAACCACTATATTCGGATATGTTAGTTAGTGTTTTAAATTCTGCCAATACAATAGAATGATCTGGGATTTTGCTCCTTTCACCTAAAAATTGGAAAAGATTGTTTTGCTCGATTACAAATCGGGTAGTAATAACTTGGAATGAGGAACACAGTTCGAGAACGTCATGAGGAACACACATATAATCAACCACGGATTTTCCTCTACCTGATATACAAGTGAAGTTGTCTTTATTCGAGTCGTATCTACCGTTTAAAACACACGTTTTTGATTCATTCAAGAACTCTAAGAATGATTTCCCATGTTGATTGACTGTTTTGTCGATCGTGGTCCTGCTTCGTATTGAATCAAAATCAGAAAAGTCATTTAGTGTACCAATTCGTGAGTTGAAGTCACCACAGATGACAATAACGTCACTTTCACTCTGATCATAACTATTAAGCAGTAAGTGCGAAAAAAAGTTTTGTGAATTTCGGCCCCTTACAGAACCTTCCGGTGGCAAATAACACGAAAAGACGGTAAAACTAAAGTCTGTTGATTTGGACGTAAATTTTACACAGAAAAGACCTTCAAAACTGGCATCGATCACTTCAAAATTATAATCATTCAAAATCCATTGTTTTATAAATAATCCTACGCCACCTGAACCTTTCGGTGCATCACGATGAATATGTTTTCTATTAAAGCCTTTCCATATATATCCGTTTATGCGCAAATTGTCACCCGCAATAAGATGTGTTTCACACACACTAAAAATATCAGCATCGACGGCTTCCACTATTTTAGTCCTTAGAAGATTGTTGTTAACGGTCCACCCACAAACGTTTAAATGACCTAATTTTATTGCTCCATCGGGCCGGGGTACACACTAACTGTGATTGATCGGAACATCGGGTTCGCTGTCTTCGTTATTTTGAGTTTTTCGCAATATTCTGCCGTTTCCCGTTAATCTAAACTGATTTCCCTGTGGGAGTTCACGAAGTATTGCCCGAGTATTATTCTCTATTAATCTTTCAATTCTTGATTTCGCGCCCTGAATAAAGACTGTTTTGTAGTTTTCATCGGTTTTCAGTTTGTGTTTATTGCGCAGAATAAGAATTTTCTGATCCGTGTTCTCAAGGCTCATTTTCACTAATCCCGGTTTTCCATGAAATCTTGGGTTAAGACGCGTGACAGCAGCGATTTTAACTTCTTTTGCGACTGATTGTCCAAGTTTGTGAATGATATCATTCATTATCTCACCTAAATTCTCATTCTCGGCGAACTGCAAATTTTTCACTATAACGGTAACCGCATCATTGCTCAGCGGATTAACTTGTGTATTTGAGTTACGGTCATTGATTGTAGGATTAATACTATCGGCTTGGGTATTTAAATTGTTCATGGACTCTTCAATGTCGTTGAAGCGTACAGAAAGTGAGTGAACAGAATTTGCTAAATCGTCAATACGTGATGACTCTCTCGCTAAATCGAGGTGAATTTCTGATTTTAAAACCTGCATTTTTTGGTCAATTGTAGACAGGACATCATTTCTAAGTTTATCTATCTTTGACTCGAACATTTTTTTCATACTTTCTTGGCCTTGTTTTATCTCATTTACACTAGACACTAAAAGTTTTATAGAGCTCGAAATATCGTCTGTATTGGCCATTTTGGATTGTTTACATTCAGGGCGGGGTGTCTCACCTTCTGAAGATCTAGATCGTTTTTGAAATGTTTTAGGAGTATTTGACATTATAAATCCATTCGAAAAGTTGATAGTCAATATCCACGGAAATTGTCAATAGCTCACAATGAATGTATTATAGGAAATGATCAAACTTTTTTCACCTGATTTTCACACCTGTTGACACTTGTCCGCCATCTTTATATGCCAGTATTTGTTTTAACTGTGTAACATTGATTATAAATACTTTCAATCTCACGTTCAATAACTAGTATCCTTAAATATCGAAGGTATCTTTTTTATCTTCTCATTAACTTCATTCTAAATTTATGCTTTATGTTGTGTCTTTATGACAACGTGTCAGACAAACTCTGTTTATTTTGTTTTATGACAACGGCAATAGGTTTTATGTATCCATTCTCAATTTCATTTATGTAACAAATACTAATAAGATATCGAGACAAAGTCAAAGTTTTTTTTATAATGAAAAACAGTAATCAGAAATCATGTAAATTAACATACTACATGTACTGATGGGTTATTGAAACATGATTCTGATGGGTCATTCGTTGTACTCAAGAGGTCTTATCAGTGCTATTGATGGGTCATTCATTGTACTCAAGAGGTCTTATCAGTGCTATTGAGGGGTCATTCATTGTACTCAAGAGGTCTTATCAGTGCTACTGAGGGGTCATTCATTGTACTCAAGAGGTCTTATCAGTGCTACTGAGGGGTCATTCATTGTACTCAAGAGGTCTTATCAGTGCTATTGAGGGGTCATTCATTGTACTCAAGAGGTCTTATCAGTGCTATTGAGGGGTCATTCATTGTACTCAAGAGGTCTTATCAGTGCTATTGAGGGGTCATTCATTGTACTCAAGAGGTCTTATCAGTGCTATTGAGGGGTCATTCATTGTACTCAAGAGGTCTTATCAGTGCTATTGAGGGGTCATTCATTGTACTCAAGAGGTCTTATCAGTGCTATTGAGGGGTCATTCATTGTACTCAAGAGGTCTTATCAGTGCTATTGAGGGGTCATTCATTGTACTCAAGAGGTCTTATCAGTGCTACTGAGGGGTTATTGATTGTACTCGACAGGTCTTGACAGTGCTTCTGGGGTTCATTCATCGTTGTGTCTTGTGTATTATTAAAAAATAAAAAGATGTGGTATGTGTGCCAATAAGACAACTCTCAATCCAAGTCACAATATATTTGTAGGACTCAAATCTATGGCGGGTTCCAAATCTATGGCAGATTCCTAATCTATGGCAAATGTGACGTAACAAACGTCAAACAATTCAAATCTATGACAGGTTTTGTTTTCTCCAAATCTATGGCAGATCTTTCATGTGCGTCACAATTAGATAACGCCATGCTCGGTCGTCGTTGCCGCCGCCGCAATGATGCTACACACATAGGATTGAACACCATTTATAAATCACTTTTTTATTTGTAGAATGTAATAAAAAAAAAAACAGATAACAATATGTAACACGGAACTCACAGATTTTAACAAACAATTACACAGGGAAACACTACTTTCTGCTTTAATTAAGATGTGGCATTTTATACAGAGGAGTGACGATATGGCTGTACAGCCCTAATCCCGCATTGATGAAAGGGGTCGCTGTTTGTAGTAGTGGATAATTTAGGACAGAAGTTATAGTATATAATTAAAGTCTACGGCTAGCAAAGTATATTAATTGAGAGAATTTTACCGTTTACCAAAAGATTGAGTAACGCTCAAATAAATATTATGGGAAAATCAATCTCATCTTTCAAAGTTAATTCTTTTTAGTAAAAGTGCTTTCTTGTTTATTTTAAAAAAGATTTCAATATTTACTAGTTAATTTGATAAATTGATTCAACAGGTACCATGCACAGTTAAGGAATTTCTTGTTTTTTCAGGGGCACATCATTTTAATCCTGAAGTCTGTATTATAGTTTAGTTCACTTCTACAATCAGGAAATTTCATGGTTGCCATCACGATTTGGTTCATAGACTTACTTCCGTTTTCTTACATTTCCACTTGTTTAAGAAAAGTCATTGGTTGTGTATGTACTGCCTTGCTCTTCATTTCCACCAAATCTGCCATGGAAACAATAAAAATCCACCATAGATTTGGAAATAATAAAACTTGCCATGGATAAGAATTTTAAAAAATCAACCATATATTTGGGATGTCATGACGTCATATTTACCATAGATTAGAAACCCACCATAGAATTGAGTCCTACATATTGATTTGTAAAAGAAAAACCATTTTAGGTCAAAGTACGGTCTTCAAAACGGAGCCTGGCTCACACCGAACAGCAAGCTATAAAGGGCCATGACATTGTCAGTACATTTCGATCTACTAGTGTATATGTCCCTCTGGTATATTCACCCCTCTTTTGTACTCGAGAGGTACTCACAGTCCTACTGATGGCCAGTTAATTTATTGTGCTCGAAAGTCTCCATGTTGAACTATTTCAATTCTCTCCATTTCTAATATAGAAGGGAAGGTTAAACAAATAGAAACATAGTTACAGTGGAATCATAAAACAACGAACCCAACAGTCTTAATGTAATAATAGTGAGCAATTGATAGTAAGAAACTGTAGACAAGGTTAATTAACCAAAAGGAAAGTTTTTCAGTGTTTTTTTTTTAACTATCTATAATGATCAATTTATAAGCTAACAGAGTAATTAGGTTTACTTAAACATGCATTCTTATGTTTCGTAGGTATTGTTTTTTAACGTTGTCGGAATATATAGATATAAGAAGATGTGGTACCAGTTCAAATGAGACAACTCTCCATTCAAGTCTTCCAAATATGTATGCCTTCAATGCTTCCATTTCGTAATTCCTAGTTTCACAGTGCACATCACTGCACAATAAGGTTAATATGGTACGAAAAGTGACGAGTTGAACGTATTGCCGATCGTACCTTCCTTTTGATTTTGATTTTTTTAATAGTAGCTAGGCAAAACAAAACAAAAAATCATGAAGCTTACTGTTAAATAACTCGGCATATTTGATGCATATTTTTCACAAATTACTGAATTTCACTACAATGGCATCAAATGCGTTGAATAATTCAATGCTTAAAATAAAGATAAATCGATAAAAACATTCTTTATTTTTGCGTACATGTCGATATTTATGTCATAGCAAATAAAATTTACATCAAAAGATGATACTTTTAGGTTTGAAATTAATGTATTGAACAAAAGGTTCACTCAGCAAAATAATGTCCGCTAAAACAGGCTCGGAATATTTTCACCTAATGACTTGCTTTACAACTTTTTAAATGTTTTTATCAATTATTTTCTCATTTGAGCTGTCATGAATACCGACATTCGTTAATCACAGGTCGTTTTTATGACAAAAATATGTAAATTAAGTTACTAGAATGACGGACGTTAAAACCAATGTCCGAAAACAATACTTTATCATCAGACAGTGTTTTCCAATATTGAAGTAGAACATTATTTAGACGACTTTTTTGCGCAAATTGTTAGCATTCAAATGATTGGACATATATGCTCAATCAGAAACATTTTAAATGACATTGATAACATTGAAACGGAGAAAATGACAAAGGTGCAACAAGTCGACAAAAGTACATAATACAGCTCAAGGCCACCAATGGGTCTTCAACACATCGCGAAAAATCCTCACCCGTAAGCAGACTTCAGCTGGCCCCTAAACAAACATTTATGCAAGATGTTTGCCTATGTAATCCAAGTCAGGTGTATCGTTCCAGCTATATATGTTAACGGTAAACAAGAAAACAAAATCAAAAGAAGACAGCCAAAATTAAGTTATACCGAACAAGCTTTATCAGCAAGCTTTAAACAAGGCAAGGAAAAAAAGAAAGAAAATTGAGACAGTTTGAAGATAGTTTTTAATGGGCCCAAAAGAAAAAAAGTTGATAAAATAGAAGAGGCAGATGGAAGTTTTATTATCCAAATAATTATGTCTTAGACTAATATAATGTGAAAAGAAAGTCATTCGAAAGAAAGAATGTGACCGCTAGTAGTAATATGTGCCGAACCGGCTTGATCATTGCTGAAGAAGAAAAACAATCTTGATAGAAAATATACACCGCTAGAACTATGATATACAGAACCAAACCAGCTTTTTTCCTTGGAAAACAAGACCAAAAAATCTAAGATAAAAGAGACCAATTAAGTTTGTCGAACCTTTGTCGGTTGTGGGACAAGAAAAATAGTAACATAAAGTTGTGATATCTTGACGTTTCATTCTTAATTAATACTCATAGCTGTGTCAAGTTTTATATAACACATATAAGAAACCCTCTCCCAGATTAGAATGACGACAAAAACTCGTTCGTCGATACAGTTAATCAGTGAACATGTTAAAATGACTGTAAACGCGCGTCCGGCGTATAAAATTATAATCCTGGTACTTTTGATAACTATTTACACCACTGGGTCGATGCCATTGCTGGTGGACGTTTCGTCCCCGAGGGTATCACCAGCCCAGTGGTCAGCACTTCGGTATTGACATGAATATCAATTATATGGTCATATTATAAATTTTCCGTTGATAAAACTTTGAACTTTTCGAAAAACTAAGGATTTTCTTACCCCAGGAGTAGATGACCTTAGCCGTATTTGGCACAACTTTTTGGAATTTTGGGTCGTCAATGCTCTTCAACTTTGTATTTGTTTGGCTTTTTAACTATTTTGATCTGAGCGTCACTGATGAGTCTTATGTAGACGAAACGCGCGTCTGGCGTATAAAATTATAATCCTGGTACTTTTGATAACTATTTCGTAGAAAACCTCTATTAATTGAAAGGTGCGTCGATAGAGTTAAAATTTCCGTTTTTCGTATAAAACCTCTCGATTGAAAGGTGCGTCGATATAGTTAAAATGTGAACATGTTAAAATGTCTGCTGATCAGCTGATCAGAGTTTTATTGCAATACCATTTGATAATACAATATTTCATGTAGTACAAGTAATATCAGAACACGATTGTTAGATTTATGTCAGAATTGCTTTTAAGAAGAAATAAACTGAACTAGGAAACATTTTACCAGCTAATGGTGCCCAATACTCATAGGATTAGATAATTTAAAGATAATACCGGTTATGAATGTAATTTTACTTGGATGACATGCATTGTATCCCGATTTTTCGATTTAATGGCTTGAAATACTATTTAACAACCGTTAATCTAATTAATCTTAAAATTCGCCTTACTACATGGACGTTTGCTGTAAAGATAGCAAGTTTAGAATGTAATCAGCAATTTTCTCTCGCTTGAAAATCGTGTATCGTTGGCGCGTCTGATCTAAACCAAATAAAGTTGAAATGCAATATACATAGGCGGACAAAAAGGACATGGTTCTCGTGCAACCCTTGTTAAACCATTCATATGGTTTGTACTGGATAGACGTTTTACAAAGTCAACTCCTAAACTTTTTCTTTTCGGTGACCCCTTCTCCTTTCTTACATTTCAAGTTACTAAAGATCCGCACATGCTACACCTATATTTATTGCCCTCACTTTTATTTCTGAACTTTAACAGCACAAACCTTTTCGTTGTTCAATTTAAAACAAACTTAAAGTCATCACAAACGAGTTAGTTGAATTGGAATATCAGCCATGCACAGATTCTTGATAAGTTTACTTTCTAAACATGACTACAGCCGTTTTATAAATCTTTACCTTGCTTAAATACGATGGACAATGCAATATGTTACATAGTGTAATTAGTGTTTGAAATATGAATTGAAACAATGATACGACTATCCAATGCTGACTTCAGAAGAATGTACTATATAATATTCGTCATAACACAAGGTTGTTCTTATTTGATATATCCCAGTCATTGAGTTCTAAAACCACCACTACGGTATGTACAGTGTAACTACTTATCTCAATATTTCCTTAATGAGTCTTTCAAGTAAAACTTGATGAAGACTATTATATAATTAATCGAATGAAGCCATTTGTCCAGAAACGTTAGCTTATTAAATCGAGAATGCAAGTTTGTCTCTCTCCCTAAGTAAAGAAGCTGTCAGTGCTTTCTTTATGTCTTTCTCTGACTTTTTTTTTGTCTATTGAGAACTTAATGTTTATGCAAGATCTGTAGTGTTCTATGTTGAATAGAGAATAAAAAAGGAAATGCATTTTAACCGTCTATGTATTATCCGTACAAATGTATGAACTAGCTACTGTTTGGAAATCCTCTTCAAATGATCGGTATTTAAACAGTTTGCGACTGGCTAGTCCTGAAAGTCAGTATTAACTAAGTAGACCTTGTCAAATGATAACGGTTTGTTGAAACAGGTTGGTTTCATAAGTCCATTTGCTTGCAGATATAATACTATGCTCCCGGCAAAATCCGGAATTGTTAACTTAAAAAAAGAAATGCAGTTCACATCGATAAAATAACATTCTTTCTGATTTTCTATCGAGTAAAGTAAAATAGACTTGTTTGGCTTATAACTGATTCTGGGGTTTCGCCTCTTTTTCTGAAATCTGTAATCTCGAATGACGTAAGCAAACATCATGTGTCACCATACAATTTTACTGAGGGTTCGAACCAGGTTAAAAGGTTAAATTATCTTAAATTCCATTGTACCGTAAAAAAAATCCACTGTTATATATAAATATAAATTTTGCATAATAAAGAGAATAAGGATGAATACCAATAAGAGTGGTATAAAATATACGTCAATTTGACAGCAACACAACGACAAAAGACAAGCAAAAGACATCCATAATTTCAAAAATGCTTGTTAATTAAATAAACCAAAGGACGTTCATTTTGAAGCATTTATTTGGAAATAAAATATCAGTTCGAAATTAAACCAAGTTTTTGCCAATCAAAATGAAAGAATCCTTATGAAACGTCTATGTAATTTATTCCTGTTTCCTCTTAATGACCACCCAAATTGATCATTTTCTTTGTACTTTAGTGTTTTGCACTTTTAAATCTGACATAGTGTCTACTAAGAGATGATATAATTTTAACTTACTTTATTTCAGACAAGAACTCGTGGGTGGAAACCCATTTTTTATTCTCATTTAGGGTTTAGTAAATGTATAGACATATTTGCTTATAATATCATTCCGTCGATAACGAGTATAATTATTTTTTTTTAACAAAATTTTAATCTGTTGTCACTAATTTCTTTTTAAAATTGACAGAGAAGCAATAAAGAGTCATATTTTACTTTTGTCAGCACTTTCCAACTTTTTGGCAAAGTCTTGAAATTTCTAAAATTGAAAGGATAATTACAAAAATACTGAACTCCGAGGAAAATTCAAAACGGTAAGTCCCTAATCAAATGGCGAAATCAAAAGCTCAAACACATCAAACGAATGGAAAACAAATGTCATATTCCTGCCTAGGTACAGGCATTTTTTAAAGTAGAAAATGGTAGATTGAACCTGGTTCTATAGCTAACTAAACCTCTCACTTGTATAACAGTCCTTAATCAGTCCTTATAGTTAAGTCAGATAGGTTAGATATAGTATAAGTGTTTGCGACACATATGTAAATATACAAGTCGACTTTACTTATATAGCTCTTAGTTTAGTTTAAACATATTTATTCGTAGTGGATATGGAAACAAGTTTTGCAACTTATATCAATCCCTTTCCACTTAAATGTGCATGTGTAGCCCCTTATAGTGAATGAATGATTGAACGAATGTGCCTACAACTTAGAAGGCTTCAGCCTAAAATGAAGGAATTTCATTAAGTAACATGTATAAAACAACAAAAAAAGGTTCATTATTTCATATAATTTCAATTAATTATCTATGAAATAAAAAGCACACCAAGAACAAATTAACCAAAAGTAAATAAGTTTGATATGACAGACTGGCAGTTGTTTAAACGTGGCACTAAATTAGAGTTCATCTGTCACGTAAAATACTTATATCTGACCAAAGAACTTGGACGAAATAGTGTTGTGTTTGATTTTTCATCTGTAAGGTTGAAACTGATGAAACTGTAATCCACAGATGGGGGTTTTGTCAATGTGTAAGTAGTTCAAGATGTTTATAGAAAATTCTAATATGTTCTAATCAAGATTTAAAGTCCATATTCTCAGAAATCATGTTTTTTCTGTCAAGGTCATTACGACATAATCATTACTATGATATCGTCCCATTTTTCCAATAATGTTGAACTCAATATAGCTTTGCTTGTAAAATTATGCAACAAAGAAATTGATTAAAGCAAAAAAAAATTGACTTGACATCAGGAAAGAAATTCTGTATATGGGATAAACCACCGGGATTAATTGTTATGTAAAATCTGATTGGTTGCTAGACATTAAATCAATAAATTTCTTGACAAGAAAGGGAAATCTCCCGAGTTTGTTTTTACCATAATTCTGATTTAATATTTTACATTTTCAACTAATTTTTTTTTTAAATCTTCTTATTTTTTCTGTCCTTGACAGATTTATTTTTATATTCGAAGTCGTCCTTGAATTGTGGCGATTTTGTCCATGAACTCAGTGTTTTAACCTGAATTCGCAATTAATTTTATAGATTCTTGTCGAGAAAACTAAAAATATATATTCATGAAAATAAAGCAGAAACTAGGATGAAAAATGTTGTCCTGCATTTTTATTAGCAGTAATCTCTGTCATGCCTTTTTATTTTTCAATTTGTTCGGTCCTGCCTTTCTTTTTTTTTTTTAGTTCATCCTGACTTTTTTTTACCTAAATTGTCGTCCTGCCTTTTTTTTTGCAGTGGTCTCATCCTGCCTTTTTTTTTTTTTAACTCAAAACTCATGTCCTGCCTATTTTTTTTCAAATTTCATCCTAGACCCCCCCCCCCCCCCCCTAAAAATCAAATGGTAGCTCCCTTAATAACTATAGGTCACAGTTTGTTTTTGTTGCACTTCAGTGTTTCAGTTGTTTCGTTGTTTTCCTCTTATAGTTAATGTGATTTCGGTTTTAGTTTGTAACCCGGATTCGTTTTCTCTCAATTGAATTATGACTTTTGAACAGCGGTAAACTAGAGGTGCCTTTTTTTTGACAAGGATTAGAAAAATGATAGCATACACATTATTTCCTACCTCCTAAAATCCGCTGTTCCATAAATTCAAGCAACTTATGCTTCTCGAAACAAATTTCTGCAGCATTTTTTTGTATCTTTGTCTATCCGTTCATCCGTCTGTCAGCATTAAGCCATTGAAAATTTGTCGACAAATGATTTTCTCTAGATTTTTCAAACAACTATCATTGACACTTATTAAAAAAAAGGTTAAAAAATAACACGTCAACTACAAAATAGTTTGATACTTTTGTAAACTATTTGTTTCTACATGACATGAATTATCATTGATATAGTCATTTAAAACTTAACTGTATTCACAGTTTACAAAACTTTTGAATGTTTGAAATACTAAAGCTTTTCTATCTAAGTAATACATTACTTAAGCTGTATTTGGCAAAACTTTTAGGAATTTTGGACTTCAATGCTCTTCAACTTCGTTCTTTATTTTTGGCCTTTTAAACCTTTTCGAGCGTCACTGATGAGTCCTTTGTAGACGAAACGTGCGTCTTGCGTAAATTTAAAAAAAATAATCCTGGTATCTATGATGAGTTTATTTACAACCACTGGGTCGATGCCACTGCTGATGGAGTTTTAATTCCGAAACGCGCGTCTGGCATTTGACTTACCCATGTCGGTTATCCTGGATCAGGGGACGCTTGACCAATTTATAAAAGGACGTTTCCGTTGTTAAATTATGTTATTTATCTGCAAGCCACTGTCACGAGACTGACCGCCACCTCTACCCATATCACGTCGCTGGTAGTTTTGGAAGCCACCCGGAATGTTGCTTTCTAAAATAACAAGCCCTTGCTCACACTCGACAAAATATTGTTCTACTAAAGTACCCTTATTTGTATATACATACTATCATGTTTATTTTTAAGAACATTGAACTGAAGTTATCTAATGTCAAAAAGTCAATGTTTTTTTTTTCATTATAGGTGAAGTAGGAAAAGAAATGTATATAGTTAACAGAGGAAGGTTGCATGTGGTAGCAGATAATGGCAAAACAGTTCTGGCAACATTAAAACCAGGAAGTTATTTCGGTGAAATTAGTATTTTAAATATGGGTACTTCCGGTAACAGAAGGACTGCTTCCGTTAGATCTGTTGGCTATTCTGATTTATTCCGTTTATCAAAGCAAGACTTATGGGATGTACTCAAAGAATATCCTACTGCAAGAGTCAAATTGGAAGCGATTGCTGTTAAAAGATTGGAAAAGACGGCAAAAATGCCACTTGAAAAAGGTACGTATCGACAGCCAAGCATTCAATAAGTCTATTTAAGAGTTTAAAAGATAGGGGATTCTGAAAGTGTTTCATGTCTAAATGCAAATTTCCCCCTGCAAATGATTCGCTATTTTTATGTTTATTTAATTTACTAGTTTACAAGTTTATGCGATGTTTGAAGTTCAACATTGATAGCAAAAATAAATAAATATCCGATACAAAACGTTGAATGTAAATGATATGAACATTCGAAGTCTTATATTATAGGACTACTGTTATCAGTATTAAATGAAGCGATGGGTTCAAGTTGAAATAACAAGAGTGAGTTATAAACGTTTAACAAAACTAGTATGTTTTCTATTGTTCAATACATATAGTCTACACTTTTCTTCCATTTAGATTTAATTATTATTGTTCATTCCAGACCGTAGTCTGGAGTCTAGTTACAATAACTCTCACATAACTCGTTTTTCACTTTCATAATTTTACGCTATTCACTTCTATATTTTGTGGGTTTTATTTTTGTACAAATAATCAAGTATCGAACAAGATGAAGATTCTGACATTCATTTTAAACATAACGTGTACGTTTCATTTATTTATTGAAACCTCTGCCATGACTTTGTAAAATTGATTAATTGAGTATGATTTGTAATAGGTCTCATGAGTTTGGATTTGTCATTTAGGCCTTTGAATGACAGTATATCATCTGTCATTATGGGAATGATGCATACCTCTCTGCTAAGGTTAAGAGCTATCCAATTCCTCTTGTTAAGGCAAATAAGTTCTATGTGGTCTCGATTTGAATGTCAAAAGTGAGATGACATGGAGAGGTACCCCAATAACAGAAAATCTATATAAATCAACATTTTACACATTTCACACCTGAATGAATTCAAAAATCTAAATAATATATATTTATAGGTACTAAACACGATTAAACTACACATTATCTGCGGGTGGGGGTGCGGGTGGTGGGTGGGGAGAATCTAAAACACGATAAAACTCCACAGTATATGGGGACAAAAAATCTAAAACTTGATTTAAACACCGCAATATCTAGGGTCAAATACAAGCAAGTTAAAACATGATAACGTCACAGTATGTTAAACATGATTAAAATCTTCCCTAATAATTTCATAGTGTTTTTGAATATTGTTGAACAGAAATGTGATACTTGTTCTCTTGTTACATAAATTGTTATAGATTTTTGCCAGAAGTACGGTTAAATACTATTTACTATAATTCACCAACAAAAAGATTTTTTCTATATATAGTGTGTGGTGGTGGAGGTACTGCATAATGTTTTAGATCATTGTTACAAGGACCACTTTCTGTACTTTTTGTACCTCTATTTACGGAAGCAAATCACTTGTGATGGGGATTGGTGAAATGTTTTTATTGGTGAGAAAGGCCAGTAACTATCACTTTTGAACTACTTTAGGCCCTATGTTTTATATTTATGGAAGTAAATCACTAGTTATGGAGATTGGTGGGGTGTTTTTATTGGTAAGAAAGGCCAGTTAATATCACTTTTGAACCACTTTAGGCCCCATGTTTTATATTTACGGAAGCAAATCACTAGTGAAGGGAATTGGTCTTATGTTTTATGGTTACTAAGACCAGTTACTGTCACTTTTGAACCTCTTTTAGGCCCCATGTTTTATATTTACGGAAGCAAATCAGTAGTGATGGAGATTGGTGGAATGTTTCTATTGGTAAGAAAGGCCAGTGACTTTTACTTTTGAACCTCTTTAGGCCCCATGTTTTATATTTATGGAAGCAAATCACTAGTGATGGGGCATTGGTCCAAAGTCTTATGGTTACAAAGACCAGTTAATGTCACTTTTGAAGCTTTGTAGGTCCACGCGTTTTATTACCTCAGGAATAGATTACCTAAGCTTAATTTGGCAAAACGTTTAGAAATTTTGGTCCCCAATGCTCTTCAAATTTGTGCTTTATTTGGCCTTTTTAACTTTTTTGGATTCGAGCGTCACTGATGAGTCTTTTGTAGATGAAACGTGCGTAAGGCGCAAATACAAAATTTAGTCCTAGTATCTATGATGAGTGTATTTACAACCACTGGGTCGATGCCACTGCTTGTTGATTTTTAATTTCACGAGGGTATTACCAGCCTGGTAATCAGCACTTCTGTGCTGACATGAATTATCATTGATATAGTCATATTTATAAATTATCTGTTTACAAAACTTTTGAATTTTTAAGATGCTACGGTTTTCCTACCTAAGGAATAAATTACTTTAGCTGCAAAATTTTTAGGAATTAAGGTTCTCCATGCTTTATTTGGCCTTTTTAATTTTTTGGGTTTTGAGCGTCACTGACGTGTCTTTTGTCGACGAAACGCGCGTATGTCGTAAATACAAAATTTCATCCTGGTATCTATGATGAGTTTATTTATATCTGCGGAAACAAATCACTAGTGGTATGGCATAGGTGTAATGTTTTTTTGGAAACGAGGACCAATTACTGTCACTTTTGAACCTCTATAGAACCAAGTAAACCATTATAGGTCAATGTACGGCCTTCAACACGGAGCCTTGGTTTTCACCGAACGTGTTGCATATCTACGGAAACAAATTACTAGTAATGGGGCATTGTTCTGATATTTAATAGTTACGAGGACTAGTCACTGTTACTTTTGAACTTCTTTAGGTCCACGTGTTTTATACGGAAGCAAGTCACTAGTATTGGAACATTGTTACCATTAAATATAATTTATCAACAAAATTATTTCCCTATGCAGTGTGTGGCGGTATTGCATAATGTGATAGCTCATTGTTACGAGGACAAGTCACTGTCACTTTTGTACCTCTATGAGCCCACATGTTTTATTATAATTATTATGGAAGCAAATCACTAGTGATGGGGCATTAGTGCACTGTTAAAGGGTTGAGAGGACCAGTCACTGTCACTATTGAACCTCTATAGTTTATGAAAACAAATCACTAGTTTGGGACATTGGTGCACTGTAAAAGGGTTAAGAGGACCAGTCACTGTCGGTATTGAACCTCTATAAGCCTACATGTTTACGGAAACAGATCACTAGTGATGGGGCATTGATGCACTGTTCAAGGGTTAAGAGGACCAGTCACTGTCACTTTTGAACCTCTTTAGGCCCACATGTTTACGGAAACAAATCTCTAGTAATGGGGCATTGATGCACTGTTAAAGGGTTAAAAGAACAAGTCACTGTCACTCTTGAACCCCTATAGGCCTACGTGTATTATACTTACGGGAACAAATCACTAGTGATTGGGCATTGGTGTACTGTTTAATGGTTACAAGAACCAGTTACTGTCACTTTTAAACCTCTATATGTCCAAATAATTTATATTTACGGAAGTAAATCACTAGTGTTATGGCAATTGTATAAGGTTTAATGGTTAGGATGACCAGTTACTGTCATTTTTGTACCTCTATAGGTCTACGTGTTTTATATTTACGGGAACAAATCACTAGTGATAGGGCAATGGTACAATGTTTAATGGTTAGGATGACTAGATACTGTCATTTTTGTACCTCTATAGGCCCACATGATTTAGATTTACGTAAATCACTAGTGATAGGGCAGTGGTATAAATTTTATTGGTTAAGAGGGCCAGTAATGTTTTATGGTTACGAGGACCAGTTACTGTCACTTTTAATCTCTTTACACAACTTATATAATATAATTTTTTTTATCTGCAATAAGAAGACAAATAATTGTTTGTAAATATTATGTTCGGGAGTATTCCGGAAAGCATTACCCAAAACGATTTTTTTTTAAATAAATTACAAAGTCTTGGACAAGTTATGGGTATGGGCTTTGCTCATTGTTGAAGGCCGTACGGTGACCTATAGTTGTTAATGTCTGTGTCATTTTTGTCTTTTGTGGATAGTTGTCTCATTGGTAAGCATACCGCATCTTCTTTTATATAATCCACATAAAAAAATCATAACATAATTCATACCACATCATAAAAAATAAAAGAAAATTAAGATTGTAATGTATCATACCAAATTAAAATCAAAAGTAGACGTTGTGATTTATTATACTGAATTTAATGAAAAAAACATGCAAATTATGATTAAAAAATGCAAGGAACCTATTGGTACAGGTATGTCTTAGGTATGAGTAGGAGGAATTAAAAAATAGTTACTGTCTATTATAAATTGTTTATGCAATATAATTAATTTCAAAGTCAGAAAACTAATCATGAAACTATTTCATAATAGCAGGTTTTGTACTTCGTTCAACTCGGCCAAAAAAAATCAGGTTTAATCGATATAATCTTCACACTAATAATATCTTGTAAGGAAACGTTATAAATTTCTGAAGTATTTTGAGTGTACAACCAGGAAAAATTCCTCAATAATTGTCTCTCTGACATATACCACATATTACCTCTTGTTCATATAATTTTACACGTTTTCCAAATGAAAAAAATATATACATTGTCACTACAACCTATCAAAGGGAAAACGAATAATCCTGGTTATAGAGCATCTTTACAAGATGAACCATGTTCGGTGGCTGGAATTCACTTTATATTTTTTAAACAGAATTTACTGGTTGTTGATATTCGGGATGCAGTTATTGCGATGTGCTTTAATCTTTGTAAAGCTTCGAAAGTTTCTATCTTAAAGCCAGGAAGAAAGGAATTTTCATTAAAATGAATTCATTAACTTTGTGTTAAAAAAGAATAACGAATAAACTTCTTATTTGGATCACTAGTATTGACTTGACAGCTATCATATGTTTTGTTCGTGGCAAAATGTCTACGAAAAAAAAAGCTCATGACGAAATGTCTGTGAAGCAGAGAAAGCTGAGACTAAAAATGTCTTGAAAGCAAACAAAAAAGAGACTAAATTTCTTGGAAGTAAGCAAAGTTCGAGACCTTATGTATGGGAAGCAAAGAAAGATAAAAAAAAATCAAATATCTTGGAAGCAAACCTTGCTAGAGAACAACTGTTTCGGATGCAAAGACAGACCAAGACCAGTGTCTACGACGCAAAAAAAGTTCGAGACAAAATGTCTGGGAAGAACAGAAAGCTGAATGTCAAATGTTTGGAAAGCAACGAAAACTCAAGACCAAGTGTCAAAATGCAATAAATATTATGCCCATATATTTTTTAAATTATGAACTCTTATAGAGCTATTTCGTTGATATAAAAATAGATAGTCGGGACGCAATGACACAGATTTGATAACTATGAATAACATTTGTAAATAAAACGTAACATATAACATTGGTATCACACAAGAATAGTTGGTATCATCCTTTATAAATGTGCATGCTCTATATTTTATATATTATAAAAAAAAACACTCCAAAAACTAAGTTATTTTAGGCAATATTAACATAAGACAGAACGTAAATATTTTTCAACACAATTTATAAAATGTGATATTTATTGGTGTGTAACTAATTCCTCCTATATTTTGCAACCACTTGAAATTTTGTAGAAAGTTTAAACATGTACTGACATGTTTTTTTTAAAGATTCAGATACTTGCACTTCGAGATAAAAACTACAAGAACAATGGAGAACAAGTTATTAGTAAAATTGAGTTTCCTAGACAGATGTTGACAAGTAGACTTAAGTTTTTGTCATTGTAGTTTACATGATAATGACATAACGTGTAAAGAAAATATTGAATCATTACTGAATGAATGACATAGACACATATATAGGGAAATGTATACTTTCATAAATGAAACGGAGTTACTTATTGGTTTTTTAAAATTATTATCAGTATCTCTATTTCAGCTGCTATGTCCCGCAGTAAGAGTACACCAGGACTGGTCGAGTCTCAAGGAAAAGTGCCTCTGGAAGCTATGTTTATGACGCGGCATCATACTCTTCCGGCTGGTCTTCCAATTCAAAAGGTGGCTCCAGAAGCACAAACTCTAAATCACGAAGGAGAATCCGATGGCAATAATTTGGAATTAACCGAGTGTCAACCTGCTGAAATGTTACCTCCCAATACACCAGTTCAAGAACAAAACACAGGAATTCTTTCAAAATCACAAACTGTGTCTAGTATGAAATCATTTACCGTTCCATCACCGTCACATAAATCTACTTCATTTTCAGATGCAAAATTTACGATAAGTCCGCCGATGTCACCTCGTGACGTTCAACCAGCAGACATTCCGTCTACAATATCCGCTCAATTACCTGTATCACCAGTTCATTTTCCCTTTCCTCAAATGTATTCATATCAATCAACTCAACAGTCTCCAATGAATCTTCTGTCCCCATATTGTGCCTCAAATACCTTACACATGCCGTCACCACAAAGTCTTGCACTGACAAGATCTGACAATCTTGCATCATCGCAAAATAATTTAGCATCACCTCAAAACCAAACGTATCAGAGTCCATTTTATCAAACACAGCATTCAGTTGTTTCGATATCACCGGGTATTCCTTCAAATGTTCCATCGGGGAGTCCGGCCTCGTTCTCATACGAGACATCGCAGGATGTATTATTACAAGAAATTACAACATTAAGAGAAAGACTGGCTACACTTGAAGCAGAAAACGCAACGATGACATCAAAACTTAATCAACAGCAATGGGACGTTGAGAATAGGTTATCTGAACTAGAAATGCACATGTGTCCTAGCTCAAGCATGGCCAGTACGGCCAGCCAGGATGATCGACCAGAAAGGTTAGAACCTGTCAATAGAGAATCTATCATTTAGGTTTACACAAACGCACAATGTACGTTGTGTAAATACAAAATTTGTAAAACTTCCATGAACAAACTTGATCTGATTTACATGTATAACTCAATAAAATATCATTTTATATCAGTCAAGTGATAATGACTGTGATGTTTTAAGTTTTTGACGACTCTGCTGGACTTGTTTTTTACAGAATGTATATATATTAAACGAGAAGTTATATGTTGAATATGTTAGATTATTTAGATGTTTTAAGTTTATAAATTTAAAATATTTTTATATGTCATTTTCCAATAGTTTAATCCTGTAAAACGTCACATTCAACTCAATTTTATTATTCACCAGATTGATGGTAAAATAAAGACATATTGAGATGTATTGCAGCAAGACTAGTTATATGAAAAATATGAGAAGTAACGCATAAAGGAGGGAGGGGAGAGCACACATACATTTGTAGAATGTGTGTACTTTAATCGATTTTCTCAATACAAAGTTAATCTGCATAACACTAGATACTTATAAAATAGAATTTACATATTTTTTTAGCCCAATGTGATAATTCAGTTCCTCATATATTTGTTTACCTCTGTGTTTCTATTTTTTTAGTTTTAGAACTTCGATGTGAAGATTTGTTTTGCAACTCACAACAATCGAGACAAAACCTTACTTTGTCTACCGAGCAAACGATGTCAGTAAAGGAGTAGGTCCAGTAAGGCCCCAAAATATATCAGTTTTACAAAATTTTAAAATGAAACTTTTAGTTATTTATTGGACAGAAGAATGCTTCTACATAAATATGGGCTGTTTTTTGACAATACAATGCACATATATCGAGTACTAGCACCATTTAGTCATGCTAAATTACTGAAATCTTCATTATTCTAGCATTTTACTAAAATTTTAGACGGTTTCCGTGTAAAACAAAAGTGACCGCATTCGTATTCATCCTTAATATTGAAATGTAAGTTGTATTTGATGATAATACATAACATCTATAAAGGTTGAGGATGAACACTTTCATTTTAGACCAAAAAAACATTTGAAAAGTGACATTTTTCAGGATATTTGGTAGATTTTTCATATTTGAGCTCGAATCGGATCGTTTTAATGACGAATCAGTTAAAATCTTTCACATAAACTAATTGAATCCAATGAAATAGACACTTAAGTGTTTAAAAAGTGGTCAACATTTTCGTCAGATGAACCTAAAATTTGAGACCAAAAACGGTTCTTACCTTCACCTTTTCTTGGAAATGAACCATCAATATGTTTTTTAAACGTAAATTCTGATAAATTCCTTGGTGTTAATCTTTTGCCCCTTAAAGAGTTCATGAAAACAAACTGGTGTGTGTGTGGGGTGTGTGGTCATGAAACTACTTTGAATTATTTAAACTATGATCAAATTCAATTAGAAATATATAACTAATAAATTTCGATTTAGATTTGAAATACTTTACTGATTCAATCATTTCAAGGTCTGGCTAGCAATGGTAATGTATTGTAAGCATCGTGCGTAATGTCTTTATTTTGTTATCATTCTGAAAATCCGTAATTTATATTCAAGGGAAGTAATCACATTGTAAAATTTGGACGGTAAGCGGTGGTTATATTTGTATAAAGCCTGATTGGCTTGCTTCACCATATTTTTATCAATACTTTTCTATTTTCTATAAGATAGATAAATGATATGTTGTTCTAGATGTAGCCTTGAATTACTGTACTCTGATTCGTCAAACACTAAGACATTTTTAGAGGACTCAGTATTTTTTGCTGCTGAACGCCTACTTTTAAAGTGTTTAAAGAACAGAAATACCTTAATTAGGTGAAACAAGCATTTCTTGATATTTTAGTCAAAGAGTTTGAAAAAGCGGTTCAAAATGTCACTTCGTGATTATTTTTCTAGATACTTTAATCTCATGTAACCATTCATTTCTTTAATTTCAACATCTTGCAAACGGTAATTCAAGTTCGTTAAGGTGCAAACAGTAGACGTTTCATTAAAGTAGGGGAACTGTCGCATTTCATTACAAAATACATGTAACTGTAAAGAGGTGCTATTATTTATAGGAGAAATATGTCGAAAAAATCATGGAAAAATGAAAGAAATAAATCTTCTTGACTTTAAAGTTTTTAAAACTAATCTGGTCTAAATGACATTTTTCAGCAAACAAAAAATAACCTCTTTTGGAGTAAAAATGTTTACAAATCAAGAGAGGAAACTTGTACTTGTTTAAAGTAGTATGGGAGTTTTCCCCGATCCCTGATCGCACATCACCGCATAAGAGCGATCCAGATATTTGAGAAATTACTTTACTTTCTGGATTTTAGAAGTAAAAAGAAATCTTTGATTACAGCGTTTGTGTACAAATAAATACACAGAAACCTTTTGATTGTTTGCTTTTTAAGGGAGGTAACGTTTTTTATGAATGATTCTAACATGCATTTATCTGTTTTAAGATAGAATAATAAAGCGAGCATGTTAACATTTTTTCTCAATAAGGAATGTATCAAAGAGACAACATCCCGACCAAAAAGCAGATATTAAAAAAAAACATCATTTAGTTTTCTTTCTAGTGATTTACAGGGCTTTTCCTTAATTAACTCTTGTTAATTGTTACACAATCTGTGAAATACAAATTAGCCGAGAACGGACAACACTCGATTATTTTAAATCTCATACTACTTTAAATGGTGTATATAAAGAAGAACGATTGATATTTTAGTCTTTCCATGCCGGCAAAAATCCATCTCGATACAAGAAATGTACACATGTTCAAATAAATTGTTTAGAAAGTAGGAAAATAAGATGATTTTCAATCTTTATAGAAATTAGTGTTTAAATTAACACAATAATGTAGTACAATATGTTATAGTATAGTATTTACAGTTGTTAAAAAAGTTATGTCTGGTTTATGATATTATCATGTCAGAATATAAAAATTTCTATAGAAATAATAACAGGTTTATACTTTATTTGTTATGGAGATATGACATTAAAAAGTTGAACATTATATTTGTTTCATTTTGTACCCCCATTGAAATGTAAATTATATTGTCATTATCTAAACTCCATTTTGTGAACTGAAAATTTATAATTCTGTTTTTAGATTATCAAAATTCTTTAAATGCAGTTTTACAATTTTCTCCTAAATACACTACTATAAATTCATAAATTACTGCAATGAATTTACCCCTGTACAAATATCTCATGATGAGCATAGCAAAATTCAGGAGTCAAAATTTCTCCTTTGTTTGATGACAATGTGTTATAACAAGAAAAAAGTGGTTTTTTTTGTATAATGTGAATAAAAGCAGAGTTTCATATTAATACCACAACTTCCAAAACGACACAAAAATACGGCATTCTGATGGCAACATAAACAGGTGTCTATGCAATAAACAAAGGTCAAGATGTTATTCCAGACAGACGCGAAAGACTTTTATATGAGTAAAAAGTTTAAAGATAATAAAAGATGTATCAACATGGACAAACAGGAGGCATGAACGACAAAATAACAAAACAAAAAATAAAAGATTGAAAAACAAAAACCCTTACAAAATCCTAGGACAATATTAGTTGCTCTGTTGATGAATCCTTTCAATTCATAACGTGCCATGAACTAGAAACTTGGTAAATGTCTCGTGTCCAACCCTTTTCAGTGTCCTACACATCACAAAATAAATAAACTATATGTATATGTATATCATGCAACCCTTATTTGAAGTTAAAAATTCATTTATTTTTGTAATGCCGTAATTTGTACAAACAGATATTTCAACATTATTCAGCACTCAATACAAAAAGACAAAAGCACAATAAACCATTTTTAAAATAAAAACAGTAACACAAGGGCATCATATTTCAGCACATTGCAAATAAAAACCACCAATAAGTTGCATTCTATTTTCCGTAATTATTTATCAAATGTACAAGGATTATAATTTGATACGCCTGGTGCGCGTTTCGTCTAAATAAGACTCATAAGTGACGCTCAAATAGTAAGAAAGGCAAACAAGTATAAAGTTGAAGAGCATTGAAGAAAAATAAAAAATCCCGAAAAGTTGTGCCAAAAACGGCTAAGGTAATCTATGCCTGGGCTAAGAAAATTATAAGTATTTCGAATAATTCATACTTTTGCAAACATTTAGTTTAAAAAAAATTACCATATAATTGACATTCATGTCAACACTGAAGTGCCGACTGCTTGACTGGTGATACCCTCGGGAACGAAACGTCTACCAGCAGTGACACCGACCCAGTAGTGTAAATAGCTATCAAAGGTACCAGGCTTATAATTTGATACACCATACGCGCGTTTTGTCTACATACGACTCATCAGTGACGTAAACGATTTAGAAGAAAAGGATTTGTCGTTACGACAAATGGAACAAAGTCGTGACACAAATATTCAAAAAACATGTGTTATTCCTCTTAGTCTTGCTTCTCCTTATCTCTATTCTGAAATAAAAACCAATACACATTCTAAAACATATACTATAAAGACTTATATATCCTAAGCTTGCAAACTAATCGTGATAGCGTCCGGCAAATTTTCAGGTATGATTTTAACTTCAAAACTTGGAAATCTTGGTTTAAAAGCTCCTATATGAGCAGCAACACTCTATCGAGTAAATCACGATAGGAAACGCAAGCCCTGTAAAATGTGTACCCTATATGTTGGCGCCGCTGGGAAATTGCTACATAGAAATAGAAAGTTCACAATTAAAAATCATCTATTTTGTCGTGAAGTTTTGTTCTCCCTACCCTTAGTGTCAATTTGTTAGTCAATATATGACTTAACTGTATCTTTTGTATTCTGTGTGAGATGTTCGTTTGGATTGATGCGTTCAATATAGCCCCTTAAATTTGAATTCCTAGTATTTACCGAGGTGACATCAGCGGAAATTGAAGTTAAAGAATAATGTATGTTTTATTTCATTTCCCCGAAAAATCTCCCGTATAACATCAGTCCATATGAAAAAATAAATAATGTTGACTAGAAAAGAATGTTGTTTCTCATGGGAATGCCGACGATTTGTTGATAAACACGTTCTTCAAACGAAACAAATACGGGTATGATATTAATCGAGAAATCAAGCATCTTATTTATGTCAGTTTTAGAGAATTTTTGTTTGAATCTGGGTTATTCCCTTTTTTTTAAATTATCTCTTCCGGAAGACAAAATACTTGAGTATACGTTTGCCTTTCCTTTTCATGAATCTGAATAGGACCAACTCTTTCAATTTGTCTTTAAGTTTTGAATGCATAGGAATTTTAAGAGGCTCGCCGCGATATAGCCTCTTTGTGTTAATGCAGCGTAAAGCAACCAACAATCAATCAATCAATTGTATAGTTAAATAAAGGCAACACTAGTATACCGCTGTTCGTCATAAATCGATTGATAGAAAACAAATCCGGGTTACAAACTAAAACTGAGGTAAACACATCAACTATAAGAGGAAATAACGCAACAACAGAAACATTGAAGTGCAACAATTCATATTTTGATAGTTTTGTTATACTGATGTAGCGGAAAGTCAGTATTATAATAAGAATAATAACGTCTAATACATATGCAAAATGATCCTCTTAATAGATGCCAAATTGCATAGGCTCTTTGTTAAATAATATGTTTTCAATATCGTTACTATATTCCAGAATTAAAATTATTAAAACAATACGTTATGAATTTCATTGTTTCGAATGATTTTAAGGATTAATAAAATTAACGGTACCAATTTTCTTGCACCAGATGCGCATTTCGACAATACATGTCTCTTCAGTGATGCTCGTGGCCAAAATATTTGAAATCCAAAGCTTATATAAAAGATTTGATCGTTGAACGGAATTCTGGGCAAGATAACCTATTTATTCGGAGCAACATTGGAGAACACGCTGCATATGGTCCATTGTCGAATAGAGATAATTCCAGAGATAATTCCAAATTGATTATCATTCATTCATTGAATCTCATCTGTTTACTTGTGTACGCTAGTAATAACAATAAGAAACAACAGTATGTATAAAAAGGAATTTTATTTACATGTTATGTATATGTACAGTAAAATTACAAGTATATACACAATGAAATTTTAGTAAAAAAATATAAATATGTATACTTAACAGACGTTATGGCGACAAACATCCTTTATCTCGTTTTGATCAAGTTTTAAAAAAGACGAACGAAAAAGGATCATCTTGACGCTGTTGACCAATTAACCCTTGTTATTTCCTTTTGTTAAAATACACAAGAGTTGAAATGTAGATGATGACAAACATAAATATACACAAACGAGGCATTTACTATTTGATATAGATCAAATAGGTTGCATTTATTCACAAATGAATAAACAGAATTTTGAGGTATTCGTGAGAAGAAAAAACCAAAAACCAAAAAAGAGTTTTAGCTCATATACAGTAGGTTGCATTCATTCTCAAGTGAATAAACAGAGTTTTGAGGTATTCCTAAAAAAAAATACAGAAACCAAAAAATAAAACAACAACCGTAATACATTCAAAAAACCATTTCAAGATCGAATGATGGATATACATATTATACCCTTCATCAAGAGGAACTTGTTATTTTTTCAGAAACCTAAAAAACGTACCACAAAAATAAGCTTGAATAAAAAGCTATTTCATCATGAATAATTGTAAGTTTAATTCAGTATAATTACTGATATTTCCAGCATTTTCATATAAATGCATTGTATATCTTTCTACATTCATATAAAAAAAATAGATTAACGACATAAAATCTTCTGACCAAGATTCATAAGGTTAATGTAAAGACAAAATACTGTCGATGCTGAGCCATTTTATAATATCAGAGACTGATGATACCGGACCTTCATGTACAAAGTCATAGGCTGCCTTTTTGTATATATTGTGATGTGCTAATCTTTGAGAAATGTTACAGCAAACTTTAAACATAGATACATGTTAGTTGCTATTTTATATTCTTGTTCTATTTTAAAACACATCGTATGGCATAAGGGCAATAACTGGAACCGGATCGTGAATGTTAAGTACATCTTTGTAGGTTTTTGTGTTTTCTCTGGATTGTTTGTTTTGTGGTGTGTTTTTTTTTTACACCTTATTGGTTCCTTGTTTTGATTTGTCATTGCTCTTTTTAGATTTCTTCTTACTTTTCCTTGACTTCTTTTTACTTTTACTTTTACTTTTAGATTTTTTAGATTTTCTGCTTTTTGACTTCGTTTTACTCTTTGAATCCTCCTTTTTGTTTGACAATTCTTTCGTTTTCTCCTTCTTTTCATTTGTCACATTGTCTCTTAACTTTATGTCTTTTTTTGCATTCGGCGTAATTATACTTGAGGATACTAATTCTTTATTGGAATGTTCAGCGTTGCTACTTTTATCCTTTCGAATGGCGGAAACAACTTCAGAAGCCGGTGTCATCTTTTTAGAACTAGCTTCCTGTCTTATTTTTTTCTTTTTTCTTTTTTCGACTTTAGATTTAATGTTTTGTCGAATATTTTCATTAAATAGAGGTACATGAACTGCTGGTTGTGCTTTATTTAGTGGCATATTTACTAGGGCTTCGGATTCAGCTCTTTGGTTAATTTTAGATACACCAGAATCAAATGTTTCTTTTACAGTTGTAACTGGACTTATTGTCTTTAAACCAGAATTCTGTAGAAATGCATTTTCTCTCTCATTTCCTTTGACATCAAACTTATGATTTATTTGATCATTTTGTATTTTGCGTACAGGTAAAATTTTTGGTACACCAGAATCAAGTTGTTCTTTTACAGTTGTAACTGGATTTATTGTCTTTAAACCAGAAGGCTGTACATATGCATTGTGTCTCTCATTTCCTTTTACAATAAACTTATGATTAACCGGATCACTTTGTATTTTGCGTACAGGTAAAATTTTTGGTACACCAGAATCAAATTGTTCTTTTACAGTTTTAACTGTACTTATTGTCTTTAAAACAGGTGGATGTATATATCCATTTTGTCTCTCATTACCTTTAACAACAAAGTTATGATTTAGTGGAACATTTTGCACTTTGCGTACAGGTAATTTTCGTTTTCCTTGATAGATCGAAAATGATGGTATAGCAGAGACATACACCTCTTGATTATTGCCATTCAAAGTTGGTACAAATATATTAGGCAATTCAATTTGATCCCTTTGTTTTCTTTGTTTATGATTTTCGATTTGAACTGCCTGCTTTGTTGGTATTATACGCATATCTGATCGTGCTGCTTTCATTTTGTCTATTTTCTGTGTTGGTTCACTCTGCTTTGGTGAATATTGGAATTTCGGTTTTAGCGAATTAGGAATTAATGCTTTAACATTTTTTTCAAATAGTTGTGAATTATGCTTAACTGATTTTATAAATTGTTTATCCGGAAAATGAGAAATTGGAACTCCTGCTCTAAACCGCGGTTTAAATATGGGTTTAGTTACTTGTGGGGTTATTATTTCCTGAGTATAATAAGAGCTTGGTATTCCTGCTGAAAATTGTAGATGAGGTTGTTGCTGGCCAGAGAGTAAAGATAAAAGGGAGGTTGTAGCTGAATTTTGGTTTCCATTGCTCTCCATACTGTTCTGAGATTGACCATTTGAAAACTGAACATTACGGTCTGTAAGCAGATTCATCAAAAGACTTTTTGTTAACTCGGGCCTTTCTGACTCGATTTGTATTTCTACAACTTTTGGTGCTCTCGGATCTCCGAAACTCATTACTTGATTCCTTATATTTTCAGCAACATGTTTTGGACTTGTACTAAGCTGAATAACTTTCTTCTCTGGTTTTACGTTGTTCATTTTTTTATTTCTGATTTCTGTTGGCTGTTTCTCAGTTTGTGTTTGCGGAAAAATAGATTTTGTATCTTTTATCTGTGATTCCTGAAGTCTTGCATTATTATATGAGGGTGCTTCTGTCACGAATTGATTTTGATTAGATTGTCTCAAAATTGGTTTAGACAATCTTGAAATATGTTGAATTTCATCCATCGCATCCATAAATCTAGTATTTTGAAGCATAGCATTCACCAATAAAGCAGTACTTTTAGAATGATCTTGTTGAGTGTTCAGTTGAGAATCGATAGATGGTGTCTTTTGATTTGAATTTCCCACAATTCCCTGTTTATTCCCGGACTGTGTTTGACTTTGTTGGTTGTTCTGCTGTGGATTGCCCATTCCTACATCTATAAACAGTGGGTCCGACTGCATAAGGAAATCTCTTGGATCGAATTCCCTATCCCCAGAAAATGGGAATAACACGGGAACATATCCTTCAGGATTAAATGCATCAGGAGTCGGAGTTGGTTGGAAAGTGTCATAAGGTGACTGTGTACCACCATTTAGTCTTGATTGTTGAGGATCAATCAACACGTCAAATATCCCAACATTTGCATTCATTGGCTCCTTATGGCTATGTGCGTTCTTACTAGGCCTTTTTTGATTATCAACAGTGTGTTGGCCTGAAATGGCTTTAGTTTGTCTATTATTTTCTTTTATGTGCGAACTTTGCTTATTTACGTTGTTACTTGTAGATCGTAAATGATCAGGTAGGACTGCAGATGGACTATTATCTGGTTGGGGTATTTTCTCCAACCTTACATTTTGACGCATATGATCAGGCAGAACATCTGCCACAATCTGTCCCCATGGATCTATAGGTATTGATACTTGTCTATCAAATCCTCGGAATTCATGAGCACGATTAGATTGAAATGGCCGACCTGGATCTGACTGTCCTTGGTTTATTTCACGAGGTACAGCACCTTCAACTCTGAAGGAACCACCATTGAAATGAAGTGTATTTTCTTGACCTGAAGGCCTAAAGTAAAACGGCTCAGGCCTTTGTAGTTGTGGATTCGATTCTATTCTAAATACTCTGAATTGTTCTCTTTGTGCTGAAATTATTTCAACTGAAATAGAAAGCAAACATCCACTGAAGAACGGAATCATAACACAATGATTCAAATATAAGTACAAGCATTGTATCAAAAAAATGAAATGGAAGAATTCCATTGAACAGTTTGAGCTTTTTATCTTGCCGTTTGAATACGGACTTACTGCTTTGGATTTTTATAGGAGTGCGATATTTTTATTATTAGATATCAAACATGTTTTTAACATGTGTTTGTACTAAAATCAAGTGTATATGCAGAACATACTATAAAGTTCAACAATACTGAATAATTTGCATTGCAATATAAGAGAGAGAAAAAAACGAGTAAGTATGACATTAAATTTTAGAGAAACGTATTTCTTCAAAATACTTAAGTGTTGAAGAACACAACTTGTACTGGAATCCCATGGCTAAGGTCATTGATCAAATTGATACATGTATGAATATAAGCATTTGAAATTATGTGAATACTGTTATACCATACCATATGTATGCTCATATATTTCTTGCACTACTATTACTATATGAATGAAAATGTTATTACTATACTTTATCCATATATTTCAGTGTGTGTTAGTTCATTGCAGGCTTATTATGCTTATTTATTTCATTTGCTTGCTTATTGTGCCACAAGATAAATATATGTTGATACGTGTAAATTCATAAAGAAAAAAAAAAAAATTATAAAAATAATAAAAAAAAAAGTATGACATTAAATAACTATTATAACCATTGAAATCCATAACTATAACATTCTTATTGTTAATAAAATTTTATCTAAGAAATAACTTACTCCAGAATGTAGTGATTCAGATCAGAATACATATAATTAGTCTACATAAGACTCATCAGTGACGCTGAGATCAAAAAAGTTATAAAGCCAAACAAGTACAAAGTTGAAGAGCATTGGAAACCCAAAATTCCAAAAAGTTGTGCCAAATATCGACAAATATTTCTTACCTTTTAAGAATGTCAATATTATAACAAGAGTCGCCCTTTGTATTAGAATATCTGAAACAAAAAAGAAATATGAAAATTGATTTAGAAAATCAGATGAAACATAACCAACATAGGGACTATAACACATAATAAATACATTATAATTATTATTGAGTAATGATGGTGGCCATGTTTGACCAATTACACTAAATTTGTGTATGTTTGCATCGTTGCTTGCCAAGGGTTACGATTAAGTACCCTTCTCTTCAGAAGGGGACTGAATCGTAACACTTGACTATCAAAGATGATACGTTTGGACTTTATGGGGATGAATCAACCAAGGATTTTTTTTAAAAGGTCATTCTAAGAATAAATACATCGGTAAAGGAGTAGGTCCGGTAAGGACCGATTTTGGCCTCAAATTTCAGGTTCATCTGACGAATGATTTTGACTACTTTTTAAACACTTAAGTGTCTATTTCATTTGAATCAATTAGTTTATGTGAAAGATTTTAACTGATCTAGTCATAACAAATGCACCGATTCAAGCTTAAAAAATCTATCAAATATGCCGAAAAATGTCACTTTTCAGATGGTTTTTGTCAAAATGAAAGTGGCCGCATCCGTGTTCATCATCAACCTTTATATATGTTATGTATTATCATAAAATACAACTTACATTTCAATATTAAGGATGAACACGAATGCGGCCAATTTCGTTTTACACGAAAACCGTGTAAAATTTAACTAAAATGATAGAATTGTGAAGATTTCAGTAATTTAGCATGACTTAATGGTGCTGGTACCCAATATATGTGCATTGTATTGACAAAAACAGCCCATATTTATGTAGAAGAAGCATTTTACTGTCCAATAAATAACTAAAAGTTTACATTTTAACAATTTTGTAAAACTGCTATATTTTGGGGCCAAAAAGGGGTCTTACTGGACCTACTCCTTTGTTCTGGTATTGCATCTTTGAGAAAAAAAATCAACTACTTATATTATTTTGCGAGTGTCAAGCTTGTCCAGTGTGTATGTGTGGTGATATTGGGGGCATGGTTCCATATAGACGAATATAAAACATGCGTGACTTTCTGAAATTATTTAACGATCAGCCCTTATTTTTATTGATTTTGTATTAACATAGATCTTTATTCGATCAGTACATGTTCACATTTGTAAATGTGTCTTTGAATTGAGTCAAGCTATTTCAATTGAATTTTACAATGTATCTTTCTATGTTGTGATGTTACACTATACGGGTAGTGGTAAAGGTTGGTACCTTTTTAAACGTTTAAACCCGCTGCATTTGTTTGTACCTGTCCTAAGTCAGGAATCTGATGTTCAGTATTTGTCGTTTGTTGATGTGTTTCATAAGTGTTCCTCGTTTCTCGTTTTTATATATAGACAAGATCGTTAGTTTTCCCCTTTGTTTTTAGGCCCTTTATAGCTTGCTGTTCGGTTTGAGCCAAGGATCCATGTTAAAAACTGTACTTTTACCTCTGACGGTTTTTTTTTTTTACAAATTGTGACTTGGATGAAGAGTTGTCTCATTATCTTATTTGCAACAACATCAATAACATTAAGAATGTGTCTGTACCATTGTCACAAATACTATAGTATGTTTTTTCAATTCTTTGAACATCTGATTTTTCATTTTCTCGTTTAATTAGATAAGTAAAGACGAAATACAGCTTAATTTCCTGTCTATTATTTGACATACTTTCATCATGAAAATATTAATAAATGTCGGTAAAGATTTTTATGAATAAATAGAAGTTTTGAATTTAATAAATCTTGACAGAATGCATATTGTATTATGATGACATATTTCGTGTCAAAAAATCTAATTTGCATACACCTTAAGTTACATAAATGTCAATATGGTAAACAAATCAATCAAATATATTCGTTTTATTTTAATTTGTATTACTAATGCGAAAAGAATTATTTTCAGATTACAAACTCGCAAATTTAAGAATATTTAACAAAGTTAACGACAATGTTTTGAAAGATATAAGAAGATGTGGCATGAGTGGCAATTATGTAACTCTCCATCCACTTCACAATTTGTAAACGTAAACCATGAATGTTAAGCTAAGCTATGAATTTTCAATTTAATTTCATATCAACAATCCGGAACATCCTATTTATAATGAAAAACAAATTACACACTTACGGTGTCGGATTTTTTTAGGGGTCATATCTCGCACAATACTCAATACTAATGCAATATCATTCCAACATACAGGGACATCTAGTGTTAGCCCTTTGCAATACAAATCTAAGTAAAGTCGGTAATTTGAAATGTCCATTTAGCAACATAGCGAACTCCGAGGAAAAATCTAAAAGTCTAAACGGTAAGTCCCAAAGCAAATGGCAAAATCAAAAGATCAAACGCATGGATAAGAACTGTCATTTATCCTAATTTAGTACAGGCATTTTTTTATGTAGAAAATGATGGATTAAAACTGGTTTTGTAGCTGGCTCAACCTCTCACTTGTACAACGTTCGAATAAAATTCCATATGGGTCGTATGATCAGAATATCTCCAATAATCGAAAATGTTTTGCACCATTACCAGTAGGATAAAATGGAACTGAATGTTACAAAACACATTTATAGTTGTTTATGTGTTCTAAGTCTTGAATTGTGTAATAGGTTTGAACTACTATGAATCTATCGGCGATTATTTATTCACTGCTCATATATTTTGGTCGGCTCTGTTTGACCTCTTGTCATTATTTGTTATACCTGATTTTTTTTCTTCTCCTTGACGTTTACCTAAAGTCCGTTTTAACAAATACGATCACCATGCTACGCAGGGGTGTCATGGGTTAAACACTTGATTGTTCTCCTATTTCTGTCTACTTAGGCACACAAAATGGCCAGAAAAAGAACATTCACAGATAGCGTCTTTAGTGATGAGTGCAGTAAGTGCTTAAGCTACCAGGTGACATGATGTTAAATGCGGGTTTGTTTTCAGTGTTGATGCTCCTCAATCTTTGGTTCGATTTAGGAATACTATACAATGTATGTGGGCAAATGTTTGTATTGTTGTGTTCTATAATTATTTTTTTTTTTTTATTTACCAATGATGTGTAATCTTGTCTTCGATTTCCTTTGAACGCTATAGGCTTATTTCATTTAATTAATATAGTAATTTGTACAGCTGATTTTGTCTTTTTTCGGCATTTTTTGTTGCAGATAAATAGAAAATTATGGAATACAAAACATTTTAAGATAATGAGAAAATTCAGCATCATGAAATGCACTGAAATAGCTAAAATCTTACAAAAACCTATTAAAAACAACACGAAACAAAAATATGAAAACGTTTACATTATGATAAGAATAAAAAAAAGACTCACCGTTTAATTTGGTAATTTTCATTTTCTTCAGATCCTTTTACATTAAAATTTTCAACAACATGTAAGTTAAATCCAGTCTATATTTAATTGCTAGTGATATAAAAAGTTCTCCTTATTTCGTCTACTGTTGTTTAAATTATTCGTAATTAATATATAAAGATAAATCAAGGAAGTACGAATTATACAATTCAATCACTAACATAATATACTAATTGATTTAATGCTAATTTATTATGGCGGAATGAATTGACATACAGTTACAAATTGACAGGCCTACTTAGACTTGTACACATTGTCGTGACGGTGGGTTTTCTTCATGGAAAATGTAGAACATGACATGTACATTAAAGTTATTGTTTTATTTATTACTTGTTATTCTTTTGTTATAAACAAAATATACCAAAAATACCAAAAAATGTGTTGAAAGTAACATACTATTCAGACATTTGATTGGTCATTTCATACACTATCTGCGAGAATCCTTGTCTTCACAACATTTACCAAACTGTCACGTAGTGAAACACGGATTTCCCTTTCTTTTCAATGCTATGAGGATGTAAGAATTTTTTTTCTTTCTAGAAACTATACCATTTGAACACTTGCAGAAATGTATTGATTCTTGGTTCTTGATACAATTGATGATCGTAAATAACGGATTTTGTTATTTTTGTTCAAAGAGAATGCAGTGTTCGCGATGCAACTCTTCTTTGTGGTGAGCTTATTATTGTGAAATTAAATTGTTTAGACTGCAATGTTGCAAATGATTTGTGCTGTGGTAGTAAATTCCTTTTGATCAGTTTGGAATTAGTCTTGTAGAAATCTTCCAGCGGTATATTTTCATTATTTGTTATTCACTTAGAGGTTCAATACTATTTGTTCATAAATAAAAAGCATGAAATCTTATAAAAAGATACATTGGTCTAATTAAAAACCAATTGTTTAGACAACTGTTGATGGTCTTTCCACCCAAAATGTAGTACAAGTATTTAATCTGAGAATATCAAAATCAAGTTTAACTTGTCATTTTCAGTGTCAACTGATAGATTATTGTTTACTGATCCAAACATTAAATATGGTTTATATACACAGTTGGTTGAAATATTAAAGGAGATAATACGTTACCACCGGTTTGAAAAGTGTAATTCGATCCTGCTATATTTTTTTTTTATAGTTTACGTGTCACTGATTTAAATATGTATGATTCTATTTACTTTTACATTAACTAAGTACAAAAAAGTTACTTCTAGTTAACACAAGGTTCCTTCTGCTTTTTTTAGGCCATGGCTTGTAAATATAATGCAAAAAGTCCCATGGCTTTGTCATGTATATTATTAAAGTTAAAGAAAAGGTCAGAATCTAGAACGTCAAGTCGGTTTTTGAGAAGTAAAATAAGCAAAAATTAAAATTAAGGATGTAACCTTGACTTTTGACCTTGATCGTATATACTTGCATTACCATAATTCTAGATTTCATTATAAAAAATATTAAGACAGTTGAAATTTGAAACCAATTTGTATGTAACAAAGACGAGCAGTTGTTCGACACATGCACACGTTTAAAGTACGGTCTTAGTTGCATTTAATTGATAAATTCAACAACACTTATCGTTATCTTGAGGATATTTTCCCGTTAAATAATCAAGAATTTTCTCAATATACTGCTGAAATTTACCCCCAAGGAACTTACTCTAAATAAATCAAATGTATACGGTAATAACTGTCCTTTCCTGGATTTAGATATTTCTGTTTTAAACGAGAAACACCACACTAAAATTTACGTCAAAAGGGACGACTTTTATTTCCCAATTGTTAATTTTCCGTTTTTAGATGGTGATGTTCCTTTGGCACCATCGTACGGTGTTTATGTTTCACAACTCGTTCGCTGTGCCCGTGTCTGTTGTGACGTTTTTGATTTTAACTAACGCAATCTATGTATTACTGGTAAATTATTAAACCAGGGATATCGTTACCATAACTTACTTAAAACCTTTGCTAAATTTTACCATAGATATAAAGATTTCGTTTTGAAGTTTGGTTGTACCTGTAGAAAACTTATTTCTAACGGGATAGCAGACCCTCATTTTTACGGAAATGTTGTTAACCGTGCCCGGAAATTTAGAAATGATCCTTGTAAACTTATTCTAGAGGGTTACCAATTCAACACTGTAATAAGATCATTGAATATTCTTTTAATCGGTAAAAATATTGATTTTGTTATCAGTAAATTAAAAGCAAACTAAATATTACTAGTTTGTTATATACATATACATATACACATTCATGAATCTACAATCTGTCGATACCTGTAACTTGGCATTGCACAATGTCATGATTTTTCTCTGACTGTTTATGACGTCTTTACACTATATCCATTGGATGTTGAATGTGTACGGATTGATAGTTTTGTCTAAGATGCATGATTTTTTTATTAGTTGTTAGTGGCTTTGAACTAGCTGTCAGATAACTGCGAGTACTCTCAGATCTATTCCTAGTATCTTTTTTTGTCGTCCACTTGAATTTTTGTCTATCTGATAAGTTCAGCCTTTTCCAACTGAGTTTTATAGTTCGTTCTTATGTTGTACTGTTATACCACAGTCCCAGGTTAGGGTGAGGGTTGGGATCCCGCTAGAAAGTTTTACTCCGCCACATTATTTATGTATGTGCCTGTCCCAAGTCAGGAGCCTGTTATTCAGTGGTTGTCGTTTGTTTATGTGTAACATATTTGTTTTTCGTTCATTCTTTCATATAAATAATGCCGTTAGTTTTCTCGTTTGAATTGTTTTAAATTGTCATATCGGGGCCTTTCGGTATGAGCTTTGCTCATTGTTCAAGGCCGTACGGTAAGGTGATCTTTAGTTGTTAATGTCTGTGTCATTTTGGGGAAAGTGAATTAAACATAGAAAAATGAGAAATTAAATCTAAAGTGAATTTCGTAATTTTTACAGTGGATTTCACTTATCAGCCTATGTTAATCATTGGTGAAATACATTCTTTTACAGTTCAATGATGCAGAGTTTATATTGCTGAGTACATTTCATTTATAAAAAGTGTCTGAATGGTCGAAACAATACAACTATGAATATTCTTCAATGTTCAAAATTTCCATCTCAAATTTCTATTTTTTTTTCTTTATTTTATCGAAAAGCTTGAAATTACATTAAACTGTCATATCCGAGATTGAAATCTATAAAAATGTTCCATTAAAGTAAACATGATGAGCTTAATCAAAAGATGAAACCTCTTACTCAGTAGAAAGTATTCAACCAATAGATCTTTCAGACGTTTTGATGTTTTCATCGCGAAGCAGTTGCTTCTTTGCGATTTATACAACTTGGTTAATACCCTCATACCTAGGCGAACAAGACAATCAATATAAATCATTAACAAGTAGGGGTTTTAACTCGAGACCAAACGTTCAAGCAACTATTTAAACAAACCTTAGGCTTGTTTTCTCGTACTTTCATGTAAAAAGAGTAAAATAACAAAAAAACAAATTAGACAGACTTATGATGGGGTTAAATAATGCGACATATATAATGCTGTTTACAGCTTAAACAACAAATGTTACATCGCTCGCGCCCCTTTTGTATAAATAGCACAAAATAAACGACAGAAAAGTGCAGCGAGAGCATGAAGTAATTAAACGAGTTGTTTCATTTTTTACAGCACTAGGTCAATATATCTGCTGATGGACTATCAGTATATGTTTGTGTTTATAACAAACCGTCTAAAATTATCCGTTCATATTTTTGATTTTTTTTAAAAACTAAGGTTTCAAATTTCACAGGCAAGGTTGGCTTTAGATGGATAACTGAAGGTTACTTTATAGGTATGTTTTGCTCATATAACTCTTCAACTGTTTCGTTTCCTATACATCCCCGGCTTTCAAATATTCGGCTTGAAGTTTTCCTGGCGGTAAATCCAGAAAAGCACGTCGTACGCATTGCATTATTTAAGGGTTGCTTTAATTTTTTATCTTTTAGATTCTTATCAGCGTGAGTGATTCTTCCTTGAAATGATATACGTATGTTCCACTATGGTATCATATTTAAGATAAGTTTTTAGTGCGCGAATTTATTTTACTTAGAATAAGGCATGGTAAATACAATAAATTAGAATACTACTGCAAGTGGAATTTTCTGTGAGACCGCCAAACATTCTTTAAGTATGAAAGTTAGAAGAAAAATATATCTTTGGGAGTTTGTCAGCCTTGCTATTAGATTATACTTGTTATAATATCGTTTATACATTGAGATACATTGCAAAACATTATTAAGATTTGTTACTTCATTGAAATATAATCTAGTAAACGTATGGGTCTCATTTTATGTTAAATTACTCGTTTTGTTCGGCAAGTTTGGCGTTCAACATTGTTGTTCACAATCTGTTACCATGGTAATAACATTTTGTTTTTGTTGTATTCAAGATATTAAAAATGACATATGATAGTAGCACTAAAGTCATTTGAAATCAGAAAATACAACTTGATTACAAATATTATTTACATATCAATGGCAAATACATATTTTTCCGCTTCGTGATAATTTCAATGTTTCGTGCACTTGCAACATTGTGTTCTATCTCGAAATTGGTATACACAAATAAACGCCTTTCATTCATATGCGTTTGAATTCATTTCAATCTAAATTGATACACTGCTTTGAAAAGTAATGTGATTTGATAAATAAAAACAAACAAACAAACAAACAACAATGGTAACTCATTTTCCAAGGTATTTAAAATATAAAAAAATATTTTTTTGTTATAACTACTGATAAAAAATAACTAATTGCAAATATATATAGGTTTCTAAAATCTTGAAATTTTACATGACATAGAAATAAGTTGTATTTTCTATTTTCTTCATCTGAAAGCACTGATACTTAACCATGTGCAAATTTAAAGTTACATTAAATTGTCTTTTATTGATAGATTAAAAAATTTCTGGGTTAAAAATTTGAATATTTATTTCTTTCATAGAATTTCGAAAAAGGAAGTAGCTAAACTTTTTATTTATCGATATGTGAAAACGAAAAAAAACGAACTATTTATTTGTCGAGTGACAAGAAATATAATCAGATTAGAAGAGATTATATTTTCCCGCGTTGCGATCAGTATAAATAGTTTCTAGGTAGGCAATCGTTTATTTTCAGTAGTCCGATGTTGAACTGTCCCATCAGGGGACTGATTGAATAACATCGTTGAGGTGGTTTTCTGTGGAAGTTTCACTTTTTTTAGCCGTCATTTGATGGAGTAAGGCAATGGACGCCAATTTGCAGCAAATAACTCTGACTGAAGAACAGAAAGCAATTTAAAGTCTACATAGGATTATTTGTTGAAAAACATGACTAAGTTATTAAATACACATCTAGAGGGATTCCAGAAAAGAATACCGTTGAAGACAACCAAACAGTGTTGTCAGATAAGCAGATAGCAAGAATTGACGAACCAATGAATGACAGTCACTCACGAATCAACTTATCCCCTTGTTTTTATTTTAGTATAAGCTATTAAATACACATTTCATATCAGCTGATACTGGTGACGTAACTACATATTACTGTCATATAGACCTTGACTTAAGCAATATTTAAAACAAGTGATGTATGTGACAATAACGTGTTTAAATCTTCTACGTAACACTAGTAAGTCATTTTCACAGTCAAAATCATTGTCGAAACATTTTTTTTAATTACCCTATTATTTTTTAAGGTCGTCTTTAAAAACATTTAATTGCTGAATGTCATGGTTAGTCATACAGGTTATTTTTACCATCAAAATTATTTTTTTAATGATTTATGTCTAATATATGTTTTATGTTTAATATATGTTTCGTTATCACAAAGATATAACGCATCACAAAATACAACATCGCGACGTAATAAAATTCAAAATATTTCATTTTTAATTTTGTACCGCAGAAATTTTTTCCTACATGGCCTTACTATATTCAAACAGATTTTTTTCTTCCAATTAACATGAACATATATTTTTTTATCATGACTTTCCTACAAGTTGTGATCCTAAGAAAACAGTCAAACCTGCTTAAGAATCCACCTGTTTCAAGCAAAAACCTGTCACAGTGTTAAAAGACCATCAATTTAAAATCCCTCTGTAGTACATTTCATATAGATTTAACATGTAATAAAAGACCACTGCTTAAGAGACCTCTTTTTTGCTCTCCCTTAAATGGTCTCTTAAAACAGATTTGACTGTATTTTTAAATCAGTCATAGTTTTACGATGAGTCTGATGGATGTGTCGTCATCGAGGGTATCACCAACCCAGTAGTCCGCACTTCGGTGATATGAACATCAATTATTTGGTCATTTTAATAAATTTCCTGTTTACAAAACTTTGAAATTTTCGAAAAACTCAGGGTTTTATTATCCCGGGCATAGATTACCTTAGCCGTAATAATTTTAATTTGTTCATCACTGATGAGTTTTATGTAAACGAAATGCGCGTCTGGCGTCATAAATTATAATCCTGGTACCTTAGATAACTATTTACACCATTGGGGGACGTTTCGTCCTCGAGGGTATCACCAGCCCAGTAGTCTGCACTTCGGTTTTGACATAAACAACAATTATTTTTTCATTTTATAAATAGCCTATTTACAAAACTAAGGATTTTCTTATCCCAGATATAGATTACCTTAGCCGTATTTTCACAACGTTTTGGAAATTTGAGTCCTCAATGCTCTTCATCTTTGTACTTGTTTGGCTTTATAATTATTTTGATCTGTTCGTGACTGATGAGTCCTATATAGACGAAATGCGCGGCTGGCGTATCTTATTATAATCCTGGTATCTTTGATAACTAATTGTAAAGTTTTTAAATCTAGAAATTGTATAGAAATCAAGTTTCAACTCCTTCATGCACAGTTGATCTTAGATGGACCTGGTTAATTTTTTTTTAAATGTTTTTAATGGTCATGTAGCTGTTAAGCTGTGTCATAGATTCTGGTAGTCCAAAAATACAAAAGTACATCAGTCAACATTATGTAATAATTTTTTAATCACTATAGATCACTAAACAAACAATCAAATATGTAAAATGAGTCACGTCAAATGGATATTACCAAAAACAAAAGTTATATTCGTTAAGACAAATAAAAGAAGTAAAACTCTTCTCCTCATTATAATTTTGCGTTCATTTTTTGAAAATGATGTGTTTTGATAAAAAAAAAATGTTTACCAATAATCCACGGTATTTAGAAAGATTTTAAATTACCCGAAATTATGTTTTGTTTGATTACCACTGAACAAAATTTCTGTCTGAAAATTTATAGGTTTCTCATGTCTTGCATTTTCCATGACATCAAAATATTTTCGGAACTTAGTTTCATTTGCTATCACTTCATTTGAAAGCATTGATACTAGTAATTAACCATGTGAAAATTTGCAGGTACATTAATTTGTCTTGTAGTGCTTAGTTATTTTCCTATTGGGTTGAAGTTTGAAAATTCTAACAGGAAATTACTGAGAAGGAAGTACAATCAACACTTTATATATATCTATATGTAAAAAGACCAAAAACGTACTATGCATTTTAAATTAATAAACTCGAGTGGTCTTCCTTTAACTAGAAAATACTTCACAAATGTTACGTTTAACTTTTAAGAATTGGTGAAAATATTTTTTTGTGTTTCGATCAGTATACCGGGAAAATGTTGTATTCTAGGTATACAATCGTTTATAATTGTCGGTAGGCCAATTTTGAACTGTTCAATCAGGAGGTTGATTTGATTTCATATTAAAGATGTGTTTGTGCGATAGTTTAATTTTCTAGTCGTCGTTTTAACGTCCATTTATTTCATGTGCCATTTTGATATCGTATATTGCATTAACCTTTTTCGTTATATCGATTAGTAAAGCTTTTAAAAAGACTGAATAGAAAGATCCGATAACTCCTTGAACTCTAAGTGAACTTTGTGACAAGTTAGAAGATTTAAGCTGTTATGAGCTATATCTATGTACAAAAATCTCTTTTGGTTCATCCTAGAAATACAAATACTAGATATAGGAGTAGATACCAGAAAGTAGTGAGACAAGATACTACAAGGACAACAAAAAATTGTAAAAAACAGACAAAGCCATGACAAAACAAAAAAGGCAAGGAAGATTGAACACGTCTAAATACTAAGAAAATTGTTAGCAATATGATTAAAGCAACTACGATGGAGGATTCATACCACATCGTCTAATTTCTATACCAAAATATGCATGTGCTAACGTTCAACTATCGTTTCTAACACGACAAAGACCCAAAACAGTATCATTCTTAAAAATGCTAAATTTGGACCGGGAGCTGAGCCATACGAAGTCCTCCATAACTTTCTCAGAGCTCGTGTATTTTTTTATATTCTAAAGTTCAGTAAATGCTGTTGTATTTCTAAACTTGTAAAATTATGCTAATTGCACATTACAAAGTAGTGGATTCTGGTGACGTAACTACATATACACAAAAACTTACCTATTATTCAAAGGATGTATTCGACAAAAACATATTTAAATGTACTACGTAATAAGACCTGTCATTCCAACAGTCAAAATCCTTGTCGAAACATTTAAAAAAATATCCTTCTATATTTGATGGGCTTCATTACATGTTAATTCGAAATTCAAGTACAAGATTAAAAAAAAAGCCAAGGTTAATCATACATGTTTGTTTTATAACTAAGAAAATTATTTTATTGATTTATGCATCACCAAAGAGTAGCGCCGTATATTCAAACTATTTTATTTTAATTTATTGTACCGCATGTACCGCAAAACAAACTGTCCTAAATGGCCTAACCAAAGCCAACCAAATTTATTCTTTAATTAAAACATGAAAATGTCATTTTCTATAATGACGTCGGCCTTCAGTTATGGTCATAAAGAGAAAAAAGAGTACTTATTATTATTTTAGTCTTAGATAAAGGATGCCAGTAACTCTCAGATCTGTACTGAGTGTCATTTTGTTTGGGGATGTACATGTTCCCATTCGTGTCCACGTTGTGTTTTGTTAGATATAGTCTATATGTATCCATCAAATGAGTAAAGCCTTTTTCATTTGATTTTTACAGTTTGTTCTTATGTTGTACTGTTACACCACTGTCCAAGCAACATGTTTAACACTGCCACATCTTGTATGTGCTTATCACATGTCAGAAGCCAGTGATTGTAGTGTGTTGATGGGCTAGTACATATTTGATTTAGACAACTGTTTTGTTATAAATTAAGCCGTCTGTTTTCTCAATTGATTTCTTTCATATTTTCATTTCGTTTTTTTTATTGTCGCCCGTACGATATGTTTTTTTTTAATTGGTGAAGGCCAAGCGGTTTCCTATGATTGCTTAAATCCACTTCTTTTGAACGTTGGTCAAAAGTTGTCTGATTTGCAATTATACCACATCTCCTTAGTTTATTTAATCTGTAATACTTGTTGTTTTCTCACACATCCTATTACCTCTATCGGTACGGCTGATACCTTAAAATATGTGTTTCCGACTGCCATTATCACAATTCCTTTAGCTATCGTGGGCTGCAGATTATTGTCAACGTTTTCGAATGCGATTACAATTGAATGGCTTTTGCACTCGTGTACAGCGGTATAGCGGGTAAAATCGTGTGCCGTTAAAATGGTACCGTTAATTTTATTATCAGTCACATTCCTTTGAAGCACTTTACCTGATTAACCTTCATCAGGAACACCTAAAGCCGAAAACCGAAGATGTATAAGACAAGACACAACTAATTAGCTACATGACCAATAAAAACATTAAAAAAATAACAAGGTCCATCTAAGATCATCTGTGCATGAAGGAGTTGAAACTTGAGTTCTATACAATTTGTAGGTTTAAAAAACTTTGTAAATCATGAAAATACCAAATTATGGACCACTGAGCTGATGACTACTCCGGGGACTTGTAGCCCACCAGCAGCCAGATCGTTCAATTGCTGTATAAATTAATGAGAACAGCACGTTTATCATTTCTAAATGTTTTTTATATTTAAAAGTCCTTAAAAACCCTCATATTAAAAAAAATTAATGCATATGTTGTTTATAACTCAATGGATAGTTTTCATTACAAAACTTATGAACATATACTTTTTTTCTGAAGAAAATCTTAAATTTATTCATATTTAGAAGAAGTTTACTTTATTTTGATTGCTTCCTTAATTCCCCAACATATTTTCCGTATGCAAGAAAAGAGGGACGAAAGATACCAAAGGGACAGTCAAACTCGTAAATCTAAAACAAACTGACAACGCCATGGCTAAAAATGAAAAAGACAAACAGAAAAACAATAGTACACATGACACAACATAGAAAACTAAAGAATAAACAACACGAACCCCACCAAAAACTAGGGGTGATCTCAGGTGCTCCGTAAGGGTAGGCGGATCCTGCTCCACATGCGGCACCCGTCGTATTGCTTATGTGATTACAAATCCGGTAAAAAGTCAAATGACCTCAATGTGATCCATCTTGTAAAAATCCGGAAATTGTAATACGCATGGATGTCCTTAACATATAGACAATAACTGTTTAGTGTCTTTAAATATCAGCTGTATTTGTACGAGGCTAAGAAACAAGGTGTATGCGAGCTTTTAGCGAGCTACTACACCTGTTTCGAGCCGAGTACAAATACAGCTGATATCCGTGCACAGAAGACTCCGGGTGCGGGAATTTCTCGCTACATTGAAGACATGTTTGTGACCTTCTGCTGTTGTTTTTTTTTCTAGGGTCGGGTTGTTGTCTCTTTGACACATTCCCAATTTCCATTCTCAATTTTAATTTTATAAAGTTTATGATGTTTATATGCATTGGTTCAAGAATTGGAATGACATTATTTTTCACCAGTCACTCGTTTACTATGACTTTAATGAATCATTTTGCGCATGGACTAGAACAGTATATACATAATGATACAAAAAATGTATCATACAATTGGGATCGGTTATAACCTCTCGGTAAATTGTCAGGACGATTTATCATTTCTAAATTGTTCTCCTAAAAGCACACAAAAAAATATTAGTATATAACTGTTCAAAACTGTTCTTATTGACAGTCCTAAATGGCGTTAATAAGAGAAGATTCCAATATGTGATTTAGAACAGGAACAGTTAGCTTGATTTCCCCTTTAAGTCATGTTTTCAATAAAAATGGCTACAAAGAAAAAATAATATCAGTCGTAGATGGATGTATCAGTTATGTTATTTTACCATCTTTAGTATTTATTTTCCATCCAAAACATTTTAATTTTTACATTATAAGCACTTAAGTGAAGAAATAGTGTTTTTGAAAATAGGGGCATATGGTAAGTGTTTACTATAGGAAAATATTTTGATATTACAGCGAATATATCATTTTTTTTTCTATAACCTATAACCGCTTCTATTTTTATCAATTGTTTTTGGCTTTTAACTAGCTGCCAGTAACAACAAGAACTGTCAAATCGTACTTTCTTGTAAATTTGACATGCTGATACTATTTTTAATTAAGTTGATGTTTACTTATTCAGGGTTATATTTCGTCTATATACTAGCTTTGATAAGTGTTTGATACGACTATAAAATCACTTCTTTAAACACAATTATTTATTTTGTATAACCTATTGTCAGCCTCCGTTTAAACTGTATAACTTACATCAAAATGTTTTTCATTTACCTGTGAATATTTTTATACTGGGCGGCTTTTTTCAAGGTTACTGAAATTATTTTACATCTCAGAGCGGTATACTACTGATGCCTTTATTTATTTGCCCGTTATTTTATTGGTCTTGTACCTACATTGTATCATAGGTGAAATATATTCGTTCAGTGTATGTTCAGTGTATGTTCACTTGTATTAACATGTCTTTTGATTAAGTTAAGCCTTTTGAATTGATATTTTATAGTGTGTCTTTCTATATAGCTATGTTGTGAGGTAACACTATTGTTTCAGATAAGAGTGAAGGTTGGTACATATTTCAACGTGTAAATCCGCTGCATTTGTTTGCATCTGTCCTTAGTCGGGAATTTGAAGTTTAGTAGTTGTCGTTTATTGATGTGGTACATAAGTGTTTCTCCATTCTCGTTTTTATAAAGATTAGACAGTTGGTTTTCTCGTTTGAATGATTTTACACTAGTCCTTTTCAGACCCTTTCTGTCTTTCTGATCGGTGTGAGCCAAGTCTCCTTGTTGAAGACCGTACTTTCCTGTTGTTTCTTAATTATTATTTATAACTGTTGATGTAAATGTCCTACGGTTTTTGTGAGTCTTTGTTTACTCCTTTGTTTTGATTGTTATAGTCTTTGACCTATACTGGTTTACTTTACAAATTGTGACTTGGATGGATAGTTGTTTGAATGGCACTCATACCACATCTTCTTATATCTATTATACAAAATGTGGACCGCCATGACCTTCAAGCCTCATTGTGGTAAATCCATAATGCGAAAACGTCGATGTAAAGGGACGTGACGTAATTTTGGCACATGATATCACTGAAAGCTTATTTATTACCAATACAGATGCAGCATAAACACCAAGTTTTTGAAGTATATATCAGTGTTCACATTGCTGGTAAGGAAAACATATCGTGATATTCACTGCTTAATATCTTTAAGAGAAAGAAAGAAAAAAGTTTTTAAATAATAATCATTATGACATGATTAATTAGATTGTAGATTCCGGTACATTCTTGCTATGGTAATCAAATTGATGACATCGAAATAAAAGTTGGTCCAAACACTTAAAAACCTAAGGTAAACAAGTTTTGAATTTGATTATAATAGATGAAAAACATGTGAAAAACTTGAAAAAAGTATTTAATAAAATCTGAAGTATGGAAAATGACCATCATTCTAGTATTTTGCAGAATCTAGAAAAAAAAATTCAGGGTGTTTTCAATCTATGTATAATCCATAATTTCTTTTTCTAAAAACCAACCAAACTCATGTTGACCTTTGTACTATTACCAACACGGTACAAGAAGCTAAAACACTAGTCTAAAAATATAGAGAGAACAATTTATATGAATAACAAACTAAATACATAAACGATATGAGAATAGCTTGAGTGATAGAATTAGAGATAATAAAAAAAGAAAAATAAACTAATGAAAAATACTAAAGAAGAAGGTCCATTTTCTTTTATCAATTTTTACTATGATTAAAACATTTTACTAAAGTTTCATCTTTGCTAGATAACAATAATAACTTCCGTAGCAGTAATTCAAACTATAAACGTAACAACAACAAAAAATCAAATACATACACTGGGATATTTAAATAATTTATTCAGTTCTGCAATGTAATGGTCAATTACACAATGAATATGTATGGAAAACAGATGAAAAAGTGATTTAAAATGATTAAATAAACACGCAATAACTACAAATTTGGTTTAAACAATTTGATTTAATCTTATATACAAGTCTTTTTTATCACATGTTCAAACGAATATCTTTTACATTGGATTTCAAGTACATGTACATTGTATTATCAAAAGTATTTATATGCCTACGATTTTGATTTTAAACACTTGTTTAGTTTTTTTGCTTTCCCTTTGATTTCCTTTTTGCGGCACCTTTTGCCCTTTTTCCTTTTCTGAATTTACCTTTTTGGCCTTTCGGGGCTCTACGTGATTTAAGTCTTTTAATTTGATTGTTTACACGAAAAGCTTGATTATCAACAGCTGCTGTCTGTTGATTAAGACCAACCGTTTCTAAATTTTCTAGTTTCTTTAATTGCTGTTCTATTTTTTGTTGTATTCTCGCTTTTTGTTTTTGTTGTCGTAATGCTAATTTTTCAGCAGCTGTTTTTTTATTTCTTTGTTGTTTTTGTTGTTTACGAAGTTGTTGTCTTTCTTGTTGTTGTATCTGTCGCAATTGTTGCCGTTCTAATTGTTTAGATTTTCGTTGCTGCTGTTGCATTTTTTTCCTTTCTTTGTTCTCTGCTTTGCGTTGCTGTTGTTTCATTTGTCTCTGTTGTTTTTTTGTGTTTTTATTTTCCTGTCCTATGGAAGTAATATCAGGAGGCGACGAACGACTGGAGCTTGTTTCGATGCGAGGTAAAACATCATGTGAAGGAACTTTTTCGAAGATATTTTCATGTTCTGGATTTACAGCGAATGGATCTTTGTCAATTGGGTTTTGATGTATGACATTCTCTGTTCCCTGTGCCATATCTTTTGCTATCATGAAGTCGATCAGATCAGCATGAGTAGGATTGTCTGGTGAAAGTAGATTAGGATTTACTGCTGCTGGATTATCCGAAGACATTAGTCTATGATCTATACCCATATTATTCTGTAATCTTGTAGCATCCTGATCGAACATTCCAGTAGAACTTGCGGGGTTTGTTAGATCCAGGATTTCATGTGAAGGTTTATTTACATTTTCCATATTAGACATATTATTGAAGGAAGCTTTTGGGTCTTTTTGTTGAGCGATTCTAGTATCCGTTTGAACAGCTGTACTTATCTCCTGTGTTATCTGTCCAACATTCTCAACAACCTGAACACTGTCCATTGGTATACCTTCGCCGAGCTGAAAGGTGGGAATATCTCCCCCAGTCTGTGGAAAATGGTTAATATTACTAGACGACATAAGAGATTCCCAGTTGAAAAATGGAGTTTTTGACTGAGAAAAGGTACCAGATGCTAATGGGTCAATCCAAAGAGGCGGGTGATCTAAAGACGTTGCTACAATTCCTGTACTATCGCTGTTGTGAGGGGATGGTATAGGATCATCGAGGGGTATAATGTTTGCAGCTGAAAAATAAAAGTTCAATTGAGATGCTTCGTCGTTATATTTGTGAGTTTCGGCGAAAACATAATTACAAATGTTGTATTCTTGTAAGTTATTTTTTTCCCCTTTTTTGTCAATTCAAAAGACGCGAGTTATAGTAAAATTAATAGGATCTAAAGTGCTTTTAACTCTTTTCTTACTCCGGCCCTGGTCTTGAACACTTACTTTCAGTTTTGACATTTTCAATGTATCATTGTTGTAAAGCGCTAAAAAAAGAAATTCTATACTGTTTTTGTTTATTTTTGTCTGGAAAATTTTGTCGCATAAGCGAGACAAAGCGATCCTTTATTTTTTCTTCGGCGGTATCAAAATTTAAGTTCAGTTTTTGGTTTTTGATTTAAGTTAATTACCTTGTCAACCCTACGTGAACATTTGTGAAACTTATGATTAAAAGACAGTATTTAGAGCAAAATTTTGGAAATGAATTTGGGTAATGCTTTTGTATTTTTATGATAAACTGACTCAGTTTGTCTTTCAGGGAAAAAATACGTACCATACATACATGATTTTTTTTCTGTTTTATGTCTTGTGTTGATCATGTGTATGTTTATCGTTTAAAAGCTCTTCAAATATAATGTTGTATTTTTTTGGTATACCTGACTTTAAATAAATCTTTGCTTTATGTTTTATACTAGCATCCGGTATTACATGACTTTAGTCATCAATCAAGTTGTTAAACTTATATGGAAAGTTTCTTCGAAATGAATGGATTTATACAAACACCTCGCCGACTATAAGTTTATGCAAATATCTAAATTAAGTCATCATAGATACCAGGACTAAATTTTGTATATACGCAAGACCCATCATTGACACTCGAATCAAAAAAGTTAAATAGGCCAAATAAAGTACGAAGTTGAAGAGCATTGAGAACCAAAAAGTTTTGCCAAATACAGCTAAGATAATCTATGCCTGAGATAGAAAAGCCTTGGTATTTCAAAAAGTTTTTTTTTTGTAAACAGTTGATTTATAAAAAAAAAAAATCAATGATAATTTATGTCAGCAGAAAAGTGCTGACTACTGGGCTGGTTATACCCTCGGGAAAATAAATCTCCACCAGCAGTGGCATCGACCCAATGGTAGTAAATTAACTTATCAGTCAGTTGGTCTTTTTTGGATAATTGTCTCATTGGCTTTCAAACCACACACCTCAATTGAAATCAATATTTGTCGGTTAACATTACTATTTTACTTTAACAGCAGCGATCACAGGCGATGTACATTGTTCCGCAGAACCCTTTATCAATTTGATTTATATGTCTGAATCTTCTAAAAGCATATATATAATTATTTTTAGCTTAAACTGTTTTAGTTGAAATGACTGACTTTTCAATATGAATACTTACTGATTCTATTGTAAATGACTTACCTAATGTTGGCAGGAAGATGATTAAATACACAAACGGAACAATCATTATTTCTGAAATAAATAAAAAAAATATTTATCAGAATATTTGAAATAAAATTTGATGTTATAAATAAAAAAAAAGAAAAGGAGTCTTTCATTAAGGTTGTCATTCTCGTAGTTTTGTGTGCTTTTGCTTCTCATATTCACTGGGTCTGTAAAACTGCAGTCAAATTTACCTAAATCTCTCAGAGAACTTTAAGATAAATCGGAATCATTCTATTTGTGAAGGTCATTGACACACTAATATTATCTCAATAGAGCAATGGCTTGTTTTTAAGTGCCTGAAATCCTACATAAATCCGTGTTCCTTTGAAGAATGACCTATCTGATTTGAACAAAGCATGAATTATTAAAATATTATAAAAGTAAACATAACAACATTTTCATTTTTAAGATATGTCCTTTCGGTGACTGGTGATGTTTATATGTTGTTAAAATACAAAAATGTAGTTGTGATTCCATTCCTTTTAGCTGATGTAGTAGAACAAATACTTTTAATGGTAATTTAAAAAGATTCAAAAGTCATCATGCCCAAAATGAATAATGATATCTTTTGATTTAACCAAAATTCTGTTAGAAGTGAATTTACATATTGGCTTTCGGATAACAAATCATTCATGTTATTTCAGAGCCGTCCTTCGATGCACAAACATGACTGTGACTGTATAAATTTTCTTCAACAGCAGCATTTACCGCTTAATAACATGAAATATGTTGGGAAGTTGATATATGAATTTAAGAGTATGATATGGACTTTTAAGATTCAATTTCTAGTAGTAATCGGCAATTTTTAGATTTTGACCCATGGAAAAATATATAAACAGAATAAACAGGCTCTGCATCTTGTTAGAGAAATAACACGACGGGTGCCGTATACGGTGCAGGAAATGCTTACCCTTCCAGAGCACCTGATTTCCCTCTAGGCTTTTAGTGGAGTTCGTGTTGTTTTTTTATTATTTATAACTGTTGATGTAACTGTCTTTTGGTATTACGACACTTTGTTTACTCCTTGGTTTTGATTGTTATTGTCTCTTTTCGAATTGTCTAAATGGTAGCGAGAAATTTTTAAAAAGAGGGATCATAGAAATTATTTACTGCACCAATTAGAACAATAAGGCATTAAATAACAAAATGACTTGATAAATAACGACATATCAACTTATTTTGGTGTAGAATCAAGAATCTAAACCATAGTGTTGTATAGTTGTTCTGTATGTGCCACCGTCTATAATCAGACAGATTCGTAAATCAATAATAAGTCAAAGCTCTTTTCAACAGTTTTATGATAGCTTTATTTTAAATAGATATACTTCATTAGACTTTTAAAGATTTTTATTCTCAATCAAGTATTTTAGAGGATAGAAAAAAAATTGTATGACTTACCTCGTTTCATAGTTTGATTTTGAAATTCCAAATATTTTATTGAAAAATAAAATTTTCTATAACCTTTTCTCTTATTATATACAATCAAAAACACAAAATCGGATATAAGGAAATAGAATGTTTACTATGACGTAAAAAGGTGTCGTATGTGCATGCATTTTAACGGTCATAACTGAAGGAACACGGAGGTGCCGAGGGCATTAATTGTTTATAACGTTGATTGATAGGAACAAGGGAAATTTGAAGATTTCATACAAGTCATTGTCGTGAGATGAATTTCCACTAAACTTCATGTCCATTATCACGTATTATTGCTACATCATAATAGTACACTGTCCTTAACATTTAATAATGTGTTTGCAATGATCATTTCAACCAAATGGAATATAGTTTGAAAATAAACGTCATGGTGTAACCAAGGATTTGTATAGTAAGATCCTTACTATACAAATCCTTGGTGTAACAATGATACAAATTTATCAAACGAATTTATTTTAGTCAATCAAAAGAATAAATTAAGGCGATGTTCTTCTTTCTAAATGTGTTCATATTATTCCAACCTTGATTCTAAATTATCATTGTTGATCCATTGTAATTTATTAATCAATATTTAACTGTGCATGACAATTAATGTCAGTAACATCGTTAATAAATTTTATTGTACAATTTTATTACACGAGCCCGAAATATTTTAAAAATCCAAACCTAATACACACGTTACACACGTTCAAGAGCTATTCAAATTAAAATGACCATAACGTATACCCAAATCCGGATAAGGAATCAGACTTTCAATGGGAGATATATTCATTAAGTTTTAACAAAAAATATCCACAATCAATTATTCAGAAGTATATTTCTATTTACTTACTGATTCACATACATTAATTTGCAAATTTAATATGCAGTAATTTGATTTATTTACCAATCAATACCTATTTATTTTTATCAGACAAGTCATTATTTTGTGGTATGGTTTTGAATGGAAAAGATATAACAAGAAGTAATGTCTAACCATAACCTTCTTACGTCAATGGAACGTAGACCAATAATAACTATGTTTCACGGTCCATTGTACTATATTGATATCTAATTATTGAGGGTAAATAAAAAGAAACAAAATTAAGACAATAACCCGAAAACTTACATAAAAAAGTGCACAGTTCAGTTACGAACAGGATGGCCACTGACTTGAACAAGGGGAAAAACCCACTGCATATGATTAGGAAAACAGGATCAAAATGTGTTCGCTACCTCATTAAGTTAAGAGAGGCTAAAGATACTAAAAGGATAATCTTATAAGTCGAAAACATTTTGACACTGAAAATACAATGGCAAAAATTTAGAAAAAAAGGAAAAAAAGACACACAACAGTAAATAAGGAACAACATATACTAAACTGAAAGAACCCCAACAAAATACGTGGTGATCTGGAGAAGTCGCAAATACTGCTCCTCGTATTGCTTTCGTCATGTAAATCATATTAAAGTATTGACCCGGTTACAAATATAATTCGGTTTGTCACTTTGGAGGAAGGGATTGTGGTTACAGATGTTCCAGGCTGATAATTTTATACACCAGACGCGCGTCTAGTATACATAAGGCTCACCAGTGACGCCCAGATAACAACGAATTGGAACATATCCATCGTCTCGTAAGAAACAGTTGTTTTATAACGATAAATAAACACGTGATTGCTTCCATAAAATTTCAGAAAAAAAGAATTTAAACTTTCCTACTTGGAACTCTTTATTCTGTATCTTTCTTGTTAGCACCAATCCTCTATCAAGAAAATCATTATAGGAAATGCCAGCTATGAAATATCGAATAAACTGGGAGAAATGTCCTCCATATAAGAGTGCTTCTGGAATGTTTCTCTATAGAAATTGGAACTTTCCGACTGGAAAGCTGAAATTATCTGTTTTGTTGTAAAGTGTTGTCCTCAACCTATCATCTTTAGCCGAAGTCAAGATATGAGGCGTACTTAACTGTACATGTTATACTCCTTAATATTGATGGGAGAGATGCGTTAAACATAGTTACAAATCTTTGATTATATAGTGAGAGAACATCATCTATATAGCAAAAAGTTGACTCTAAGAATAATGCTAGCTTCTTTTCAAGATATTAGGAAGCACCTGTATGAAATCATCCTTATACATATAAAGGAACAATTCATTAACGAGGAGAACAGTTGGTTCCCATTGGAATCCTATTGATTGTTGAAAAACATTCCCTCTAATCGTGACAAATTTTTTGTCAATTAAGAATTCCAGTATTTGATAATGTCTCATTCAAAGAATATTTTGATTGAATCAGCTTTAACAAAGTACGATTTATACCTCCCTAAGACAAGCTACGTTGGTCATTCTTTTTTATGAAACAAAGCAGAACCAATTCTTTCATTTAAAATAGAGAAATGATTGTGTATAAGTCAATTGTGTCAATACTAATGTGAAACTATAGACACGACTGTTTATTGAATACTGCGGCACACTAAAGCAACGAAAGGTATGTATCGATTCATAAATCAAGCTTTTAATCGTTTTAAGTTTTTGGTGTTTGTTAAAAAATGAAATATAGACAGTTAAAGAACTGACATTTCAGAACTGATAAAATAATATATGTTGCAGCACAAATTCAGTGCGATTAAGTCTCTTCTATTACAAATTTGGACTTAATTTTTATTAGTAATCAGAATGTGTGTCTTCTTTTTCTAGATGTTTAGAATATAAATTTCCCAATGAATGTAAATCTAGAGAGAAAAAAACGCTGCGAACACACACAATTTTACTTTTATTTTCTAGCATTTAGTTAACCCAGGAATTAATGTTAGCATCAGTTTTAACCGTTCGTACCCGATGGTGTCATTAGCGCAGTGGTCAGGGCGTCAGCAGACATGATTCATAATACCCGCATATTCGTTATTCGCTGTTTATATAATTATATTAATATAGACTATTAAGAAACTATGGTTGCAACTTCCTCAGGCAAGGTTGACCTTGGTAGATAACCTTGGCTATTATATTTATATCCATTGTTTCTACATATTGTACAGCCCTGGCTTTCAAATTTTAATGTTTGAGCATTCTTGATTTAGTGGAATCCAGAAAAGCGCTTTGCATGGAAAAAAAATAAAAAAAATATTGATTTTTTTTTCGATTAAAATGAAGAAGAAAAAACACGTATACAATACTTTTCATACATAGTTGGATGAGTACTACTAACTTTTCATATTCAAGGGTTTATGGTACTCTCTCACCTTATGTTTTGTTGGTTTTGTTACACTATTGACCTTTCTCCTTTGTTTTAAAATTTGAAACTTTATCTTCACCTTCCACTTAAGACGTCAATTATATGATTCTTTCCCACTCAAACATAATTTGAAGACTTTGTTGAACACATCTATCAAATCGAACCTGTTAAAACGGACACCGTCAAATATGCCTCATATCTTGACTAATATCCACAAAATTAGGGTCGGTTGGAAACAAAACTGTACGACAAATGAGATGATTTCAGTTTCCCAATGTTGAACTTTCCATTTCTATGTTGAAACTATCCATCAGCACCTGCATACGGAGTATAAATCTCCAAGTTCATATTCTATGGTAGGGTTGATATTTCCTATCATGATTTTCGTGATGTAGATGATTTCTGCTCATAAGGACGATAAAAATACAAGATTTCCACGTGGTGTAGTTGAAATCATCCCTACTTATATTTTATAAACTCCAACATGATTAGGGTTATGGAATATCTGTTACATATGACGAAAATGTTCCTATTGTCGTATTTACAATCCTGTCTCCATTTTTCTGAATGTGACTACACCGAATTAGACATCTAACCATGTTGCACTTACCCTTCCGGAGCACCTGAGATCACCCCTAGTTTTTGGTGGGGTTCGTGTTGTTTATTCTTTAGTTTTCTATGTTGTGTCATGTGTACTATTGTTTTTCTGTTTGTCTTTTTCATTTTTAGCCATGGCGTTGTCAGTTTGTTTTAGATTTACGAGTTTGACTGTCCCTTTGGTGTCTTTCGTCCCTCTTTTACATGACAGGTGACACAGTTACACCTACGGAGGAATAGAGATCACCACCAGTTTTGGTTGGTTCCCTGATGCTCTGTCTTTACTTTTCTACGTTATGTTTTGTGGTTGTCTGTTTGTATTTTCTCTTAGCCATGGCTTAATTTCGACAGTTTTGAGTTCGAATGTTCCTATGATATCTTCTGTCTCTCCTTTGATAGATATCACATTGTTATTTTTGATACAGAAAAAGATATTTATGGATAAAATGAATATCAGAACAGATTAAGCCCTAGTACAAAAAATAATAATAAATAAAAAAAATAGAATACTTTAAAAAAACTCAAAAACACACACTGATCGAAGTAAACATAAAGCATTGGCCTAACTCTAACCCTAAATAGCAAAGCAATATCGATATTTGAAAATCAATAAATAGGAATTTCTGTAAGGACGGTTACCCGTATTTTAAATCATAATTGAGAAGATAGTTTTGTTGATTGAAGTACAGTCTGAACAAAGATTTAAAATTGTACATTATTGTCATTGATTCTGTTTAAGGATGTCTGCTGCTCTAATTTAAAATAACAAGGATTTCATGTGGTTGCTTAAAATGAAAACAACTTTGATATTTAAACAAAATAAAGTAATAAAATCATTAGTCTCGTGTGTAGTTTTCAAAATACGAGACATTTAACAAATGGCGGGAAAAGGGTTTTCTTCAGACTTTACTATTTGTTAACATTGGAATTGTTTTTTACCCTTTAAACCAAGAAAAAATAACAAGGATTTCATGCCGCCGGATCACTAAATCTGAAATGATCTATTGAACAGATTTATGAAGACAAAAGTGGGGTGTCGTGTAAATTTTTTTTTAATACATTTGGATGGATAAAACCTGAGAAAATCGAAAATATGACAAGAATTCAAAAACATGACCAGCAGACATCCTTAATAACTAATCCAGATCCATTATCATCCAAAAAAAATGAAAAAAAAATCAATTTTAGAAAGAAAAAAAAACCTCGAACAATATAAAGTTTACAGTGAAATCCTCAATACCACTAGCAATTTCTTTTACAAATTTATTGACCACAAATAATTTTATCTTAGTAGTAGGCATTCGGGTGTTTTTGATTTTAATGTCGAAACGTGTGGCTGACGTGCTAATTTTTTTATTTTATTTTTAATATTTTGATGAGTTTTCACAGGTTCAATGATATTTCTGATAGACGTTTGGTATCCAATTATGTCACCAGTCCAGTAGTCAGCACTCTGATGATAAGATTATCATTGATCTGGTAATTCACTGTTAGTTAAATTATAAAATCACAAGGAACACAATATGAACCCTATGACAAATATGACCTTATTATAATAAGGAGATGGGGGATATGATTGCCAATGAGACCAATATTTATCTGAGTTCAAATGAAATAAATGTAAGCATTTTACAGGCATCCGTTTGATGATCAACAATGAGAAAACCCCTTACCGCATAGTCGGCTATACCAATAGTTTTTTTTTCTAGCTTCACTGATATGTCTTATAATGTAAATGTAACACGAGTTTGATGTCCTAAATGATATGTATCTTTGATGACAACCACTGGGTCGATGCTACTGCTGGTGGACGTTTCGTCACAGCGGTTATTAACAGTAGAGTAGTTGCACTCTTGCATTTGCAATTTCATGTATGCAGTCAATTTAAGTTAAACAAATATTAAGAATAACTCGAAGCAAATGTGTTTCCTTCAAGACATAAATAAACTTTCTATGTTAGGCAAAACCTTTTGGATTTTTTTTTTGGTTTTCAGGTGCTTTCTAATTGTTTTTGCCGTCTGATGTTTTTACTAGTGCATCTCATAATTTTACATTTTACCTGAATCATGCATATTAACGAAACGCGTGTATGTTGTTCTAAATAATGAATTTGGTATCTTTGATGAGTTTGTTTAACCAGCCCAGTAACTTAAATTTCGAATTTGGCATGTAAATGTAGGTAATGTTTGATTGAAATTTGCTGTTATTAAAGTTTTTGAAATAATTTTAAATCAACAAATATGTCTCCTTAATGCAAAGCTTTAATTTATTATCCAGATTTATCTATAATGTATGTCTTCTTGGTCTGGCCAGCTCTTTAGCGTGTGTATTATGTTTCAGATTTTCAAATGATTTGGCCTTGGCAATCACTGGAGAGACATTAAATGTCAAAATATTGCATCTGGTGGCGTAAAATTGGTACCATTTGGGTTATTGTGTTGGAATAAGTTTAGATTGAAGACCTCATTTCTATCTTAATAAGAAAAGTAACAAAGAATATTACTACAAATCAGTCCTTAAAGAGAATCCAAGGACAACAAAATCAACTTTGTATTAAAAGGGATCTGAAAAATCCTGCATCAAAGGATAAATCATTGTCAAAAGTAAAAACAAGAATAGAAAACAGGCGTCATACACAAGTAACACAATTCATGAACATAGTTGACATTCAATTATGTGTACTTAGGTTTTAGAAAGCAGACAACCTACTGATGTTACCATTCATGAAGAAAGAGTTATGACCGTAGCTCTGGTTATTGTCATCTGTGACACATGGATTCAATTACTTTCGATCAATTTATGTGTTTTAAAGAGATGACTTCTAAAGGACAAAAAGAAAAAGCACCTTGCAAAATTATTTAATTTTACTTTCAAATATGTTGATGACGTCCTATCACTGCATAACCAATATTTCAGCTAGTACTTACATCTTGCTTTGCCGTTTGTTTTTGTTGCACTTCTCAGTTGTTTTCCTCTTGTAGTTAGTGTATTTCCTTGGTTTTAATTTGCACCCCTGTTTTTCTCTCATTTATTTTATGACTTTGAACAGCGGTATACTACTGCTGCCTTTATTTCGACTCCGTCATTCAAATTCCTTAAGTTTATAGCTTCCTAGTGAGCTGCAATTCTGTATGCTGTATGTCTATTATTTCCGTGTAGCCACGGCTTCCATACAGACATAATTTATTCAGTAATTTATTGAAAAGAATTTTATTTTATAGTTTGTTTCTAGCGAAAGTCCATATCTTGAGGAGTGGCAATTATTGATAAGATTTGTTTATTTTCGTTTTGCCTACAAACATTTAATTTTTCAAACTACATAAAATGTGCACGAAATTAGAGATATAAAATAGCTGTATATATAACATATGATGATTGAAAGTGGAGTGATAACCAGTTTAACCCTCCACATAGTTTATGTAAATAAAATAAGGGTATTGTTGACAATAAGACAACTATCAAACGTAGTCCAATTACATTGTTTAAGGATAATAACATATCACAGAGTCAGTCACTTGATTTGGGACAGAAACAAATAGAATATGGCGGGGTTAATTCATATCTGCCTGTCCAAATAGGGAGGCTTTAATAACGTTTTTGTTGCTATTTGTTATACTTGTGTTTGTTTTCATTATTGCCTAGTCATGGTTTAAATTGTAATTGACAATTAGGACATCTCCTTATTTCATTTTGTGTAAAAAAAAATGAGTGATATAAAGTGTAATGTATACAATCCAGCATATTATATCAGTATAGTGATTGAAAGTGGCTTTTTATATAGTTTAGTTATTTGCAAGTGGCGTTAAAAGTAATTTATTGGTATATGGTGGCATTAGATACAATCTCTAATGATTGACAGCTGTGGTGTAATACACTTCGTGTTTGATAAACTCGGTCCAATGTCTAAAGAATTTGATTTTTGACTTTGCAAGAGACCGATTTTAATAATAATAATGTTATTTGGCATAGATTTTCATAATTCAAGACTCTTGGACAAATAAATTGATTTAGTATAACAATACTTATATTATATAGTAGCTTAAAGTTGACTAATACCAGATGACAATTCCGACACACTTCTCGCCACACCGCTATATATCCTGTAGAGTTATGGACCCTTATGTAAACAGAAGCGGCGAGCAGAATTAACTTAAGTCTTTTTACTTTCCGTTTCCTATTGTAAAGTTTAACCGTTAAATGTTTGTGTTTAAATCGATTAAATCAATGTAAACTTTATCCTTAAAACACAAAAGCTGATTTTATTGACAAATTAATTACCATTCACAAAGTACCGTATAGTTTGGTTTAAATATAAATTTGTCAAACCCTTACTCTTTTATTTCTGCGCAATTTTACAATATCTACGGTGAACAGTTAATCAAAGAAAAATATACCAGAGATTAAATCAATGTCCCATAGCTCTTTTGTTATGGATTTGTGCTTAATCTTTTTAAAAAATTGTAAAGAAATTTAGTTTTGAAACGAAAGTTTGACTACAATATAACAATTCTTAAATCAACAACTGATCAAGGAAACCAGACAGGAACTTTCAAGTGTTTGCACTGAATAAGATCTGAAGTGCATTTTGGAGTCGACATTAAAAAAAGTTATTGGCGAAAATGTTGGTATCAAAACTTTTTTTTTCTACATTTGTTAAAGAATATTTTCGTCAATATTTCATTTGAGTTTTATTTTGAACTTTTTGGACGGTGATTGCTAACTCTTAAAGGGGCATTTTCTGTCAAACTCATGATCAACGATTTGACCCTTATTCTGTTATTTTATTTATGACACTCAAGTGAATATCCAAATGTAAAAAAAAACCAAAAGAAACAATGGATTCGCTGTTATATATTATCATTCCGTGCGTATAATATTCTTTAAAACAACTTTCTACATAAGAAAATGCCTGTACCAAGTCAGGAATTGGACAGTTGTTATCCATTCGTTTGGTGTGTTTGAGCTTTTGATTTTGTCATTTGATTAGGGACTTTCTTTTTTGAATTTCCTCGAAGTTCAGTATTTTTGTGATTTTACCTTTTACGGAATAACCTCCGAAGTTAGCCGATAGTTCTGTAACCCGACAAAAAGAAAAATCTAATTATTATACATTATTCTGATTTTTCAGGTATAGAAGCTTGAACGTAAATACGGTCTTATAAAAGCGGGAAAGGTTCCTAATAAGGATGAGACTTCCGTTGATCTTTATCGGAATTAAATAGAATGTTTATTGTGTTATAACTCAAGGGAGGTATCTTAATATGTTGTCAAAGGTGTGTGTTACTCCAATCCTTAATTGTTCTACGTAAGATCCACGAGGCGTATTGTCATATCGCCGTTTGACGTTAGCGAAAAAGTGACAATTTTAAGGCGCAAATTTTGTTTTATCTTTAAACTCCCTTTTTTGCTGGAGAACACCCACCGTAAACCATATGTGTATCATAATATTTATTTGTAAATTAGATCAACTTGGATTAGAAGACACTAATAGGGTTAACTATTTGAGAGCCGTGGTAAAGTGGTTAGCGCATCGGACTTCTAACACAACTTGGTTCGATCTTTGTTCCCGGGGAGAAAATTTCAGGGACTGAATTTTCGGCTCTCCCTTTAATTACACCATTTGATAAACGATGATAGTCCGTCGGAAGGGAACGATAATTAGCTGACTTGTATTAAGAGACAGTCATACCTCTAACACGTAACATACACCCTTTCGAAAAAGGGCAGGCTAATGTCGCTTCAAGGCAGTAAAGTGAAAAGGAATATTAATAGTTGCAATAACTTGTTTCCCAATCCACTATAAATAAATATGTTTAAACTAAAACTATTTGAGGTGGTATAATGTGTTAAAACTTCAAAGGAACATTGTTGATGTGGCTAACCAACCAACGTTACAAAGATTAATATGATACACACAATATGAAAGTGACCGTTATCAAAATGTCAGCTAAATCAATTAAACTATTAAAAATGGGTAAAATTAAGATTTCTCAGATTAGTAAAGTGAAGCATAATAAAAGATTATTTAAATCAGACCAATTGCGATGATTTTTTAACAGAACTATTTGGTTTAACCCACTATTAACGTCTGTATATGCATGTACCAAGTCAGGAATATGTTAGTTGTTTTTCTCTAACAGAACTATTTGGTTTAACCCATTATTACCGTCTGTATATGCATGTACCAAGTCAGGAATATGTTAGTTGTTTTTCTCTAACAGAACTATTTGGTTTAACAAACTATTAACGTCTGTATATGCTTGTAACAAGTCAGGAATATGGTATATGTTTTTCTCTCGTTCCATTGGTTGATACTGATTGATGTAATGGTTTAACCCACTAGTAACGTCTGTAAATGTATGTACCAAGTCAGGAATATGGTATATGTTTTTCTCTCGTTCCATTGGTTGATACTGATTGATGTAATGGTTTAACCCATTATTAACGTCTGTATATGTATGTACCAAGTCAGGAATATGGTATATGTTTTTCTCTCGTTCCATTGGTTGATACTGATTGATTAAATGGACTTCGATGAATTGAGTTTATCTTTGAGTTCGGTTTTTTAGTTTTACTTTTTGTCGAAATTGCCATCGATAATCAATAATACAACCAGATCTCATTCTACTAACATCAAATATGACAATTGCCAATCGTTATAATCGTAAGATTTATTTATATTGGTAGGTGAAATGTTGCTTATTATGGAATGTCTGATATATATAGTATTTTTTTGTTATTAATTAAACAATACATCTTTTTTTTTCAATTTAGGAATAATGACGAAAATATCTATTCGACGTAAAGCTGTTTTAGTGTTTGCACGGAATGTTTTAATTTTTGAATTAACTAAAACGTAATCGAAGATCAATATAAATTCAATACAAAGAGATGCAATTGGACACCATGCAACATGGTATGAAGCGCATGAATGAATGAAACACGTCTCGAATATAAACAAGATGTTCTCAAGAGCCTGAATCGTTCACCTGTTATGTTTTGCTTAAATCTTTCATTAATGATTATTTTTGCTTTTCAATATATTTTAATGAGTCACTGTGGCTTAAAATGACATTTAAATGTGACTTATAATTTTATTCAAAAGCAAATAAAGAAAATGTATCCCTATGTTCCATTTTAGTCATAGTGGCCTTAATTCTTGACGTAAAAATGAAATAAAATACAAAAGTTATACTAGATACTCTGAAAATTATTCCGGTGTAATACCACCATTGATTTTCCCCTATTAGTCTTTGTTAAATTTGCACTTTTCAAAAAATTGTGCAGAATTTATCTTTGTTTCAAATAAAGAAATACTTGACATGAGTAAACTTTTATCCTGTCCAGTTCTGTAGAAAAAAATTCACATAGCATTTCATTGCATATAAGAAAATAACCATCATTGGAAGTTAACCAATCAAATTTCTCCCCTTATTCTATCTGTGCACAAGGTTTAGTCACCATGTAACCTAAAGATTACAAATTTTTCTATAGAAATCACAAATAAAAAATAATGGTGTTTTGAAATACCAAAGACATATGTTTATGACACAGAAATAGATTTACTGCAATAAAATGTAGGATTAATTACCTACAACAGTCAATTTCAAGGGAATATTTTTTTAGACCTACTTTTGTATACAACCGGATGTGACGTACCATGATTTGGTGGTATTACACCTTCACCCCAAGTTTGGATGAAATTGATTTAGTAGTTTCAAAGGCGAAGATTTTTTTTATGAAGTAGGCAATCTAGATAGACAAATTGTGAAAAATTGTCTTTAAAGGACAATAAGTCATATATAAGGGGTCAATTTACATTTTTTATCTGATATAAACATATCTGTAAATTTCTTTTTGTTGAACGTCTTTGCTGTTCAGGGCAGTTGGATCTTGACAGATTTGCTCTAAATGTTTTGGTTTCAGAGTTGTAAGCCAAAATGTACATTTTACCCCCTCTTTTCTATTTTTAGACATGGCGATCATCTAGGTAGACAGGCTGGGTCACCGGACACATTTGTTAAACTAAATATCTCAATGATGATTTTGGCAAAGTTTGGTTAAATTTGGCCAAGTAGTTGCAGAGGAAAAGATTTTTGTAAAAGATTACAAAAATTTAAGAAAAAATGGTAAAATTGACTATGGCAATAACTCCTTAAAGGGTCAACTGACCATTTTGGTCATGTTGACTTATTTGTAGATATTACTTTGCTGAACATTATTGCTGTTTACAGTTTATCTGTTACTATAATAATGTTCAAGATAATAACCCAAAACTTCAAAATTTCCTTAAAAATACCAATTTATTGACAGCAACTCAACAATCTGTTGTTAGATTCATCTGAAAATTTTAGGACCTCATGAACAACTTTTGTTTTATATCAGATTTGCTCTAAATACTAAAAATAGTTTATCAGATAAAAGCCAAAAACTGCGTTTTACCCTTTAGTTCTGTTTTAAGTCATCGTGGCCTCACTGTTTGACGAAACAGAAAATAAATCACAAACTGTATTCAAGATACCCTAAGAATCATTCAGCTTAAGTAAGGTTGGCATTGGTTCAGAAGTTTCAGATGAGAAGATGTTTTAATTATATTACACAGGGCGGAGGGCGACTACGGGCGACGGCGTATGCCAAGTGATGGGGCCAGCTGAAGGACACCTACAGGTGCGGGAATTTTCGCTACATTGAAAACCCGTTAGTCGCCTTCGGCTGTTGTCTGCTCTATGGTCGGGTTGTTGTCGCTTTAACACATTCCCCATTCCCTTTCTCAATTTTAATTTAATAGTATTGCTTCGATTCAATATCTTTTTAAGGATTAATTAATTGCCACTCGAAAACCTCCTATGGTCTATCAATGTGTGGTTGTTACTTTTAAAATTGTAACACGATGATGACTGCTGTACCCATATTTTGACTATTTTATTTATTATGTCTGTTTAGTTCATGCATCAATGTAAATATAACGGAATTTGATGAGACTGTCGTACAAAGTGAGAGGTTTAGCGCTATAAAACCAGGTTTGATCCACCATTTTCTACATTTGAAAATGCCTGTACCAAGTCAGGAATATGACAGTTGTTGTCCGTTCGTTTTTTATGTGTTTTGTCATTTGATTTTTACAAGTGATAAGGGACTTTCCGATTTTTTTCCCCTCTAAGTTCAGTATTTTTGTCACGGATTTTACTTTTTGCAGGCTATTTGTCGTCCGGATATCATGCCTCTCTACCGAAAAGAGGGATATGATTTAAAGTTTCCCATTCCGATCGAACGTTGCTGCGTATATATACATCCACAATTTGAGCAGATTTTAACTACCTCAGGCAAGATTGACCATAGATGGATTTGGCTATCATTTTAATGTCCATTTTGGTCATACAGCTCTTCTATTTTCGGTTCATACATCATTGGCTTTCTAATATTTTAGACGTATCTAATGAAGGTAAATCCAGAAAAGAGCTTCGGATGCATACAATTTATAACGTGTTGTTATAATATTTCACAGCACTGTATCGATACCTCTGATGCTGTACTATCAATCCCTGATGGTATTATCAGATCAGTAGTCATTACTTCGGAACTAGGCAAGATATATGACACACCTTTCGTGTAGTGTCCATACATTTTTAAATCATACAGAAACTAAGTTTTCCACTAAGTCAAAGTTGACTTTGGATGGACTTACCTATTTTTTATGTTCATTTTGGTCATAAAGCTTCTGTTTCGGTTCTTACACACCTCAGTGTTTTTAATATTCGGCTTTGCGTGTTCATGGGGGGGGGGGGGTATAATTTCAACGCCGTTTCAATAGCGTCACGCTGCAAAATCGTATATTCTCGTCACGTTTTTGTTCATACATCCCACATTTTCAAATGATTTAACCAACATATTCTGCAGAAAGTTATCGAAGTGATAAAAAACGCATTTTCCCGCTATTAACATACATTCCATATAATATAAAATTGAGAATGGAAATGGGGAATGTGTCAAAGAGACAACAACCCGACCAAATAAAAAACAACAGCAGAAGGTCACCAACCAAGTGTATTCATTTATAAACAAATTTCACGAAGTTGTATCAAATATAATTTTGAAATTATCGACGTTTCGTATGTGTTTTTCTGCTATTCAGATGCTGTTCAACGAATTTTCTTAAAATCGGAAATATCTCCCATTTACATGTACTTTGCCTTTTGTTTTAAATGATCACATTTTCCCAGTTAAATGTTGTTGCATATGCAAATCGCAATATGAAGTAGTAGCTTTTAAAGGTACCAAAATGCTGAAATAAGTAACTGTAACGTTATAAATGGTTTTTCTTTGGTAAGTAAAAAATACAATATGGTCCTCGAATGATTCCAAATGACAATTATAAACAGACAAATTGAGCGATTATGGTTATTTGGTAATAAAGTGACTTTTCAAGAACAATATATAAAAAATCGTTGACACTTTAGAGAAAGAAAAATAGAAAGAAAAGCTGTCAAAATGAAAACAAATCCAGGTATAACTGACATTTATTTTTTGTGTGTGCTAATTCTATATGTCATGATATGTCGTTTTTATCACTAAGTGGACATCTAGAGCTCTGGTAATACGGCGTCTAAACTCCAAATTTATCTTTTAACGTGGTATATGACAAACATAGAATTATTTTAAGGAGTAATCCTTGACATTAAAGAAAGAAAGCTGTCAATATGACTGCAAACCAGGTATAACCAACATTTATTCAAAGGGCAATCAAGGCCCCCTACTACTGAACGGAAATTGTCAATCTATATTTTGACATCAGTTGCAAATTTTGTTAGCATTTACTCGAAGACAAAAAAGAGGCGGAAGATAACCACCAGTTTTATTCCGCCCTTTTTTTCAGAACAATAATCATTACAATTCAATTTGTTTGTATTGTATTTTTGTTGGATATATTTGTTTATATTTTGCTTGGCACTTTTTATTTGGTTTTAGGAGATTGGTCTTCATATATGAATCTGCATTAGTATAATATCAAAGTGGAAAAAATTGAGACGATTTCACAAATGAAGTGAAACTAATCAGCAAGTTGGTTGCATACAATATTATATCTCACGAAAAGCTTTATTTCTATACACAAATAAGTTGAAATTGAGATAAACATTAGTACCATATTAAGACAGTTGATTTGAAATTTGTTCAAGATAATAAATAAGACCCGTTAGTGGTAATTATTTGACCTGCATGTCTTTTTAAGCGGCAACAATTCGTGTTTGTGGGAACTCACATGTGTAGTCAAATGAGTTACGAAATTTTGATTTTGTGAGAAAATCACAATTATATTGTCAAAAACGGCTGGAATTAACAAAAGCTGTTTCACTGAGAGAACGCGATTTTACTTACATGGTTTAACTGAATTAACTTTCACACTTGAAATTCAAACAAATAGTAAAAGGTCTGATTGTTCAAATACGAACTGACAATACCTCATTCGGAAGCTGTTGATTTCACTCAAATATTTACTTCTTTCTGATCTTTTCGCGATTAAATATTAAATACATATCAATAAAACAAATTATTTCAAAGAAAACAATTTGATTGGATGGTTAATGAATGGAGCACGTGTCGGTGATATTTACACAAATTGTACTGGGTGGGATGTGGTTTAGCTAATACATTATAAGACACGCGACTATTCAATAATTTGTAATCCAATCAGACGATTAGAGAGTAATAGAATGCCCAAATCATTTTTGATAAAAAATAGCAGAACATTGGAAACAGAAGAAATGGATCAGGCATCGTCCAGTGCGTTTCATGTTGTAATGCCAAGAAATCCGAGTGAGTATTTGTTTTTTTCTAATTACAAAAAAAGATAATATTTTTTTTCCATTTCTAGTGAATAAATAAATTCCCCATTTTTTTTTTTAAATAAATAAATTGATTATCAGTACCTTTTATTTACAAAAAAAAGAAACCCGATTTCGTCATTCTTGTGGATTTTTAAAAACTGTTTTGGCTAATTTTGATATGTTATTATAGTATATGTCGTTTTTTATCCTCCCTTTATATAAAGTGGTAATCGTGAGCTCAGGTGGGCATCCAAACTCCCTATTTATCTTTTGATATAATAGATAAACATGGAATATTTTTTAGAGAAAAACATTAACAAAAATATGAGTTAAATTTCTTATAAATTGTTTTCTTCGATACTAAGCATGTCTCGTTTATTTTTTTATTTATGTTTTGTTAACTGTTTTCTTGAATCTATAAACAGCATAGTTATCTAATTCAGCTAAGTTAATTTAATATAACCAAATAGGATACAGAAAAAACAACGTTGAAACAGTAAATAAATTTCCAAAGATTAAAAAAAAAGCTTCCGTTAAATATCAGTGATAAGATCTGAAATTTCATTTGCCTGAAATTCAAATCCATCATTTTTCCTTTGATGTCCACAAAAACCTTCTTTCGTATGGTGTAACTGATTTAAAGCATTTCTAAAGTCTAACTCTTTCGTTGTTTTTCGGAGGTAATATATCAATATGGTAAAAATGGTTTATTTTATGATTGATCTCGAATTCCGCGGAGGTTATTTTTTTAACAGAGTCCTATGTCATTTGCTATAATTTGGGAATGGTCCAGACAGGTCGAACTCGAACAAGAGCTCACGATAGAATTTAGGTGTATTCCGTACCTTTCCAAGACTAAACCGCTGTTTCTAAAAATTAAACGCAATGAAAAATTATTGTTTTTAACAAATACAGAAAATTCAATATCATTTATTAGTTTCATTAAAATTTTCTCTGTCTTAGAGCAGTTTTTAAATTCTTTGTGTATCATGTGTATTTTGAACAATGAATATAAGTATTTGTTTTTAAATGGTTCATTATTTTGTTTCAAACAACTTTAAAATGGTTCATTATTTTGTTTCAAACAACTTTATAATGGTTCATTATTTTGTTTCAAACTGCTAACACAGATCATTATTTTGTTTCAAATAACTAACGCAGATCATTATTTTGTTTTAAAAAGCTAACACAGATCATTATTTTGTTTCAAATAACTAACACAGATCATTATTTTGTTTCAAACAGCTAACATAGATAGAAAAAAATCAACCGGCTAACAAAGAATATTATTTTGTTTCAAACAACTTCTGTGGATCATTATTATATTTCAAACAGCTAACATAGGTTCAAACTGCTAACATGATCATTGTTTTGTTTCAAACAGCTAACATGATCATTATTTTGTTTCAAACAGCTAACGTGATCATTGTTTTGTTTCAAACATCTAATATAAATTCAAACAGCTAACATAGATTCAAACAGCTAACATGATCATTGTTTGTTTCAAACCGCTAACATGATCATTGTTTGTTTCAAACAGCTAACATAGTTTTCAAACAGCTATAACATAGTTTCAAACAGCTAACATGATCATTATTTTGTTTCAAACAGCTAACATAGATTCAAACAGCTAACATGATCATTTGTTTGTTTCAAACAGCTAATATAGATTCAAACAGCTAACATAGATTCAAACAGCTAACATAGATTCAAACAGCTAACATGATCATTTGTTTGTTTCAAACAGCTAATATAGATTCAAACTGCTAACATGATCATTGTTTTGTTTCAAACAGCTAACATAGATTCAAACAGCTATAACATAGTTTCAAACAGCCAACATGATCATTATTTTGTTTCAAACAGCTAACATAGATTCAAACAGCTAACATGATCATTATTTTGTTTCGAACAGCTAACATAGATTCAAACAGCTAACATGATCATTATTTTGTTTCAAACAGTAAACATAATATAAAAAAGAAGATGTGGTATGATTGCCAATGAGACGACTATCCACAAAAGACCAAAATGACACAGACATTAACAACTATAGGACACCGTACGGCAATGTAAATCAATTCAACGGAGAAAACTAACGGCCTTATTTATGTAAAAAAAAAAAAAAAAAAAAAAAAATATGTAACACATAAACAAACGACAACCACTGAATTACAGGCTCCTGACTTGGGACAGGCACATACATAAATACTGTGGCGGGGTTAAACAATCATTATTTTGTAAAGAACATTATAAATGACGATATGATCATTATTTAGGTGTCAGGTTTCTTTCGATGTTTATCACTATCAGAAAACCTTAGATATTTTCTATTTAAACGCAATATAGCAGATATCCTTTACTTCACGCGATGCAATATGATGAGGGCAACACACAAGTGTAACCAACACAAATATTTACGCATGCTCTTTTGTAAATTAAAAGTTGTAAATAAAAAGTTTAACGTTTTAAAATTCATTATTTTATAATGTGAATTATATTTCATTTTTTTCTTCAACATTTTTCTCAGAAGATTTTTACTGCAGGAAAAAAAACCGCGTTACCATAAAATAAAATGCCGAATGTAAGACAATTAAGCTTCTATATCTCTATTATATAAACTAAAATTTTTGCTTCTTGTTTTAATTCTTGCGCCTACTTTCCATCGTATCCGGCCTTGATGTTTTTTTAATGTCATTAAACACCATGTTGATTTCAGTCCGATCATAACGCTTTCAGTATTAGTGTTATTTCATATATTTAAAAAAAAAAAAAAAAAGAAAAAAAAAAGAGAAAATAATTTTGCTATTATTAGAAAATAATATTACTTTTTTTTCAGATTGTGCGAATAAGTCTAACGCTTGCATTGTAAATGAACGCAACGATTAGCCAAAAAAGCACATTCATATAATTATTATCAATTATTTTGATAGGTTGTACAGACGATGGTCCAGACACCTGTCTTTCGGCATCAATTGAGACACTTAGAGAACGGTCTCAAAGTTCCATTGATGAAAAGATCACGACTGTGGGCGGAAACTACACAGCCTTTCGACCTTGGGTCCCTAAAAACCAGCTGTTTACAGGTAAAGTACTACATTAAAGCACTCTTCAGTTAATAGGTTGTTGTTTAATTTCATTAAATACTTCTTGTTTACATAGAATCACTTGTCATTTGTGTGTTGCTCTTTTCAAGCCTATAATGTAAATAAATCCTTTACAAAAGAACATGGCGGATCATCTGTCTTATACAGGTGACCAAACGAAATCATTCAATTCTAAATATTAAATATCAATGAAAAATTATTTCAATTCAAAATTCAAATCTAAATCAAATAATGATAATTACTTGATTACAGGTTTTTACAAATTAAGTTTGAATATTATATTCGATTTCCATCTTTTTACTTGATTCACCAAACTGCCTTTATTGTGCATAATATTTGATTTTTCTGTAAATTTTTTGGCAAAATTGTATAAAGAAAATGTTCAATGCACCTTCAAATAAATCTAGATGAAAAAAAAACGCGTGCATTTAACTTGAAGTTTTTTAATGTTCTTTCAGAAAAAGTAACAAGAATGTATGCCATCACTATGATAACATATCAATCTTATTGTATACTTTTTTTTATTTATATTTAGATGATCCTGCTAAATTCGGGAGTTTTATACATCCAAGTTTCCTGAACACGAACCCTATGTGTGTAGACTATCGATACATTCTCCAGAACTTCCTTCTCTCCTACAGTTACTTTGGTTCCTTCCCATATAGATATGGAGTACCATATGGTTTCAACCAAGCAAATAAAAAGTCTACCGAAAGTGACAAACTAAGTGTATTGGATGCAGAAGAACGAAGCACCGCTAGCACAGCTGATGGTACAACCTACCAATGTAGTAAATGTACCAAACCATTCAGTACGCCACATGGGCTGGAGGTGCACGTTCGACGGGCACACAGTGGATCAAGACCATTTGTCTGCGAGATTTGCAACAAAACATTTGGCCATGCAATTAGTCTGGATCAACACAGAGTCGTTCATAATCAAGAGAGAGTGTTTGAATGCCGACAGTGTGGTAAATGCTTTAAAAGATCGTCCACTTTGTCGACTCATCTACTGATACACAGTGATACTAGACCCTATCCTTGTCCTTATTGTGGGAAACGGTTCCATCAGAAGTCAGACATGAAGAAACACACTTATATACATACAGGTAATAATACATTATAGCTATTTTCTAGTTCGAGTTGTTTTTCGTTTGTCATTTCGGAGCCTTTTATGCGGTATGGGCTTTGCATTTTGTTGAAAGCGCTATGGTGATCTATAATTGTTAATTTCTGTGTCATTTTGTCTCTTGTGGAGAGCTGTCCCATTGATAATCATACCACATCTTCTTACAAACTGTTTAATTCAAAAAAAACAAAGACACTTAGAAATCTCTGCAATTTTATAAGATGTATTAATAGTAAGCTCACTCCTTCTTAACAACCATAATTTATATACCATACTTATACTTATAGGAAGTATTTCTTTATACAATTTTAACTATTACACTTGACTATCAAAATCTATATATATATTCTTTAATATGTTATCTCATCCGAAATTTTTGAATTTTATGCATTTTAAATGCATAATTTGTTTTATATGTATGTTATTTTTCAACTTCTCTGTAACCTTTGTACTTGCATGGTTTTATGAGAATAAACTATCTATCTTATATTTATATATATACAGGCGACTTCAAGCTTTTTCTTTTTTTTTTTTTGAATTATTTAATTTCTTATATTGATTTTGTTATCGGAAAATGTTATTATTTTATTCTTATTCTGAAATGCTTTTTTTCTTTTATTGTACAAGTTTCAAATAATGACATCAAATAAATAAAATGAGAAAGTGTATAAATATTTACATGTAAAGATATTTATATGAAAACTCATGCGTTAGCCCTAAAATGCAAATTCATTCCGACATACAGTTACTACATGTATATTTGTGCTTTTATAGAATCAATGTAAGGTTGATCATTAAACATCTCAGTTGCCTGCAAGGAAGAAACTTTAAATCACCTTGAAATGAGAAGACAAATACAAGCAAATTAAAAATGAGACTGCAAACCCCTACTTTTTAAAGTGATGCTATTTATGATGTTAACACATGTAGGAATTACTTTTAATTTTATAATTAAGCTTACTTTTAGTTATCGAAAGTATTCTTTAATTTGGTATGGTTATGATTATGCAAATTTGGTATAACTGAAAATTCCTTGTTGGTCTATGCTTGATTTTGCGCGTATATTTGATTATTTAAAAAATCATGTCTATAGTTCAAGACCATGCGATGAACTCTTGGTTATTTGTGTCGTTGTGTCCCTTTCTAAGTAGCTAATGCACCTAACATCTTCCTTACACATGTATAGTTAACATACAGATATATTATATTTATTATTTATTAATAAATAAACTCATCATAGATACAAGGACTAAATTAAGAATATACGCCAGACGTAGATACAAAAGACTCATCAGCGACGCTCGAATCCAAAAAAGTTTAAAAGACCAAATAGAATACTAACTGTTTTATGGTAAACAAAACAATATTTGTATTAAAAATACGTCCATCCAAATAAACGTTGTAATCAGCAACCGAGTTTTGCCAGTGCATGGATAAAAAAAAAATTATTATATTGTTTAAGACCTTTTCTTTAACTATATGTTTTCTATATATTATGATATTTCATATGAAATTCATAAATATATGTACATTCAGACTCTATTCGCGATATTATATCTACCGCACGCTCTTTGATACTTCAGGTTTTTGTGATAAAAAGAAATAAAAATACTACACAAAAGACCTATATAAACAAAGGATATGATATTGGTACATAAAATATTCATACACACACATCTATACAAAAATAAAATAGTTCTGATAAATCATCAATAAAACCATTGTGGAATCATTGTGGAATTCCAATGTGGTATATATTTTGAATGATTTTTAATATCACTTCCAACTTCCGCATTATATCACATTATTGCGTCCCTAACAGACAAATTTATTGGCAGTTAATCTCACTTTAGATGTATTAATATTAAAGGTTAAAATCATTACCCACACCTTCGACAACCCAGAACGTGACGGAATCAGATTGTTTTCACGATTAATTTCCTATCTATGATTGTAAAGAGGAAAATGGTATCCCGTAACAACACTAGCTTCTAAATGTCAGATAGTCCCCAAAAGTCATTCGATATGTTGCAGTACTAATCTTCAAATCACATCCATATTTCCCTCTAGTCTGGTTTCCGAAATGTCATGAATGCCGATATTGTTACATTCTGAATTGTATCCTATTGTTAGCATGTGACTTGTTAAAAAGCGAGAGTCTCGCGGGGTATCTCAATAGGTTACGAAGGAAGACCACTGGGTTAATGTTTAAAGATTATAAGTGAGATTTATTGTCAACTCCGAATTCTTTGATCTTTACTGGTCATTGCATATGATACAATTTACTATATTAATTATATTTGACATGGACTACATTGTCCACACGTGCATCTTTCAAAGGCTATCGCAACCATGATATAATTGAAATGATTTATTGATAATTTGTTTGTTACTTGTACACTTGAATATCATTAGTAGTGCTTTAGTTATTATATCATATTGAATCCCATCTTACAGTTGTAATGTCATTTAATCCTGACAGAAGAATAAAAATAACAATATATATATATATATATTAGGCGTACCAAATATCTAAAACAAAACGTCTGTTTGAAAATAATAAGCACTGTTCATTTCTGAATTTAAACTTAAAAATTATGTTGAAAAACGCAATATTAAAATATTCGTAGTCTTGTTATATTACATGTTTCCTTTATTTTTTTACAGGCGAGAAGCCTCACAAATGTTTACAGTGTGGTAAAGCTTTTAGCCAGTCTTCAAATTTGATCACTCATAGCCGAAAACATACTGGCTTCAAACCATTTTCCTGTGACAAGTGCGGAAGGTCATTCCAGAGAAAGGTCGACTTAAGGAGACACGTGGAGACTCAGCACACAGTCTCATTTGACAGACGTCTTCTACAACCACTGATAGTTCCGTTCCCGTACGAAAAGAAGTAAAACAGGATCGTTTCTTGTGGAAGATTTATTTCAGTATTTGATACCGTTGGATGATGCATTCTTGTGATTTAACGAAAGCGGTACGGACAATTCGAAGTATGAAAATGAACTTTTTGATCTATTTAGACTCAATTTATTGAAAACTTTTTCATAATTGTACAACTATTTAAGTGTATTTTTTCCAAACACTACGCTGAATATTTTTAATGGGCATGCATTCCATAAGTGTCCAAGAGTTGTCACATGTATAGTGCTAAACACTGCATTTTTTTTATATTTATATATCGTACATGTTTTTTCTAGTCAAAAATCGTTATTGTAAATATTTGTACTATGCGTTTTGTTGATGTTATACTTTCTTTCTATACATGTATCTGATTACATGATATAAATGTCATCTTGATATTAAACAAAATAAAATGTTCTCCATTATTTTCAAATTTTATTTATTAAAAGATCGCACATCAATGGAATGAACAAGGTTAGCGCCAGTAAAAACGTTTAAACCCGCTTTCTGTTATGCACCAGTCTGATGCCAGGAGCCTGCTGTTGGTCTGTTTCTAGTTTACTGTTCGGTGCGACTAAAGGCTTCGTGTGGATTTACAATTGTTAACTATTTTATACATTTTTACTTGGATTGAGAGTTGTCTCGTTGATACTCATACCACACCTTATTGTATGAAACAGCTGTTGCTTAGGATTAGTATTACATAAAAGTTTTATAGAATCGGGCTTGGATCCAGCCATTTTTAAAAGTGGCTTCCAACATATGCAAGTTATATAAAAAGTTTTTTAACCATATGTTCCTATTCAAAAGCATAAGTTGTCAAACTAAAAAGGGGGTTCCAACCCCATTAGGTTCCCCACTTAGTATTGGGTTTTTTTAAGATAGGGGTCGAAACAGGATAGAGCAAGAAGAGATGATTCAAATGTAATTTGTGTGACGTCATGTAGGATATTTCAAAATTTTAGAGCCCTAGCTGTGATTTGAACGGTCTAATTATTTTATCTATGCTTGATTTGTATATTGTTTGAAGAAATACATAATAAAGTTTGTCATTCGTCAAGTCGTAGGAGACCGAACCGGCTGTATAGCATATAAGAAATTATGGTTTTATTTTTTCAAACTCAAGCCTAAGTGTACATTGAATGAAAATAACGATAGACACTGAACGTGACCAAAACCAATTAAAGGAAAAACTGTTAATTATAGGAGCACACTGAAAACTTCGGATTCTTTAAAAGAGGATCGTCTGTTTTAATTGCTTTATTTGTAGAGGCTAGGTTTAAATCTTATGTTTGAAGAAAAAGATTGAAAATAACGATTTCTAGTATACAATTAAAATGTTCATCAATAAATATTGACAAAATATGGTGAAAAGGAGGAAAACTGAAAACCGAAATATATCTCCTAGATAGTACACACCGTATATGCTGATTATGTAATTTGGACCGATGCATTTTATCGTATAGACAAATGTTATTTGAAATGAAGAATTTCAATGACTTTTATTATATATATATTATATATATATATATAAGTACGTCTGAGTCAGTGACAACTCTACAGCAGATTTATCCATAGGATCACCAGCAATGATGGTGATACATGGCTGTGTACTTTATGTACATACAACTCGTCTAAACATCAACCCAACAATGTTAGATCTGTAAAATTACCTTCGCAAATTTTTTGTTCTTCCCTCGCCGGGATTTGAACCCATCCTACTATATGTTGTATGGTGGGTTTTTTTTTACTCCATATACAAAATGTTATTGTCATGTGAATATTACTATCAATATAAAATTGAGAAAGGAAATGGAGAATGTGTCAAAGAGACAACAACCAGACCAAAATGCAAAACACGCCCGAAGGCCGCAAATGGTTAGTTTAAACATATTTATTTATAGTGGATTGGGAAACAAGTTTTACAACTTATATTAATCCCTTTCCACTTTGCGGGTGCGAGTGCTGCCTTGTAGCGGCATTAGCCTACTCTTTTTCGAAATCTAAAAGGGTGTCTTTAACGTGCAAGAGATATATGGCCACAAATGGGTCTGCAATGCTTATAAAAAGAAATTAAAAGATAATAAAAAACGCCAATAAAGGACGGATAAAAAAAATGGGAAGATGCTCCCTCATATCGCCTTAATTTTTTCAAAATGAATTTAAAGAATATTGAAAATATAGCTTTCCTCAATCGACTTAACATCAAATTTCTGTTGATCGTGATTTAAAAAAAAATATTAATTGGTAGTTTTCTACAATTTATTGACGTCTTGTATTGTTTACTTTCTCTGGTTACTCGTTCTGATTGATAGGACGGTGGGAATTTTGACAGGTGAAATTCAGGTAAAGAAAATTTCAATATATTCTATTTATTTGGTGAAGTATTTACAAAATGAGAAATCGTCATTGTTCTAAGGATAAACAAAGAGACATTGTTTGCTATTCCTTAGGTTTAATAATTGAAATTTTCTTTTGATTTGAATGTATCTCCACGTTGAGAAGGCGTTAACCTAAAGAACAAACATATTATCTAAATAAAAGAGGAAAGGTAAAAGCCCGAATCATTTAACAATTAAATCTTAAAAAATCAGATTTAGATTATTTACCAGAAACTACGTTCTAGTAATAAATTTCAGTAATCTAAGTTTAAAATATGAATTCGTTTTAGATCTTTAATTATTGGTTTTATCGGCACTAACATTGATTTTGATTTTGATAAATTAACATGATTAATATGCAACTAAATATTGTTGTAAAATATATGGATCTGTATACTGACGGTTTCTGTTATTTGTGTTGTGCAACATTTATCGTTCTGGTTGTTCAAGTTTTTTCCATCAATTAAACAAGTACATGGGTAATTTCGTAGTTTCGTTATGTATACAACATTATAAACTCATGAACACAGTGTATCACGTGCATCGGTGCTTTGCTTTTGCGCCAATTGTAATTTCATTCGCGTAATAAAAAAAAATTCATTTGCGCCACAAACCATATTTCATTTGCGTCACAAACATATTTCATTTGCGCCAAAAATAAATCTTTCATTTGCGCCAATGATACAGGTAAAAAATAGGTAAATAGTATAAAGAAATGATTTTTTAAAAAGACTTTTAATGATAAAGACAGTTTTTGTTTGCATAATAAAACACATTCCTCAGAAATCAGTCATCATAAAACCATACATGATATGAAAAAAACTTCGTTAAAACTAAGTTCTGCGTATATTTAATTTTCAAGATACTATGATTATATTAGTTATTTTATCATATTTTCTTCGATTTTGTAGCAGTGTTAAAAATTGTTTTTCACTTGTCAAGTATAATAACAAGTATGATTACAAGTATTGTAACACATATGATTAAAAGTATGGTAACAAGTATGATTACAATAGATATAAAAAGATGTGGTATGAGTGCCAATGAGACAATTCTCCATCCAAGTCACAATTTGTGAAAGTAAAACCATTTTAGGTTGAGTACGGTCTTCCAAGTATGATAACACGTATACCAAGTATGGTGACATGTATAACAAGTATAGTGACATGTATATAATAATAAGTATGGTGACTAGTATAACAAGTATGGTGACATGTATAACAAGTATGACAATACGATTGGTAACAAGTATGATATGAAGAGTTTTAACAATTATAGTAAGAAGTAAAACTAGTATATGATAACAATTAAAACAAGTTGTGTAGGAATTATTGTAACAAGAGTGTTAGAAGTTTAACCAAATTTTTTAACATGTATAACATGTGTGGTAACATTTATAACAAGTATAATATTAATATTATATTAAATCTGGCATGAAGTATTTTAAGCATTTGATAATTAATATTGAGAGACTTATTTTCTAAATGAATGAAGGTCATCTTCAATTATGAAGTTCTCGGGTCTGCTAATAGATCAATGGTCGAAAGGTCGATAAGGTGTTAACTCAAACACATCAAATGTACGAGCCTTTACAATTGTCCACGACCTCTTAGATAAAGAGGAGCAGTTGCTCTTAGAAGAAATTAACAAGGATCTATTTAGAAATGTATCTCAAGGTAATATAGCAGATGCTTGTTATGCAGTCATATTCATTTTAACCGAAAAAATTGTTATGTGACAGATGAAAAACGTTGAGCATACCAGTTTGTCTAGTTATCTTGTGACTGATGACAAGCACTAGATACTTCATGGTAGAGAAGAGGAACACGGTTGAGAAAATTCCATTATTCCTCCTTCTTATAGCTTCGTTTATAGTACTTCAGGTCTGTAAGAGAGAGGTGAAAGATACCAAAGGGACATTCAAATTCATGTATCATACCACATCTTCTTAGTTTTATATTATCTCCTAATATATACGAGATATGGTTATATTTTCAGGCTGAATGTGTTAGTTTTTACGCTAAATCAAAACTTTAAAATGGGGTGTATAAATTGTACATAACAGAAAGTATGCTTCTATATATCACGGCCGACACTCGGCTAACCGAGAGATAGGTCGGTTAATCTATATTGAGTATGCGGCTATATCGGCGGTGGGTATGTTAATCGGGTTGGCTAAAGTCTGTTAATCAGGTGTTATCGTGAAAATCAGTGCAAGGTCAGCATATTTCAATGTATAACTTTTTAATTATATTTATATCATAAAAACTATTCCTGTCTGACAAAATGACTTGGAATACTGAATCCAGTGGTGTAATTATTTTTTTTCTAGCTTCAATAAACGATCTATCAAATGAAAAGGCGAGTTACTCATCAATAAATTTATACACATTTTACACACACAAAATGTACACAAAAATGACAAGTTGGTTGAGTTTACTTGCATGCAATCTTTTGAACATCGAAAAAAGACTGGCATTATGTTTGTTCACCATATTAACATCAATATGTGAAAAATCTACACGAAAAACTGTATTTTGGTGACATAAATCAGTTTTTAATAAAAAAAAAAATATGGTCTGTTAATGGGTCGGATGTATAAAACTCGGTCTGTTATTGGTCTGTTAAGAGTTATGAATGATATTACAAGTTTAATTAAAGTTATATGGGGTGTTATCTGAATAAAGATATAGGCCCCAATATTAGTGGCTAGAATAAATGGAAACAACGCTTCAACAATGAAACATAAGTTTAGAAAATGGAATCTGAAAATTGATAAAAATGATTTTAAAAAGTGTAAAATCAGAGTAATATTAATTTCATCAAAGAATGGTCGCATATATCATGTGGATTCTGTTTCATTGATACCTTGATCATGGATATGAATGGCACCAATTAGTCGTTTACATAGTTAACAAGTACATAAATCAGAAATAAACTTCGTAATGTTTTGATTTTTTTTATCAAATGAACTGAAATATGTTTATAATTTGCATACAAATATAGACAAACCTTTCAACATCAACCTTTCTCTACACCACCTTGAAGGTCATTCGATAGAAAAACAAGCACGTTTGCGGACTGCGAGTCGGCTAAATGACTTACGATATCATAGGAATACATCATTACTCGAAAAATGAAATTAATATTAGGCATTTATTGTGATTTACAGGAATAAAAAATTGTCTTGTTGTTACACATTAAATCAACACCCAACACTAATATAATTTTTTTTTACTAATGTCTATTTCTTGTTTAGAACCACGGTTTAAACCTTGGTACAGACATTTCCTTAGGCGGCTGAAAATGAGAATGATGACTCGATAGTATCATACAAAGGAAAATACACACCGGGAATAAACTTCTCATAGATAACAGGATTGAAATTTGATATTTGCGCCTTATATTTACGCCAGACACGCGTTTCGGCTACGAAAAACTCACCAGTGACGCTCAAAAAAATGTTTAAAAGGCCAAAAACAAAGTTTAAAAGCATTGAGGAAATACAACTAATACCGGCGTCACACATCAACGTATAGCTCTGGCGTGTTAAAAATCATTTACGCTGCCAATATGCTTTAAGGATGTTCGCTGCTCAGTTTCAAAATAAATAGCTTTTCATGAAACTAGTTTATATTGGTACGGGATTAATTAAGGTTTCAAAAAAGGAAAAAAAATATAGGGGTCAATGTGCTCGTTTTCGAGATATTAGCCATTGGAATTTTGGCGGGAAAATGTACTCTCTTGACTTTTCATAGCTTTATCATTGACCAGTCAAGGGCCTCAAATACTATGAAAAAATAAATAAGATTTTATGAGACTAATACAAATGGCTTATAATTATACATTTTAAAGATTTATAAAAAAAAAAATTAGGGTTCATGGGCAAATTGTTTTAAGGCATTCAAATGGATAAAACCAGAGGATTCCGAAAATCTGACAAAAATTCTAAAACATGACAAGCAGACATCCTTAAGCGTGAATTGGGCGTACTAGAAGCGTACCTCAGGCTAAACGTTTATCCGGCTTTCAAGAAACGTATGTTGGCGTATGGTGTATGTTTTTATGCTGCATAAAAATTTCCTCGGGTTGTAGCGTTACGTTCATCAAGCGTATTTACTTTCCTTCAGTGGATAAAGGTATCGGGGGAGTGTTGATATCTTATAAACATGTTTATCCCCTCCGAAATGATGCGCCTGTCCCAGGTCAGGAGCCTCTGGCCTTTGTTAGTCTTATATGATTTTTAATTTTAGTTTCTTGTGTATAATTCGGAGTTTATTATGACGTCCATTAATTTATCACTGTACCAGTATGCATATTTTTTTAGGGGCCAGCTGAAGGACGCCTACGGGTGCGGGAGTTTCTCTCTTCATTGAAGACCCATTGGTGGCCTTTGTCTGTTGCCTGTTCTTTGGTTGGGTTGTTGTCGCTTTGACACATTCCCCATTTCCTTTCTCAATTTTACCTTTGTATTTCGACGTACTTCAAACTTATGCAACGCGCTTTGAACGATTGCTAAGCGTTCCTATGACGTGCAACTAACGTATACCGACTTTGTCAGCTTTCTCTGTATGTTTGGTGCACGCTGGTCTATCCGCCAATGTGTGACGCCGGCATAAGGTAATCTATTCCTAAGGTAGAAAAGCCTTAGTATTCCAAAGAAAACGCATGGAATTTAACTAGCTGATATGCAACACATGACAGATTTTACAGACTTTAAACAGACAAAAAAATAATGCTGATTGATAACTTGGCGTAAATAATAAATTCATGCGAATTGGAGCGGCCAATCAGTCCATCCATATTACGCTAATTTGAAGTGACACACCCTTTTAATGAAATGCAGAGAAACAAAATTAAAATAAAAGTGCTCTTTTTATAAGGATACTGTTGCACCGTATTGTAATTTTTTCGTCATAAGTACATCTCATTGTTTTCAATGTGAAAATATAAACTCAAGGTAGTAAGACTATTGTCGTGGCTAAATAACTCTTAACTGACACGATTTAAATTGTCCAACCCATTAACAGACTGTATTCCCCTAATATTCATTAAAATGTGATATAACTCAACTTATATAACAATTATGAAATATTTATCAATGACAATTGATCTTTTAGAACCAAAGTACTACTTTGTGTCCTTTAAATCATATCTTAAAATGGTTTTTGGCCTTTTATCTAAAATATTGCTATGCGTACAAGCATAAAAACCACATACTTGCACGACGCCTTTTTGTTTTACTTAAAATTGCGCAGGCTATGCATTTTTTTAAAGGTGGAAAATGTTCTATGATAGATATCATTTTGTCAGACACTTTTCTTTTTTTGATGTGATTCTCATAATGTGCCAAAAAATCTGTATATATAACAGAGTTTAACATTAAATTGTGAGTTTTACTCTTAACAGACTTTAGCCAACCCGATTAACATACCCAATGCCGATATAGCCGCATACTCAATATAGATTAACCGACCTATCTCTCGGTTACCCGAGTGTCGGCCGTGTATATATATATATGGAACAATATTGTTGGCATAGTAAGAGGCCGGTACTATTTTCTTCTTTTTTTTTGTTAAATCATAAAAGTAATGGATCATTGTTTAATGAAGTTGTTACGTAAAACAGCATGATTTGAACACTCGACTCTATGATGCGAACATTTCTCTGATATTGCAAAAGAATATTTTTACAAGGTTGGCCCCGAAGCCGCATGAACGGTTATGCGCCATTATGAATAAACATTCTTATAGTGAACCTGTAAAGAAAACTTGAGTAAAAATACATTTAGGTTAAAATCAAATATCTAAATCATGTGTGAAAAAGTCGCACTGTACATTATCATTAAATAAATAAGCTTAATCAATGTTTAACTGTTACACATTACATTTTGTATTACATCAAACAAATTGTCACAATGCACATCATCAAAAAATATTTCTTGTTATTGTTACAATAAGTCAAAGTATTCGTTGTTGGGCGATTTCTGGATGTCCAGTATATGGGTGCCAACCGTCTGGAACATTTTCTTTTTCACTAGAGCTTCCATCGTCAGAACCGAAAGTTATCTGGAACAATACGTTCGGACCTGTATGGAACTCTTTAGGATGTGTTGGAAATTGTAATAAAATTGTGTGCCTTTACAGAGGCCTAAGAATACAGTAAGCAATGAATCATTCAAAAACAATAAATGTTAAAATAGATTTTAATAGAAGCCAAAGTATTTTAAATCATAAAGTTGTTTTCAAAATGTTGCCACAATGACGTAGTGGTATCACGAGTCAGGTTTATATGGTAACGTTACCTACATGGCGTTGTACGTTTATGTTCGATCTAGGAGTTTGACTGTCCCTCTGGTATCTTTCGTTCCTCTTTTACATATCACGAAAGAAAATAACTCTCAAATTTGCATTGTTCAATCTAGCCTCGATACTATTTATGCGTAATTTCTACTACAAATGGGTGAAAGTAATCCGAAGTAGTTTGTAATTTTTTACTTATTTTATTTTACTTAAATATCGAGACTATATATGTTTCCGTTGACTAACATATAAAATATACACAGCATTAGAATTATCCTGTGGATGAAAATGTGTTACAACCCCGAGGACTAATATACCGGTTTTTCGGGATGCATAAATCGCAGCCACTCTGAATTAAAAAAGTAGTTGTTCTAATTTCTTTGAAACGTTCGAGGGGGGGGGGGCGGGGGGGGGGGGGCGATACTCCCACTATTGTTGATTTTTGGCATTTACGCTAAATATAAAAAAAAACAACATTGATTCTACAGTCAGATAGTGCCAAAAGAATAGTTATTAAAATATAGTAGTCTTAGCAGAACTAGGGACATTTTTCACAACCTCTTTCTTACATAAGAAGACTGACAATATAAATCCTTTACTTAATGAAGCAAAAAGCACATTATTCATGGATCGTATGCTCTATATACATGTGCCATGCATATTTCACCAAATCGTTTTATTTTGTTTTGTCAGTAACAAAACATGTTTATATATGAAAATACATTTATCGTTATAATTAAATTCATATCTAATACATAAACTATCGATTATATCTTTTTAGATACTCTTTTATAAACAGAGATTTATTACATTTTAGAGGCTATGTAGCTATAGATAAGTCGAGTGGAAAACAGATATGGTACGCCGATGCTCTTTGGAATTTAACACTTCCGGTTATGGACATGCAGGGTGGTATTATTTGGACAGATGGTCATACTATGGTAAAATATGAGGCGAACGGGACTCAAGTCAAACCGTCAATACCTATACCACCATTTCTGTATCCTGTATTTAGGTAATTATTCGAGATGAGCAAAAGCTATTTGCCTTGTTTATTGGTTCACCTAACTTTCGGTTATATTCCTTGTTGATGCCTTCATAGGTTCGGTACACACAACTTTCAGTTATTTTCATTATTGATGCCTTGTTCATAGGTTCACACAACTTTCTGTTATATTCCTTGTTGATGCTTTGTTCATTGGTTTACATTACTTTCAGTTATATTGCTTTATGATGCCTTATTCATAGATTTACACGACTTTCGGTTATACTCCTTGTTGATGCCTTGTTCATAGGTTTACACAACTTTCGGTTACTCCTTGTTGATGCCTTATTCGTCTATTTACACAACTTTCGGTTACTCCTTGTTGATGCCTTTTTCGTCTATTTACACAACTTTCGGTTTCATTCTTTATTGATTACTCATTCACGAATTTTTAATTATATAAAATGTACAGTAGAATATAAACAATGTAGTGTGCATTTGGTTATTTGTAAATAAATAGTCAATTCAGGAGATAATATTTCAGCTATAGTAACTGTTTTCTATAGCTTTCTTGTTAAAAGTGCTACAAATTTTGATGTATTCTAGAGAAAAGAGGGTAACATTGTTGGAGTGAAATAGTTTAATTTAGTATCGACTGAGTTTCTCATTAAGTTGGAATTAAACACGAAAGCATGATGTGGTTTATCCTTCTAGTATAGATAACGATATCAAATTCATTGACATGTTGCTCTGTGTGTTACTCTGTGATGCTCCTATCTCAGCCCATAGTGATTCCTTGTTTCGATCATTTGAATGTGTTGTTTTCTTAGCCCTTAGTTATATATTTTACCCTACACTGTAATGTGTTGTTTTGAATATAACTGAGAGAGGGTCTTTTCTCGGCACAACGTGATATCTTGTCTCCACTATTGAAATGCTAAATACTTTCAGTTCCATGAATGCCAATAAGTGATAATTTGAGATGAGAGGATCTTTTCTCAGTGAAAGTGATATCTTCTCCACCATTGTAATACGTTGCAACGGCTCTCAAAGATATAAATATACACAATTACTTCCTGTAGAGTTAAGTTTTTTGTTGAGAACATCCGTATTTTGTTGATGAATGTAAGAAGATGTGGGATATATATATATATAAGTGCCAATGAGACAACTCTCCATCCAAGTCACAATTTGTAAAAGTCAACTATTACAGGTCAAAGAAAGGAACATGAATACAAAAAATTGTCAAAATCTATCAAATGGCAGTTTAGACTTTAATAATTTGTTATTTTGTCATATATTTAGAAATAAGCCGTATTGTTGATAGAAGATGAAAGAACACAAACGAAACTGATATACCGGAATTTTGAGTTAAGATTAAAGTATCCTTTATAGGTGTTTGTATGTAGCATAAAGTCACAATTTCTGCTCCTTTTATTTCTTCCCTCATTTTCCGTTGGCAACCTAATTTTCCGTCGTTAAATATTTCTGAACAACCTTGCACAACTAAGATACTTCCTACGGAAGCGTACGGAAGTGTATTGGGGACATAGAAAAAATAAAATTGGCAGTGAATTCTTTTTTCAAAGTCGAAATTTTGACATTTAAAGTCTCAAAATTTCGACTTTCTTATCTTGAAATTTTGACTTTCTAAAATCTTAAAAAATTTTCAAAACTTGAAATTTCGACTTCTTTTAAACTCAAAATTTCGACTTTTGTTAAACTCGAAATTTCGACTTTTTCTAAACTCGAAATTTCGACTTTTTCTAAACTCGAAATTTCGACTTCTTTTTAACTCAAAATTTCGACTTCTTTTAAACTCAGAGTTTTCGACTTTTCCTCAGTATTTATACGTTTGCTATTACCACATTCACAGTCATTTATACAAGCGAGGTGGAGAGCCATTTACACCATAAACTTCATAAGCATATTTTAATAAACTAAACCATTTTAAAGAGGTTATTTTAGATAGAAAATCTTGTTCTTTCCGAAGAATGAATAAAATATGTTTCACGTTTAAATACATATTTCAAGTCTGGACTTCAGATATGTGTATCAAGACAACCCCGCTATTCCAACACACCTTTATTACGACATACTCTATTTCAACAGTCTAATATATACAAGGGTTAATAGTTGTGTTATAAGAATGCAAACTTCCAAAACTTGAAAACTGAGCAGATCATTGGTCGTTCTGAATATGCATGGCATTTTTGGCTACTTGATTTACCATGATTGTTTAAACAAGGCAAAGTCAGTGACTTGCTATTGGGATACCAAACAGGCCTTTGAAACTGTGATGCTAAATGTCCTAAGATCTGACGATCCTATGACAGTGTCCTGGAAACTAAAACATGGAGTATGGGGGGAATTCTGTCAACATGCAGGTTCTTTACGAATGATTTCTTCAATATCAAATGCTAACCCATATCTCAATTTAAGAACAAAATAAATTTCTAAATATAAATTGCCAAAATGTGTGGATGACGTTTTAATAATTTGCGTCCATGTCTACTCCTTCTTAAATTGTAATAACTGTGTTTGAATACTAACATCAAAGTTTTAAATGTTCTTAGAAAAAGTCAAAATTTCGAGATTTCAACAGTCGAAATTTTGATATCAAAGTCGAAATTTTGAGTTTACAAAAAGTCGAATTTTGTGTTTACATAGAGTCGAAATTTTGATTTAAATAAGTTGAAATATCGAGCTTAAAATAAGTCGAAATGTCGAGTTTATAATAAGTTGAAATTTCGAGTTTTTAAAAAGTCGAAATTTTGAGTTTAAAATAAGTCAAAATTTGGAGTTTTAAATAAGTCGAAATTTTGACTTTTTATAAGTTGAAATTTCGAGTTTCAAAAAAGTCAAAATTTCGACTTTTCAAAAAGTCGAAATTTCAAGATTTTAGAAAGTCAAAATTTTAAGTTTAAGTCAAAATTTCGAGATTTGAAAAGTCAAAATTTCAAGTTAAAGTCAAAATTTCGAGATTTGAAAAGTCAAAACTTCGACTTTGAAAAAAAAGTTCACTGCCAATTTTATCTTTTCTATGTCCCTAATACGCTTCCGTAGAAACACGTTTGGGAGTGTTACATATATATAACATTTAGCAAATTTATAATGAACGCACCGAAATAATATATATCAGATATGCTCGCAACGCATGCATGGAAGACTTTCTTTATTGAAAACAATGAAACTAACTTTTGACAAAGATAAATCATACTGTCCTCGCTCAGATTGATTCGACAAAACTTGGCCTGTGCATTTTTGAATCTCCTTTTTTTATACAAATTAGACTGTTGGTACCGTTTTCCTGTTTGAGTGGTTTAACACTAGTAATTTGTTGGTTCCTATTAAGCGTGGTGTTCGCTGAGAGTCAAGGATCCGTGTTTAAGGCCCTACTTTGATCTATAATGGTTTATTTAAAACAAACTATTACTTTTATGGAAATTTCTCTCATTCGAACTCATGCACCATCTGCTTAATATATCTATAAATCTAATATCAGATAAACCTCTTATAAATAAACTGCTTTCCTGTCCTTCAAAACGTCATTTGGGTGCTGAATCTTGTGTTAAGTGCAATATGAACAAACACACTTCTAAAGCTTTAAAGGTAACGACAGATATGATGGTACAAGAACGATTAAGTCAATAAAAATACCAAATAAACAGCACTGAACGATCTAAATGTATAAATACAGAAAAAATATATACACATTCATAACGTCAACAGATAGTTACATCTTATTCATTTGTTTTCTAAACAATTTTTTAGTATTCATTGAAGAAATGAATTTATAACAAGCGATACGGATTGTTATTTATACGATCGATTACTAGTAAAAAACGCAAGTCAAATATATGTGGTAACAAAGCAACGGAACGCCCTCACGGTCATCGCGATGTAAAAGAGCGTCCAGGCGGCGAGTTGATTATGTTCATAGTGATATCGATTTACCAACGGGGAAAGTCTTTGGTGTAAAAAAAGAACTGTTTTCCTTCTCAATATTTTTTCTATGTTAATAATAAATACATTTTCTGTTTGACAAGATTTTTGATTTTCGTTGTATCTGAAGTTGTTCAATTTATAGTCTGAGGCTACTCAGTTGGTATCTTCAAAGTTCAGGACATCAGCATTTGTACATTTTAATTTGTTTGGAATATTTATTTTACCATTTGAATATTTATTGTTATTTGGAGCTGTATTGGATTGGACTGTTTGAAAGAATGTTTTTAAGTATTCATGATATGTATTGTCCGCAACGAAGTTGTCGGTGCCATATAGCTTTACCCTTGTTCGAAATTCCGTAATTCCGAAAATCCGTCATTCCGTAACACATCATTATACGGATTTTTTTTTAAACGCCTTCATATATTGGGCTGATTTTTGTTATGTGAGTTAACCATGATGAGTTACAGATCAAGTTTAAGTTTTTTTCTGCTTGGCTAATTTTTGCCGAAATAACAGACTATGGACTTTGAAAAATTGTTAAAAATTATACAGACTTTTTTTTCTAAATGCTTTCAGGTTTTGGACTGATTTTTTTTTGTATGTGAGCTAACAATGATGATTTGCAGATGAAATTTAAAATTGTTTTGCTCCGCTAATTTTGGCCAAAATTAAGGTTATTATAACAACTTCGAAAATTGTTGAAAATCACAGTTATACTGACTCTTTTTCGATACGCCTCTAGATTTTGAGCTGATTTTTGACATGTGAGACTACCATCATGTTTGTGTCCACATTTGTTATTGAAATTGCAGATTTTTCAACATTTCAAGACGGGACAATTCGTGTTGCTTTGACATATCTAGTTTTTGTCTGTTTCGATATTACCCATGTGGATAGGCTATAACAGTGTGACCTCAAGGGCAAACCCAGCCGTTTTCAAAAGGGGGTTCCAAACCTAGGATAAGGGGGTTGGGTCCAAGCATATGTGCCAATTCAAATGCATTGATCGGCCACTGGACCTATATTAGAATCTAATAGGTTGGTACATGTAGTCTATTACAACCGCATTTAAATTCTACCATTGCATCATCACTTCAAACAGAATAAGTCGGTTAAACCATGTGATTGAAAACAATAGACTGAATAGGTTATTAACACTTTCAAATATCAATAGGGTCAAGTAACATTTTCAAAATGATAAGATCGTGTAAGCGTTAATTTTGTTACAGATACGAAATTTTAGTGATATTGATTCTCAAACATTAAGCCGGTCATGAACTAAGTTTGTGAATAATGTTTGCAGTTCTTTTGACATGCATTGTGACGTGTCATCGTATTAATTTTATATTAGAAAACTATAGCAGTTATATAAGAAAAGTATCGCATTCATAAATTTTTGATATTAAAAAAATATCGCTATGATATAAAACAAACCTCGCATTGATATTTTATGCCAAGTTGTCGGTGCCATTTAGCTTTACCCTTGTTCGAAATTCCGTAATTCCGAAAATCCGAAATTCTGTAATTTCGAAATTCCGTCATTCCGTAACACATCATTATACGGATTTTTTTTTTAAACGCCTTCATATATTGGGCTGATTTTTGTTATGTGAGTTAACCATGATGAGGTACAGATCAAGTTTTAGTTTTTTTCTGCTTGGCTAATTTTTGCCGAAATAACAAACTATGGACTTTGAAAAATTGTTAAAAATTATACAGACTTTTTTTTCTAAATGCTTTCAGATTTTGGACTGATTTTTTTTTGTATGTGAGCTAACAATGATGATTTGCAGATGAAATTTAAAATTGTTTTGCTCCGCTAATTTTGGCCAAAATTAAGGTTATTATAACAACTTCGAAAATTGTTGAAAATCACAGTTATACTGACTCTTTTTCGATACGCCTCTAGATTTTGAGCTGATTTTTGACATGTGAGACTACCATCATGTTTGTGTCCACATTTGTAATTGAAATTGCAGATTTTTCAACATTTTAAGACGGGACAATTCGTGTTGCTTTGACATATCTAGTTTTTGTCTGTTTCGATATTACCCATGTGGATAGGCTATAACAGTGTGACCTCAAGGGCAAACCCAGCCGTTTTCAAAAGGGAGTTCCAAACCTAGGATAAGGGGGTTGGGTCCAAGCATATGTGCCAATTCAAATGCATTGATCGGCCACTGGACCTATATTAGAATCTAATAGGTTGGTACATGTAGTCTATTACAACCGCATTTAAATTCTACCATTGCATCATCACTTCAAACAGAATAAGTCGGTTAAACCATGTGATTGAAAACAATAGACTGAACAGGTTATTAACACTTTCAAATATCAATAGGGTCAAGTAACATTTTCAAAATGATAAGATCGTGTAAGCGTTAATTTTGTTACAGATACGAAATTTTAGTGATATTGATCCTCAAACATTAAGCCGGTCATGAACTAAGTTTGTGAATAATGTTTGCGGTTCTTTTGACATGCATTGTGACGTGTCATCGTATTAATTTTATATTAGAAAACTATAGCAGTTATATAAGAAAAGTATCGCATTCATAATTTTTTGATATTAAAAAAATATCGCTATGATATAAAACAAACCTCGCATTGATATTTTAAAATATAGCAGTATCTTTGACTTATAGCCGATTTTGGCTTATCCAACAATTGAATTCCTCTCAATTGCATCCACATTATTTGCTACATGACATTAATTGAATTTGTACATCTACAGATGATAAATCGTGCATTTATGTCAAATTTATTCAACAATTCAATTTTCTCGTTTAAATACACCTTGCTTAGTATAACTTAAAATAATTCATGCTTCCGTAGAAGCGTATTAGGGACATAGAAAAAATAAAATTGGCAGTGAACTTTTTTTTTCAAAGTCGAAATTTTGACTTTTCAAATCTCGAAATTTTGACTTTAACTTGAAATTTTGACTCTACAAATCCCGAAATTTTGACTTAAACTTGAAATTTTGACTTTCTAAAATCTTGAAATTTCGACTTTTTGAAAAGTCGAAATTTTGACTTTTTTGAAAGTCGAAATTTCCACTTTAAACTCGAAATTTCGACTTATTTAAAACTCGAAATTTCGACTTATTTAAAACTCGAAATTTCGACTTATTTAAAACTCGAAATTTCGACTTATTGAAAACTCGAAATTTCGACTTATTTTAGACTCGAAATTTCGACTTATTTTAAACTCAAAATTTCAACTTTTTTAAAACTCGAAATTTCGACTTATTTTGAACACGAAATTTCGACTTATTTTAAACTCGAAATTTCGACTTATTTTAAACTCAAAATTTCAACTTTTTTAAAATTCGAAATTTCGACTTATTTTGAACACGAAATTTCGACTTATTTAAAACTCGAATTTTCGACTTATTGAAAACTCGAAATTTCGACTTATTGTAGACTCGAAATTTCGACTTATTTTAAACTCAAAATTTCAACTTTTTTAAAACTCGAAATTTCGACTTATTTTGAACACGAAATTTCGACTTATTTTAAATTCGAAATTTCGACTTATTTTAAACTAAAAAAATCGACTTTTTTTTTAAATCGAAATTTCGACTGTTGAAATATCGAAATTTCGTCTGTTGAAATCTCGAAATTTTGACTCTTTCTAAGTACTTTTAAAACTTTGATGTTAGTGTTCAAACACAGTTATAACAATTTTAGAAGGAGAAGACATGGTCGCAAAGTATTAAAGCGTCATCCATATATTTTGGCAATTTATATTCAGAAATTGGTTTTGTTCTTAAATTAAGATATGGATTAGCATTTAATATTGAAGAAATTATTCATAAAGAGCATGCATGTTGACAGAATCCCCCCCCCCTATTCCATGTTTTAGTTTCCACGCACGACACTGTCATAGGATCGTCAGATCTGAGTACATTTAGCATCACAGTTTCAAAGGCCTGTTTGGTATCCCAATAGCAAGTCACTGACTTTGCCTTGTTTAAACAATGGTAAATCAAGTAGCCAAAAATGCCATACATATTCAGGACAACCAATGAGCTGCTCAGTTTTCTAGTTTGGGAAGTTTGCATTCTCAGTGTATGGAAGAAGCGTATCGATAAAAACTTTTCTTATATCAATGAGCGATATTGTCTAATAGCAATTGTAAATATGCAGACATTCCATTCGGAAAATGTTGTTTTCGGCAACGAAAAATTAAGAAAATACTAACTTTAAAACTTATTGTTCAAATATAAACAACAATTGAGTCTAAATATACATTCAGAAGTTAGTTAGAAGCTCAAGTTTATGTCCGTGTAAAATTTGAAGTGCTGTGTTTTTCTTAAATACATAAATAAACAATGCGATGCTTTTAAAATATCAATGCGATACTTTTAAAATATCAATGCGATACTTTTAAAATATCATAACGGTGTTTTTGTAATATCTATATTAGTAATTATTAGTATTAATCCACCATTTTCAAAATTTGAAAATGCCAGTACCGATGGTAAACAATGTCGTAATCAAATAGCTAAGTATCAAAATCATTGTTCACATATATGTAACTCAGAAACGTGTCCTTCCCCCCAAACGTGTCCGATGTCCCGAAACGTGTCCACATTGACGTCACTGAACTGCAAACCATGTCTAGTTAAAAACATCGCCAAAGCGTGTGTTTTGTATAAACGCCCAAACGTGTCAATTTCTCAACAAACCACTAAACGTGTCCAATCCCAAAAACGTGTCCATGTCAAGCTTTATTTGGTTATTGCTATTCTATTAAAGTATACTAATTTTACAATTTCATTAAAAATATAGATACGGTACTTTTTTTAAACCGGCCGAAAAAACGGGTAAAAGTGAGGGCTTCCTTTCGGCTATGTCGTATGTAAAGTGTAAGCAAACATGTTTAGTAACGTTAAACTGTACAGTAAACGGATGAAAGTGTCCCTTTCTTTGCACATTAAAATTTGTATATTCTCTCTAAATATTGTAAAACACCGGCAACTGGACGATCAACAGTCTAAAGTAAATTTATACAGAACAAATGTAAAAAAACAACTTGTAACCTATGTTCCCTCTCAATATGCATGAAATACTTGCAACTGGAAATACGCAAGTTAATTTATACAGCAAATGTTAAACTATTTCGCTCTAAATATGCATAGAGTTTTGCAACTGGACAATACGCTATCAACAGTCTAGAAAGTGAATTTATACAGTACAAATTAAATTTACAATTACGGTAACCCCTTATAACCGGCATTGATCACATAACATTCATATCAATAAAAAGAATCTAGAAAACAAATGCATGAAATATTTGGCACTGGACGTTTTGTCTCTTAATCGTGTGTCTTTAGTAATGCTGGAAACCTAAAATCTATATAAAAAAAAAAACCCGGATAGCCAGTTTATGATTTGATGAGTTTTTGAAATACACACACATTCAGATGGAGAACTATTAATAAAAGTAAAAAAAAAAAAATACTGCAATAATCGGAGTAATATAAAAAAAAATCATCATCGGAGTTTATAAGTACAAAATAATTTATAAAGTCACCGATTAGTTCAGCTCTATAATTATGTGCAGGTTCGCTCTCAATTAGTTTGAGATACTTGCAACTGAACAATAAGCAATTTCAGTCAAAAATTAATTAACAATTACAGATTAGGTTTTGAATTATGATATTCATTAAAAACCTACATTAAATGAACTAATAAAAGCTAATAAATGAAAATTTTGTCACCTGTGTCCCCATCATAAAATTGCCGTAAACGTTACCTGCGATTTTATTTAGGAGATACATGTATTAACGCTAAAAGACACGAGACGTTCTGGTGTTAAATATTGGACACGTTTTGGCGAATAACATTTATCGGACACGTTTGGGGGTTATGAACTCGGACACGTTTGGGGAATATTGTACATTTCAGACACGTTTAGGGAGAAAAGACACGTTTGGGAGTGTTACATATATATAACATTTAGCAAATTTATAATGAACGCACCGAAATAATATATATCAGATATGCTCGCAACGCATGCATGGAAGACATTCTTTATTGAAAACAATGAAACTAACTTTTGACAAAGATAAATCATACTGTCCTCGCTCAGATTGATTCGACAAAACTTGGCCTGTGCATTTTTGAATCTCCTTTTTTTTATACAAATTAGACTGTTGGTACCGTTTTCCTGTTTGAGTGGTTTAACACTAGTAATTTGTTGGTTCCTATTAAGCGTGGTGTTCGCTGAGAGTCAAGGATCCGTGTTTAAGGCCCTACTTTGATCTATAATGGTTTATTTAAAACAAACTATTACTTTTATGGAAATTTCTCTCATTCGAACTCATGCACCATCTGCTTAATATATCTATAAATCTAATATCAGATAAACCTCTTATAAATAAACTGCTTTCCTGTCCTTCAAAACGTCATTTGGGTGCTGAATCTTGTGTTAAGTGCAATATGAACAAACACACTTCTAAAGCTTTAAAGGTAACGACAGTTATGATGGTACAAGAACGATTAAGTCAATAAAAATACCAAATAAACAGCACTGAACGATCTAAATGTATAAATATAGAAAAAATATATACACATTCATAACGTCAACAGATAGTTACATCTTATTCATTTGTTTTCTAAACAATTTTTTAGTATTCATTGAAGAAATGAATTTATAACAAGCGATACGGATTGTTATTTATACGATCGATTACTAGTAAAAAACGCAAGTCAAATATATGTGGTAACAAAGCAACGGAACGCCCTCACGGTCATCGCGATGTAAAAGAGCGTCCAGGCGGCGAGTTGATTATGTTCATAGTGATATCGATTTACCAACGGGGAAAGTCTTTGGTGTAAAAAAAGAACTGTTTTCCTTCTCAATATTTTTTCTATGTTAATAATAAATACATTTTCTGTTTGACTAGATTTTTGATTTTCGTTGTATCTGAAGTTGTTCAATTTATAGTCTGAGGCTACTCAGTTGGTATCTTCAAAGTTCAGGACATCAGCATTTGTACATTTTAATTTGTTTGGAATATTTATTTTACCATTTGAATATTTATTGTTATTTGGAGCTGTATTGGATTGGACTGTTTGAAAGAATGTTTTTAAGTATTCATGATATGTATTGTCCGCAACGAAGTTGTCGGTGCCATATAGCTTTACCCTTGTTCGAAATTCCGTAATTCCGAAAATCCGAAATTCTGTAATTTCGAAATTCCGTCATTCCGTAACACATCATTATACGGATTTTTTTTTAAACGCCTTCATATATTGGGCTGATTTTTGTTATGTGAGTTAACCATGATGAGTTACAGATCAAGTTTAAGTTTTTTTCTGCTTGGCTAATTTTTGCCGAAATAACAGACTATGGACTTTGAAAAATTGTTAAAAATTATACAGACTTTTTTTCTAAATGCTTTCAGGTTTTGGACTGATTTTTTTTTGTATGTGAGCTAACAATGATGATTTGCAGATGAAATTTAAAATTGTTTTGCTCCGCTAATTTTGGCCAAAATTAAGGTTATTATAACAACTTCGAAAATTGTTGAAAATCACAGTTATACTGACTCTTTTTCGATACGCCTCTAGATTTTGAGCTGATTTTTGACATGTGAGACTACCATCATGTTTGTGTCCACATTTGTTATTGAAATTGCAGATTTTTCAACATTTTAAGACGGGACAATTCGTGTTGCTTTGACATATCTAGTTTTTGTCTGTTTCGATATTACCCATGTGGATAGGCTATAACAGTGTGACCTCAAGGGCAAACTCAGCCGTTTTCAAAAGGGGGTTGGGTCCAAGCATATGTGCCAATTCAAATGCATTGATCGGCCACTGGACCTATGTTAGAATCTAATAGGTTGGTACATGTAGTCTATTACAACCGCATTTAAATTCTACCATTGCATCATCACTTCAAACAGAATAAGTCGGTTAAACCATGTGATTGAAAACAATAGACTGAATAGGTTATTAACACTTTCAAATATCAATAGGGTCAAGTAACATTTTCAAAATGATAAGATCGTGTAAGCGTTAATTTTGTTACAGATACGAAATTTTAGTGATATTGATTCTCAAACATTAAGCCGGTCATGAACTAAGTTTGTGAATAATGTTTGCAGTTCTTTTGACATGCATTGTGACGTGTCATCGTATTAATTTTATATTAGAAAACTATAGCAGTTATATAAGAAAAGTATCGCATTCATAAATTTTTGATATTAAAAAAATATCGCTATGATATAAAACAAACCTCGCATTGATATTTTATGCCAAGTTGTCGGTGCCATTTAGCTTTACCCTTGTTCGAAATTCCGTAATTCCGAAAATCCGAAATTCTGTAATTTCGAAATTCCGTCATTCCGTAACACATCATTATACGGATTTTTTTTTAAACGCCTTCATATATTGGGCTGATTTTTGTTATGTGAGTTAACCATGATGAGGTACAGATCAAGTTTTAGTTTTTTTCTGCTTGGCTAATTTTTGCCGAAATAACAAACTATGGACTTTGAAAAATTGTTAAAAATTATACAGACTTTTTTTTCTAAATGCTTTCAGATTTTGGACTGATTTTTTTTGTATGTGAGCTAACAATGATGATTTGCAGATGAAATTTAAAATTGTTTTGCTCCGCTAATTTTGGCCAAAATTAAGGTTATTATAACAACTTCGAAAATTGTTGAAAATCACAGTTATACTGACTCTTTTTCGATACGCCTCTAGATTTTGAGCTGATTTTTGACATGTGAGACTACCATCATGTGTGTGTCCACATTTGTTATTGAAATTGCAGATTTTTCAACATTTTAAGACGGGACAATTCGTGTTGCTTTGACATATCTAGTTTTTGTCTGTTTCGATATTACCCATGTGGATAGGCTATAACAGTGTGACCTCAAGGGCAAACCCAGCCGTTTTCAAAAGGGAGTTCCAAACCTAGGATAAGGGGGTTGGGTCCAAGCATATGTGCCAATTCAAATGCATTGATCGGCCACTGGACCTATGTTAGAATCTAATAGGTTGGTACATGTAGTCTATTACAACCGCATTTAAATTCTACCATTGCATCATCACTTCAAACAGAATAAGTCGGTTAAACCATGTGATTGAAAACAATAGACTGAATAGGTTATTAACACTTTCAAATATCAATAGGGTCAAGTAACATTTTCAAAATGATAAGATCGTGTAAGCGTTAATTTTGTTACAGATACGAAATTTTAGTGATATTGATTCTCAAACATTAAGCCGGTCATGAACTAAGTTTGTGAATAATGTTTGCAGTTCTTTTGACATGCATTGTGACGTGTCATCGTATTAATTTTATATTAGAAAACTATAGCAGTTATATAAGAAAAGTATCGCATTCATAAATTTTTGATATTAAAAAAATATCGCTATGATATAAAACAAACCTCGCATTGATATTTTATGCCAAGTTGTCGGTGCCATTTAGCTTTACCCTTGTTCGAAATTCCGTAATTCCGAAAATCCGAAATTCTGTAATTTCGAAATTCCGTCATTCCGTAACACATCATTATACGGATTTTTTTTTAAACGCCTTCATATATTGGGCTGATTTTTGTTATGTGAGTTAACCATGATGAGGTACAGATCAAGTTTTAGTTTTTTTCTGCTTGGCTAATTTTTGCCGAAATAACAAACTATGGACTTTGAAAAATTGTTAAAAATTATACAGACTTTTTTTTCTAAATGCTTTCAGATTTTGGACTGATTTTTTTTGTATGTGAGCTAACAATGATGATTTGCAGATGAAATTTAAAATTGTTTTGCTCCGCTAATTTTGGCCAAAATTAAGGTTATTATAACAACTTCGAAAATTGTTGAAAATCACAGTTATACTGACTCTTTTTCGATACGCCTCTAGATTTTGAGCTGATTTTTGACATGTGAGACTACCATCATGTGTGTGTCCACATTTGTTATTGAAATTGCAGATTTTTCAACATTTTAAGACGGGACAATTCGTGTTGCTTTGACATATCTAGTTTTTGTCTGTTTCGATATTACCCATGTGGATAGGCTATAACAGTGTGACCTCAAGGGCAAACCCAGCCGTTTTCAAAAGGGAGTTCCAAACCTAGGATAAGGGGGTTGGGTCCAAGCATATGTGCCAATTCAAATGCATTGATCGGCCACTGGACCTATATTAGAATCTAATAGGTTGGTACATGTAGTCTATTACAACCGCATTTAAATTCTACCATTGCATCATCACTTCAAACAGAATAAGTCGGTTAAACCATGTGATTGAAAACAATAGACTGAACAGGTTATTAACACTTTCAAATATCAATAGGTTCAAGTAACATTTTCAAAATGATAAGATCGTGTAAGCGTTAATTTTGTTACAGATACGAAATTTTAGTGATATTGATCCTCAAACATTAAGCCGGTCATGAACTAAGTTTGTGAATAATGTTTGCGGTTCTTTTGACATGCATTGTGACGTGTCATCGTATTAATTTTATATTAGAAAACTATAGCAGTTATATAAGAAAAGTATCGCATTCATAATTTTTTGATATTAAAAAAATATCGCTATGATATAAAACAAACCTCGCATTGATATTTTAAAATATAGCAGTGTCTTTGACTTATAGCCGATTTTGGCTTATCCAACAATTGAATTCCTCTCAATTGCATCCACATTATTTGCTACATGACATTAATTGAATTTGTACATCTACAGATGATAAATCGTGCATTTATGTCTAATTTATTCAACAATTCAATTTTCTCGTTTAAATACACCTTGCTTAGTATAACTTAAAATAATTCATGGAAATTATACAGCAGACGTATGTCTTGTTAAATGTCAGCCTGTTTTAAGAAAAGAATCATTACTTTATACCGAGAAATCTTCGTTCCTTCATAAAAATGTAAACATTCGTCTGAGATTTCCCACAATGCAACCCGTTGATATAAGACAATATCGCTTATTGATATAAGAAAAGTTTTTATCGTATCGCACCTTCCATAGACTGATTCTTATAACACAACTATTAACCCTTGTCTTTATATATTAGACTGTTGAATGAAAGTTTGTCGTAATACAGGTGTGTCGGAATAGCGGGGTTGTCTAGATACACATATCTGAAGTCTAGACTTCAAAATTGTATTTGAACATGAAACATTTTTTATTTATTCTTCGGCAAAAACAAGATTTTCTATCTAAAATAACCTCTTTAAAATGGTTTAGTTTATTAAAATATGCTTATGAAGTTTATGATGTATATGGCTCTCCGCCTTGCTGATATAAATGACATTTTAAGTTAAAAAGAAGTCGAAATTTTGAGTTTGAAATAGGTCGAAATTTTGAGTTTAGAAAAAGTCGAAATTTCGAGTTTCAAAAAAGTCGAAATTTCAAGATTTTAGAATTTCAAAATTTCAAGATAAGAAAAGTTAAAATTTCGAGATAAAGTCGAAATTTCGAGATTTGAAATGTCAAAATTTCGACTTTGAAAAAAAAGTTTACTGCCAATTTTATTTTTTCTATGTCCCTAATACGCTTCCGTAACTTCCTTCCAGTCAGAATATGTATGAAATATTTGTCACTGGGATGTAAGCAAGGAACAATGAATCCAGTTAGTTTTTTCAAGGATTTGTATAGTAAGATATACAACCCTTGTTTTTTTCTAGATACATGTACTTCTTTTGTTTAGCTATTACAGTTAAAGGTACATTAAGTGCTCGCAAATATTTGTATCCCTGCAACATTTGCCATCCGCATGTCCAAATCAAGGAGCCTATAATCCCGTCATTACTGTCATTAGTGTGGTAAAGTATAAATTAATGTGAATTCCTTAATTATTCATCGAAGTGCTAGGTTGATGTTGTATTGGTCATACTTTACATTTGTCGTTCATGAGTTATCTTTCTTCACTTTAAAAATGTATAGTAATGATTTTTTCTTTGTTATAGTGTACAACTTACAGAAAATGGTTACGTATATTAGTTTTTGCATCGATGGCCGGAATTATATTTGCATATGATACTCGTAAGTATTTACAGTATAGGCCTGCCTAAATATATAAAAATGTTTTTTTGCCAAGCTCGTTGTTCAAAAACTTGCAATTACGATTTGATTGGTTAAAAAAAATCAGCAGGATAAAGGACGGACCTTTTTTCAAGTGATCTTAAATTGTATTGATTTATATTCGTTTATTTTCCGAACAAACGCAGATTCCTATAGATTACGTTTTTTTTTTTAATTTTGTGTGTGTTTGTAGTTTTTTTGGTACGTTTTATGTTGATTAAACAAGACATGTTTATCTATTATAACACGTGTTACGTTGCGGTGTTAGAAATAAGAGAGCCTCTATATAGCACAGTTATTTCGTAACCGCATTTCTTTTAGACAATAAATGGAAATTTAAAAAAAAACACTTGCGCTTTCTTAATACTTTTTTCGGAGTGTGGTTAACTACTTTGAGGACAAGTTATCACAAAATTATAGAAAATTTCTAACTAAAAATTTGAAAATTTTATGTTAGAGTGTTTTGAATTCTTTTCACAGCTTCCGAAATAATCATTTTTATTCTTTTTTAATTGGATCAAATCACTACTTTATTTTGAAATTCATGACCTATTTTTTTTCATTTTAGTTTCAATCCTCTACTCGCTATTTGAGGCATAAAACAAGAAAAAAATAATTTGGAAAGGGTATAAGACAGCAATTAACACATTGTCCACACTAGAGACTATTTACACAAACTGTGTTCCCGGACCATAAACCGATGGAGCCTTTTTAATCATAGGATGCCAATTCACATGAAATTAAAGTTTGTACACTTTTCAATACATTTCCCGTTAAAGTCACCCATTAGTAAAATTTCATTACCAGAGTGGATTACTTTGAGCAGTTTTGAAGTAATCAATACATGAGCATATTGGTTGTTTGATGACCGATTCCATCATTGTTTTTATATGCTATCCCAATAGCTGTTTTGTGTTAAACTTGAGAAATGGGATGGCTTTTCTAGATACAATTCACAAACGTTATCGTTTTTACTATCAAGAAGATTATTGTCAAGGACAAAACGTTTTGATTTTATACAAAGGCCTATATGCTCCTTTATCTTTACCTGATAACCTGTATTTACCGATCCATGTATATATGATCAATGTTAGCGGGTCAAACATTTTTTTAAAGGTTTTGACCATTTCAAATAAACTTGCATAATATTTAGAGACATCTTCGCTAGCCAAGGGTTACGATCCACTCCCGCTCAAGAGAAAAGAAGTGGATCGTAACCCTTGCCTTGCGAAGATGAATTAGAGATGATTCTTTAATTCGTGCACTCTGCTGATAGAACAGCGGATATTTAAAAATTAATTTAAGAAATAGATTTTTTTGCTGTGGACTTACGTTTTCAACGTTTATGTTTACGCTTATCTTTCTTACAGACTCTTGCTTTACAAGAGCTATCGCCATTAACGGCACTCGCATCTTGGTCGAGAACCTTATACAAATTACAAGTCTTAGCCTTATTTCCCTGAACGTTGCACTTGTAACAGGTGACATACGCTCCATGACGATATACAGCGGAAATATGATTCCGCTCACCACAATTCCACCATAAAGTACAATTGTTCTATTTATTACAATTATTTCAAAATCTATGAGACCATAATCTTCGCTGTCCCTAAGATGGCGATACACCCGATTACGAGTTTCACCAGCTAAATTGCTAGAAAAGACAGAATTATCCTATCAAGATCTAGAGTGGTATTGTCTTCTGAATTGGTGATATACAGGGGGTTTCTCCGTAGCCTCCTCTTCATTTTCAAGTTTTTGGTAAGCTTAATTATTCCAATCGTGTTCAAGTAAACCCAATCTGTTGTACATGTCTGTAATAGTACCATTTTGTAAGCTAAACATATTAAATGTTTTAGTCTATTGATATTTTGGTTGAAGAGAGAATGATATTTTGAGGGAAAAACTAATGAGCAGTTATCTTTGCAAGTTAATTAACTAAAAATAGTTCATGTAATTTTCTCTATTGCTTCAATAAATAGGAAAAAGGAATATCTTTACACATTGTTATTTTCAAATCGTAATTCACTCATTTATGTTTTTATAGATGGTATACCTGTAGCTTCTATACCACTTCCAGGTACATTGGACCAAGTAAACGGTACATTTATACCTGTTTCTACACCTGCTATTGTGGAAAACCGTGTTTATGTCTTAACAGAATTTAAGCCAAGAAATGACACTGAAGCAACATGCAAGGTATTACTGTTAAAAAGATAGTAAAAATCTTTATCGACATCAATTATTTTTTGCAACAAAGCACACTATTATTGAATAAAATAGAGAATATGAGATTTAATGTATTCAGATTGCATCCCACAAACTGTCTATGTAAATGATGTAGAATCATATTCAAAACAGTGTGGTCCTGGCCATTGATTAACGACCTAAATTATCCCATTGACTGGGACAGATTAGGTGAACGTTTGTCGGTAACAATCACTGCTCACTATGTACTTGTTAAAGACACTGAATCTGTGGGGTCACCAAAGGTTCTCAACACCTAAATAAAGCAATTCGAAAAACGAATCCGGAATAATACGATGTGTTGATTTATATTAATAATATAAATCAACACATAAAGGTTATTCATGAATAGTTTTTCGAATTATTTTATTATTAAAGGCGTTAAGAACCTTTGGTGACCCCACAGTTTAAATTCTATAATAAGTAAGAAGTGGGCAATGGTCGTTACAGACAAACGTTCACCTAATCTGTCCCAGTCAATGGGATAATTTAGGTCGACAATCAATGGCCAGGACCACACTGTTTTGAATATGATTCTATTTAGCTTGCAACACTTACTTGTAAAATGTTGGTAATATAGACAACAGCAATACGTACTTGTAAGACATATCTGAAAAGTAATCCAGTTTCAAATTATGTTCAGAACTTATGGTTGTAATTGTACTGCATAAACCGACTTTAAATGAAGCTTTACGTCATATCGTATGTCCACACCCTTAAGTATATTATGATATACTTCACTAACAATTGTAATCTCATAGACACAAACAGCAGCGACTGTGGCTTTTCAAATTTTGTATACAAAACATGCAAAACAAATACACTAAAACAGATATTTTATATATCACTTTAATGTGTTACAGTCTGGAGTTGAAGGAAGGCAAGGACTTTACGCAATCGATGTATTTCCTAGAATGGCTGACAGACTTCATATATCTTGGTACTTCGACTTTGAATTGGTGTCGAAAATTCTAGTAAAACATAAGAAAGGTGTCGACACTTTAACTTTCGATTTGAACCAAAGAAAACAAATACACGAACGCAATGAAAAGGTCCTACGATTTAAATCTAGAAAACAGAAGATTGGTGGCGTTCAAGGTCATCCACTAATAATTGCCGATTCTCTACGACATTCTGTTTACGTTATTTTACCACCCCCGGTATGTAAAACCAATGCCCAAGAAGAACTTTCTGGGCTATCAAGGATAAAGGTGACAGTTCAAGTCTGACTTATAAAAGATTTATACCTGCATCCCGAATGGCAATGTATGAAACAAATGGAGCAATCGAAAAAAGAAGACAAAAGGAGGAAAAGTACACATCGAATTTACTGGCACATATAGCTTCTAGATCAAGTAGATTAAGTAAAACTACTGAAATCCAAGTTTGGCTTTTAGCCCAGAAAAACAACCTCATTTATAAAGTTCTACCACTAACTGGATCTGTGGAAACTACCATTAACTTATCCACTTTACTCGGAGGTGAAGCGGAAGTGACTTCAGACATTATGGTGTCTCGAAAAGGTGACAATGAAATAGACAGTTTAATATTCGGGGTCACAGTAATGGGGTCAATTAACCACAATCTAGTTGTGTCATTAGATGCAAAAGGTGAAATACAATGGAAAATTAAAACGCCTTATAACGTTTCTGTATTATAATCGGACAAATCGCTGGCATATCATCATCAGAAGCCGATTCGGATGATATGCTGGTTGCTTTCGGTTATGGAAGTTCATTTTCACAGTCAGTTGTTTTTGGAACACAATAAATAAACCCAATAAATAGTATGAACAGTGTTTACTTTCAAAATGATAACGAGTTATCTGATAATCGAGGAACAGGAACAGAATTACAATCTAATAGATAAAACATGTTCAATAGCATTTAGAACAGTAAAGTATACATTCTGGTTGGAGTTATTTTTTAAAAGAAATTCGTGTGCTATTTAATTCTTCAATACGATTATTTTTGTCAATTATGGCGCTCTCTTCTTGGTCGAGACATCTTCATTTATCATTTAGTCAAGTACAAATGTAACATAGCATTCACAGGGATCATTCTTTGCTTTGAAGAAAGGACATAGAGAGACAAAGACACATGACAGAGACCAAAAAGCAGATATACTATCTTGCTTTTTTATAAACCTTAAATCTAGACAAGCGCTTCGGACTCATAAAAATCATAAATTGTTGTTTTCATTTCCATTTGTTATTGTATCGGCTATTTTGACAGAGTGATAAAAACTGCTGGAAACATTCATTCAGTTGATAACAAATCTAGTTGCGATAACAAGAAGAGTTTGCAAGTTATAAATATAAATCTACAACAGATTGGCTGAATAAAAGACGTATACAAGCAATATGTACTCTGCCAAATAGCCTATACAAAACAAAACATAGCATATGTTTAACTCATTTGTTTACCGTATGTATATAAAAGGAAGGGGCTCTTATTGTTTCGGAAATTACTACATTGTTATTTATTAATGACAACAGTCAATTGTATGTTCAATTATTACACATTGTTTCCGATAAAAATTGTTTTTCTCAAATTTTAAATGATGACTTGTCCTTTATTTTGTTTTACATGCATAAGTAATAAAATAGACTACTTTTTAATTGAAACGTGTGTCCGACAATAAGGTCCTGGGTAATGATAAAAATCGAACTTTAGATTGTCTGTAGTTATCATATTTATATAGATATATGTACACCAATCTCCAGATATATATATATATATTTATATAATGTATCAAACAGATTGAACAATTAATTATAACCTGTCAGGTAGACAATTGCATATGCTTATATCGAAATCAAAATGCTGCGCGGTCTTTTAATTTTCGGAATACTAGTCCAAGTGACATATTGTGCGGTCATATCGAGTTGTCCTGCGTATGGATGCAGACCTTCAGGAACATTTTCTTATTTGATCGACATTCAATCAAAGGAGCCTGCAGTTTTCTGGAACACAACATACGGTGCCATACCAGACAGTTTAGGATGTGTTGGAAACCTCAATAATATTGTATGTCCCTACAAAGGACCAAAATCAAAGTAAGTACACCAATAAGAATCATCAGGAAGTTAAGGATGTCTATCCTAGGTACGACCCACAACATTGTATGTCCCTACAAAAGACTAACATCAAAGTAAGTACACCAATAAGAATCATCAGGAAGTTAAGGATGTCTGGCCTAGGTACGACCCACAACATTGCATGTTGATACAAAAGACCAACATCAAAGTAAGTACACCAATAAGAATCATCAGGTAGTTAAGGATGTCTGGCCTAGGTACGACCCACAACATTGCATGTTGATACAAAAGACCAACATCAAAGTAAGTACACCAATAAGAATCATCAGGTAGTTAAGGATGTCTGGCCTAGGTACGACCCACAACATTGCATGTTGATACAAAATACCAACATCAAAGTAAGTACACCAATAAGAATCATCAGGTAGTTAAGGATGTCTGGCTTAGGTGCGACGCACAAAATTGCATGTTCCTACAAAAGATCAAGTTTAAGATTTAATATCAATAATAATGTTTGTCGCCATAAAGGACCATCATCAAAGTAAGAACAACAATCAGAATCAAACCAGACAGCTTATGACATGTTGGTTACATCACGAAATTAATTTTATGTCATAACAAAGGATCAACATCTAAGTTAAAATATAACATACGGTTCCATTCAAGACAGCTTGAGATGTTGTGGTAACAGCAATAACATTGTATGTCACTTCAAAGGGCCAAATTAAAAGTAAGTAAAATAACAATATGTCGGAAATATAAATATCATGTAAGAACCCACAAACCTTTGTCATATTATTTCTAGTTAGCCCCTGTTTGAAATTAAGATGTTCACCTCATTATGAAGCAAAATATATATAAACTGTTCCAAAGTAAAGCTGGTATATCTGACTGAATTAGTGACCGAGCCATTTATAAGGGAAGCAACTACGTGTATCGGCAAATAACCCAAATTATCACATATACATACATTGAAATTAGTAATAATTACTAGTTGAACCAATATCAAATCACGCCATGTCAGTGTATCATGTCAACTTTTGCCTAATAAGATGGTCTGATATCATTTTGACACATATTGATATCCTTTGACGCTTGCATTTGAAAACTTATTTCTATGCAGCTCTATTTCCTGACTCAGGAATCAGTATTTCCTTTGTTTTTTTTAGGCTTTAATTTTTAACTTGTATAGCTTTTGTAAGACTAAAATAGAATTGAGAATTGAAACAAACTGTGAGTGTGTCACAGAGACAACAACACTACCAGACATAGCAGACAACGTCAAAAGTTTACAGTTACGCTAAAATCGAGATAAGTAAATTGTGTCCCGATATTTGTTCTTACATTCTGACTAGTATTTTTATTCATTACGAGATTAATTTTGGTATTGAATAAAACCTAACTGCACCAAGCTAACACATCAGAGGAATGTTGACACGCAACTACAGAAAACGGAAACACAAATCTTACATACCTGCTTTGTTTTTTCTCATTGAATACGACATTGAAAATATTATAATTTTAGATGGAAAAGTTCTTTAATAATAGTTTGTTTATTACAGTGGCTATGTGGGTATTGGTAGTGATAATGGAAATGAGATGTGGTACGATACCGTTCTCCATGATCCGTCCCTGCCTGTGATGGATATAGAAGGCGGTATCATTGGAACTGATGGACATTACATGGTGAAATATGAAGCAGATGGAACACAAATAAAACCATCTAAACCAGTTGATCCTAGTCTGTTTCCATTATACAGGTAACACACACTAACATAACATGTAACGGCCATGGATTGTAATAATTTTGTGCTTCTTAAATTTGAAAAAGAGATTTTCAAGTTGGAACACAATTATTCATTTAAACCTTTCAACCAAACAATCTCATAACTACTTAACGGTTAGAGTAGCAAATTTACCAAACTTCAGTATTCAGGTTTACTATACCACATAATAATGTACATTAGTAATTGGTAGATATAGTATCGTCCCTAATTTCAGAATTCAACCATCAGTATAAGAGCTCCTCGGTGGTTAATCTAAAAAAATGAATTTTACTAGTATATAAAATCATTTTATTTTATTACAAGGATTTATGGTAAGATATTTAGTTGTCACTGTCACAATGAGAACATACCCATTTTGATTTAGTTAGATCAGTTACATGCGAACAGTTGTATGTGTCTAATGATCACACTTATCAAACTGAGGTCATTCAACAATGGTTTATGAAATTCAATGTCATAAAGAGGGTGGTTATCTTTAATTGCAGATGCAACAAAGAATGGTGTCCCCGTCATCATCAGAATCAGTTAGTTCCCATCTGTCCCTAACTTTAAGTAGCCCAAAAACGCCTGAAACATTTCCTTTTTAATTTTGATTGATTTGGCTTTGTGTTTTTTTTTTGCGTTACTGGGTTTTCTCTTTCTTTTTGTTGCTTTTATATGAATATAGCAGTTGCTATCAAATAGTTCGTATCTATTTATGTTGTATTGGCGGTTTTTGTTTTGTTGCACTTCAGTGTTTCTGTTCTTTCATTGTTTTCCTCTTATAGCTGATGTGTTTCCCATCGGTCTTAGTGTGTAATCCGGATTTGTTTTCTCGCAATCGATTCATGTCTTTTAAAAAGTGATATACTATTGCTCCCTTTTTATTTCATACTAATGTTTACAGATTTTTCTCCAAGTTGTTACTGCTGTACACAATTCAATGATTTTTTTAAAGTTAAATCTTCAGTTACTACTTTCCCACTAGTAAATTTGGATAATTGATATTTTGTTTGCACTTTTGACACGCGGTTTGTTAAGATCTTTTTCTAATTTTTTTAAGGTGTTGTCATTTTCATCTTTCTGGTTAGCATGTTAAATTCCTTCGTGGTCTGCTTCAGACAATATGTTAAACACTGTATATTCTCGATTATTATTAGACATGCTAGGAACAAAATTATTAAATGTCAAAAGTTCTGTAGTCAAGTTGTTGTAATGATTTAGAAGGGGTGGGTATTGTCAAGCGTATTGATATATTAAAAGCTTGTGGATTTAACGGATGAATAACAGTACAAGGGGTAAGTGACGTCAGGTATGATTTTGAAGCAAGATTACACATAGCTTGTGACTACTTTGCCCTACTTTGCACGCAAACAGCTCTGGCATCCCTCAAATGTGTTACATTGGTCCAAAGCAGGCAAATATAAAAGCTGATAAAAATGTCTACAGTGTGCATGTCATAGTTGTGTGAGTGTTTGATAACAACGCACCCATTCTACTAGTTTGATTGAAACATGAGATGCATAGACATGGACATGGCATATCACCAAACTTGGATTGTCTGCATTTCAAGATGAAATATATTTAATGCAGTGATACGGCATATATCTTAGAAACAGTTCAGTGTTTGACCAACCTGCCTCTCAGAATCCGACATCTGTTTCAGGCATTCTACCAATTAGAAACTCATATAAAGTACTTTTACATAGGAACACGGAGGTATATGTGGACCTATAGAATTTCCACATTCTTCAACTATTCAAAGTAATGCTCAACTTCTTTTTTGTGGCAGAGTTTGCAGGGGATGCCTTTAATGCCCTTGAGTTAACTAATTGTATTTCCTCTTACCTTATCCTCATAAATTTGTAGAATTACCCGGATTTGTGTTCTCTTAATCGATTTATTTAAGGAATAACTGTTATATTTTTTCCGTCTATGAAGAAATAGCATAAACAATGTGTTGCACACTGAATAACCCGCGTAGCTGGTTATTTTATGTTAATTTAATTCTAAATTCCTTGTAAACCGGAGTAAACCATGAAAAAGCATCGATGACGTCACGGTCACATGACTAAAATATGTCTATGAGCTTATAAACAAAACGACTTCAATATTAAGTTATTACTAAAGAACAGCAGTAAACTACTGTTGTCTTGATTTATCATCATCGGATTGGAATATCTGCGGGGAGACAGTACTGTCCCCGAGGATTCTACCAGTCTGGTAGCCTGACAACATGAATACAAGTTGAATAAATAAGTTTATACTGGTGGACATGTGGCCAAGGATAACAAGGTGTTCATCGGCTGTTGTCAAGGACACAACAACACCGATTATATCAGGTGTCTCAAGGACCATCTTCAGGATGTAATACCCGGATTTGTTTCAATTTAAGATTAATGACTATTGATCTGTGCTATACTAGTATTAACTTAATTTTGTTTAAAAACTGTAGTAAGGAATACATTAGTCATACAATCGACAAACAAAATAACTTCCATTAAATTACAAAGTTCAATTGAAGAATTTCCCGCGTAAATTTAATTGTTAAACGGGATAAATCAAAATATTTTTTATGTTTATTTCATTGTTTGACATTCAGATTAACGTACACCTTAAACTGAATAAAATATGATGTCAGCTCTATATAAAATGATTTTGAATTTGGTAATTGTATCAGACAATTTATTTATTTATTGCAAAAGCCCTTAATCATTTACACTAACTCGACTCTAAAAATCTAAAAAATCTAAAAAGAATCTAAAAAGAAAAACTGAAATATATGAAATCGTCCGAAACAGTTTTTCCCTACACTGATGAAGGTGAAATATGTACATTCAGAATTGGGCATATAGAAATTTGATCAGAGATAAAGTCCTATTTTAAGTGAAAACTTAAAAATACAAACCTAAATCATCGCTTGCATGAGAACCATGAATTTGAAACTACGAACGAGTATGTGTTTCTTGTTACCCTTAAAATTTAATACTATATACTTTAACGCGTCATGAACTGCGTTTTTAATTTATTGTCATAGAGTATGGTAATTACTATTTAATATGACTTGACCTTCAAAAAAACTATTTTCAAACGCTATTAAAATCAGCAAAATCAAACTCTACGTTCGATAATGAAACGCAATTTCCTATGTGCAAAACATAGAGAAGCTGATCAAAAATCTGTTCATTGTAGAGACAATCAAGACATTTCCACTATATATTGATAGACCTGTGAACTATTCCTAAGTACTTCTAAGTTTTATTTGATGAACGGGAGGCAACTCTTATTTATAAAAGTTCAATCAACCAATTACAATACGTTTGAAATGTTGTGTTATAGCTTTTCTCATCACTTGGCGTCCGTCGTCCGTAAACTTTTACAAAAATCTTCCCCTCTGGGCCAAAGGAGTAGGTCCGGTAAGGCCCCTTTTTGGCCCCAAAATATAACAGTTTTACAAAATTGTTAAAATGTAAACTTTTAGTTATTTATTTGACAGTTGAATGCTTCTGCTATATAAATATGGGCTATTTTTTACAATACAATGCACATATATCGGGTTATAGCACCATTAAGTCATGCTTAATTTCTGAAATCTTCGAAATTCTATCATTTTAGTTAAATTTTAGACGGTTTCTGTGTAAAACGAAAGTGGCCGCATTCGTGTTCATCCTTAATATTGCAATGTAAGTTGTATTTTATGATAATACATAACATATATAAAGGTTGTGGATGAACACGTGTGCGGCCACTTTCATTTTTGCCAAAAACCATCTGAAAAGTGACGTTTTTTGGCATATTTGAGAGATTTCTCATATTCAAGCTAGAATCGGAGCGTTTTTTTATTATTGAATCAGTTAGAATCTTTTACAAAAAATAATTGAACCAATTAAAATAGTCATTTAAGTGTTTAAAAAGTGTCAACAATCATTCGTCAGATAAACTTGAAATTTGAGGCCAAAACCGGCCCTTACCGGACCTACTCCTTTAACCAAACATGGCCACAATCATCATTGGGGTATCTAGTTTAAAAGTTGTGTGGCGTGACCCGGCCAACCAACCAAGATGGCGACCAGGGCAAAAAAATAGAACATAGGGGTAAAAATGTAGATTTTGGCTTATTACTCTGTTAAATTGTCTATTAGGTCAAGATCTATCTGCCCTGAAATTTTCAGACAAATCGGAAAACCCGTTGTTGGGTTGCTGCCCTGAAATTAGTATTTTGAAGGAAATTCTGCAGATTTTGGTAATTATCTTGAATATTATTATAGAAAGAGATAAACAGTAAACAGCAATAATGTTCAGCAAAGTAAGATCTACAAATAAGTCATCATGACCAAAATTGTCAGTTGACCCCTTAAGGAGTTATTGCCCTTTATATTCAATTTTTATCCATTTTTCAAAAAATTTAGTATTCTTTTCCAAAAATCTTCTCCTCTAAAACTACTTGGCCAAATTTAACCAAACTTGGCCATACTCATCATTGGGGTATCTTGTTTTAAAAATGTTATTATCTTGAATATTATTATAGATAGATATAAACTATAAACAGCAATATTGTTCAGCAAAGTAAGATCTACAAATAATTTGCATGAACAAAATAGTCAGTTGACTCCTTAAGGAGTTATTGCCCTTTATAGTAAATTTTAAAGAATTTTCATAACTTTTTGTAAATTTATAGAAAATATTTTCCACTGTAATTATTTGGGCAAGCTCATTATAGATAGAGATAATTGTAGCAACAAGAATGTTCAGTAAATAAATATCTAAATACACATCACCATCACCAAAACACAATTTTGTCATGCACTTATCTGTGTCCATTGTTTAATATGCACATAGACCAAGGTGAGCGACACAGGTCCGTAAGAGCCTCTAGTTTAAATCACTAAAGTATGCGAAAACTATTCACTTTTATCTCAAGAATCATCTCTGTGTGATTTAATTCTGATTCAAAGAGCATGAAATATAAGGGTTTTTTTCTTCCGCCTACAAAATGTAAAAAAATGAAGATCAAGTTTTGTAATATACTATATAATCTGCAAATAAGTAAATAGATTGGTCATAAGTGGTTTAACTATTGTATATTGTGCTTAAATTGGTTTCGTTGTTAAGTTGTTAAGTCGATTATGCGTTCGATGTTCGTATTTGCGCTGATGATGTTATTAGTTTTCTCACAATATGATACAGATCATACGAGTGCTTGAAGAATAAAACCAAAAATGTATAACCCCATTGCTTTTTACGTTAAATTCTGCGATTTTAAGTATGTATAATTATTTTTCTTATGTTTAAGTAATGGGTTTTTTATGTCAATACTATACATAATGATGGTGTGTGCCGAATAATGAACATATGAATAATGCAACAGTTTCAGGATGTTAGGCAGTACTCCAAAATGGTATATCTGACCTGAATACAGGCATTTAATTCAAGAGCTCCTCTTTCAATTCCATAATTACCTTTTATTAATAATGAAAAAAAACTTAACAAAGGTTATATGGTGACTACAAGTCCTTGATCGTTTATTTGATAACAAAAGTAACCAAATGTATTGATTCTTTACAAAGATGTACAGCTATGCGTAGGAACTATATTGTTAAAAAATAATCAAAATAAAAATAATAAAAAATAATAAAAAATAAAAAATAATCTACTTTCTATTATGACATGATCAAAATAGTCAATATCGTCTATTATGTACTATCAATATCCCTACATTTGATAAACTGGGATTCGTGTTATTCAGATTTGCAGCGATGCCTGATCAGTTATGGTCAATTTATCTTTGCTAAATGAATTTCAAAATGTGTCGTTCAGAAGTATGGTTGGTATATATCAGTATAATGTTTTAAAAATTTCAATTTTGCCAAGGATGGAGGTTTGTTTTTAGAACATAAATACACCGCTTAAAACATAAGATTTATAAGTGACAATATTGTCATTATAGACGTTGTTTTCAGTAAGAATGGATTTTTTTTGGTTTCGTCTAAATGTTTGCAAGTATTATGAAAATCTTCTATCAACTCGTGTCTCGTTTGCTATTTGTGAAATCCAACCATAACTGTTGTTCAAAACAATAAAGAAAACAATCTGCAATAAGAGGGACACGATTAGTCCCTATCAGAATATCAACCAATAATGTGTGGTTACGAGAACAATGACGTTACGGTAGATGATTCCTTTTCAGAAATATTTTTCATCGAAAGATAAAGCTTAATGATATCGGATATGTTCCTTACGTCGTAACTACGATCCCCTTCCCTTTCATGAATTTGACCTACCGAATTAGACTATTTACCGGATTTGTAATCACATAAGCAACACGACGGGTGCCGCATGTGGAGCAGGATCTGCTTACCCTTCCGGAGCACCTGAGATCACCCCTAGTTTTTGGTGGGGTTCGTGTTGTTTATTCTTTAGTTTTCTATGTTGTGTCATGTGTACTATTGTTTTTCTGTTTGTCTTTTTCATTTTTAGCCATGGCGTTGTCAGTTTGTTTTAGATTTACGAGTTTGACTGTCCCTTTGGTGTCTTTCGTCCCTCTTTTAATGGTAAACTATCGTTTCAATTAAAAATTTTGAAATTGACATTTTTAATAACATTAACGTTTCTTCTTTTACTGCACAAGATGCGCTATCCGACTCTACTACTGAACAAAATTTGCTTTTCGACACTATTATGTGTTACTTAAGGTTTTAGTTTGAAACCCGGATTTGCTTTTCTCTCAATCGATTTATGACTTTTGAACAACGGTATACTACTGTTGCCTTTATTTACTGCACAAGATTCAATTTTCGAAACTTTTACTGCACAAGTTGCGCTTTTCGACAATTGACTGAAGTAAACACTTCTATGAATCCAATACCTATATCAAACGCGGAAGAGCTCGCAAAACCAAAAATGACATAAAGAAAAAGCAAACTCAGACAGGGAATCAGAGCTTTGTGTAGGGGAATATATATTAAAAAATGAAAAGATTTGGCTTTGTAGTTCTATTGTGAACAAAGAAAAAAAACCATTTATACATATATTTATAATTTATAGAGCATGTAATTAGCAAAAAATGAAAAACAAAATCTGTATTAAATACTTTGAAAAAAGTAGGGAGAAAATTGTCAAAATGCTAAACAAGCAATTTCTCTTACAGTGTACAGCTTTCCGATAATGGAATGTTGGTATTTGCTTCGATGAATGGTGTAATGTTCGCAATGGATACAGGTAATGTATACGATGCTACATGTAGACAGAAATGTATAATTAAGTCTTATTTTCTATTGATACCGGTAATTTAGTCTTATACTCAATAAAACAAGTTTTTTTTTATTCTAATCCCAATGAATTATAATATTCGGCCACAAATTGTGATTTACAAATAATAATTCATATACAAAATGTATTTGCAACTTTCCTATAGTAAAATATAGTCCTATTTTACAATATTTTATGCCATTTTACATTGTAGCTGGTATACCACTCGCTTCTATATCTTTTAACGGTTCTGTTGAGAGATTCAACGGATCATTTCTACCAGTATCCACTCCTATAATTGTTGGGACACGTGTCTATGTGTTGACTGAGTTCAGACCAGACGAAGATACTCCTGAAAGCAGAATGGTTGAGTATATTAATAGTGTTTAAAATATGAAGTAGTAAAGTATACGTGTTAATTGGGGAAAAGAATGGTGAAGGGTTTTACTTTTTCTATGCTTCTTACGCAAAAAAAACCAAAACAACAGCAATAAAGAAAACAACATGAAAAAACAAAAACACAATACAATACAAAACAAAACAAAACAAAACATTCCATTCGATCAGGATATATAAAAATAATTAAATTTCAATACTTGCGAAACTCTTGATCTTAGCCGCCAATTGATTCTTGTAATTATTTGTAATAGACACCAATACATATTTAAACATCTTTTTGTAATACAAAATTTGTATTTCAAATATCTTACAACAATTGCATATATATTTTGCTTGCTTTGATTGATTAACTTAATTCACTTGAAACTATGTATTTTTAGCCAAACATTCTTGGTATGCGGCGTTTATATGCAGTTGATATTTTTCTACGAATGGTTGATCGGCTTCATACAACATGGTATTTCAATTTTGAAAGGGAAGATCCCGAAACAAAAAATAACAGACTGTCGAAAGAATTAAAGGCAAACGAGATAGACACAACACTGCGGTTTAAACCAAGACAACCAGTTGAAGGTAACCCTCTACTGATGGCTAACATACAAGAGGAAGTTATCTATGTCATTTTACCGCCACCAGAAACTAATGGTGATATGCCGCCAATGTTCTGGGCAATAAAAGACGATGGGGACGACGCTTCACTTTTATATAAACGTACAATATCTGCATCGCGCATGGCAATGTACGAAATAAATGGTTCACTGAAACATAAATCTAAGTCTGATATAAAAACAAAATCTAAATTGTTTGACGCAATATCAAGCAAATCAGTTCAAGAAGTGGCAATTCCAATCTGGCTTTTGTCAGAGAGCAAAAGTTTAATTTACAAAGTGAATCCTACAGTTGGATCAATCGAACTTACAGTCAATCTAACATTAATGTTAGGAGGTGCAGTAGAAGTGACGTCGGACATGATGGTGTCTCGAAATGACGATAAGGGTAATGACAATGTTATTTTCGGAATAACTGTTAAGACACCTACTATCACTAATTATATCATTTCATTGGACTCTAATGGTGAAATGCAGTGGAAAGTTCCTACGCCATCAAACGTCGCTGTTGTTGGACAGATAGCGGGGATCTCATCTGAAGGCACCAACTCTGACGATATGTTAGTCGCTTTTGGGAACAACAAAGAATCTGGTTCTGTATTTGCTATTAAATAAGGAAAATTGAACAAAGCAATATGCAATAATGGGTAATAAAAATATGTTCATTGTTAATTAGTTTATTGTTTGTATTTCAAATCTGTTCTCTCAAGTTAAACATCCATCCAAAAAATGATCACATATCATCAAAATTATCATGGCGAATAATGGTTCGAAAATTGCTAATTATCGAAAGGACTGCATAACATCCTGGCAAGTAAAGTTCTATTTGACGCATAGGTACAGGAAGAATCTGTGGGCATAAATCAAAATACTTACAAATGCAATTTTGAATGCTCAGAGGATGTCATCTAAGATAGATATGAATAAACCAAGATGTGTAGTGGGCGTCATTGAGTTAGCAACAAACAACAAAAACACGTAACACATCCTTAGGTCTTATACAATCTTCAGCAACCCAAAGACATAAAACTTAAACAAACCATCTTCAACAACAACGAGAGTTGCAATATATGTCTAGTTCTAAATGTCCTGTTTATTGTTTCATTATCATTAGGACACTTCTTGCTCCGTTCTTAACTTTAATTTGTCTTGTCTTTTGTGGAATATGATGTCGATTGAAGTTTGTTTTTGTCGCGACCTTTTCAGACTTAGAGCGAAATAGAGTTTCATGTGTTGTATTTACATATATTGACAAAACAAGATGCCTTTTGAAGTTAGTGTTTGTGTATATAGTTTGGTTACATTGGACTTTACCCTTATATTTCTTTAAATCTAAGACAAAGATAAAAATTTAAATGTAGCTTGTTCTTAACAGACATGTATTGACTAATATAGATGTCTTTTGAAAGTTTTAGTTTGTGTGTGTTGTTGAATTGCTGTCGCATTTTTTTTTACCACAAATTTCTATAGATTTTATACAAAGAACAATTTGATGTATTACCAATGTTATTTCAACTGATTGGGCGGAGCATACGTTTTAATTTGCATAAGGACAGTCTATTTGAAGATGTGTGTGATAAGGATGATTGTCGTTATAATTCTCATTGATTTATAATCACCTATCAGTGTCACCAAACGAATTCACAATTACCATAACTGGACACTTCATTGATGAGTTTATCCAAAAACACATATCAGTAGATGGACTGGTCAATAATGAGCGAACCGTTTTAACTCCGCCCAGTCAAGTGAAATAAATTAAGTAATAGCTGGTTCTTTTAAGACACTTAAAGACTGACAAAGATGTCTTAAGGAAGTTTTAGTGTTACTGTCGCATTAATTTATACCTCATATTTCCCTAGATGTAAAACGAAGATAACAAATAATGTAGCAAGTTCTTAAAAAATGATGGATAGATTGGAAAGTCCAGAAATTTTTGTTACCAATGTATAATGGGAGAAACTGCTCATGTATGTAGATGATACTTTAAACAAGGCATCCTCTTTACTCACTTTTCTAATGAAAATAACGAAAAGCAAAAGATAAAACGAAAGTGATAATAAAATTATGGTTTTTAACATTTTTAAGTATTTATTTGACTATTATTTAGTCGTAAATGTTTAGGATCGAAAAAGTGTTCTGGGTCCTAGGTCGTGGAAACTTTTCTGCAAAAGAAAGAAAAAAGCGATTTTAACTTTATCACTCCTTTCTGTGCACAATTTGCAAAGCCATACGGAAAAAAAACAGCTACTCGTATATGTTCTTAAATTTTCATCTTTTTATATTCATATATATTTTTATGTGAATATGTGGTCTTTGCTAAATTACAGTAATCGTTATTCATTCAATAAAAGCATACTAAAGAAAATAATAATCAAAATAAACTATCAGTTAAAACAAATTTAAGATTGTTTGTCTCAACATAACCTTTTTATTACTAGGAACATGCTTTTTCATATTATAAACATAGATCAGTAAATCTTTTTCAAACTTTGCACACATGTGCAATGAAATATAATTTAAAACCAATATCTATCAATATGACTAAGATTAATTTCGTGTTATCTTACAGCAACAAGAGCGACAAACAACATGAACAAGAAAATTGAAAACTTTCAACGTCGTTGTGCATTTAAACTTACTACCTGTAATTGAAATGGATTATAAGACGAGTTCTGACTTATGATTGTACTGGTATCATTTACGTTCAATCCTGATTTATAGATAATATTGTCATATTTTAGTTTGAAACTTTGTGAAACTTTTTGGGTTTTTTCTGTTATATAAGCATAAGATTATCAGATTGCCATCAACTTTCATATTTTGTCTTCAATCTCTGAATTGTATGACACTTTACAATACGTTTTAAAAACAATGATTGTGATGGTTCGTGCCATAGAAAACTTCATTATAATTGATTACATTTGATATCAAAGGGTTCAACTGTGGAATGCTATAAGTTTTATCTTGGCCCGTATTTACAGATTATCAGTTGATTTCCAGTATACCGTTGTAAATGGAAAAGTTTTGTTTGTTTTACTAGATGGATAAAATAAACTTAAAGAAGGCATAAAATTGTGTTACTTATTCTATTCAAGATAAGGTCGAGTTTGCACAATTATTTGAACTATAAGTAGTACGTGTGATACAAACAAAGTCCAATACTCATCCTCCATAAACTTATATTACTAGGATATAAAAGTACTTCAACAAACATTTTAATTTCTTCCGTTTTGTGGATTTTTTAAGGTTAAAGGTCGTTTAATGGTCGTTATTTTTCATTATGGTTTTATAATGAATTATGTCTTCTCAAAAGCATACTGACGCCTACAATTCGAACTGTTCCACTGGAATTGAATTTATGAATATTAAACATTGATCGCTTACAGGTATCGATTGTGACGACTGTGTTATCAGAAAAGAAGAAATGATGTGAGAGGTGTTATAAAATATTCTAATGTTATTCTTGTCATGGATATATCATAACAATAAAAATGAAATCTCTGAAATAAGGTAAGACTATAATTACCCTTGAGTCATACGGAAGTTACGAGATATATGGATCACAAGGTAACATAATTTAATATATTTTAATATTATGAGATAAGGTTTTACGTAAAATACATGATTATGTTTAGCAAATTCAATATTTGAAGTTAAAAAAAAGAAGGATGTAGAAATATCGTTTTTTGTATAATCAGGCAGAAATTTGGGTTAGACCGAAATATAATCCTATGAGACGTTGATTACATTGATAAATACAACAAAGGTGAACAGTTTTAAATGTTATTTGACCGGTAGGAACAACTATCTTGAGGGAATACTAAGATTAAACAGTTACTTTGCAATAGACACATACAAAATCTCAGGAAAAGCTGTCGCTTATTTTTTTTTACTAACCCAAGACGAACGTTACATTCCGAACCGGTAATCAGTCAATTTATTTAGGATCATCTAGACATACTACAATGTCAAACAATCATGCAACGGCTAGCAATTAAGATATAGTAAACAACCAAACGGTAAAATCCAGTTCCATATGTTTATACACCATTTAACTCTAAAGGATTTTCCCAAAAGTTAACAGCAGCACTGTCTTCATGTCATGATAACCTCGTGTATAAATTGGTGAGGTTTCATAATATAAATGTTAAATAAAGAGGGAAATCTCTCCACCCCCACTCATCCCGGCATTGTTTAATATTCAGTTAGTGTACAGAATTATAGATACAATGAATAAGCGTTGATTCGTAAAAAGGAAACCATGAGCCCGGAGTGCGAATGGTTTGTTGACATATTCATGCCAGACTAATTGTTTGAGTCTTTCTTGCGCTATGCATGTTAATTATCTTTGAAAAGAAGTGAACCAATATGTCATGGCGTCATAAAAGGAAGACCATAAACACTTTCCCTGGTAAATTTATGACGATAGTGGTAATGTAAGTCAACAATTTACAGACACTTTTAATAAAATAAATCCGGTTTTAATCTGTCGACAAAGTAAACATTTTATAGAGTGAGTGTGGCAAAATGTCTTAGGAGCAGATAATTGCTGGTACTCAGTTTAAATGAACATTCGAATGAAGGAAACATCACTTCAGTGTTGACATGAATATCAATTGTGTGGTCATTTTTATAAATTTCCTGTTTACAAAACTTTGAATTTTTCGAAAAGCTAAGGATTTTCTTATCCCAGGCATAGATTACTTAGCCGTATTTGGCACAACTTTTTGGAATTTTGGAATGTTGGATCCTCAATGCTCTTCAACTTCGTATTTATTTGGTTTATAACTATTCTGACATGAACGTCACTGATGAGTCTTATGTAGACGAAACGCTCGTCTGGCGTACAAAATTATAATCCTGGTACCTTTGATATACTCATAACAAAAATGTTCTTTATAAATGCACCTGGTTACCTTCTGAGTTAAACCAAATACCAAATCTAGAAGAAGGTAAATATAGCCCTCTCTCTCTCCATTTGGAAACAGCAAATCATTGTTGGTTATCCTTAGTGACTAATATATATATATATGTATTAAAAAGTAACCATTTTTAAAAGTAGAATGTTTACAAAGTACCAGAAATTTGCAATGTATACGAAGACATTTTACCTGCATTTCATATCAGTTAACTCATCTGTTTTACGTTGTCTCTTATACATCTCACCATCAGTGGTCATTGAAGGTACATAGTATTACTCATGTTAGGCAGCATGTCATTCTTCACATATTTTGTGTTTGTTTATTTATATGGGGGTAAATGCATAATAAGTGACAGCTGAGTTCGTTTTTTCGTTTTATCTGACATGCTTTACTCTAACATGTGGTCTTAAGATAAACAAGAAACGGCTTTAAACGTTAGAATGTAAACTGTTAACAACATCAATGTGGATAAACATTTTGTTTTTGTTTTTGTTTGTAAAATGGTTAATAACTAAAATAAAACTACTAAAAAAAACCGTAAACAAACCGTTTTTGATCGGTAATGTTAAAACTTAGACTTATAAACAACAAAACATGATATAATCGTATTATAAAAGGATCAACCAGCAAACAGTCATTCGCCGGACAATGATAAATACCTTCTGTAAAAACTGATGCCAATTTTTGTTTAACCGTCTTATTTCTTGAAACTTGGTCACGGTCTGCATATACATACATTCGCTTAGGCGAATGAACAAAATCAACCAAAAGTATACAAATCATCTTATATGATAATGAATTGTCGTATTTCCACAATAATCACTTTAAAGTGTAACCGATACAAGACAAAATGTATTCCGGAACCAACTTGAGTTTATTATCCGGTTTGTGGTGAGATTGGTCCTCATTCTTAATTCCTTAGATTTGGTTTTAAATAATTGCTTTTGTTTTTATTATTATTATTATTATTATTATTATTATTATTATTATTATTATTATTATTATTATTATTAGTTTTTGGCACTCACACCACATCTTCCTATATCTATATATGGTCTTTTTATGAATATGATCATCCTTGGGTGACCCCATATTAAAAAAAGAATAAGTCTTAAATGCCAAAACACATATAAACAGTACTTATCAAAAAGTTTGTTTAATCTTAAAGTTATTTCATTTTCAATGGACATAAATATCAGAAAGCACGAACACATTTTTTTTTATCAAATATAAGTATACACTACAATGATAAATACATAATTTCTTATCGGGTTGACCTTCATTGTATCGATTTTGTGTTTACTATACATATTCGTATCTTTATAATTAATACGACAGATTCCAATAAATTTAATGTAAAAATAGTCCGGTGAGCAACACAAGGAAATTGCTTAATTTGCCATTAATGAACCGACATTGAACCGTCTTAACTGAATGAGATGTACAACATAATATTGAGATATTCTCGAATGAAGGCATGAAGGGAATAGCTTAAATAAGCAACAATGCGTTATACTTGTCTGAGGGATTCATGATAAGGATCTTCGCAACAAAAATATATGAATATACCAAAAGTATTATGTGGCGAAAAAAGACAGAAAAAAATGAAGAACCTGAAATACGTTATTATTATATCCAACTTTATGAAAGACGTTCTGCATATTCTAAAAGAAACTTATGAAATGGCATTTTATGCTTCATGCATGATAACATTTTTCAAATTTTCATTGCACCGTCTTAACTGAATGAGATGAAAATGGAAAAATATGAAATGAATCAATACTCCATGTAAATGATTTTTTACATATACGTCATACAATCAAATATGTCACAATTTTAAATTTCAAAGTACAAAATATAAAAAATGAAAATTTTCAACAATCATTAAAATGAAACAAGTCAGATCTATTATGGTGTTGTTTTTAATGTTTTATCCTATATGGATGGTGGTGTTGTTTTGTTAAATGCTTTATCCTGTATTGCTTGTAGCTTTATGTTCAAGCTGTAATCCAGAAAGAATTGTTGTGTTGTGTTAGGTTTAATCCAGAAGGAATTATGGTATTGTGTTAGGTTTAATCCAGATGGAATTCCGGTGTTGTGTTAGGTTTAATCCAGATGGAATTGTGTTTTTTTGTTGTGTGTAATTCAGTTGGAATTGTTGTGTTGTGTTAGGTTTAAACCAGAAGGAATTGTGGTGTTGTGTTAGGTTTAAACCAGAAGGAATTGTGGTATTGTGTTAGGTGTAATTCAGTAGATATTCTGGTTTTGTGTTCAATGTTTTATCATGTAGATATTTTGGTGTTATGCTCAATATTTTATCATGTATGGATTGTGTCGTTAATATCAGTTCGCTCATCGTCTCCATTAGGTATTATCCAACTTACCTAGACCCGTAAAGCCACTAGTAAATATGTGATACATGCTAGTTTGAAATTTGTGACTAGTAACGAGATTTACAGGCTTTTGATGGAACCTTTTTCTTAGACGGACTATGTGCATTTTTTTCCAGTGTAACGAGACAGAAAAATACTCTGTCAATTATAAAAATAAATTCGTTGTTATACAGTGACATGGCTCTCTTTTTTTATTTTGGCATGTTGAATATTGGATGGAGACGTTTTAGGTTACGAACACATTTATTTATAAAGACTTAGCACACGTATATTTCATTGGCGCTGAAGAATTTCAAACAGCTAATTTTACACAAATTACACATAAAGATCCGGACTGATGTTTGTAGAATAGAGAATATACAAATTGGCAAAAAAATAACAACAAGAAAAGAGAAAAAAGGAGACAAAAATAAGAATAGAAAATATTGAGATGCTGAAATATAAATAGTAGGAAACAACCCCCCCCCCCCCCCCCCCAAAAAAAAAACCAACAATAATACAGAAAAAACGATACCACTGATGATGTCGGAAAACATACAGAAATGAAAGCCAAAATACAAACCATCATACATGTTGTATATTTTGTGTCTTCTTTTGCCCCCCAAAATTTTTTATCATTTAATACATTCCACAAAGATTGGCAATTTTATTAGGAAATGTATTTACACTAGTTTCAATAATGTTAGTATATAATTTACCTAAAGTGAATTGTATTGTAGTAGGATGACAGAGTGACTGTTTTAAAGCGATTATTGAATTAAGGCACAGGCAATGATATAGACATTCGTACACATTTTTAATTCTACATGCGTCACTCGTGTGATAAGCTATAGGATGACACTTGTTATCATACATGTATTATACATTATGTTGAAATTAAGCCAACATATATAAGTTGATTTGGGAAGAAAAGAACATGCATGATGATTTTTTACCCATTATGTGTCTTATATTTCAATATCAGTTATCAATGATAATAATATACACGTGTAGCGCTAAGAAATCTTGTAAAAAGTGCTTTTTGTTTTCACATGAAATTCTACATACTCAGTAATACATATTTTCAACAATAGTAAGTTTACCTTCAATACTAAGAACTTAAAGCGTAGGATGCAACCCGCGTCCTTCCTTCCGTTATTTGGTCATTTGTTACATATTGATCTGATTTTTGTTAGAGATAAGTGTATTATGATAACTAGTGCGATGCTCTTCCTTTTGATGGAATACAGGTTAAGTTTTTTGTAATACCTTCTGATCTGGACCTGAGGTTAGCATCATTTTGCTTTTCATTTCATTAAACAATCATTTTTGCCTTTCGTTTCGAATTACCGATCTTTAGTGTAATCATATCCTAATTGGACTTGGAACAATATAAACACTGTACTTGTTCGTGGAACTTTTATCTGTGTAATGATTAACATGTATATGACGGTTGTCCTGTGCTCACCACGAAGAGGTGGAAGTAGGATATCACTTACTTTAAAATAAAGAAGCAAAAACATTAGATAAAAGCTCTCTGTTTATACTCAAATGACGAATTAAAAATATATTTACAACATTAAAATTCATAAAAACGGATTACATTGAAATCAATAAAAGAGTGACGAAAATTACGAAAGGGACAGTCAAACTCAGAAATCTAAAATAAACTGACAATGCCATGACTAAAAATGAAAAAGACAAACAGACAAACAATAGTACACATGACACAACATAGGAAACTAAAGAATAAACAACACGAACCCCACCAAAACCTAGGGGTGATCTCAGGTGCTCCGGAAGGGTAAATAGATCCTGCTCCACATGTGGCACCCGTCGTGTTGCTTATGTGATAACAAATCCGGTAAATAGTCTAAAATTCGGTAGATCACATTCATGAAAGGGAAGGTGATTGCAGTTACGACGTAAGGAACATATCCGATATCATTTGTGAAATGGTTATTCAATAACGGTCAACCAATTCGTGATGGCGTCCGTAAAATTTACGAAGGGAGGATTTCAACTTCACCATTTCAACATTAATATGTTCTTGCCGAGTATTTATAGGCAATTTTGAAGTCCAGTTTTCCTTTCTATGACTTACCAAAGTATATAAATAACCTCCTTGGACTTACGTTCTGGTGAGGGCATTTCTAGAGTTCGCATTTTGACATACGTAACCGCCAGGATTTTCTTTACTTAAACATAAGTGCACAACTATCATGAATAAATTTTACCAATATAACTTCAATTTTTAGTACATGTACATGTACAAGTATTAATTCACATGTGTTTAACTGTAAATAAATTAGGAGCAAATTTAAAATCGGCGCAAATGAAAGAATGACAATTTTAAAAATCGGCGCAAATGTCATACGCCCATATATAAAGTAGTGGGAAAAAACATTTTTGCTGGCGCCAAACTCTCTCAATAACCTTGGAAAGTGATTTAAAAACACTTCAGAATGGCCTTATGCATAAAGCACACAAAAAATTATCAAAAACACAAATGACTTATTGCTGGATTGAACCTAGCACATTCGACAGACTGATATATTTTTTTGACAATAGTAAGTTTACCTCCGCTACTAAGAACTGGAAGCGTAGGATGCTACTTCCGTTATTTTATAATTTATGACATATTGATAAGTGTATCACAAAAGACAAGACTATATAACACACTTTTAGTTTTATAAGATTTATAATTCTTTGCATTATATAACTCCGTTTAGTTCATTCTGAACGAGTGGATGAAAAATTCATTAAAACTGTAATTCTCACACCTGATTAAATAAAAAGTTGTTTGTTGTAACACGTTGCCACAGGTTTCATATGCTTCAATATGATACATTTCAGCAGTACATGATTTATGCAAATGTATGAATGATTATTGTTTTCTTTCTTGTCACCGCAAAGCCTTCTTATGTGAAACAGTTGACTTGTACAACATAATATTGAGATAAAAAGACAGAAAAAAATGAAGAACCTGAAATACGTTATCATTATATCAAAATTTATGAAAGACGTTCTGCGTATATTCTAAAAGAAACTTATGAAATGGCATTTTATGGTTCATGCATGATAACATTTTCAAATTATTAAATGAACTTTATACTACAGCACAGTATACAATAATTAAATCAAGGAGGTTAAACATTTATAACCTCCTCGATCAAATCATTGAAGTAAAAACTAGGAGGATAGCTTCAATATTTGAAAAAGACATTAAATCTTTAAGAAAACGAGAATCATTCCCTAAATAATATATATCTTGGGTAATCGATATTTATATGCTCAAAAATTTTTAAAAATTGATGATTAAGTCAAGGGAGTTTTTTTCTTCATAATTTTAAAATGTAATTTTGTTTTTATTGTTATGGGAACATCTTTCTATTAAAGTGTTAGCAGTCGCCGAAAATACTGTTATATGACAATACCGAAACTTTTGATTTCTTATGTATAGATATTACATAGCTTATTGTCAAAAGGAGGGAAAAAAATATTGTTCAATAAGTAAAGAAAAGTTAAGTTTAAAAAAGAAAGATTCGAGTTAATAACAGTGGTCGAAGTCGAACATATTTATGTTTTCAGGTAGACTCAATAAGAATTTGCTCCTTTATTGATGTCATTGCAACATTAAAATAAGTAACCATGCAGCGTTTGGAAGCAACCGAATGTCTTTTGAGTGATATTAACAAACTAAAAACAACTACTGCTTTTTGTTTTAAACAAAGTGTCAGACATGTTAAATATATATACTAGTATATCTTAAAATGCAAGTGGTTTAATATTTGAAGGAATATAGTTTTTATCACAAGTTTTTAAAACATAAATGCATGTAAATGTGTATGTAACGACATTATTAGTAGTTGTGTTATTAAGTTTGTTATTAATGCTAATTATACTTCCTGGCCACATAAGATCATTACCGGTTTAAGGTTGTATTAAAATAAGAGATGTGGTATGATTTCCAATGAGACAACTATCAACCGAAGTTCAAATGAAGTGGGTGAGTCTTGATGTAAATTTTAAAGAAGTAGAAAAAAATGTATTAATAAAAACTATTAGTAGTAAGTCTTGTAATGAAAATGAGCGTTCGGAAAGCAACTACTACTCAAAATAACCCCTCGTTTCTGGAAATACTAAATAGGTATACTATGGAGCTCATTTATCTTCAAGTTTTGATGTGAACTTATGGACAAGAAATTTGTTAGCTTAAAATGGTCTTAATACATATCTCCATAACCAAAAGTTTCATACCTGCTAATTTGTATGTTAGTTTCAGTAAACAAATTGTATCAGTTTCTGAGTAAATAATCCAAACTGTGATTTAAAAACTGGTAAAAAATATAACAAATTTGTTGTATATTTCAAAAACAAAAAATAACGATTCGTTCTCTTTGAAGCCTTTAGTAAATTTTTTATATGTCGTAATTTCTCGTTTTCATTTGTATTACCCCCTTGGTACTTTGTCCTTAGAACAGGATATGAATGAACAAGAAATATGGTCACATATTTCAATATGATCAGGTGTGAGATACATTTACGGAAGTATTGATTATTTTATTCCCTCCAGTATAAAATAAAGACTGCAGAGAAAAATTATGAAGCGGAAAACCAATTGATAAAAAGAAAACGTTGTTTTCTACAATGTAAAATGTTTATTATGTAAAAATCACAGGTAACTGTCTCAGAACTTTTTATCTGTTATTAAGGTATATAGGGAAAAAATCTGATACAAGTGCGTGTGGTACACTTCATACATTTATTAAGATTTACAAATTACAATAAAATGATATAAACGATACCTATGGAAAAAAACATAATCCTTTTTTTTTTTACTGTCCCTTTGGTATCTTTCGTCCCACTTTTTTATATACTATTTTTGTGTAGCGTAGGTGACATATCATAATAAGTTTCCTCACTAGCTTTACAACCATATAAACAAAATAAAAGTGAAAAATTCTGAAGGCTTTATAAAATGTTAATAGTTGTTTACTTTAAATTGTATGCGACTGTCATACAATTAAGATGATTAGTTAGCTATAAAACCAGGTTCAAGCAACCATGTTCTACATAAGAAAAAGCCTGTACCAAGTCAGGAATGTGACAGTTGTTGCCCATTCGTTTGATGTGTTAGAACTTTTAATTTTGCCTTTTGATTAGGGACTTTCTTTTTGGAATTTTCCTCGTGTGATTTTACTTTTGAAAAAGCTTGTTTCATTCATACATTTCTCTTTTTCTAGAATAAACCTTGTGGCCTGACAGAAAAACATACCACTGTGGCAAAAGTATAGGACAACCAATTATATTTCTCTCTTATTCTGAGCAATTTATCCTTTCCCTGACCTGTTGAATGTTTGTATTTGATATATCAATGCTATTTTGATATGTAAGTATCGCTATTTGAAGAGGGGTGCAAAGGAGGGTATCTGCACGAAGGACCGCGAAATAAATATGCCATATCACGATGAACGATCAATTAAAAATTTCTTGCACGTTGATCTTTTTAACGATTTCACGAAACACGGTGAATGACAAAACACGTTGCACGAAAATAACCCTTTACATTCCTCTATAAAAGCAACAGTAGTATACCGCTGTTCAAAGATTATATAAAGGACACTTTTTGCCAATTGAATTGAAAATCAAAATGGTTATAAATCTGTTAAGCAACATTCTTCATGTTGGTGTTCACAAGACATATATAAGCATGTCATATATCAATAATTGTATTTTTTAAAATGTTATCTTAAAACTTTGCATTAGGGATTTAAACCTCTTGCTTTCAGCACAAAACTGCAAATAAACAACCAAAATAAACTATTTTATAACTTCGTTTTTTATTTGGACTTTTAATTAAATTTTTTTCGAGCGTCACTGATGAGTCTTTTATATACGAAACACGAATCTGGCGCAAATACAAAATTTCAATCAGTCCTGGTACCTATGATGAATTTATTTGCAACAAGAAGTATTAATTAAAGACGTGTACATAAGCATTATAATCCTGGTACCTTTGATAACAATGTACAAATATCTTTTGGGTAAAAGCCTTGCCTCATATCTGTTTGTACAAAAACTGAAAGTAAATAAGTAACCTTTCTCCTCTTAAGTGTAAATATTACACCAACTGTTTATCATCAATCTAATATACCAACATAGGAAAAGTTTTAATAATTTAGAGGTCTAAGGACTGGCTTTAATTAAAAACTGTTCAAAACTCAAAATAAAAAAAGGATGAGCCTGAACAAGGCAGAAATCTTTTATTTGATGTGGAATGCAAAAATATTATTAAATAAAGAACCGGCAATGTAATTTTAAAAACGTTTTATATATCCACATCTTAAGTTTAATTTTGTATAGATAATGTATTATAAGTTTTTCAATAGATTTTTCTGATCTAAATTAGATTGTTTTCTTCTTGTGTTTTGTTTCATGAAAATGTATAGTTATATAAGTGTAAAAGGGTAAAATACTTTTTATTCTAGTACACAATGAATGTCGATTCTATTTTAACGTGAAGATTACAGAGAACTGAATAAGCCTTGTTATTTGAAGATGTCGTCAATGTTTGAAGTATTACAATTGTAAAACTTGTTCCGCATTGACAAACTAAATATATCTTTATTCTCGTAAACCAAAGTACAACTATATCGAGACATATACAAATTAGCATATATACTATGGTATAAAGTATAAAAACTAATGTAAAGTAGCGACTTAAAGTGGTTACCCAGGAGATTAAAGGCATTCAATAATTATTCGTATAAATTTCCATAACTTGTTTAGTTCAGACGGGTTGTTGCTATTCATTAGATTTTTTTAAGTTTTAAATCATGATTTGGTCTGTTTACAAATTGATAATTTAAAAGCCTTTTCTTACTTTCATTTTCATTGATGAACACTCCATAGTATAATGTAACTTGTTGCTAATGTCACCGGAATAAAATAAAAAACAAAATTAATACGGTTTTCCCTCTGATTATTTGCCATCTACCATTTTTAGTATGAATTTTTATGTTCAAAGTTCTAAATCTTCAAAAGAATGAATGAATGAATGAATTTTATTTCTCATTAACTACACATTACATAGTTACAGAGCATTTATATGTATAAACAAGGAGGTTATATGACCTCCTTGGTATAAACAACTACATTACCTCCTTGGTATAAACAATTACATTAGATAGTAAATACAATAAAGACATAAGCATTGATTAACCAGGAGGAGTAACCCTCACATTTATAATTTTCCTTAGTCTGCACAAAATAAAAAATGCGTGATTTTACTATAGGATTAAACACATTTTTTTCTAGAGGTTATTGGTGTGTAAACCGGGGCGGTTAACTCACAAACTGAATAAAGTTTGTGAGTTAGAGACCCGGTTTACACATCAATAACCTCTAGAAAAATGTGTTTAATCCTTATAATTCTTCAGCAAAACAAACGCGATTATTAATTTACAGTATTATTTTGATGGCTACTATATGTACCATCAGAGGTACAATGGCATTTTATTTTTATACATTTTCGATGCTTTAGTGCATTTAATTAATTTCTCTTTTTTTGGGGTTATATATGCATTAGAATAGAAACAACTGTTATGCAATTGTTTTAAAATCTCAACTTGCTGAAAATCCCAGTATCCCTACAAGAATGTGTATCGCGTGTATTTTATAACCAGATTTTAAGTAGTACTTAATTCATGATGAACATGTTCTATTGTAACAGTTATTTTACCAACTACGGATACTTCACTCTCATACAACAAAAACTACTTTTTGGTTAGTGACCAGATGAAGCACGCCTCCGGGTACGGGATTTCCTCGCTATATTGAAGACTAATTTGTGGACTTCTGTGTTTTCTGCTATTTGGTCGGGTTGTTGTCTCTTTGACACATTCCTCATTTCTCAATTTATTTTTTCCTTAACTACTTTATAGTTTTAGTTGGTATTTAATGTTTAAATTGTGTAATTTCTCGTATTTGAAAATGTCGTACAAAACCCATGTTGCTTTCTTACCGTGTGCCAATTACGTGATTTTCTAAAAACTTCCTGCTGTTGAAAAAACACCAAGATCCGTAAATTTGTCAACATTATCCAACTTAGTGATATCCTATTATGAAAAGATCTACAGTTTTCAAATTATTCTTTTAAACGTCTATTTGTTTTGTAGATCTGATTGTGTTTCTTACAGAAGTACGGAGTCATTTATAATTTGGAAGAATAATCTTTAAAATGTTGTTCTAATTACTTGGGTTATAGCTCTTCATCTTTTATATAAGCTTTGGATTTCAAATATTTTGGCCACGAGCATCACTGAAGAGACATGTATTGTCGAAATGCGCATCTGGTGCAAGAAAATTAGTACCGTTAATTTTATTTACAATTGCTTTGCCTGTCTTATCATGATCATATGCATTTAGAATGCTAGCATATGTGTTATACCTACCATGGAAACAAACTGTGTCCCTTCTTGCTAATTTGTTCCTACATTTATATTAGGATGCTGACTTCATACAGGACTTTCTTAGGAAGAAAGAACAGAAGTTAGCAGTAACCTTTTACTTAAATTTCTGCTTTAAAGATGATGTTTCTCACTATATATTTCAAAATTTGGTGACTATACTGAACGCATATGTCCCATCGAATTTGATATAAAGGATACACCAGATACAGTTTAGGTCTGCCTACCTTGACTTATATCTAGAAAATGACAGTGATGATTGGTTAAAAACGAAACTACGACAAAATTGATCATTTCAGTTTCAAAATTGTGATTTTTTTCATTTCTATGTAGTTAAATTCGAGCAGCGCCTGCATACAAAGTATTTATATACCATTTGGTACGATATTCCAGGGCTTGTACTTCCTATATATCATGATTTTCTTGATAGAGGGTTGCTGCTCACAAGGAACTATTAAGCCAAGAGTTCCTAGTACCGAAGTTAGAATGATCCCTTCGTAAATTTTTCGAAAACTATCAAGAGTTTGGTGGAGTGTTATGGACTATCCGTTTCACAGATAATAGCGGATATGTTCATAATGTCATGACAACAACCCCGTCTCCTTTTCTAGAATGCGAACATCAGACTTAGACTTATTACTTGGTTTGTACTAACATGAGCAACACAAATGGGTGTTACGTGTGGGTAAGGAACTTCTTACCCTTCCGGAGCACTTGAGACCATCCCCAGTTTTTGGAGTGTTTATGTTTCTCATTTTTTAGTTTTCTATGGTTTTTTTTGTACCATTGTTTGTCTGTTTGTCTTTTTCTTTCTTGACCATGGCGTTGTCAGTTTGTTTTCTACTTGTGATTTTGGATGCTCCTCTTTATTTTTTCCCTCCCTTTTAACAGTTTAAATATTAGCAGTCAGTAAAACAATGAATCTATAAGGATTATTTTTAAGCGTACTTATTATGCATTTTCTAAATCTTATTTCAATAGTTTATTGAAGTCTCACCTTATATCACATACATTTAAAATGGGATACATTTGTACATATATATATATTTACAGTAAACATATGTAAAATAAGTAAAATATATGTATGTGACATTATCGGTAGAATTATGAGGGACTATTACAATGTATATACACGTGTATGACTTTGATGTTCATGAATACGTAAAAATGAATTTTTTTTTATAATTACAGGTAAACTGTGTGTCATCGGTTCTGAAAAAAAATGTAAACTGATTTTCAGGTATGTTTTATGTGTTTTTAACCTTTATTTTAATCTCAATATTAAGAGACTTATTGGCTAAATAAAGGCAACAGTAGTATACCGCTGTTCAAAACTCATAAATCCATGGACAAAAAACAAAATCGGGGCAACAAACCAAAACCGAGGGAAACGCATTAAATATAAGAGGAGAACAACGACACAACACCGAAACGCAACAGCACACAGAAACGGACCAAGCAACAGACAATACACCACGAGAATAACAAATATAACATCAAAACTAAATACATGAATATGGGATAGACAAGTACCGTGCCACGTCTTATCTCAAAAATAAGAGAAAACAGAAACGACTCAACGTTAAAATGCAACACACACACAGAAACGAACAATATTATAACAATGGCCATCTTCCTAAATGTGGTATGCTTTTTTAACATCTTACATTCCTTAAAAGTTACCTTTTTGTGTTTGATCTATATAAATATCAATTGAATAGATACACATTGTCAATATCTGTTTGATTCTGAGAGATGTTCTACCTACGATTTATACTCCCTACATAAAGATTCAATGTATTCCAAACAAGCTAAATTATAAATAATATATCGTTATTAGTATATAGCTTTCTTTTAATGGTTTAAATTGTTGTTCTTTCTTTTAATAAGTATTTTGATTTTTAAATTTTGCCTCCACCATCACAGGAGAAAAAATGTGCATCTAGTGCAGAAAAAATATACCGTTCAAATGATCATTTTTTTCTTCATTTCCCTGATGTAGTATTGCAAGTTAACAATTCAGCCTTATGTGAACCCTTAAACATGCGACTTTTAATTTTAACCTTTGGCTGGGGAAAGTCTAAGGTCGCGCATGTGCTTGTAAAAAAAAAGGATAATATCGATTATGAAAACAGACACTAGGAAGAATCACAGACTAGGTATAGAAGACTTATGAATTTCATTGTTTTTGCTGTTGTCATTTTTGGTTGACTAGCAAAAGATTTGAAACCTGATATCTATATACTGTTATAATCCCTACTTTTAATAATGCATCAAAATGTATCAATGAATAATATATGTATGGAAATATCAAACAGTTGCGTTTGATTAATTTATGTTATTTAAACGAGAACATATCAACATCTTATCAATGCTCTTCAACTTTGTATTTATTTGGCTTTTTACTATTTCGATCTGAGCGTCACTGATGAGTCTTATGTAGACGAAACGCGCGTCTGGCGTATAAAATTATAATCCTGGTACTTTTGATAACTACTTATCCACCAGAATGACGCTTAACAACAATACCTTATACTTAGCAACAACAACCTTCGGTATCTGCTCCTTGACGGTTTATGTAATCATTAATGTGTTAACCAAAGTCATATTTATATTAGTATGTCCTTAAAAAAAAGCAGATTGAAATTATTATGTTTAACATTGACTTTGTCAGTTATATTTATTACATTGAGAGTGCATTGGTGGTTTTTTTTTTGGACTTTGATAAATTGGTCGTTCGACATATATAAATTAACATCGTAAAAACATATAGAATGGTTGGGGTCATTAAGGGCCAAAAAATAAAACTTCTTAGAAGTCAATATTGCATATCAAATGAAAGGTCGTAATGTGTTCATTTAAAAGATTAAATTCCTATTTCCACAAAATGAGTTAGATGGAGTAAACAAGTGTAAAAAATATGGGTCTGTCGCAAATCCAATAAAAGGTGTTCAGTTCTTAATTACAAACATCATACTTTCAATTACGACAATTTATGTAGATACTTTTAGATACTCGTAGAACATATATTGCACTCGCAAGTTCGTGCAATATAAGATTCTTCTCGGGACAATAGTTCCCAATATTCATGCAGTAACCCTATAATATCTTAGACTATAGCGTTTAACCGGTAAATAAAATGTTGAGTATTCAGGGTGGTGTCTTTTAATTTGTTTATATTCTTCTGTTACATGTTTACTTCTACATGTCTCAAAGAACTATAGACTATATTATGGTCATACGTTGAACAAAAAAAAAAATTTATATCTACGTGTGTGATGTTTACATGCATGCTAATCAACTGATGTACGTCAAACGCGCAACGCTATGTAAGATTTAATGTTAACATAACCATGTGCTCGGAGGTTAGAGTTTGGTTCCAGTACTTAGACTCTTTCAATCTTTATGGGTGGATGTTACATAGATAAATGAAATCGTATAATAAAAAAGCAATGAATGAGGTTGTTAAATTTGGTATATGCCTTTTGTGCTTCTTTGTAACTTTTTTTTTGTTTTAATAGTGATTAAGATTATAACACAATGTTGACTGCTGTACCCCTAATTTTGACATTTTTACCTATTATGTCCGTTTGTTTTGTTCACACATCGTTGTCAGTATAATAAAATGTTCTGCGACTGTCATACAAGTGAGAGGTTTAACTAGCTATTAAACCACAGGTTTAATCCACAATCTTATACATAAGAAAAAACATGTACCAAGTTAGGAATATGATAGTTGTTATCCATTCGTTTAATGTGTTTCAGTTATTTATTTTGCCCTTTGATTAGGGACTTTCCGTTTTGAATTTTCCTCGGAGTACAGTATTTTTGTGATTCTACTTTCTAGTTAGTGTGTTGTTGATCTCAAGATATAGTCTATCACTTGAATAATGATACATACTCTTCTAAAGGGATAAGATATGTAAGTTCTTGAAAATCAAAAAGACGTGGACCTTATGTTCAGATTTTGAAATATCACAAATAAACAGTTCAAGAAAATGATTATAGTCCCAAAACTTTCCCCCAAGTCTATTAACTATTGCCTTTCGTGATGTTTCAGAATTTTAAGAGCATCCACCTTTATTCTTACAGGACATTGAAAGGTATCAATTACTCTAAGTGTGCGAATCAGCTTACTATACAAGTTTTTGTTTTGGTATTTGCCAATATTTTAGTGATATTCTTGTTTAAAAGTAATTGGGATATAAACCTATTTCATATAGTGAGTCATAGCCAGATTTATATTCTTAACAATCTTTAAAAACTCTGAGTCATATCCTAGTAACTTGCATCTTCAAATTGGCATAAAGAAATAATTTGTTAGCTAAACTTCAATAATATAAAAAGACTGTTCAGTTTTCTTTTTGGTAACTGTTGTTTTCTATATCGCAACATTCACGTTGCGCTACCATAAGCAGTATGTATCTCCTTAAACATACGACATTCCAAAGTTTGTATTTCCCGTCATGATATCCCTGATAATTTTTTTAAACTACTTTTTACAAGGAAGCTATTTAACTTCTCAGTTTGAAAATATTAAAAGTCGTAATATCGAAAGTCTGCCGAACACCAACATAGTATGGTTTACTTTTATGTTTCAATTTTTAAAGCTTAATTCTCGTCCTCTTTTCCACGATTCTGCTTTTATTGATTGAAACCGATATATTATGATATAAGAAAAAAACTTCAAATTCAGTTTCATTGTACGCTGCAACTCTCTATAAACAGATTCGTGAAATATGATGCAAGGAATCTCTTACCGAATCGTGCCGTATATGTATGTATTCTCAATAAAGCGATGCAGAAATGAAACGTTCAAAATGGGGAATAAAGAAATCACTTCTTTGTCGGAAAAAAGATACAGGTTTAGCTGTAACTATGGATTTCGTCATCCAATTCAATGAAATACTTAATAGCTGTAGTTACCCTAGACGTCGAACGTTAAATTATTCATATTTGTAACAAATCAAAAAACAGTAGTTAAGGAATAAACTCAGCTATGTGCATTTACTTAAGAAGCTCAAGAGTCTTCTTCCGACCGATAATAAAACGCTTGTGCAATTCAAGTGGCGTCCATTTGGCTATGTGGTATGTAGGTTTCTTTCATATTCAAATTGTAAAATATGTTTACCAGTTCCAAAGGATACCTTTATAAAACAAATATTGTTTTTATCATAAGAATTGAAAATGAACAGAGCTCTAGCTGGTTCTAGCATGTATGTATTTAGCTATGTGAATAGAAGAAGAAAATAGGAAGAAAACAAACTAACAAAAAATCCGAACTCCGAGGAAAATTCAAACAGGAAGTCCCTAATAAATAAATGCAAAATCAAACAGCTCAACCGAAATAAATGAAAACAACTGTCGTATTCCTGACATGGAACAGGCATTTACTTATGTGGAAAAAGGTGGATTATATCAGTTTTACAAAGTGAATATGTTGGAAACTGTAATGATCTGATATCGACATACGGTTTGCCTTTGATATCGTATTTCGTTTACAATTATTCTCTTATTTGAGGTTTGAAGGATGGATGATAACTTAATAAAGTATGTTCATGTTCTCACCATGTATCATGTTATTAAAAGATGATTCTATTACATAAAAGTTAAAACATTACAAGTTTTTTAAACGTTACTTTGCACAATGTCATCTGGTTATTGATTAGTTAACATGTTACCAATGTTCCTCTGACCTTGAAGCTACTGCACAACGTTGATATTGGTTTCATTGGTGTAATAATTGGTGTAGAAATAACTAAACATTCCCACAAATACAACATTTTAAGTGTTTCAAATTACGGTTTATCACAAAAACATTTACAATATCATTGAGATCGGAGTCATATTTGATTTATCATAAATGTAAGTACCATAAGGTTTATTTAAACAAACCATTCAGTAGAGAATATAGTATGGCGAACTTTACAACAGTCTACTCATACATATGGTCATAAACGTTAAAAATGTAGAAAAAATGTGTGTCAGTATACGTAGTTATTCCTGATCATTTAAGAGTAGTATTTGTCACTATATTCATACTGAGTTTTGTTTTTAACTGTATTTACTTATACCAAACCAGAATGACATACTTCTCAATATTTGTCACTTGATGATCACTAAATAACCTTTTTATACTATGGATTTTGATAAAGTATGACATATAAGGGCCTTAACATATAGATAACACCATATGGTATTGATTGAAAACTGTACAAATAAATTGAAAGTTATATTTCAAATTGAAAAATTAGAGTGTTTAGTCTCACTTGAAGAATACTATGGCGGGAGTTCCGAAAAAAATTCATGTATTGGACATAGTCTCGTTTCGGATTTATAACAAGCTAGATTGTTTGCGGATCACTCCTGCGTAAATAAGTACCTATTCTATCCTCACAAAAATTTATGAATAACTTTAGATAATATTACCAACATAGATAACATAATTCATAAGTGCATGATTATATGTTCTTGGTAAATTGTAATATGTATTTAATATTATCAATACAAGAGGGTTATTATTTTAGTTAATCGAATGTACAATTGTTGGCTAATAAGTACAATATAAATCCTTCGTTTGTTGTTTTGATTCTTTGTCATGTAACGAACATTTTGTAACTATACTGCACTTCAATGGGCACCATTATTTTTTATTTACTTGTGAAATTAATTTGTTAAAAATGTCTCATATGTCAGCTAAAAGCTCATTAGAGCTTATGTTTGTCTCTGTTTGTATATCTTGCCGACTCTAAATAAAGCTTATTTCATTTATTTGTGAAATTAGTTTGTATTGTTATTGTTTCTATTGAATAACAGGTTAACTCGAATTTTGACTCTGACGACAGATCAGTGAATTGCACAATTGCAATTAACCACATTCGTAAAAAAAGAGTACGGCACAACATATAACAATCAGATTATACACATCCTATTTAAACAAGTCTTAAATGAAAAAAATATACACATACACTTAAAAACTTAACCTAGTAGCATAAAGATAGTTTTCCTTGTCATATTCCGTGTTCCTTGTATGGTTGAGTTTCGTTAACATTAATCTCTAGTATATCAAGTTGTGACAGATTTTCATAAGAAAACGGAATACAGTACATATTCTGTCAAAATATGGTCCAACGCCTTTTGGCATCCCCGAACAATTCGTCATTCGCAAATCATGGTTTCACCTGTCCATTTTGGAACTGCAAATTAATGAGGAATCAAATGCTTGAGCTCGAGGACACAAGTGTGCTATGTATTTTTGTCTTATCCGGAAAATTTTGAATATTTTCTTTGCAATAGTATTCATTATCTTTATTACTCTTTGCTGCATATTTATTTTAAAATATAGAGTAAACGTTCATAAAATCAATATCCATGGTGTTCTTAGTAGTTCTGAGCATGCTATATTTTCTTCAGATCAATGTATTTTGAATTTATCTTTATACATGATTAAAAGGCCGTGTTTAAATAACAAAATTAACTTTATTCTGGACTATTGTAATTACTTAAAACATATGTCTTACTGTTTTCTTCTTTTTCAGGATAGAAGTGAGAGCTAACATGATTGGGATCGAAGGAAGATGTCATTACGTCAACGTTGTCTTCCTGCCCATCGAATATATAGAAACTTGCTGATGACAATATTTGCTACATCATGTTTTCTTTGTTTTACTTTATTTACGCACCCGTTAATAATGGTGCATAATAATTGTGTACATTGTTCTGTTTCAAATAACTATTTACAAGAAATCGTTCACGAAATTTACACAAATGGATCATCAGCCAAACAACCCATCAACCCAACCAATATCGAATATATTCATGAACCATTGCATGTATGTGATCTGCATATAGGGCAGAATTTTTTATTAGTGCTAGTGAAATCAGATGCTTCGAATATAGCTCATCGAATGTCCATCAGACAAACATGGGGGAATATATCTCATCCTCATATAAAAGTTATATATCTTCTAGGATATTATAGTGTTGTTCAGGATATGATTGATTTAGAATCCAAAACATACAAAGATGTTTTACAAGGAGATTTTGTTGATATTTATGATAACAATATGAACAAAACGGCTATGGCATACCAGTATGCTGTAGAAAATTGTGGCAATACTCAGTTTCTGTTTTTCGTAGATGATGACTTTTTCATAAACATTTTGAAAGTTAATAAGTATTTAAAAACACTACCTGATACTCTCAAATCGACACTGTTTTCCGGATGTATCATAAAAAGAGCGAAGCCGTTTAGGAATAAATCTTCGAAATGGTACATAACTCGAGAGGAATACCCGTATGATATTTATCCAAACTATCCGTCCGGTGGTGCTATTCTCATGTCGATGACTATAGCCAAGTTATTAAAAACGGCATTCCCATATGTGCAATACATTCATATAGACGACGCCTATCTAGGAATAGTGGCTCAGAAACTCAAGCTTCCATTACAAAATGATGAACGATTTGATGTTGTGCATACACCACCTATGCGCTTGAAAACTATTTTTGCATCTCATGGCTATGGAAATCACCGACAACTTTTGGTCATCTGGGATGTCTTTCTAGCAACAATGTCTTTAAATTCGTCCACCGATCTCAATAACCAATTACAGATATCATGAATACGATAGCTTTAATTTTACAAATTATTTTGAATTGGTATTTTTTTTTAATATTTTATTAAAGCTTGACACGTCATAGAAGTAAGGAATTTAAACTTTATTTTGATTCGGCATATTGACATACATACTACAACATAAGCTCTAATGATCTTTTCGTCGAATATATGAATTGTTATCATATACACACAGAAACAATAATATATTTATCAGATAATGAGAATTCAATCTTGAAATACAGGCCAAGTTGATTTTTAGGGAAAATCCTTAAAATAAATCAAAATTGAAACCGGAAGTCAAAGGAACCAAAGCATTTATATACTAATTTCATTGCAAATTATCTTTCAAAAATTTTCATTTAAGTGTACATATATAAAACATATAAACGGAAGAATTTGGCGTTTGAGGTTGGTCTGGTCTGTTTTACTGTCCAATATTTTTTGGGTAATTCTTGATTAGGCTTTGTATCATGTATGTCCTATTTAAGTGTTTGTCACCGTCAAATTCTGAAAAAAAATATGCCCTGTATGCTGGCATTGCTGTTGCAATATACAGGATTTTCTATGTGCTATAATAGGAAAAACAGAATTTGAAATAATACACAATTTTAGAGTTGTAGCTTCTATAACAAATTTCACCCAATATTTAAGAGAGTAGGATTCGAACTTTGTAAAATATAATCATCAGCACAGATACCGAAAAAGTAAAATTACAAAAATACAGAACTGCGAGGAAAATTTAAACAAAAAGTCCCTAATCAAATGGCAAAATAAAATGATAAAACATATCAAACGAATGGACAACAACTGTCATATTCCTGACTTTGGACAGGCATTTTCAAATGTAGAAAATGGTGAATTGAACCTTGTTTTATATCGCTAAACCTCTCACTTGTATGACAGTTGCATAAATTCCGTTATATTTTTAACGATGCGTGAACAAAACAGACAAAATAGGTAAATAGTCAAAATATGGTTACAGCAGTCATCACTATGTTACAAGTCTAATCTAATCTATAGATCGATTGGATTTAATTTGCTTAACGTCCATCGGCAAAATATTATATGAACCACGATGAACAGTTGGAAATTTGGACGACCACAGAAAAATTTGGGCATGCTTATTTTTACAAGTGCTGTTATTGTCAATTGGCGTCATCCGTCAGTTGTTCGCTTTAACTTGTTATACTAGAATATAACATCTTCTCAATCTTTTTCTTTTGAATTTATTATGAGTTATCCTTTCTAAATGTAATACAATATATAATTACAGTAGGTGTTCAATTCATAAAAATGTTTACCTTTTATTGACTGAAAGACCAATCATTTGATTCCGTCATTGTTTTTAATTATACGAACACTACCAATGGTGTATGAAAATAACGCTTAACTTAAAACATGCCTTTACATATATAGACAAAGCAAATTAGCTAAAATGAAAACCAAGCATACAGAAATCATCATAGAACATTTACACAATGACGGGAGGTGTAAGTACAGTACCACGTCATAAGAAACAAAGAAACACAAAAGGGCATATAGACGAAGCATATCAGCAAAAATGAAAGAGATGAAGACAAAAAACACCTAAGCCACTCTAAGATCAACTTTGCCTGATTGAGTGGAACCTTAGACTAGTTATTTGATAATTTTACAATTTATAAACGGGCAATTTAGAAGGGTCTGTTATCTAAAATCATTGAAAGTGGACACTAACAAGTCAACTACAAATTATACGTGTAGTCTATGCATATCTGTATATAATTAATCATAAATAAACTCATCATGATAGATACCAGGACTAAATGTTGTATATACGCCAGACGCGCGTTTCGTCTGCAGAACCCGGTCTCCGTAAAACAACTTTTGAACTTCATATATACAATAACAAAAACAACAAAAACGATCCGAGTCTCATGACGTCTGCCAACAATTTCAACTTAACATGAACACAAATAAGCGTATAATGAGTTGGTGTCTTATAGAAGTTGCATTCAGACAATATCATTATGTATCAATAGCAAAATATAAGTCAAATTCACACAACTCCTGCAATTTTCTCAAAACAAGATGATAGTATAGTGTTGCTCACTTCATTTAATGACAAACAATCTTACATATTACATAAAGTTCTTGGCAAACGAACTCGGAGTATAAGTGCGTTATGGAAAACAGACAGAGAGATGAGTTAGACTATTAACATACTCCTATAGATTGCTAAAAAATAAAAGAAGATTTGTGATTTGTAAAAAAGGGCAACAGTAGTATATCGCAGTTCAAAAGACATAAATCGATTGAGAGGAATCAAATCTGACTTACACACTAAAACAGAGGGAAATTCATGAACTATAAGTGGAAAACAACGGAACAACAGAAACACTGAATTGCAACTAAAATAACTTACATAGAAACGGACTATTTGATAACAACTGCAATATTCCTGACTTGGTACAGGAGTCGACCCATGTTACATCTTCAGGATGTGTTTATTGGAATGGTAACAATGATATTCATCTGCATATGAGTACATAACACATTGGTGCTTTGTATATATAGCCTTGCGTTGGGGATACTTCTTTTTTTGTTGAGAACAAATGCACCAACTTTCATAAAAGATCTATGTGAAGAAAAATGACCATCTGAACTAAGAAATTAAAATCGGAATGATGAGAAAATAGATTGCAAGCATTCACCAGTATCTTTGATAATCACTATGTCGCTACTCGTTCTCGGGGTGTATCGTAAACTCAGTAGTCAGCACGTGTGTGTTGACAAGAAAAAAAGTATTAACAAAGAAATTTGGACGTCCATAAAAACTAACAAAATCAAACGTCAGACTTTATTTACCAGAGAATTATAATTGATATGGTCATATCTCTAACAGAATTGTTACATAACTTTGAAGTGCTCGAAAGACTAAAGATTTTTTTCCTGTAACAGATAACCAATGTTTAATTTTGCAAAACCTTTCGGTCGTTTGGATCTGAAATTAACATTTTTCTTATTTTTCTCTCGAGTGTCACTGGTAAGCCTTTTGTAGATTCGACGCGATGATGTCCTGAAGAGTTTTTATTTCACTGACATTGAATGATCATTGATATGATCAGAATTATAAATTAACTTTTTACAAAACTTTTAATTTTTGAAATACTACCGTCACTGGTGAGTATTTTGTAGACCAAATGCATATCTAGGGCAAATATTAAATTTCAATCCTGGTATCTATGATGAGTTTATTAAGCTGTGGAAGGTGCAAAAACTAAACTTATTGTTTCCATGAATCAAAATCATTTGATAAAGGCTGTCTGTGCTTCTTTGTTAAATATTTGTTTGTTTTTGTGACACAGTGATGACTTCTGTACCCCTTTTTTGACAATATAACCTGTTATGTCTGTTTTGTTAACGCACCGTTGTAAATATAATGGAATTTGACGCGACTGACATACAAGTTAGAGGTTTAGCGCTATAAAATCAGGTTCGATCCACCATTTTCTACATTTGAAAATGTCTATACCAAGTCAGGAATATGACAGTTGTTGTCCATTCGTTTGATGTGTTTTATTATTTGATTTTGCCAATTGATTAGAGACTTTCCGTTTTGAATTTTCCTCGGTTCTTTAGTTTTGTGATTTTACTTTTTAAATCATTAAGAGAAAAAGAAATAGAAACATCATTTTAAAATCAACATCAATACATTAAGAGTCATAGAAAGAAATGTAAAGGTGTTTTGAAAGCGTAATAACCAGCTGTCATAAAAAAATTCATAAGGATATTTGCTTTGGTTGCCCCGAATACAAAGTACAATGGTGTTAACTCTAACCAATTAAGCAAGGTTATCTTATTAATATTCCAGTGAATATGTAAAAAAGTTTCAAGAAAACAATAACAGGAACACTTTGATTTGAAATTTAAGTCTTTGAAATATGAGATGTAACTCAGAGGGACTTCTTCTTTTCGTTTCAAAGTCATATGTTGCACATGAGCAGTTCTCTTGAATGTATCTGAAACGGATAGCAGGTAACTCAATCGACCAAAAATAAATTGGAAGCTATCAACAGTAAAAGTTATCTATACATATATATTTAATCATGCTATCTTGCTGTAAAGTTGAGACGTGGAAGAGATAAGTGGATAGTATTGAATCTGTTCCTGAAGTCATCCAACAAAAACCCGGGATTCATCAAAAACTATTGTACTTTGTTTCATTCTTGAAAGGAAATTGATAAATTTTATCATATTTACACACTCCTGTTTGGCTAATTTTGTCATTGTTTCTGGTTCCTCTTTCTCCTAATGTATGGGTATTCAATATAAATATAAGGATTTGTTTTCTTTGTAATTCCAAATGCCGTTATATTAACGTATTTAGTTACACAAAGAAACATGATTGTATGCAACTTTTTTTGTTTTAAATCTGATTTAAGACATAGAAGCCACTGCAATATAAATATTCATATCTAATGTGAGAGGAAACTCTAGACTCTATGGGGTATGTTTTGCTCATCTGGTATTCGTTATAAAAATTAATATTTATACTTAATGATACTTTATGTTGTTTGTACATGATCCTCACGGTTTCGGTGAATGATTGTGTTACTGTTTACACCTGTGCTAATATAAAGATGTGGTATGAGTGTCAATGAGACAACTCTCCATCCAAGTAACAATTTATAAAAGTACACCATTATAGGTCAAGGTACGGTCTTCAACATGGAGCCGTGGCTCAAACCAAACAGCAAGCTATAAAGGGTCCCAAAAATTACTAGTGTTAAACCATTCAAACTGGAAAAACAACGGTCTAATTAATCTATATAAAAACGAGAAATACTTATGAACCACATAAACAGACGACAACCACTAAACATCAGATTGTCCTTTTTATGTATTTGCTATGTCCATTTTATGTATTTGCTATGTCCATTTTATGTATTTGCTTTGTCCATTTTATGTGTTTACTATGTCCATTTTATGTGTTTGCAATGTACATTTTATGTATTCTCTATGTCAATTTTATGTATTTGCTATGTCCATTTTATGCATTTGCTATATATATTTTATCTATTTTCTATGTCCATTTTATGTATTTGCTATGTCCATTTTATGTATTTGCTTTGCACTTGTAGCACATTGGGCGTATTGTCTATGTAATATATTGAACGTCTCTATCAGGTCCCCTTTGATTCTTCTATATGACCTTAGTTTCTTCCGTCTTCTGGGTAAATTGATTTGTTAAAACTTGGTATTTGTCGTGTTGCTCGTTTCTGTGCATACTCACTTTATTTTTAAATGATCGTTTTTAAAGGTGTCCATACTGAACTAGCATAGTCTAAGTGCTTTTCAATAAGGTTTTGTACATTGAAAGGAAAATTTCAACAGATTTTTAAATGATATAATGCAACAATAAAATTTCTATTGAATGGAAACGGTGTTGGCAAAATCCTCTTCCGCTGCCGATTTTCGGCCCCGTTGAAATATTTCTATATTTTGTCTAGCTGATCAGTTTTTCTGTTTAGAATTTCTCTTTTTCTATTATATTTTCAATCGCAATATCCAAAATATGTTAAAGTCATCATTTCAGGGCAACAAATCTAATAAGGAGTTGGCTTACTACTTATAATAAATTTAAATTTTAATATAAAGGGATGATTTCAATTTTACCACTAGAAATCTCTTTGTTTAATAGCTTCCTGGTAAGCAGTAACATTCTTCCACGGAAATCATGATGCCCGCGTCACACTGTCCCGATTTTTATATACGATGGACACCCGAATGCGAAAATTGTAAGTTCGTACGAAGTTGGTCCCGATCTCGTTAAAATACCAAAAAGTGACAGAAGCAAGTACAATGAATAACGAAGTTTAATCGATGGTGCCGAAATTATATACGATAGCAAAAGATGGACATACGAAGGTTTTAAACCGAAGACGGGTATTTAAGCTTCACATCTCAGCCGAAGCCTACACGATGGATCACGAAGGCTACATGATGGATTACGACGATGGCGCGATGGCAATACGATGTCTAAAAGACGTCGTGTGTACAGCTTGTTTTGGTTGATTTCTAAAAAAAAATAGTTTATGAATCAAATATGCATAATATTCAATTTACCATTTTCTGCATGTGTCATATACAAATATATTGTAAAATTGAGAAAGGAAATGGTGAATGTGTCAAAGCGACAACAACCCGACCATAGAGCAGACAACAACCGAAGGCCACCAATGGGTCTTTAATGTAGCTAGAATTCCCGCACCCGTAGGTGTCCTTCAGCTGGCCCCTAAAAAATATGTATATACTAGTACAGTGATATTGGACGTCATACTAAACTCCAGATTATACACAAGAAACTAAAATTAAAAATCATACAAGACTAACAAAGGCCAGAGGCTCCTGACTTGGGACAGGCGCGAAATTGCGACGGGGTTAAACATGTTTATGAGATCTCAACCCTCCCCCTATACCTCTAGCCAATGTAGAAATATGTTACATATGAGGGGATGCCACGCTCGGCATTGCCTTGTTTGAACTGTAAAAGGTGTGCACTAGTCTGAATAATCCCTCATAATTATGCCCATGTTTACTGATCTATCTTAAAGGTAAGGTAATAGGTTCGTTGATCCCTTTTATTAAAAAAAGAGCTCTTTCCAGGAGAATATCATAATAATATGGACAAAAGGAAGGATGTGGGGAAAGCAACAAATGTGGCAAAATATGTCATATATATAGAAAACAAAATGGTTATGGAGTAAACATTCGTGTCACAACAACTCAGACGATGCATAAAAAATCAGAATAATGAAGAAAAAGTTGGTTTCCCTATACGTGTACCTTCAGTGTTGGTGTACGAGGCGCGTTTATGATTTTTATTATGTTACTTGATATGAAAAATTTACAAAATATAATATTTTACTTGTTAAAGTAAATACTGAGCCTGTAATAGCTGCTCTTCTTGTTTCATTCAAATTAATAGAAACAACGCTGTCGCCTTTCTTGTTCTCATTGAATCATATGATATGAGCTCCATGTTTTGTGAACATCTTTCTTAACTGTCGTATTAGTCTGAACAGTGCATATCGCGCATGGCACTTTAAATGTATATTAGCGCGAAAACTAACTAACTCCATTTAGCTAAATTTATTGCCAGCGTAGTTCCATCTGTCGCCTTCGTACTTTTATTCGATGGCAATAAGACGGGATTACGAGGTCTTCACGAAGTCGTGTTGCCATCGTAGGACCTTTGGGTAGCTTCGTGATTCATTCGTGTAGACATCGTAATGTCAAAACTGCCTGATGGAAACGATGGAAACACGAATGCAATACGATGTTCAAATATGCATTCCCGGTGACATTACGATGGTGAGGATTGTGATACGAACTCAATACGAACCCTTAACATCGGACGCACCTTCGGGGATTTTATAACATGTTAAAAAATTTAGAACCCTTCCCGAAGTTGTCCTCGAAGTCTAGAAAAGGTGGCCGATGGTTCTACGATGGTTAAAGATGACGCTACGAATAGCCCGATCTGGATACGATCAGTCCCGATTTTGAAAATTTCCATAATCGTGTTACCATCGGCGTAAAAATCGGGACAGTCTGACGCAGGCATGATAGAGAAACAAGCTCTAAGATACTGCATCAACTGGGTGACATATACTCCGTATGTAGGTGCCTGAAATCATCGGTTGCTACATAGAAATGGAAAGTTTACAATTGATAGGCTCTTTTCTGTCGTGTGTTAAGTTCTAGATGTAAGTCGGGATATGAGTTACACTTAACTGTATCTGTTTTATCCTTTATCTCAAGATCGATTGGATAGATTCGTTTGACAAGTTTTATTTTTAGCGAGAAAAAATCATCTATATAGTGGATAGTGAAGTTAAAGGATACTGGGTCTTCTGTTCCTTCTTCATATGAAGTGTCTGTATAAAGTCAGTCTCACATGAATAAGGGATCAAGTCGACAAGAATAAAAACACAGCTGGTTCTTGTGTATTAAGATATTTGCCACTACTTGCATTCTATCCTTTGTTTGTATTTTTATTTTCTTACCATTGGTTAGCTGTATAATGTTTGAATTGTCTTGACACTTTTTTGTAGATAATTACTCCAATGATGATTATGACCAAGGTTCTGATTGTTCAGGTTAATTATGAGAAGAGTTTAATAAAAGTTAATGGATGAAAACTCCTGCCTCCATACAGCAACTACAAACGACAGAGGATGGACCATATATATATTGTGCAGAATTCTTTTTTTATTAAGGTCCAAAATGTTTGTATTATTTTACTTCTGTTTGTAATGAACTTGTACAAAATTTTGTCCAAAGAATAAAGTTGTATTTGTCTTTTTCTTACACTGAGCCAGAGATAATGATAGAGGAGGCTCTAGTTAGTTTGGCTAGTCTATCAGTGCCCTTGGTACATTGTGACCAAATTATTTAAGGGATAGAGCAAACACAATTAATTAGGGCATATAGAAGGAAAGGGTACTTATGAAGTCCCCTCCCCTTTTCAAATTTTGAAGAGGCAAACTAAAAAGGAAAATAACATTATAAGCATTTAAATATATTTAATGTATCTATGAAGCTTAAGAACATTCAATGTAAGTTACAGTATGATATCACAGACACATAACATGAATCAGAAACCTACAACATAAACTTAATACAAGTAAAAATAGATTAAAAAGTACATACTCCCAATATACACTTATATTCCAAAAATATTAAAAAAAAAGTTATGTTTTTCACTTCCTTCTGTTCCTTGGATCTATTGTAAGGTTATTAATAAAATCAGTATTTACTTTTTTTTTTAAATGCTTTACAAATCCTTATATTTTTGAAAGAAAAAAACCCATTACGCTTTCATAAAATAACAATAAAAATCTAAATTAGTTATGTTTAATTTGTCTATCATACAATAAAAGACAATTAACAAAGAGAATGGAAAATCATAATGGTCTATTGATGGGTCGGGAGTGCTGGCCCATCTAAAACCTAACAGAAACAACAGTTAAGATAACTGACAATGTAATATAACATAAAATTTGATATGTCAGTACAGTATTCACACAACCTTCTACAGTTACCAGTTATCATATTAATACAGCTACTTCAATATAACAGTCATATTTGTAATTAAACAACTTGATGATGGCAATGCAACATTAAACAAATGATTTACTACACACATTGCCCTGTAAAAAAATTTAAGCAAAGGAGTAGGTTCAGTAACACCCTTTTTTGGCCCCAAAATATAGCAGTTTTACAAAATTGTTTAAATGTAAACTTTTAGTTATTTTTTGGAAGTTATAATGCCTCTGCTACATAAATATGGGCTTATTTTTGGCATTACAATGCATATATATCGGGTACTTGCATCATTAAGTCATACTAAATTATTGAAATCTTCACAATTTCAGCATTTTAGTTAAATTTTAGACGGTTTCCATCTTAATGAAAGTTGCTGCATTGTGTTCATTCTTCATATTGAAATGTAAGTTGTATTTAATGATAATACATAACATATATAAAGGTCGAGGATGAACACCGATCCAGCCACTTTCATTTTTGACAAAAACCATATGAATAGTGACAGTTTTTGGCATATTTGATAGATTTTTCATATTCAAGCTTGAGTGGGAGCGTTTTTAATGAGTGAATTAGTAAAACTCTTTCACAAAAAATAATTGAATCAATTGAAATAGACATTTAAGTGTTTAAAAAGTGTCCAAAAACAGATGAACTTGAATTTGAGGCCTAAAACTGGCCCTAATAGGAACTACTCCTTTCAAAAATAAGTACTACATTTGTATTTCAATAATGAAATATTTATAGAGTCATTATATTATTATTTAAAACTTTATTTATAAATAAAATTTCTGTTTCTGTTTCTGTTTATCTTTAATTTTGCCCTCTAAGTCATTAAATTCAGGGAAATATGACTATTCATGATTCTAAATTAACAATAACTACAATTTCTTATATGAGCAGCAGATTTAAACTATTAGAAAAAAATTCTTCACGTGTATCTTTTTTAAAGAGAGTTGTTTTTGCGTTTTTGCATGTTTGATGGAACTTCATTGTCTACTAACAACTCCATGAATTTCTGAACAAATGTTTTATTATACGATTCTTTGTTTGCGTCCACTGCCTTTTCTTGGTACTGTCATATTCCTCTTTATAAACATCCCTCCATCATCATTGGTTTTCTTTGCTTTGACAACTTTCTTCACTCTTCTGGTCCTTTGGACATATTCATCTTCATCACTTGACTGGTACTATTGAAAAAAAATAAAACAGATAGAAACAAATTTTGCGGAAAGTTCCATCTGTTGGAAAAGGGTAAATATACTTAAACAATTCCATAAAAGCAACATGTGTGCAATTTATCTGTAGATCTTTAAGTATCTCACTTGAAAAATGGAGATTAACAAAATAGGTAGAGTTTTTTGGAAAAATTTGATGAAAAAATCACTAAGTTGGAAAGTTTGAAAAATTCACAAAATGTTTCATGCATATTACGAACAAGAACATATTTAACATGTATCAAAAATAAAATCCAAAATAATAGTTACTACTGTACAAACAGAATGAAATCATGCATGCTATGATTAGATTATACAGTATTAATCTTAATCAATATGCTGATTGTTTTTTTGACAAAAGAATTTGAGCTAACTATGTACTGCCATTTTTTATTATAATTTTATTGTTTGGGCCTAAAATCTGAATTCTTGTTCATGGTTGTGAGGTTTATCACAAGGAATATTGAAAGAATTTTCATTAAGAACATGTAAACAATCAGGTTTTTTTTAACAATATTATAATATTTTCTGATATTAAAAACAGAAACTTTTCTTTTTACCAATCCACAACAGGAGGATAATTGCTACAATCCTAAATCGTCCTTTGCCATAATGATTTGAGTTCTCAATACAGGGGAGATAAATGCTTACATCCAAAATCATCCCTTACAAGAATGATTTGAGTTCACAATACAGGGGAGATAATTGCTTACATCCTATATCATCCCTAACAAAGAATGATTTGAGTTCACAATACAAGGGAGATAATAACTTACATCCTGGTCACTACCATATGTTCTAGCCTGTACTTCATACTTCAAGTCAGCTATTTCTCTCCTGTACTGATCTAGTTGTGCCTCTAACTTCTCTCTTCTCAATCTTTCATAGTCTAATTGTGCTTCTAACTCACTAATAGTCCTAAAAAATATACAAGTAGATTAAAAAGATATCATACTTTCTAGAGAAAATGTCAAATCAAATCATAAGTCTTTCTTTTTCTTTTTCAATTTTAATTGTTTACTTTTTTTAAATGAAAAGAACATTTTCAATATGTATTCAAAATTTTCAAGAAAGTTTGAAGGCTTTGATTTAAATTCTTTTGGAGAATGAATACACAAAACAGATATCCCCTGTTCCATGTATACCCACCCTCCCCTAGCCTTATTGTAAATATACCATAACGATAGATTTGAACTCAAATGTTTTTATTCCACATTCTAATATGACGTCCTTATTACGCTTTGTTAACAAAGCCGTGTTCTAATGAGCACAAAAAATATGTTTGACACATACGCACAGACTTTTTATATTCATGTTATTTCCATCGTTATCCTTTTAAATATTTACAATTAAGCAGCTAGCATAAACTTTTATTATATATTTTTTTATCAAACAACATATATTTACCCTGCTCGTAGTTTTTAAACTTATCAAATATGTAATGTAATATACAGACTCCTTGGGGAGGAAACAGAAACAGCCAAACATTCTTACGGTATTTTCGTACGCTTCGACCTATAAATAAATTGTATTTGTCATGTTAAAATCAAAATAATTCCTTCATGTCATGCTCTATGTTCATTTTAACATGGGTAGTCATTATATTTGACCACATTTTACACCTCGCTAACGCTCAGTGAAAAATATCGACAAATATAATGCCTACCAATGTTAAAATGAGCATAGAGCATGACATGAAGGAATTATTTCTTAAATATTGATTGTTGCTTGTTCCATATTATAATTGCTTTACCTTTACATAATAACCAAAGATTCTATAAATATATTACTTACTTGTCTTTATCTCTTATTTCTTGCAGACGTTTTCTGTCTTCAGACAAACGTCCTCCTAATTGTGTGTAGTTCTTTTTGGCAATTTCCAATAATCTGTCTAATTCCTCAAGTTTTTCTTTTGCCCGTACTATAAAAAAAAATGCATTCCTCTTGATATAGTAAACAAATTTACTACCTTTATCTTTTAACTTGGTCTTCATCCTATCATGCATGTCTTGATTAAAAATCGGTGGCCAAGGTCCTCTCAGACATTTTTCTATTTTGTTACTTGGCTTTTTTGCATTTGTAACAAAAGACATTGAAACAAATCAATTTGCCAACTTGAAAATAAAGTGAAAGAATTTGCTCACAAAACAAGTTAGTGGCTACTTCTATATTCCTTAAACTGATAATGCATTTACTATTGGATGAATTATCAGCACACATTAGAATGCTTTTCATTTTGCAAAATACATCGATTCAGATAGTAAACCATTAGTCTTTTTAGTTTTTTTAAATGAAGGTTTTCCATACTACATGTGTCCGGAATAGTAAGTCTATCTAATAAACAATTTGACATATACCTTTCTGTTGTTTCCTCTGTTTTTCTGTGAGATTAACACCTTTAGAATCAGTGTTACCATCCTCATCTTCTGACCCCTCTCCTGCTACTGTTGATGATTCTTCCTCTAAAAATGTAGCAAATATTACCTTAATGTAAATAACAATAAACATTGCATTTAAACAAGTGTTCAAATACCTTCATTTTTTGTTCTTTAAAAATCAATTACTTTATTCATGCACTTAAAATAAGTCTCTTATGTTTTTTTATTGATAGACATGCAAATGTCTATCAATTTTCATAATAATTTTTTGTTCAGAATACAAAATTTTAATATGAAATACTTTTTCTTATTTCCTGTAATAAATAAAACAAACAAAAAATATTCTACTGATACTGTTTAACATACCAGGTTCTCCCCCCAGAATCTTGACACAAGCTAACTGTCCAAATCTCCTGGCGATGTCACGAGGAAGTTCTCCAGCTTGATTGGCTATCGACATGTTGGCACCCATCTCTATTAACCATTGTAACACATGGATATGACCCTGTCCAGCAGCTAAAAGAAAAGCATGATGTTCATAGTAAAGATTTCACAAGCAGATATGATTAGCTAATTATAACTTTTAATAAAAGAAAATATGCTATGATTGTGCATTAAACAATTCTCCACCAGAGACCAAATGACATTGTTCTAATGCTTGTTTCAAGTCATGAATATGACAGTTTGCTGTGTTTTATCATTTGATTTAACAATTTGATTAGGGACTTTCTTTCTTTTTTAATTTTCCTTGTAGTTCAGTACTTTTGTGATTTTACTTTTTTCATAACAGCACTAGTTTTGGTCTTTGTTTGAGCTAAAAGTTCAATTACATGTACAGTATAAAGTCAGAAATAACAGTATATTGACAATATGTTTATCTGTAATATTATAATTAATTAAGTAAGTTTAAACTTATCATATGGAAACTGTGTTACAGTCTGAAATACTGACAGACTAAAACGTGATTATATGCACTTACAAATATATCTTCAACATTTTGTAAAAAACAATATAACACACCTTTATGTGCAGGTGTAGCACCTTTGTCATCTCTCTCGTTGATGTTTACAACACCATTTTCTATCAGCATGCGTAGATGTCCTAAGTCTCCATTGTAGGCTGCTACATGGGCTGGGAATGCTAAATCTATATGTAATAAACAGTGGTTTGAAATTAATTTCTATTCATGTGATAGTTGTTCCTTACCAATGCAAAACCAGTCATAATATAGCATATGATTTAATGTTAAAAAGTCTATCTAGTTAATGTTCGATTTCTATATCAATTGATGAAGAAAACAACACAAATGCAAGACAAAAACCTCATTAATAGTATAATAAGGTGATTTGGAATATAATAGTGTAAATACAAAATCACTATAACTAATTCTTCCAGATTTTTCTCTGGACAGATCTGAGCAAACATATTCAACATCTTTATATTTTGTTGTAGTTTAATATATACTACCCTACTCACAAAAAGTTTTTGCTTTGGTTTCCTTAATGTGTGTATGTTCTTTAATTTATAGTCTACTGTACTATAGAAACAGTACCAATTGTTTCCCTTTAACATTTTCTTAAATAAAAGTAACTATAACATAGCAGTGACCTACTTTCAGTCTCCTCTGGGTGATCTCTTTCCCATTCTAAACCATTGATATAATCAATGACATTTTCTTTGTAAAACTGTTGTGCCAGATCTTTTGGTGTCTCTCCTTGATCATTCCTGGCCCCTAACACATGAAGTGGTGTAACCCCTATACTGACTAGGTACTTGAGACAAGGAAGCTGTCCTTCTGATCCTGCTAAATGTGCTAGATAAAACAAACAGAAGAAAGTTATTGAGCCATTTCAATATTTGACGGATGAGAAATTAGTTCTCATTATATAAGTAAGATTTATCAAACAAATATTTTTTACTTCTAAAGTGACAAAGTATTGTATGTAGTACTCCCACAGACAGAAATAAATAAACATTAGATTTTATATTCATGGCTATAAATACTTTGCCCTGGATGACTGACAAGGGTTTGATGAAATAGTGTATAAGTGTAGAAGGGAGTTACCGGTCCTGAGAGTGTCTGACATGAACTTTCGGGGGTCCGGAAAAATAGTAATTTAAGTATATTGCAAGCATCCCAGAGTTATGAAATTTGACACATATGCAGATTAAGTGTTACTAACGATGATTTAATATTCAAATCGTCGAAAAAATCGGATTTATGACTTTTACTGATATTGTGATTTGGACATCTATCTGAGGAGTACTCACTACTAGTAGAAAATGGGCGATATCAATAGAGACTTATCTATCCACTTCTCAACAAAGTATTTATACGGTTTAAAACACAGCGAAGTACTCTGTGCAATTGACGATGTGATCTCTAGAGAATCTATTAACTCTATACAACTTACAGAGAAAAACTGTGTTGTTACTGTGAAAGAAAAAAATCAAAGGGATAGATTGATCACTGTTGGAATTAAAATTCGAGACAGGTCAGTTAATTTTGTTGAAATAGATAAACAGTTAACAAATGTCACAATTAAAGATTTGCCCTACGAACTTAGTGACAGTTTCGTTACAACACAAATGTTGCAATTCGGGCAAGTGGTCCAAGGTTCGATCAGGAGAGGTGTCATTAAAGACACCAGTATTGAGAATGGTACTAGATATTTGCAGCTTAAAAACTGTGTACCTTTACTTCCTAATAAGGTATCATTTGGTAAACATGAAATCAGACTATTTGCCGATAATAATAGAACATCCTGTAAATTCTGTAATGGAACTGATCACCCCTCGTTCAAATGTAGAGAAAAACCCCAACAACTTCGTAAATGTTTTAATTGTCATCAGCCTGGACATATATCTAAAAACTGTCTGGAGGAGGTTGTATGCAATTATTGTTTGTTAGCGGGGCATATAAAGCGGGACTGTGAAAAATACAAGGATGACGAGACAAGGCGAGAAATGGGAGAATACGCGGATGAAATCATCGAAGGGAGACGTGGTCAGTCACAAAGCTTTGACGAATCCATAACACCGTGTGACACAGGTATAGAAGACACATATGTGATTCCAAAATCAAAAACTCTAATACTTGGAGCATCAAATGGTAAACGGTTGGGAGATTTCAGCCCTGATGTTATAAATGCGTCTGTATCTGGTGCCTCCTTCGAGAATATAGATGAGCTTCTTAATCATGCTCTGTCCGTCATGGATGACACAGATGCAAGTGTCGAAAAGGTGGTCATTTGTCTTGGGACAAATGATATCACTCGTAATAGAAGTGACCCAGATGAAGTGAATGTAAACGCTACGAGTGCTGTAAAAAAATCAAGATTTCCAACTGCAAAAATAGGTCTCTGCACTATCATTCCTCGTAAAGGCAAAGGACAGAGCATACTAAAATTGAATGAAACAACACACTCTGTAAACAATTTTCTTGCTAAATTATGTAAAAAGGATAGTTCTGTATCTTTGATTGACACCTTCAATATATTTTGTCAAAATGGTAATGCTGTGAGGCCACTCTATGACATCAATGACCCAAGCGGGGTACATATCAGTGATAAAGGGGTAGATAAATATATTGTTGAATTGTCCTCATTTTTTGGTAATACTCATGTCGTTGAGGCAACCGTTCACACACCAGCTCTGCGAAAACGCAATCTGAGTTCAAATACTACCCCTTCATCTACTGAAAAGCAAGGTAAACATCATAAAAGTACCTAGGATGGACTCCGTAGCAGGAGTGATCTGTTGAGTACAGAGAATAAAGGTTTTTCAAATAATACTCTGAAATGTATTTGCCTAAATGTATGTGGGTTGAGATCGAAGCTTAAGTCTCCTGAATTTCAGGAACTGATGCTGATGTATGATATACTTATATTTTTGGAATCAAAGACTGATGAATTTGACATTCTAGGGATGCCTGATGGGTATAAGTATTTTGCTAAGCATAGAACAAAATTTAAAAAGAAGTCGGGTGGTATAATTATTTGTTTTAAGAGTAATTTCGAAAAATTTTTGAAATTTCCAAAATCTAATTCTGAATTTGTACAGTGGGTAGTATTAGAAAAGGGGTTAGTTGATTTTGATAAAAACTTGTTAATGGGATGTATGTATCTTCCACCTGAAAATACTAAGTATACAAGCAATGAGGCGTTCACAGAGGTTGAAATTGAAATGATAGAACTTGCTAATAAGTATAATGGTCAACCTCTAATTATTGGTGATTTGAATGCCAAAACCAAATTGTTAGATGATGTTGTCGTCCCTGATGACAGTCTTTTTGATATACTGGATGATTTTGAAGATGACAGTTTTGTGTCATATTTGTACGATTATCAAAATTTATGTGACAGCAATGTATCATTAAAGCGATGTTCAGAAGATAGCAGTGTGCCCAATAACTATGGGTACAAACTTATAGATTTTTGTAAACGTAACAATTTGTATATTGGTAACAGTAGGTTACCAGGTAATGACCATATGATAGGTTTGACTACATGTAATAGTGTATCTCTTATTGATTATTTATTACTGTCATCCAGTGTATTTCCATTGATAAAAGAATTCAATGTTCTCGAATTCAACCCACTTTTTTCTGACGTTCATTGTGGTCTTTGTTTTTGTTTTCATGCTTCAGTGAACATTTTTACTACACATTCCGATGATAATTGTAGTAGTCAGCGTGGTCATGCACGATGGGTCCCAGACAAGGAAAACCGGTTTATTGAGACACTCGTTAGTGACGTTACTAAATTTGACGAGATATCACTGCTTTTGTCGGAGGACAGTAGTACTGATCCAAAAGAACGAATCAACACCGCCGTTGATAAAATATGTGATCTTTTTAAAAGCACCGCTAATCGTGTATTTAAACCAAAGGGAAGATTCTATCTACCTGGTACTTCTAACCAACTGTGGTTTAATAAACAATGCAGAGATAAGCGAAAGGGTTTCCATAAAGCGAAAAACCGTTACAGTTTAAATAAGAATAAAGAGAACCGAGATGAGATGAAAAAGTCCGGGAAAGTTTATAGAACCGAAATGAATAAAAGTTTTGAGAGTTTTCAACATGCACTAGAATCTGACATGCGCAAACTTTCGAAAAAAGATTCTGGTAAATTTTGGAAAATCTTGAAAAGATTTGATAGAGGGGGGTCTGATAAAGATATTAAAATTACTATTGATCAATTATATGAGTATTTTAAGTCATTAAATAAGAGCGATGTTCCAGATGATGATATTGATTTTGAGGATTTAGCTAAAAGTATAAAAGATCAGGGTTTTATTGAAATTATAGATCAGGAAATCACACAGGACGAAATACTGTCAGCTGTTAAAAAGTTATGTAATGGGAAAGCCCCAGGGGAAGATGAGATTGTCAACGAATTTATAAAAAGCACGGTGAATCAATTTTTGCCTATTTACACTAAGTTATTTAATTTAGTGTTTGATTCTGGAATCGTTCCAAATTCATGGCTTATTGGTATCATTAAGCCGTTATTTAAAAATAAGGGGGATCCAAACAATTTGGATAATTACAGAGCTATTTGTCTTACATCGAATTTAGGAAAAGTGTTCACCTCTATACTTAATTCAAGACTTAATGCTCTGTCAGACGAGATCGGGATTATAACTGATGCCCAGGGTGGTTTTCGTAAGGGATATTCTGTCCAAGATAGTATGTTTATCATGCATGCTTTAATTTCATTATATTTGAGTTCGGGAAAGAAATTATTTTGCGCTTTTGTAGATTTTAGAAAAGCGTTTGACACAGTGTGGAGGGTGGGACTATGGCAAAAACGATTAAAATATAATATTGGTGGGAAAATGTTTAAAGTTATATTGAGCATGTATACAGATATTAAGTCTTGTGTTAAAAATGGAGAACTGAAAACAGATTTTTTCCCGTGTGAGGTAGGTGTAAGACAGGGAGAAAAAATGTCACCTTTTCTCTTTGCCTTATACCTTAATGACTTGGAGGAATATCTGGAGGAAAACTCTGTGGATGGTCTAAAATTTATTAATGGAAAATTTACAGAGAATCTTGATTTGTATATCAAGTTATTTATTCTTCTGTACGCCGATGACACAATCATTTTTGCGGAGTCGGCAGAAGGGTTACAAAAGGCTCTGGATGTTTTTGAGCAATATTGTTTTGAGTGGAAACTCACTGTTAATGTTACAAAAACAAAGATTGTAATTTTTTCAAAGAGAAAGTATAATAAGAATGTTACTTTTAAACTATGTAATGAAATTATTGAAATTAAAGATTCATATGTTTATCTTGGTCTGCTGTTTAATTACAACGGAAATTTCTTTCAAGCTCGTAAAAAATTGGTAGACCAAGCTCAAAAAGCACTTTATGCTCTTTACAAGAAGATACAAAATATCTCACTTCCGATTGATCTACAGCTAAAATTATTTGATGCTTTGGTGGTTCCTATTTTGACCTATTCCTCGGAAATATGGGGGTTTGAAAATAAAAATAATACTGAAAAGTTACATCTACAGTTTTGTAAGCGCACTTTGGGTGTGCGATCATCTACGCCAAATTTTATGGTATATGGGGAACTTGGAAGATTTCCGCTTGAACTGCAGATCAAGTTAAAAATGGTATGTTTTTGGCACAAGCTAGCAACAAATGATAAAAAACTATCGGGTAAACTTTATAAGTTACTTTGGTACATGCATGAGAATGAAGGTTGTAATTTTAAGTGGTTTAACTATGTAAAATCGGTGTTTAATGATTGTGGCTTTTGTGAACTATATAATTTTCCGGAGCAAGTTGATTATAATTATATTAAAATTAATGTAAGGCAGCGTCTCCAGGACCAGTTTATTCAAAAATGGTTCTCAGATATAAACAATTCATCAAGGGGGGAATTTTATCTACACTTTAAAGAAGAGTTTTGCTTGGAACCATATCTGTTAAAATTAAGGCGGGGTCATAGGGTAAACATATGTAAATTAAGGGTATGTAATACAAAGTTTCCCATCGAAACAGGAAGATGGAGAAATGTACCACGAAATGAGAGGATTTGTCCACTTTGTAAAGCTGGTCTTGGAGATGTATACCACTATATATGTAAATGTACCAACTATGAAGTTAAGGATTTAAGGGGGAAGTTCATACCTCCATATTATTTAAAATATCCAAATGAAAAAAAAGTACTTGGCATGCTTAAATATAGTTATAGTAATGTGCTGTCTAAGCTGTCAATTTTTATTCAAAAGGTAGAAAAGATGCTTGTCTAATTTAAAACTGTAATAAACACAAACTTATTTTTGAAGATGCATAATTTAAAAATGTATTATGTTTGTATGATGAACTATGTTGTAATTAATATTGTGTATATAAATATGCTCCTGTTACGCAGTCTTCTGCGGCTGAGTTTTCTCTAATAAACTATAAACTGTATAACATAACTTAGTATTAAATGGTAGTTGATCAGTTAAATGGTAGTTTAATACAAGTATTTTTTTTTGGTTCGTTTTGGCTAATGTTCAAACCAATTTATTTATATATCAAGATAGCTAATTTAATGATCCTCCATTAGGCTCAGTAACAGTACTTCATAGTACAATATATTCACTGGTCACAGCAAATCTTAATCAAACTATGTACAAACCTGGGGTATTTCCACAGTTATCTGTATGGTCTACTTCAGCGCCCCACTTAATCAACATCTGTAGACATCCCAGACGGCCATGGTAGGAAGCACAATGCACTGGGGTCCAACCATTCTTATCTGTCACATTCACATCCTATAAAAAATGTTATATAAATTTGGATAATTTCCTGGTCACTTAATTTGAGTCAATAAACAAAATAAAATGTTAAACTTTAAATTTTTAGGATATGCAATGATAAAAATTTTGTGAATTATTTTCTCTTCTACTATATTTGTATTACCGACCGATTACCGTATTTAGCAGAAGGTGTTTACTGATCAAGGCTTAGGACAGTGTTTTGACATCATATTTTTGATATATACGACTTTATGCATGTGTTTTAAATTCTCATTGGTCATTCCCTGGCTGTATAAATATCATCAGGCAGAGTATGGAAATAACTGCACCTAAAATACTTATCAGACTGTCCTATATAAGTCAGCAGCTCTATAGCTATTCTTTTTGCTGAAGACATTTAAACAACCATAGAAAGAAGCTTTTCCTCAGTTACATGAATATTTTCTAAGTATATTTTTGTCTAAATACATCATTTAAGAATTTTGTTATCTATCACACTTACAACCCCAGCTCGTAGAATGGTACATAATGTGAATGAGTTGCCATGTGCTGCTGCTAGATGTGCTGGTTGACTTCCTCTCACGTCTTTTGATGTCATACTTACACCATTATTTACTAATGCCTACAAGTAATGTAAATAAATAATGATTAATACAAAAATAAATGGGTAATGTGTCCATGGGACATAGATGATGCCCTCCTGCTTGCATATAATGTAATAAAGGGACATAAATCAAGAACTGTAAAAGGGGCGCTACCCAAATTTGTAATTGTTCTGATGTTGTGGTAATAAGCATTGTGCATACGTTTTATAACATTTCGTTGAGGCAAACTCAAGTTAAAGAATGGATACAAAAAATTCAGCAGTTAGTCCATTTGTAAAGGGGCATAACTCTAGAACGGTAAAAGTAACTCAACCAAAAAAAGTAGGTTATAATGGAATACACAGAGCATAATAACTATGGAGTAGTTTGTTATGATGATCAGTTTATATTGCCTTAGCTTAAGTTTTCAGTATTGTCTGTTGTGTATCTGTTGTGTATCTATTGTGTTTTATTATTTTGTTTTCTTCTTATGACAGAGTTTTGTTGCTAATGTAACCTTTTTTAAGGATATGCAATCTAAATTTGTTTCAATTATTTTTTACTGTTACATCCTTTTTTTTAATTACATTTAAGAGGGGGCTGATGGGTTAATTTCGTTCTTCGTGATCCAGGATGTTTTCATTTCGTGATCCGTGAAAGATGCCATTTTTTATCGTGATCTGTGATTTTGAGGAAATTAAGTCGTGATTTGGTAATGTTAATTTTTTGTGAATTGTGATTGATATTTTTTGTTTTCCGTGATCCGTGATGAGGACCCCCATTAGGCCCCTCATTTAAGAGTCTTTGTCTCCTGTGTTGATCATTGACTGAAATATAATATGTTCTTTACCTTTAGTCAATAGAGTACAAAACTCTATAATAATTTGGTATCTTTCTTGTGAATTAAAGACATATTCAACACAACAATATTAAAAAGCGAAAAATCAGCTGCTGATCCTTTTACTTTTTACACCATACACTTGAGTTACCTGCATACAAGCATCCTGCCCTCTGATAGCGGCTATATGTGCTGGTGTCCATCCTCTAGATGTTGCTACTGTAGCATCGGCTCCATGCCATAGCAACCAATGTAAACACTGAAACAAAACAAAAATCGGTTGTGACATAACATAACATAACATAAATTTAACATTTCATGGGTAAAGTTTCAAACTAGATGTTACTACTGTAGCATCGGCTCCATGCCATAGTAACCAATGTAACACTGAAACAAAACAAAAAACGGATGTGACATAACATAACATAAATTTAACATTTCACCGGTAGTTTCAAAATCAATAGTGAAACAATGCTGGTAAAGATACTGATTCATAGGGGTTTTTTTTCTTTAAAGAATAGTTTTAGATTGCTTTGCAATAATATTAAGTGTGCACTTAATACAGACACATATTTGTTTCAAAAGAATCATTCAATTATATTTCAGAGAGAAAAATGAGGTCACTTTTTCAAATTTAGTACAAGTTTAAAAATCTGTGACCCATTAAAGCATTTTTAATTAATTTATTGTTCTTTGACCGTAAGATTATAAATTAAGATAAACTACCTCAAGTGCTCCAGAATTAGCAGCAGTGTGTAGTGGTGTGAATTTATCTTTCTCTTCAACTTCATTGATACTGGCCCCATTCTTCACCATAGCTTCCAGTTCCAGTACATCTCCAACCTCAACTGCTCCATGGATACCTGTATACTTCTTCTTTGCTCCTGTAAACAATGTATCTATTTTAATTGGTCTTTGAAAAAGTAAAATCATACATATACTTTCATTAGGTTTTATTTTGTATGGGTATTATTAATCTAATCAACCATTATCGATATCTAAATTTCTGTGTAATACCTTGCCCTTAGTGGGTCTATTTATACCCCAATTTTTTAATTTTGTTTTGGATGGCTGTTGCCTGTTAAGTATACAAAAACTTTATTTTGTTTTGGATGGCTTTTGCCTGTTAAGTATACAAAAACTTTATTTTGTTTTGGATGGCTGTTGCAGGTTAAGTATATAAAAACTTTATTTTGTTTTGGATGGCTGTTGCAGGTTAAGTATACAAAAACTTTATTCAATAATCAAATAAGTGATAACCAATCCATATTACATCATATTATGTAGGTAAAATGTAGTTCATAAGGCATGTGGCATTATTCAACATTTTAGTGCAATGTCAGTTACACATGCATGTCAGCCGTACAAAACTTATCTTGTGAATCTATTGCTTACTCAACGTTTTTCCAGTAACTTTCAACTGATTCACAGTCATTGCTTATTCTCCTGTTAATATAATCTGGTCTTTTCTTAAATGCAGAAGGATTGATTTCCAGTGATCAGTGGTTTTTTTACTAACAAAGGGGCTTAGTTAAGGTTACGGATGAATTAATATTTTTTCATAAGTTCAGGGGGCAAATTCCTTTTAGGAAAGATAAATAAAGCTACCCAATTATTGACAGGTACATTTACATGTATCTGTGCATGTAGGTCAATTACAGAGTTCGCGAAATCTTTTTTCCCCTGGTGGTCCTTGAAGAAAATCTGCTGGTCCTCACTATTAATCTATTGAAAATACTAAAATTGTGTCAGACCTATGCAAAAATTTGGTGGTGAAATCCTGAGGACTGACACTTTTCACGAACTCTGCTTGAATTACGTCAGAACGTAGTTTAAAAGTAATATTCTGTGTATAAGTAATTGTTGTGAGTTTGTTTATTCCACTTTGGATTAAGGTTTAGGGGAAGGATTGACATTTTAAACAACATTTCCAAAGAAAAGGCCCTCTAGCTTTAAAAAGAACAGTGGAGAACAAACTAGGATTCAGCTGTGTACTGCTCTTGGTCTTGTTGGTACATATTTCTTTGAAATATTTCACATTTTCATTCTTATCTACAATGTTGTGCATTTTATTGTAAAAGGGGCAACACAAATATTATATGATATGTATTATAGAAGTTTGTTTCTTCTAACAATTTCCAGTTGTAATAATGCCATTTCTTAGCTAGTTCAGTTATAAATTATACATGTAAACTTGTAAGTCGTTGGAAAATCTGTAACAACATGGGTTTTCCTCCTTCCTGTTACGAGTCAAACTCTGTAGTAAAGTGTAATTGACTCGGGCGCATCTCAAACAGACAGGAGGCCACTCCTCTGGCCAAAAGTAAAACTCCAGGAAAATAAACGGACGATATTTACAATAAAATATTGATCTTAATTACATCTATGTACACTGGTTATCCTGATGTCTATTTCAGATGTGGCTGGGTCCAGGTAATGGTATTCACTGTGGCCCTGAAGTCCTCTAGAGATCTGGACTCCACTTATTATTATTCAATTCTCTGGTTGTTCTTGGGAAGAATGAGTGGTAGTAAACATCCCTCTTCATTCTATTCTGTCTAAACTTGTGGTTGCCCTTGGTCCTACTGTCATATGATGTATAGTATTTGGCTGGATCAATGGCAACAATGGTGTTGGAGTCTTGTAACACAGCACCAGACTGTTTCCAGCGTCTGTGCTGCAGTGATTGCCATTGAAGTTAAAAGGTTTAAAGTGGAAGAAAAGGGTGGGTAGAGGGATGGTATCCCCAATATTGCACTATTTTTTATAAACCTTAAGACAAATAAGATATTTTTACCTGGCATCTCAACAGCTTGGTTACCAGCACTGTTTACATCAATTTAAAGGCTCGCAGAAAAGAATAATGGATAGATTTTTTTTAATTAAATTTAAAATTATCGTTCGTTCTTGCATCAATTTCAATATAAACATTTTTTATAAAATTTAACATTTTAATTTTATGGTTTTTAAGACATTTTTTAAGCAATGAAGTGCGGACGTCGTGGAGAGCACCCTCAACTATTTCTTCTTTTTTTTTTTATTAAAGCGTTTTAATGTTTAAATTTTTAATAGCTTTAGATTATTGCATATTTTAAATAATAAGTTTTACCATAAAGAGATATATTGTTATCTTAACAAAATGTTTTAAAAATGTAAATAAAAACAAATAAAGCTATTAATTGCGGACAACCGGAAGTAAGGAAATAAACAAACTGGGAGACCTCGTGGGAAAGCACATTTCCAGGAGACCTAGCAGTAATAAGAATACCGTTAATTTTTTAATGCATTTATGCTTTGTAGAATCCGTTTCTTTCAATACAATTGCAGAAAAAATAGCTTATTGTCATAGCTTTACTATTTCGTTAGAATTTCTCATACGTTACTGAAGTCTGAACCAGTTCGACCGTAAGTCGTTTCGGTCACACTACCTAACCAGGTCGGCCATAGACGATTCGTCTGTCTTTGGCTTCACTATTTCATCTAGATAATCATAGATATTCAACAACTAAAAAGTGTCGGTAACAAAGGCAATTTTGACAAAGACAACATCCTCAATTTACTGTGGGTCTCATTTGGGGTCTAAGCTAGTCCAAATAATTATGACGTCTGGCAAGGCTATTTTATTTGTTTTCAGAAAAAAATTAAAATAGCCTTTCCAAACGTCATAATTATTTGGACTAGGTCTAAGCGAGATGAGGGACTACCGATTTTTGGTATCAGGTCCGTTCGCGCCCAATATACTTTCGCACCCTACACGTTCGCGCCCAATTTTAATTCCAATTCCAGTTGAATACTTGGAAAATCATGATTGTTCTTTTTAATTGCTTTCAGGTAAATACTGAATGTATTTATAGCTTAGTATGAGTAAATATTGAAGATTTTAAATGACAAACACAAAAGATAATTGTTTTAAAACAGCTTGGTCCCTTTGATCTGAAACAATGAAACAATAAAATAAAGCAATACACTATTATAACCAAAACATGATCAAACAATTTACCATGATAAAATTTATTCAACACACACATAAAAAACGTAGTCAGAATCTCACTCCATTGTGAAAAAAGTCAACGAAACAAAGTTATAGCAATACACTAACCAAAACATGATTAAGAGTTATTCAACACAAAATAAAACATTGACAGAATCCCACTTTATTTAGAAAGGAATATTATTATTTTTAACAATACACTATCCAAAAAATAATTAAGATTTATTCAAGACAACACAAACAAAATGCTGTCTCACTTTATATTTTTGAGACAACGAAAACAATTATACTTAAAAGAATACTTCTTGCCAAAACTTGATTACAAAGTTATTAACCCAAAACCAATTAAAATTAGGTGCGAACATGTGGGGTGCGAAAGGACTTTGGGTGTGAACATGTAGGGTGCGAAAGTGAAAGGTGGCGAACATGAGTGGGGGCGAACACGAATGGGCGCGAACGGACCCGGATTCCCGATTTTTCGTAAGCGTGAAACGTGGAAGTCAAATTATCGTGTCATGAAAACTGGAAATGAGGTATTGCAGAACCAGGAAATTGACAAAAAATTGAGAATTGCTTATGCATATAATGTTAGCAGGATACGGAAATCTAACAATATAGTAGTTTTTGTCGAGCCTGCAACTTTTGTTGCAGAAAGCTCGACATAGGGATAGTGTTCCGGCGGCGGCGTTAGCTAACTTCTTAAAAGCTTTATATTTTAGAAGGTGTAAGACCTGGATGCTTCATACTTTGTATATAGATGCCTCTTGTTACGAGGTTTCCGTCAGTCACATGTCCAATGTCCTTGACCTCATTTTCATGGTTCATTGACCACTTGAAAAAAAAGTTCAAATTTTTTATAATGTTGAATTCTCTCTTATTATAAGTAATAGGATAATTATATTTAGTATGTGCGTATCTTGCATGGTCCTCATGCCCGTCAGACAGTTTTCACTTGACCTCGACCTCATTTCATGGATCAGTGAACAAGGTTAAGTGTTGGTGGTCAAGTCCATATCTCAGATACTATAAGCAATAGGGCTAGTATATTCGGTGTATGGAAGGACTGTAAGGTGTACATGTCCAACTGGCAGGTGTCATCTGACCTTGACCTCATTTTCATGGTTCAGTGGTTATAGTTAAGTTTTTGTGTTTTGGTCTGTTTTTCTCATATTTTATGCAATAGGTCTACTATATTAGTTGTATGGAATGATTGTAAGGTGTACATGTCTAGCGGGCAGATGTCATCTGACCTTGACCTCATTTTCATGGTTCAGTGGAAAAAGTTAAGTTTTTTAGTTTTGGTCTCTTTATCTAATACTATAAGCCATAGGTCAACTATGACTGGTGTATAGAAATATTTTATGATCTATATGTCAGTGGCGCAGGTTTTATTTGACCGTGACCTTAAATTTGACGGTTCATTGCACAGTGTTAAGTTTTTGTGGTTTGGTCTATTTTTATTAAACTATAAGTAAAAGGTCAACTATATTTGTTGTATGGAAGCATTGTTAGCTGTTCATGTCTACCTGGCATCTGTCATTGACCTCATTTTCATGGTTCATTGGTCTTTGTTTAGTTATCTTGGTTAATGTTAGGTTCATGTGACAGTTGTAATAAAGCTTTATACTTAGGACTATCAACGTAATATCAATGATTAGTAAAGAAGGCGAGACATTTCAGTGTCCACTCTTGTGTTTAGTTTAAACATATTTATTTATAGTGGATTGGGAAACAAGTTTTGCAACTTATATTAATCCCTTTCCACTTTGTGGGTGCAAGTGCTGCCTTGTAGCGGCATTAGCCTACTCTTTTTTTGAAATCTACAAGGGTGTCTTTAATGTGCAAGAGATATGGCTCTCTTAACACGGGTCAGCCATTTATCGTCCCCTTCCGAAGGACTATCATAGTTTCCTCAAGACCATACTTGCAAATGGTGTCAACAAAAATGCATGTTAGCAGTTGTTTATCTAGAAATTTGAATAAAAGACGACAGCTATAATTCTATCCAGGGCACTTTGGCTTCCTCCACCCATAATTACTGGACTGTCACTAAATAGCCATAAAGTGGCGCTTAAAAATGGTGTTAAAAAGTGGCAATCAATTGATCAATCATAAATGCAAATTATTCTACATCTTGAAAATAAATCACTTGAGAAAATAAGGTAGTTTACAGTACATATATAGAAAAAATCTTTCAACCTCTTTGAAAGAATAAAAGAAATGTTGTTTAAATGTTAAAGTGTACATTTTTATATGTATTCAGTTATTCATTACAGGTTTTGACTAAGAATTATGGCTAATAATTCCTATTTTGGACAACAAGTGCCCCAGCAGTCAAATCAGAACTATACATATCAGCCTTGGGGAAGTGGGACTGCATCTCAGCAACCAGCTCCTAATTTTTCTGGCAATGGTAACCAACAACAACAGTATCAGCAGTATGGAAATAATTTCCAAAGAACCAATAGTAATGACGGAAACTGGTATCCAGGAAATAGCTATGGACCAAATCAACCACAGAATATCAATCAAAGAGGAAATTATTATCAAAGCAGACCACACAGTTCAAATAATAATTTAAATCCATCTATTGGTCAGAACAGACCACACAGTTCAAATAATAATTTAAATCCATCTATTGGTCAAAACAGACCACACAGTTCAAATAATACTTTAACTCAATCTATTGGTCCAAATTTTGATAGTACACCACCTCCTTCCAATTACAACTATGGACAGCAGAATTGGACCGATTCTGATTATGGAAATGAGTATAAATTTTACAGTGGAGGAAGTATAAATACATATGGAAGTAGTGATAGTTATTCCCCTCAAAATACAAACTTTTCTGGTAATAAAAGGGGGACTTTCAATGAGAGACCAAACCAGACCATGATGGGAATCAAAAATCAGAATCCATATTCAAATTCAGCTGGCAGTGGTAAACAAAATCCATTTATTAGAAATAACCCAAATTTGGTTGGCAGCGGTAAACCAAATTCATATACGAACAATAATCCAAATCAATTTGGAAAGAACAAGATAAATCAATTTAATAACAACAATAGCCATCAACATAATCCATTTGGAAACAGTAATCCTAATCAACATGATCAGTTTGGATATGGAAATACAAATCATTTTGAAAATAAAAATCATCAATTTGGAACTACTAATGGAAACAATCATAAAAAAAATCCCAAACAGATGCATAAAAAGCAACAGAAACAGAAAAAGAAAATGAAGAAGGCAAGTTTAGCTTTAACATTCAAGGTTAGGTGAGTTTATCTATATCATTTAAGGTTAGGCAAGTTCAGCTATAACATACAAGGTTAGGCAAGTTTAGCTTTAACATACAAGATTAGGCAAGTTTAGCTGTAACATTCATTCATGAACATTATTTGATTGCATGTAACACAATATAGAGAACCTGCAAGTACCACACTGTCACATCTGTTGTTTTAGTAGATAAATATTTAATAACAGTTTATATGATTATCTACCTTTTTAGAGGTACAAACAAAATTTAATTCATATTGAGAATTGTTATCCATTTAGTCATCAGTTTGAGTTTGCTCACCCACCATTATTTCAATATTTTCATCAGTAGATCCAACAATATTTTGTTTTTATCTGTTTTAATCTTCATAATTGATTAATTTTGTTTTGTAGGAAGAAGTTGTCAAGGGAGATAATCCAGAGGCCAACAATTTTTACTGTGACACATGCGACAGGGGATTTAGTCAGGAATGTCATTACACGGAACATTGTGGCTTTCATGAAAAGGTATAAAACTCCTCAAATTAATGATTTGTACATGTAGTTGATTTCTTACATGAACTCTAATAAATATAAGGTACTAACTATTTTTTTGTTGACTTGGCTTTGGTGCCAGTAGCCTTTTTCCCAAAACATCTTGAGTTTAAAATTAATCCTACGATAAAAATATTTAGTTGAAATGTAAAGGAATATTAAGATATGTGAAAAGGGCTTCAGGTCCTCTAGCTTCATACAATCTTTATTTGGTAAAAAAGAGTCAATATAAATTTATTCAGATTTGCAAATTTTCAAAATTCTTATCTTAAACATCAAAATGAAATGTTTCAGTATTGTATAGGATAAATGACCGAGAGATCCTGTTTAATTCTCCATAAATATGATTCCAGAGCTCCAGATAAGAATTCACAAATTGGGGTTTTTACCCACCATTTTCTTATGTATTGGGTGATACAGATTTTTAATTGCATTATCAATTCCAATTCACCCCTCAAGTTAATATCAAATTGGGTTTTTCACCACCAAGCTCCTTAATGTATTGGGTTTTTTCATCAACACACTATTGAATATTTAGGCAATATCAACCCCGGATGTTTTTCCATGTTAAATATGTTTCTTTATTTGAATAATATGTGCTATAGCTGTTTTATTTTCTTAATTCACTGACGAGCAATTGTAGGTTTAATTTGTGTCCCTTTTCAATCTTCTGCCAGTTTTGTTTTTTCTCACAACTTATGTAAACTGTAAATAACGGGTATGTCTATTCCAAGGCACTCGTCTCAGATCTTTTTTTCTCTTATATACCTTTATATAAAAATTCCGAGAGGAATGCCTGTGTGTGCATTCACTCATTAACCATTAATCATTTACAAATTAGTATATAAACTCTAATTATACTTGAATGTTTTTGTTTTATTCAATTTACATAAATCTGGGTTAAGTTATCCCTTATTAGAACTTTTGGTTTCCAATTACATATCATTTCATAATTGATATCGTTTGGCCTTTCACATTTTCTAACGGCAATTAACTGATTCAGTTTTTGACGAAGTCCCGTGTTTATTAGCAATATTCTTGTTAGGGTACGCAAACACGCCCATGCGTTTGATGGACGCTTCCTAAAAACACTGGCTGAGTGTTGTTATCGTCATATCTTTCCCTCAGTTATTCAAAAGAAGCTGAAAACATGCTTCTATTCAATATTTTTATCGGACATTCACTTTCGTTTTAATTCAATGTATGTTACGATAAATCTCGAGCAATTCGAAAAAAATATGACAACACAACATGACACACACTACTTGGATAAACGCTGAGAAGATCGAAATGATTCAAAACCACGTGTACCTTTTGAGCAAGGGAAAATTCCAACAGAACAGGGACCCATTTCAGCTACTTGATGCAGGGAACTATTTTTAGAACGAAAGGACATCTCCAATTATAAATATAATAAAAATAGATTTACGCAACAAGTGAAAACAGATAAGGGTAAATAACGCAAACGGTAGCCAACAAAAGGGTTGAGAACTCATGGTTTTGGCATATAAATTGGGTTTCCTTTGAATTGATGGGGTTATTGAACCCTGCAATGGGCAATTGCATTGGGTTTTCTATTATTTGTATTGCGTGATCACGCAAATACGCAGCTTATCTGGAGCTCTGTGATTCCACTAAATAATCCATTAAACTCCTGTTTTGAACATTTACTCATTTGATTTGGACTTCAATAAAAAAAAAATGTATGTTGTTTACATGGATAATTTGAACTGCACAAGATTTTATGATCCATTCTTATTTCAGGATTATAATGGCACAGCTATTTTTTGTAAGAGAGCTTTTTTGAAAGTGTTGAAACAAGGGCATTATATGCTGTCTTGGTATTGGGAAATGTTTGACCCATATAATGTAGTACAACATATAATGTTGATTTTAAAATTTTATATTTATAGCTGTAAAAATTCAGGAGAAAAACCTTCTGTGAAAGGTACATGCAGTATTGCATATTTAAAATACTGTATAAGAATAGAACAACATATAGTAAATTTCTTATCGCCTACACAAAAAGAATATACAGATAAAAAAATGGTTGCCATTACAATCTGTCCTAGGTCATTTAAATATTTTATAACTGCTACAAAAATTATAGTTATATTTTGTTTTATGTCTTGCTATTTAGAGTTGTCATATAATAATAATATCTTTAAGACCATACTTGAAACTGTACATGTGTGTAATCCTGCTTGTCAGATTGTTTTCTGTCTTTATGTCAAAAATAAACAAATTACAAAAAAGTATGCTGTCTTGGTTAATGTATGGTATATATGTGCATGTATAGATTGTACTTATTTTCATACAAGCAAACTTTACCAAAGGTTTTGGTTTTAGTATTCATTGTTTTGTGTTTAAGGAGTCTTTCTAGAAATAACTATTGCATAAATAGCTTGAATACCCCCCAATCAATTAAATAATTATCCTTTTACTCATTTATCATCTTTTATGGTAAATTAATTATAGTGTCTATTTTAATTACAGTTTTAATGTAAAATTATTTCAGTGTTCCTATACTGGCTGTTCCTTTGTAGCTGCTCCAAAACTTGTCAAACTCCATGTTCAGATGGTAAGTAGCTTACTTTATTTCATTATACATGTACTCTAAAAAAAATTGGGATTGTATGACACAGGGTTCTCGCTAAGACGCGTATACGCGTCCTGGACGCATGGAAATCAAGCTGGACGCGTCATTTTTGAAACACGTGAGTCCCTGGGACGCGTCCTCGTTATATCCCCTGAGTCCCAGACACATCGTTTTCCATAGAAGATTCTTGATTCCGACTTTGTTTTGACAGGAAACTATACCGGAAGTTGACATTTTTTTGATATGCGCGGAACAATATTTTTGTTGACTGATACGATTTTTTTTAAATTAAACGTATTTCATACTAAAATTTCATAATTCTATTCAAAATGATCAATAGATATGATAAAGTTACCTATAACTTTATCGATTTTGTAATTTTACGAGTATTTGAAAGGCTTGACTACTTCCACGTGTTGAACATCATGTACTTATCGATTGAAACATAGAAAGTAAAATATTTATGTGAACTTGAAAGCAAATAATAAAATATTTCGTTAATGATTCTTGGTGTATAAAATACGTAATAAAACAGTGTAGATTAAAAAAAAATACGGATGAGAACAATTTTACTTGTCTTCGAATGATTTAACAATTTTACTTGTCTTCGAATGATTTAACAATTTTCTCGTATTGTGCATGTTGAACATCACGATCGTAAACAAAGGTAAAAATTGATTGGAAAATCTGAATAAAACATAATTAAAATATAATCACTATTTACCCAAGCTCATTATGTTGAACAGAGTTCACTTTATAGTTGCTTGCTTTTATTAAATATAATGATAATTATCATGATTCAAACATCAAAGTGATTATTAACTCAGTGATTAAATTAATTAAAATTAATTAATAATAATTAATATGAACTATGTTCATACAATCGAAATTTCTTATAAATACTGGCTTGACCAACAAAATCATATCAGTATCAAAATGAGCCAGTCAAAGTTAAAGTCCTTCTTTAAAAGAAAACATGATGACATTGAATCATCAGTACCAAGTAAAAGACCAAGAGTCACTGACCCACTACACCAAGAATTGATAGACATAGAAAGATCTGCAGAAACAACTACGTCAGTCACTACACCAACTAAGCCAAAGAAAGAGAGGAAATGGCAGTCTATCTGGGAGACAGAATTCCAATGGTTACGCAAACTCACACTACCAGAGGGTGACCAAGGCTACTGTGAATGGTGCAGAGATAAAAAGAAATCGAACTCTGTTGCCAATGGTTGTACTAACATACAACGCAGTACTTGGGTTCGTCATGAAAATCACCCAGATCACAAGATGGTCACACTAGCCAAACAGCCTAGTAAACAACAGCCTACACTAGAGAAGACTACTGACATTGCCACTACTCACCCATGCAAAGAGGCTCAGCTTAGAACTATGTCAGGGGCGTAGCTAGGATGAAACGATGTGCAAGCACCTACCGCCGAGCGGAGCGAGGCGAAAAAATTTTGGGACCCTTTTATGCAGGAAAATGCGTTTTTTTCGGTTTTCGGTCATAGGGCAGTTGAAAGAGGAGCTACATGTAGATAGGACTTATAAACAATTTATGAATGTAAAAATATTCATAAAGCTTCTGAATAAAGTAAATCATGGTTAATTGAAAACATAAACTACACATTTTTCTCATTCAAAATTTACTCAAAATTGTCCAAAGTCTAGGCAGAAACGAGCTTCTCTATTTATTTGTCAATATTCACACTAAAATCTCGTTGAATATGCAGTAATGCTAGCGATGATAACCTGTCATTATTCATTGTTGATCGTACATTTTATTTCAACAGACGTAGTACACTGATAGATCACCGCGGTAGCCTCGCGAGATGTTATAAACCAGTGTACGTGTTTGCCATCAAGCGAGCTCCCGCCAATTGAATACGTCAAAATTACATACCAGGTCAATTGACAATGTTGAGATTTGTTCGTTTGTTATATTTCCTACAACACGAGGAAGCAGATACGACACAAAGAAGCGATTTTCTGATAATACCAGACGCGACTCCACTCTCCAGTTCCATTATCATATGGTCTATAAACGCAAAATATAATGAGACTTTCCAATACTGTTTTGGCATGTTTGCAGGATGAGTGGATCTGGTAGTCCCTCGAACACATCGCGGTGGCATAATTTCAACGATATCGAAGGGTTTAAAGCTAATGCCGATTGGTACATCTCATTCCAAACAGATAAACCGTACTCTGTAAAAAGTACTCCGAAACTACATGTATTAGACTGAGTATAACAAATTCAAATCTTGTAAAAGATACAAATTACAGTGTCCGATTTTGTCATGCATGATCTCCCATAAAACTTCTATTTTGAAACCAAATGCCGTTATTTAATGACATTTCTTCAATCAAAAAAGTGACAACATATGTGTTTCCTTTGAAATCTAATTTATAAATTTTTAATTTTGCAATATTTTTTTTGCATGCCGAACCGATGTGCACGCAACTGCGTGTTGGCGTATAGTGAGCTACGCGCCTGTATGTTCTTTGTAATAAAGGCTAACTTACCAATGCACCTACTTACAGGCCTACTCAATCTTCAGAGAGGTAATGGTTGTCCACATCTACAAGATACTACTAAGTACTACACCAGTCACCAATCACAAACAGACATGGTAGATGCCATCAATGACTCAGTTGAAGATACTATACTCAGAGACATCAACTTCAGTCACCAACTTGGACTCATCATTGATGAGACCACTGATATCACAGTACACAAGAAACTCTGTATGTACATCAAATGTTTGTCAGAGAACAACACACCAGTGCTTCACTTCCTTGACAATGTTGCTGTACTGGATGGCAAGGCAGTTACTATTGTAAAAGCCATTGAGAACTCACTCAAAAGCAAAGCCATACCAATTAAAAAGATATCTTCATTAGCAACTGATGGTGCTAGTGTGATGATGGGGAAGCATGGTGGAGTAGGGGCCTTACTCAGACAACAACACAACCCAACCTTAGTACAGATCCACTGCATTACACACAGAGTTGCCCTAGCAGCAGGTCAAGCTTGCAGAGATGTACCCTACTTCACAGAATACCAATTGATACTCAAGCAGATATTCAAGTTCTTCAATAACTCAGCCGTGAGGTACAATGAGTTACGCCAACTACAAGAACTACTAGACACTGATGACAACCTCAAGACGTTATCACTCAAGCAACCTGCTAGTTTCCGGTGGCTATCACTAGGGGCAGCAGTAGACGCCATATTCGCATCATACCCAGCAATCTACTCAACACTAGATTCCTTGGCTGCAGGGAAAGACTCACCAGAGGCTAAAGGCTTACTTCAGAAGATCAAGACAGTATCATTCCTCCTAATGACAGCATTCTTAAAAGATATATTGGTTACTGTCAATAGGTTGAATGTCATCTTCCAGAGAGACAACTTAGATGTTTCATCAGTCATGTCACTTGTATCATCTACTCAGGAACGACTCAATTTCTACAAACAGAAAGATGGTCCAACTCTCACTGCTGTGTACAGTCAAATCAACAACTCACAATACAAAGATCTACCACTCAATGACAAGCAAACACTACGTATGCAGTTCCAGAACTCAGCAACAGCCTATCTCACCAACATCAACAACAACCTGCAGCAAAGATTTGAACCTGAATCTCTGAGCCACCTTGGTACCATCAACAACTTGTTAAATCCAGAACACATGCCAACTGACAACACTATACTCACATATGGAGAAGATAAACTGCCTGAGATGTTAAACCACTTCAAGGACAGTCTACCAATAGATGTTGATAGAGCAACATCCAACTACCTAGATCTGAAACTACTACTTCGCCAACAGAAATCTCTCACCCTTCAACAGATGGCCACTCAAATTCTTAACAACTACTCAGATGAATATCCAGACTTTGCTTTACTATATGAACTTTTACTTGTTTCTCCTGTAACCAGTGTAGCATGTGAAAGAGGTTTCTCCTGCCAGAACAGAATAAAGACAAAACTAAGATCAAGACTCCAACCAGAGACAGTATCCAAACTGATGAGAGTTCAACAAGATGGACCACCACTAGATGACTTCAACCCATCATCCTCACTGACAAAGTTCCTTGACCAAAGAAACAGAAGAAAGTAAAGATATTGTCATAGACTTTCAAAATGAACAAAAGTGTTTCAATTATTGTATTGTGTAACTGTTATTGTGAAATATATGTACATATTAACTGTTGTATGTTTTATCTATGTAGTGCTTCTTTAGTCTAAAATGTAGTGCTTTTATATATCTGCTTTGTGTTTTATTAATGATCTATAGTGCTTTTATAATAAATGCTTTATTGTGTATGTACTGTAGTGCCTTTTAAATGCCTGTAATACATGTTGTAGTGAACAATATCAAGATACAATAACATGATTTATTATCAGATATAATAAAAATTATCAATCAAACACGCATCGTTCTAGTTTTATTTCTTCATATTTCTTCATATTGAGACACAAAAAATTACATGCATCCTGGACTCATCAAAATCTGCTGGGACTCACCATTTCTAAAAGTGATGAGTCCCAGGACTCACCATAAAAAATTCCTAGTGAGAACCCTGTGACATGTATGATGTTGTCATCTGCGTCGTTGTCGTTGTCCGAAGACACATTAGTTTCTGGATAATAACTTTAGTTTAAGTGAATAGATCTTTATGAAACTTTTTCAGAAGGTTCAATACCACAAAATGAAGGTTGGGATTAATTTTGGGGATGATGGTCCCAACCGTAAAGGAATAAAGGGCCCCAAAGTGGCCCGAAACAAGCATTTTTCTAGTATCAGGATAATAACTTGGGTACAAGTATTTGAATTGCTCTGAAATTATATTGCAATGTTTAAAACCACAAGTAGAAGGTTTGGATTCATTTTCAGGGTTATGGGGCCAAAGTTTAGGAATTAAGGGGCAAAAAGGGGCCAAAACAACATTTTTCTAGTTTCCAGACAATAACTTGTGTGTACTTTTATGGATCTCTCTGAAATTCTACCACAACTTACCATATAACAAAGGGGAGGCTGGGATTAAGTTTTGGGTTGGTTGCCCAAAATATGCAGGATTTAGGGGCCTAAAAAGGGCCAAAAAGAAGCATGTTTTAGTTTCCAAACAATTATGACGATAACTTGTGTTTAAGTGTATGGATCGCTCTGAAATTGTACTACAAGGTCCAATGCTACAAAAGAAAGCATGTAATTGAGTTTAAGGATTATTTCTCCAATAGGGGTTTCAAAAAAGTGGGGGAGGGGGATTTTCCCAATAAAAAAGGGTAGAGGTAGTTTTGAAAAAAAGCCAACAATATCACTGCAACAATATGTTCTATAAATTTGCATTACTATCAGTTTGATGACTGTTTCAAGAGTAAATCAAGACCCCTAGCAATTTCAAATATAAGTTTTCTGCTCAAGAGAGTTTGAAAGGAAAAAATTGTGATAGATCAATGTATTTTCTATTAAGTTACAACACTATCAGTACATAAACTTTTTAAGATTATTTTCAGGTCCTACTTTTGTGAATCATAGTTCAGTGACTTTTAATTAATTAGTAATTTTCAATGTTAAGGTTTCTTCTTAAAGATAGTTTGATAGGCACTACTTTTGATAGAAAATGATATTTTCTATAAAGTTGCATAACTTTCTATCTTTCTTTGTGTGTCATAATCCAGCAAATTCTAGTTAAAGTAGCCATTTTGCTGTTCATTAGATATTTTTTTTCCTGAATTTTCTACAGAAAATGATGCATATTGCTGCGTCAACAATCTATTAAAAAACAGTTGTTCAAAGTAGACTTAATTATTTACCAACGCTGTAAAATATGAAACCATGCAAATAACTATTCTGTATACAAAACTGTATAACACAGATATTTGTAATTTTCCAGCAACATAAAAGTGGACTAGCTAAGAAGATTTGGAGTGTTGAATCACAGGAGGATATAGAGAAATGGAAGGAAGAGCGCAGAATGTAAGAAAATTATGTGGCGGGTATGGGAGGATAGACATTAAGAGATACAGCATTAAAAGCTTATAACAGTGAAAAATCATTGAAAAATGCTATAGATTTGTTGGAAACCCCTTAAAAGGTAAAAACACGTGGGAGACCATTTTAGATACTCTATAGAAAATGTGAGATACAAGTTAAACCAAAGGCTGTAATGGTTGGTTGCATCCTGAAATATTAGAAAAGAATTTCAGCTGTAAAAGTTACACTTTGAAAGTCAGTAGAACAACCCAAATGTTGTCCGTGCATTTACCCATGAACCCTTCAACCAAAATTTAAATATGTTGTAGTGACAACAAAATGGAGGTCAAGTTCAATAATGACTATATTGACTTTTACTGTTCAGGAGTTATTGTGTTTGAAAGATTGGAAAATGGTGTTTCCAATCGTGTCTGTGCATTTACTCGTGAATCGTTCAACCAAAGCTTTCAAAATTTCACAATGTTAGTACTGTTGTCAAAATGGAGGTCAAGTTTGATATTGATGATTGTAACTTTTACCATTTAGGAGTTTTGGTCCTTGTGATATTGGCAAATGCCAAGACACAAAAGATTGTTAAAAATCTGGTTTTCTGTCATTCTGTCAGTTCTTGTTTAGTAAAACAGAGATATACAGAAAAACTAGGCTATTTTAGATAGTTGTTATAAGCAATGTCTTGGTAAATTTATTTCAGGAAATTTCCAACAACTTTTAATATAGAAAAGAAGAAGGCTATTTTAGAGGAGAAGAAATCAAGAGGAGAGGTTCTAGAGACAAAATACTTTGGGTAAGGAGATCTATACTAGTTTCCTTTGACTGGTATTACTTATATTGCATACTAATTAACAGGTGAAGTGTATAGAAAAGTACCTTGATTACTTCATTTTGTCAGGGGTTGTTTTCTCAAATAAATAATCCTTCATCTCATTATAGTTTTTAACCGGATTTTTGTGACAAAAATGTCGGTTATTGATTTGGGGATGTACGGCAGGCGGTCGGTCAGTCCGAAGGGCGGGAGGCAATCAAATGTTGTCCATGCATTAACTCATGAACTGTTCAACCAAAGGTTTTAAAATTTTGATATGTTGTTACTGAGAACTAAATGAAGGTCAAGTTCAATAATGATGATTTTGACTTTTACCGTTCAGGAGTTATGGTTCTTGAAAGATTGAAAAAATGGAGTTTCCAGTCGTGTCAGTGCATTTACTCATGAACTGTTCTACCAAAGCTTCCCAAATTTTAATATGTTGTTAGTGATGACAAAATAGAGGTCAAGTTCAATAATGACGAATTTGACTTTTACCATTCAGGAGTTATGGTTCTTGAAAGATTGAAAAATGGTGTTTCCAGTTGTGTCTGTGCATTTTCTAATGAACCATTCAACCAAAGCTTTTGAAATTTTTATATGTTGTTACTGAAGACAAAATAGAGGTCAAATTTAATGATAACGACTTTGACTTTTACCGTTCAGGAGTTATGGTTCTTGAAAGATTGTAAAATGGCGTTTCCATTCACGTTGTTGCATTTACTCTTGAACCATTCAATCTAAGCTTTTCAAAATTTAATATGTTGATACTGATGACAAAATGGAGGTCAAATTTGATATTGACGATTTTCACTTTCACCATTCTTCAGTAATGGTTCTTGTGATATTCATACCTGTCAACTCACCCGTTTTTTGCGGGTGACACCCGTTATTTTCACCTCTCACCCAGGAGTTTTTCTTTACCCGGCGGGTCCCGGTAATTTCTAACATTACCCGTTTCACCCGGATTTCTGACTGGAATTGTTTCCGGTATTTAGAAGTAATACGACCTTCGGTTTTATCGGTCTTTTTCAATGTAACCAAAAGTCAAAATGTAGGACTGTTTACCTGAGCTATGTAACGATATTTTCAACAAGCTACAAGATGAGTTCAGTGACTATCAGTTGACCCCATTAGATGAACTTCCACTTTGCACTTCCCCTGAAACTGACATTGGTACATTTTGGGGAGAAATGTCCAAGTTGCATGACATTTTTCTTAACAAGCCAAGATTTTTTGTTTTGACAAAACTTGCTAAAACATTACTGGTTTTGCCAAACAGCAATGCAGACAGTGAGAGGGCATTTTCTTTAGTAAAGAAAATAGCTACATAGTTTAGGGCTGATCTTAATAAGGATACACTGTGTGCTCTTCTTTCTTGTAAAATGAATACACATTTGCATTGCTATGAACTGAAACCAAGTGCAGTTCTTTTAAAGAATGCCAAGTCTGCTACTATGGAATATAACAATAGTCTGAAATAAACTTGTATACATGTTCTAACTGTTTCATATACATATTGACTATATAAATTATATGTAAACACCCATATTTTTGTTCTTCAATTGAGCCCGCAAAATGTCGTACGCGTTATGACCTGAGATTTTTTTTCTCAATGCAGGTCATGACCTGACTTTTCATTTTCAGAGGTTGACAGGTATGGATATTGCCAGGACACAAATGAATATAAATAAATCTGGTATGCTGTCGTTGTGACAGCCTCTTGTTTTTTAATTGAATAAGCTTATTTATTGTCTTTTATTGTTGTGTATGTGAATGAAAATCTCAATGAGACAGCAACTAAACAACACAAGTTAATCATAATATACATCTTGATGTACATGTATTTATACCTTATGCCGTATCACCCTCGACCAATATCATCCCTCGGGACTAAAGGCCCTTGGGCTGATATTGGTGTCTCGGAATGATACGACATATGATATGGATTTTGCCATGTATTATTCTCTATGTTATATCTTTTGTTAGTTATTATTAGGTCTTTCCACTTTTCTGTGGAAAGACCTATTGTTTTTCTTCTGATTATTTTTTTTTTTCTTTTTTTCTTCAGCCTAATTTTGTTCTTGCGATAAACATTTGTTTCGCAATATGTCGCTTAGATATTTGGTATATGATATCGAACAATTGATGCGCTTTTGAAATTTACCATGCGTAACCGAAAACTTTTCTTTGTAGGAGTTATCTCCCCAAACACTGTTTTCCTTGTGAGCGCAACTCCTTCGCAACCGTAAAATATTATGACAAATTTATTTTAAAAAATTGCTCGTTATATCCTTCGCATGATTTGTCCTATTTTGACCGAAGTGATATGAACGCTCCATATGAGAGTTATTTCCCCTTATTCATTTGATATAAGTGAATTGCATTTCTAACTGGTAAACCATAATTGATAGAGACCTAGGATCTTTTGATTTGAGGTCCTTGGTCCAAAAAAATGAAAATTAGGTCAAGGTCAAAGGTGAAGGTCATATTCTAATTTTTGAATATGGCTCATTTCCACTCATTTCCAGAAAACGTATAAGATATCGACAAATTATTTTTTCTAAATTGTTTGTTGCGACATGTCGTAACATGTAAATTTTGATTGCAAGGGTACGTTGAATGTAAAAGGGAGTTTTCTCCCCTTTGGTATTTAAAAATACGCGTATGGTGATATAACTCATTAACTAAACATAATTAAGACCTATGGTCTTTTGATTTGAGGTTCTTGGTTAATGACCTTGAAATTGATCTCAAGGTCATAGCTTAATTTGACGTTCTAGATTGTGACCTTTGCTTTTACCTCATGTGTATACATAATAAAGTCATGACACTTTTGACAAACGGTATCAAACCATTTTACCTTGCTATTTATTGTACTTTATTATAAAAATATATATAGAACAAGATATTTTTGGAATCAGTGTCAAGTAAATAGTCAAATATTATCAGAAATAGAGTTTTTCAAACCGGAAGTAAGAAATTATCTCCCTTATCTAAAAAAAATATTGTTTAGAAACCATATATTTTTGGAATCAGCGTACAATAAGCTATCATTTGACGATTGAAATGACATTTTAAACCTATTTTTACACCTTTCATATTAAAATACATTGTTTTGGTGGAAAGACCTTCAATTGTTCTCTCAACAATTGGTTTTTAATTTATATTTTTTATTATTTGGAATTAGACATATCTCTGAGAAATGATTATTCAAACCTTGAGTTTCAAAATAAATAACTGTTGTTTTATGCTCACCTATTTAAGACATCCTGAGGCTATACACATTCAGTTGAAAGGTGTTAAAAGTTTAGATATTTGTCTATCTGTTACTTGAACCATTTACTTCTTATACTTACAGGAAAATGAAAGGGAAGAATTTTAATGGACAACAAAATAATGGAGATGATGCCTGTCCTGGAGACAAGAATGTAAGAGGAAAGAGAAACAGAAGGAGAAAGAAACCTATGATAGAGATGATGGGAGATGCTAAAGTACCAAAACTTGACCAGTCTGAAGGTCATGAAGGTCACATCTCTGACCAGTCAGATAAGGAGGGGGTAGATAAACCATTCATAACAGACGAAATCAAGGCCATGATTAAACAAAGAAATACACTTCATTATAAAGCAAAAAGAACGGGAGACCAGGACGATTGGAGTAAATACAGGATTATAAGAGCTCAATGCAGGAGATTGACCAGAATTGAGAAAGAACAACTTGGAATGCCAACTCAAAGGACAAAAAGAGTTCTAGGTGATTTCCATTTTCTTTGTTTAAAGACTGAATTGTGAAGCATGGGTTTATAAATGTAAGAAGATGTGATATGATTGCCAATGAGACAACTCTCCAACAGCGATTAAATAAAGTAAATGTAATCAACTTATGTCACTGTACAGCCTTCAACAATGAGCAAACACATACTATGTAGTAAGCTATATGAATGGTCCCAATAACCAAATTTAAAACAAGAAAAAAACGTCCTGAGATATTTACTATGCAATAAATGAAAAATCAATATGACAGACTGAAACCAACAACAACATGCACTGATATTAAGTTATCATTTATGTTATGTTATATGTATGATATATAAAGATGATTCACTCTGTAGATTGATTCCAATGCTCTTCTATAGACAACACTATCTGGGTAAATGAATCAAAGAAGTAATCAATCAGAATTTAAGTAAATCTGATAAAAGCTATGGTCCAGGAAAGATTGTTCTACCAGAAGTTAAAATAATGATCTATAGAGGTAATCTTAGATGAAGAAATTTTTAAGAATTTTTATGTGCAAACAAATATTGATGTTACAGAGTTCATTAAAGATTTGTTCCAGAGTGTGTTTTAAAATGAAAAATTTATGTTTTTCAGAGAAGTCTGAAGCTGGTGATGCAGAGGCTGATGGTATGTATATTACATGTTTAGAAAACATAACTAGGGTCTATGGCTTATAAAGAAAAATGTAAATGAGGCTTTTAAAATATCTTAAAATGTCAAGCAAGAGAAAAATTAAAAATCAATCAACATGAAAGAAGTTGTCTTTGACTGTTTATAGTGTGTTTGTCTTTGATAATGATCCCAATCACGCTTATAATGGGAAAGATGGCTGTCATTATTTTTAGAGGTATAGTGTTGAATATTTTGCAAGATTCAGGGATTTATAAAGATTGAAGCCTAAATAGTCATTATAAGAACAATTTTTTTTTAAACTATGTTTGATAATGCCCTTTTTGGTGAAGGAGACACATGAGTTGTATGTCCAAAGATCAAGGTCACACGCATATTTGTTAGACATAAATTGGGTCATAATTTTATTTTAGGATGATATCTGTTGCATTAAATGTCCCACTTTCAGCAAACAAGTGTGAAATATGATAAAAACTTTTGCTACTGAACAAAACCCATTTATTTGAAGGTCACTGGGTAAAAAATCAAGGTCATATTTGACAGCAGTTTTAGACAAGCAGATTTGACAGTTGATGACTTGACACAATAAAACTGATACCTTATTATTAAAGTTGTAGAGATTGCATCTTAGGTTGTTTGTCCATGACTTTTCTGTAATGAAGTGGGTTAAAGTTATATATTGGGTGAAGAATGGTATATAGGTGACTGACTGCTAACATTTTCTGTGCAATAACTTACAAACCTTTCAACCAATGCTTTTTATGCCCCACCTACGATAGAAGAGGGGCATTATGTTATCTGGTCTGTGCGTACGTCCGTCTGTCCCGCTTCAGGTTAAAGTTTTTGGTCAAGGTAGTTTTTGATGAAGTTGAAGTCCAATCAACTTGAAACTTAGTACACATGTTCCCTGTGATATTATTTTTCTAATTTTAATGCCTAATTATATTTTTTACCCAATTTCACGGTCCATTGAACATGGAAAATGTTAGTGTGAGTGTGGCATCCGTGTACTTTGGGCACATTCTTGTTTAATTTTCATTCAGTAATTTAAGAAACCTAATATTTGTTTGATGTTTTGCTGTATAATTTTCCTTTATAAATATTTTGAAGATGTTTGATTTTAATTCAAACATTAAAACTAAATGCATATGAAATTCATATTTATAAACCTGAAAGTGAATGGCAGTGCCTTCACAATGTAGATGAGTTTGTTTGCAATCCCTCGTTTCTTTCTTTCTAACATGATCATTTATTTCATAATATTCAGATAAAAGTGAAGCACCAGTACATGTTGAAGAAAAGACAACAGATAGTGTGAACAAAGATGTAAAATGTAGCATCTCAAAAGATGAAGAAGGCCTTGAAGAACAGGACAAAGAAAGTTGGGATTGGAAAAGGGGGAAAAGGAAATATCCTCAGAGAAGAAGATCAGATAAAGCTAATAAATTTGGATCAGATGTGAGGCAATCACTTAAAAGTACACCGTCTTTGTTGGAAAAGGTAAAAATTCATGATTTTCTTTGAAAATGACAGGTCATTCTTTGAAGAATCAACCTGAATGAAACCATGTTTCAATGAAATGTGTTTTAAGGGACAATATAATGACATCTGTTTTTATTTTCATCAATTAATAAGCAAACTAAAATTTGTTAAAACATCAATTGATAGTAATACTGTTATTTACAATTAAGGGGTTTTAATACACTTTTTCATCTTAGACATTACTTATAGGTTTTACTCATAAACAAAGCCTTCATTTATTAGATTGAAATACAAGTACCAGAACACATCTTTAAAGGGGAATTAGCTGTCAAATTAATATTGACTCAAATTTTCATACTTGATTTTATAACATAAACTGAAGTGTGTATACAAATGATAAAAAAAAAAATAACAATGCACAGACTATGATATGTATCAGATTTCCTATGTATTTTAGTCTAGACTTCATCTAACAAACGATCCAGATGACCTTAAGTTTACACATACAAAAAGAATTTCCCACTTTACAGTTAAAATAATAAAGCATGCAAACCAAGAATTTAATGCTTTGCTTGCCAACTTTGTTTGGTTGTTTGCTCAGACATTGTAATTAAGATTGACACCTAAATTCAATGGGTAGGTGGAGTATAACAGTCTGTTTACTATACACAAAGGTTTGATTGGTCAATGAATATCAAAATTGTTTCCAATATAATATGCATTGTTCAATCAACTCTTTTTATGCCCCACCTACAATAGTAGAGGGGCATTATGTTTTCTGGTCTGTGCGTCTGTTCGTTCGTCAGTCTGTCCCGCTTCAGGTTAAAGTTTTTGGTCAAGGTAGTTTTTGATGAAGTTGAAGTCCAATCAACTTGAAACTTAGTACACATGTTCCTTATGATATGATCTTTCTAATTTTAAAGCCAAATTAAACTTTTGACCCCAATTTCACGGTCCACTGAACATAGTAAATGAAAGTGCATGTTTCAGGTTAAAGTTTTTGGTCAAGGTAGTTTTTGATGAAGTTGAAGTCCAATCAACTTGAAACTTAGTACACATGTTCCCTTTGATATTATCTTACTAATTTTAATGCCTAATTATATTTTTTGTCCAATTTCATGGTCCTTTGAACATGGAAAATGAAAGTGCAAGTGGGGCATCCGTGTACTTTGGACACATTCTTGAATTTATATAGTAAACAAACAGTTACTCGGTCTCTCCATTGAATTAAGGCGTCAATCTTAATTACAATGCCTTAGCAAACAACCAAAAAAAAGTTAAGAAGCAAGAAATTTAAACTCTTGGTTTGCATGCTTTATTATTTTAACTGTAATGTGATGGATAAAATATGATACAAATCCTGTAAATCCTTGTAGAAAATTATATTTTTGTTGGTATATAATTCGGATAATGCATACTTTAAAAAATAGGGAAGGAAATGGAAGGGTGTTTTTGTGGATAGTTGTAAATGCATACAGACAAGACTAATATTCAAAGTGTCATATATGTTATGAATTGGAATTAGACTTAATTTATTTTTATAGTCAGGGAAACTCCTTCAAAATTGATTTTGAATCTTATAGTTGTGTGTCAATTCTTAGAATTCACGTCACACATATTTTGGCCACACAGAATACACACAAAATACAAAAACAATATAGATATTAAATAGTGGTATCAAAGTACATGTTTTATAACATTATTTGCTCATATAGCCTTAAGGGCCAGTGAAGCTACTGTTACTACTTCTCGTTAACTTTACAGAATCCTTTTTCTCTGACACTCCTTCAATACATCTCAGATGCAAGTATGTCAAGATTTGAAAATATATGAAACTTATTTTTTGTATGTTTAGTGTAAATATTTTTTTGGGATATTTTATCAACATGAAAATTAAGATGTTGATTGAAAGTTTTTGTGAACATAGTTCTAGAGAAGAAAAAACATAATGGTAATACTATCTCCTTTAATAATTCAGTTTACTGTAAATTTTCTTTTTTAGCTCCTTGCCAATGATATCCGACATGAAAGAAATGTCATATTACAGTGTGTTCATCATGTTGTTAAGAACATTTTCTTTGGTATTGGAGACAAATCATCAACCAATGAGATAAATAAACAGTCATCATGTGACAAGTCAGTCACCAATGAAATTAACAGTCAGTCAGACTGTGAGACAGGACCATCTGAAAACAAAGTTAGAAGGATAGATACCAAATGTGAATCTACTAGTGTAAATCATGTAATGCAGTGCAGCAAAGACAATACCACATCCAATGAAACAGCAGAACAGCCTAATGATGAAAAAATGATAACCAATGAAAATACAACTGAGGCCAGTAACAAAACAGTAACCACTGAAAATATTACACAGTCTGATGAAAAAGCAGAGCTGCGTAGTGATGACAAAACAATATCCAATAGAAATACAAAAGAGACCAGTTATAATTCAGTAACCAATGGAATTATAGAACTGTCTAGTGAGGATAACGCAGTATCCAATGAAAAAGCAGAGCAGAGTAGTGATGACAAAACATTATCAAATGGAAATACAAAAGAGACCAGTTATAATTCAGTAACCAATGGAATTATAGAATGGTCTAGTGACGATAATACAGTATCCAATGAAAAAGCAGAGCAGAGTAGTGATGACAAAACATTATCCAATGGAAATACAAAAGAGACCAGTTATAATTCAGTAACCAATGGAATTATAGAACTGTCAAATGAGGATAATACAGAATCCAATGAAAAAGCAGAGCTGTGTAGTGATGACAAAATAATAGCCAATGGAAATACAGATGAGACCAGTGAAAATACATTAAACAATGAAATTATAGAACTGTCTAGTGATGACAATATGGAACAGTCTAGTGAAGACAATATCGTAATCAATGAAAATGCAGAGCAGGCTTGTCAGAAAAAAGTATCTAACCGACAAAATTTTCCTGGAAATCCAGGAACAAGAATGTTACTACAAAATGTACATACATTTCTCAATCTAAATAAATAAGATTTATGTAAGTTAGCATAACCAAAGAACAACTACAGATGTACATGATGTAAAAATATTTCTTCATTAAAGAAAAATTCATAGAATGAAATGATCATTCAAACATTGACAAATGATTAAAGTAGCTTATTTCATTTTTGCAGATGTTTTATTTTATTTTGTGAAATATAGTTCTTTGATGAACATTTTTGGATAAAATATGTCACTGTTAATATGAAACTATGTATGAGTCGACTATCATTCCAATGCTTCATTGAGGTTGCAAGTCTTTCCTTCACATTATATATGTGAGTTTAAGTGCTTTTACAACCATGACATCAAATAAAAAAAGGAGGGTGCATATTCATTACTTTCTGCAGATCTGTTTTATATTATTTTGTAAAATATAGTTCTTTGATGAACATATTTGGATAAAATCTGGTCGTTGTTAATATGAAACTATGTTAAATGTATGTCATGTTTGTATGAGTTGACTATTATTCTAATGCTTCATTGAGGTTGAAAGTCGTTTCTTCACACTATATATGTGAGTTTGATAATAAGTGCTTTAACAACCATGTCAAATAAACAAAAATATGAGGCTGCATATTCATTACTTTCTGTTTGTTCATTAGAATTAAAAAAACAACAGAAGCAAGGCATTTTTAAAATTATTCTTTATATCTCAATAAACATTCATGACTGTAGGTGCTTCTCATCACAAAGTTAAAGCAATTCATTTCAAAAGGATAACCAAACAAAAGCTTGAAATAACTTGTAAGTTCATGGTTGTAGCATAAAAATCTTGTTATTTAGAATTAAATGCTTCTTTAATATTTTACAAGGTTGTAAAATTATTGACTGTGTGCACATTTTAAGTATTAAGTGCTTCCTTACTTAATACAAATTCAAAATGTACCTACCTATAGTTCAACACTTTTAAATACCAAAATAAAATTACAAAAAGAAGCATTATACATAACATTCTCTTTAAAATAATTACCAATAAATAAAATCATTGACCTGTTTTATTTTCCCCTGTTACTAATAATTTTATGTTAGATCTCTTCCCATGTTTACATATAAATGTATGATATTCACAAGCAAATACACATTAAATGGAGAAGTTTAATTTATGATGCATCATATATTGTCAGCATGGTCAGTACACACAGTATCCAATTCAGCTGTATCATCTAACAGACTTCTATCTGAATTTCTGTAATGTATAACAATAAGGAGATTTTGATATGCACTGAGAAAGCTATTCTTAAAAGGCCAATAGATTTGGATGAAAATAACTACTGATACATAAAGCCATAAAAAGTTCATTCTTTGATTAGTTGGGTAATGTATCTACAATACTTCACAAATGTATCTTTCATTTATTGATTTCATGGCTTACAGTATGGCTGTCACATTTGAATTTCAGTCGAATTTCAGTCATGCCTGATTTCAAAATTTTAAAGTCGACAAGTTGAACAACAGACCCCATGTAACTTTATAGTAATAATTGTTTATGCATATTTATCTAGCAGTTATAGTAATAATTGTTTATGCATATTTATCTAGCAGTATTTATGACAAAAAGAATGATATTGCAACAATATGATCCCTCAGTTTCAGTTTGTGAGGATTCAACTGCATATCATGCTTCAAACATATTTTTTTTGGACTTCAGATTTTGTTCAAATGTTTTTTATTTGTTGTCTTTCATGGAAAAAGCTTCTTGACTAAAGATATGTGGTATTCAGGTCATTTAGTGTCCATGTGGTCCAAGACACTGATTACCAATTATTTGAACAATTACTCAAGCCAATAATCAAGACAGCAATGGTTTCTTTCTTTGACAAAGATTCATTATACTGTGACATTAAAGACGGCAACAAAATAGATAATAAGTTTACAAAAACTATATTAATAATTTAATAGATACTGTGTACATTTTGATAGGTATTGGATATGTGTCATTAAAACAGAACACAACATAACAAAACACATCAGTGACATGTGTAGATGTCAACAAACTTCAATCAACACTAGATAGATACATGTGTATAAGAAGATGTGGTATGAGTGACAATAAGGCAATTCTCCTTTCAAATTCACAATTTGTTAATATATAACCATTATAAGTCAAAAGTTATGTCTTCAACACAGAGCCTTTGCTCACACCGAATAGCAAGCTAAAAGGGGCCCAAAAGATGACTAGTTTAAAACCATTTAAACAGGAAACCAATGGTCTAATCCATATAAAAAAAACCAGAACCACTTTATATGATCAACAAACTACAACCACTGGACATCAGGTTCCTGACTTAAAATTCATCAAGATAATATAGCCATTATCAGGATCTGCTCACCCTCCTGGTTTTTGATCAGGTTGGTGTTGTTTAGCCTAGTTTGTCTATTGTCATTTTTATCCAACGATGTAATCAGCTTCTCTTCAACTGGAAAGTTTTGAACTTCCCCTTTTGGTATCTTTAACTTCTTTTTTCACGAAATTAGTTAATCATTTGGTACAGCCAAACCAATTCCTCTAAAGTCATATGAAACTTCAAATCTAAAACATATTAGAGGCTGTTTATACTTTTGCTTTAGTTTCAGAGATATAAGTAAAAAAAAACTCCATTTCCCCCCATGTTTTATGCTTATAACCACTAAAAACAGATCTGATCTGAATTTTGGTTGCATCACTTTTATAGTTAAGAGTTTTGACCCTTTACAAATGGAAAAAATGCTTAGTTTCGTTTCTGTTCTACTTTATTTTGCCTCAACCAAATTCTATGAAACTTATACACAATGCTTATTACTACAATATACAGATCAAGTTTGAATTTTGGTGCCGTCACTTCTGCTGTTCTAGAGTTTTGCCCTTTTTTACAAATTCAAAAATTGCTGGGGAAAAATAAAAAATTTCAATCAAGTACATTTTTTTAAATTGGAGTTATCTTCCTTTGTCCATGATTGTATATGAATCAATAACAGTCCATAGTTATCAAAAGTACCAGGATTATAATTTTAAACGCCAGACGCGCGTTTCGTCTCCATAAGACTCATCAGTGACGCTCAGATCAAAAAAGTTAAAAAGCCAAACAAATACAAAGTTGAAGAGCATTGAGGACCCAAAATTCCAAAACGTTGTGCCAAATACGGCTAAGGTAATCTACTCCTGGGGTAAGAAAATCCTTAGTTTTTCGAAAAATTAAAAGTTTTGTGAACAGAAAATTTCTAAAATTGACCATATAATTGATATTCATGTCAACACCGAAGTGCTGACTACTGGGCTGGTGATACCCTCGGGGACGAAACGTCCACCAGCAGTGGCATCGACCCAGTGGTGTAAATCGTTATCAAAAGTACCAGGATTATAATTTTAAACGCCAGACGCGCGTTTCGTCTCCATAAGACTCATCAGTGACGCTCAGATCAAAAAAGTTAAAAAGCCAAACAAATACAAAGTTGAAGAGCATTGAGGACCCAAAATTCCAAAACGTTGTGCCAAATACGGCTAAGGTAATCTACTCCATGCTTTTAAAAAAAATGAAGTTATCTTTCTTTGTCCAGAATTATAGTTGAATCAATTAAAACCAATGCTTCATACGATGAATTATTCAATTTTACTACCAACTGATAAATTAAAGAAATCTTTACCAATTAGTGCTTACAAGCACTTTGATTACCATTCTATGGCTATGCCCCTTTACAAATGGAAAAATTGCCGATTGTTTTCCCTTCTGTTCTCTTAACTTAAGTTTGTCTCAACTAAATTTAATGAAATTTATATATAATGCTTAATACCACTAAACTTAGTTTAAATTCAAATTTTGGCAGCTTCAATGAGTTATTGAGTTATGTCCTTTTATAAAGTTATATATATGCTAGCGGACGCATCATCTGTGTCCAAATGGACACATTCCTCATTTATTTTAACTAGATACCATAATGGCCAAGTTTGGTTAAGTTTGTCTCAGTTGTTTCAGGAGAATACTTGTTAAAGATTACAAAAAATTACGAGTTGTTAAATTTGACTTTGAAGGGCAATACTTCCTTATGGGAACAATTGACATTTTTGGTCATGTTGACTTATTTGTAGATCTTACTTTGCTGCACATTATTGCTGTTTAAAGTTTATCTCTAAAAGACTATAATGATATCCAAGACAATTAACAAAAACTGCAAAATGGGCAGCCACCCAACAACGGCTTGTCTGATAATTTCAGGACAGATAGATCTTAACCTGGTGAATATTTGTACTCATTGTCAAAGCTCTTAATGCTTAGTTTCAAAGATATAAGCAAAAAACTGCAAAATCCCCTATGTTCTATTTTTAGCCATGTCGGCCATGTTGGTTTCAGGCATGGTCGTAGGACACATTTTTTTAACTTTATACCATAATAAAGATGGTGACCAAGTTTAGTTCCTGTACTGGAAGGGGACAATGAAAATAGGAAGAGGTAAAGATAATATGGAGAGAATCGGCTGCATAAACAAATGAGAAAGAAAATAAAAATTCAAGAACAAAGAGGATTACAAATTATAGTTGGCGCATTTTGCGTCAATCAGACAAGTCGATTAACTGACTTTCAAAATGTAAAATAACAAAAATATCGAACTTCGAGGGAAATTCAGAACTGAAACCAAAAGACAAACACAAAAGCTGATACTCTTCAAACGAACGGATACAACTCTCATATTTCTGACTTGTTACAGGCATTTTCTGACAAATAAAATGGTGGATCAAATCTGGTGTAATAGCTAGCTAAACCTCCCAATGGCATGATAGTAGCATAAATTCCCTTATATTGACAACAATGTGTGATTAAAAAACAAACATACATACCATAAGGTATGCTGAAAATGCATGGTGGATTATAAACCTGTTGTTTTACCTAGCTAAAACTCTTACTACGTACTTGAATGTATGAGTCTGACAGTGGCATAAAACTCCATTTTATCGACAGAATGTTTGAACAAAACAAACGGACATACTAGTATTAGGTTAGATTTTTTTTTAAATGGTGTACAGCCAAGTGATCACAGTTGTCCAAATGCAAATGTCCATTCAAATGAGATGAATGGTACAGTGATCGAGTCTTGTGCCGGTAAATTTGGACATGAACTTACAGATGGAGTTCTTGTACTTGTATGCCAGGGCAGGCATTTGCTGCTGCACTTACTTACATGTACTCCGTCTGATTTTTAGTCTGTTTTTAAATGTTTACTGATTCGTGTTGTCTTATGGCTATTGGGTTTATCGTTATAATCCCTTCTGATAACATATATTTAAACGTATCAGGACATGAAATACAGGCCATTTGAACATTTGAACCCAGAGACGATCATATTATAATTATAATTCAGGTTTTATTTAAAAGAGGTTGAAGTAAGATGAATGGTAATGATAATTTCATAAAATGCAATGCTATATTTACTTATTTAAAAGGAACAGCACTTTGTTATGTATAATGACTTATATTATACCATACCACTTTTCATTCATGTCGTCGGAGTCCTTGGTTATGGCATAGAAGTATTATATCAAAATAAAATATGTTACCAAAGTTTGTATTTGCAAAATTGAGCACCTAACGACAAAGATCAAATATACATGCATTCAAACAAAGGTGACCACTTGACCCAATATTTGGGGTAAGACGTCACATTTGTTGGTCTTGTGCCATCAACATTATCCATATGCTGAAGTTATCAAAGTGCTAAAATTTACCACCAAAAGAAGGCTAGTAAATGTTTTATAGATTAAAACACAATAATTACTCTGCAAACTCGTTTACGGTGACGGTTCTGTAATTCTTAACCTAAGCTAGTTGATCACAGAGACATATAACATTATATGCCTCTGGTGACCAGTAACCCTAATTCCATTATCATTTTACCTAAATAAGGATGAGTTCGTTGGCTAGATCACTGCCTCAACGGAATAATTATTTCTATGGTCTTAACCGTTTCCCTTTTCAATGTTGATATTCTTTTCTTATTTAAAACAATCGAATGAACCACTTTCAGAAAACCCGTGTTCCTCTAAAGGTCAAATTAAGGATTAAACTTTAACTTATACATGGACTTATTTTGGCGAACATTACATGAACTGAACTGACAGTTAAATAGCGAAATGTTATTTCTTTGTGCCACAAAAATGGCAATTGAAACCAAAACAAATATTAGTATGTCCGCGAAATCGTAGCTATTTATCATCGCCAGTATTGCATGAGACCGTCACGAATATCTGAAAATGTATAATTTTTTGTATAAGAAGAAATGTCTTTGAACCAGTATTTTAATAGCTCAAATCGAAGAACGCACATTGAAATATCTAGGAACTTTTCTCTGTAATTCAAACAATTTTTAAATAAAGTAATAATTGCAATTTAAACTAGAGGCTCTAAAGAGCCTGTGTCGCTCACCTTGGTCTATGTGCATATTAAACAAAGGACACAAATGGATTCATGACAAAATTGTATTTTGGTGATGGTGATGTGTTTGAAGTTCTTACTTTACTGAACGTTCTTGCTTCTTACAATTATATCTATAATGAACCTTGCCCATTAGTAACAGAGAAAAATATTTGGTAAAAATTTACATAAATTTACCGAATTAATGAAAATTGTTAAAAATTGACTATAAAGGGCAATAACTCCTTAAGGGGTCAATTGACCATTTAGGTCATGTTGACTTATTTGTAGATCTTACTTTGCTGAACATTATTGCTGTTTACAGTTTATCTCTATCTATAATAGTATTCAAGATAATAACCAAAAACGGCAAAATTTCTTTAAAAATTACCAATTGGAGGGCAGCAAGCCAACAACCGATTGTCCAATTCATCTGAAAATTTCAGGGCAGATAGTTATTGACCTGATAAACATTTTTATCCCTGTCAAAGTTCCTCAAAATGCTTTGGTTTTTGAGTTATAAGCCAAAAACTGCATTTTACCCCTATGTTCTATTTTTAGCCGTGGCGGCTATCTTGGTTGGTTGACCGGGTCACGCCACACATTTTTTAAACTAGATACCCCAAAGATGATTGTGGCCAAGTTTGGATTAATTTGGCTCAGTAGTTTCAGAGGAGAAGATTTTTGTAAAAGATTACTTAGATTTATGAAAAATGGTTAAAAATTGACTATAAAGGGCAATAACTCCTAAAGAGGTCAACTGACCATTTCGGTCATGTTGACTTATTTGTAAATCTAACTTTGCTGAACATTATTACTGTTTACAGTTTATCTCTATCTATAATAATATTCAAGATAATAACCAAAAACAGCAAAATTTCCTCAAAATTACCAATTCAGGGGCAGCAACCCAACAACAGGTTAACCGATTCATCTGAAAATTTCAGGGCAGATAGATCTTGACCTGATAAACATTTTTACCCCATGTCAGATTTCCTCGAAATGCTTTGTTTTTTGAGTTATAAGCCAAAAACTTCATTTTACCCCTATGTTCTATTTTTAGCCGTGGCGGCCATCTTGGTTGGATGACCGGGTCACGCCACACATTTTTTAAACTAGATACCCCAATGATGATTGTGGCCAAGTTTGGTTTGATTTGGCCCAGTAGTTTCAGAGGAGAAGATTTTTGTAAAAGCTAACGCCGGACGACGGCGGACGACGGACGCCAAGTGATGGGAAAAGCTCACTTGGCCCTGTGGGCCAGGTGAGCTAAAAAATGGTACTAACAATATCAGTTCTTTCCTGTTACCAAAGTGAATCAATTTTAAAAAGTTTCTAATGGGTATATGGAACAAGTTAAAGATACTATTTGTTGCTTACTAGTCACATCCTGCAATGGTTTATTAAATGCCAATTATTTATTTTAGCATTTTCAATACAACAGGTTAAGAAATATACTAAAATATAGTCCGATATGTCGATAACATGAAAGATTCATGAGTAACCGGACACGTAACAGGACAGTATTGGTAACAGGAAGGAATTATTATTTTTTTCAAAATAAAGTGCTTTATTTCATATTAAAGGTAAAATACATGATTTCAAATTGGTCAGAATTGGAAGATAATAGCAAACAAGGTCATTTATGTTTTAAATTGTAATTACATTTGCGAGATGGGAAATCTGTCTAGAGATAATGATTTTTTTTAAACTATGATAAATTCCTTTCTGTCACCATCTACTATGATAGAATGGCACAATGTTCTCTGCTGTTATCAAAAGTAAAAAAAAAAAAAAACATTGTCTTTTCATTTAATATACATGTACTATATATTATGTTGAGATTTATTTAATATGATGTTCATAACTTATATCAAATGAAATGGTTGGCATATAGTGAATTAACTTTGTGATACATCAGTAAAATTGTCTTTACATCCTTCCGGCTGTTACTGATTAAGGCTATACTGTTACTTTTTATCAGGTAACATGACAGAACGTAACAGAAAGGAATTACGCAGTGCTTTTTGTCCTTTTATTGGAATTGTGTGGAAGTTTACTTCCATCTACCGTGATATCAATTTAATAAAATACTATAAAAACACATGTACTGTTATAGTGCTGACAACGAAATATGCTCAGAAGGTACACAGAAAGGCTGGAACAGGAGAGAACAACAAAATTATTCTTATCTAAATTCGAAACTTTGGGGAGTTCAGATTTTTCAAACTGGCTGCCAATCGCTTATACATGTGGAGTAATACATTCAGGAATTGATGCTCTTATTGCATTACCAGAAGTAAAATCTTGGTTTTTTAAACATTAAAAACAGCGGTAACAGGAGAGAAATTATCCCTTGGGACAACCTTTAAAAGACCTTTAAAAATGCAAAATTTTATCATATGCTGAAACCAGTAATTTAAAAGGGACAAGTTTTCTATATAGGATCAAGGAATTACTTACTTATAGTTGATTTCCAGTACAGGATCCCTCAAGGTTCCTCTTCACCAGACTCGTAGTTTAATGTGTTTCTTATACTATTTTGACCGTGACTTCCGGATATTTCTGCTCTATAGTCATTATAGTATAATTCTTCTCTGACCAATATTTGTCTAGTCGATTTTTGAATGCATTTATCGATGGTGACTTTGTTATTTTATCTGGTAGTTTGTTCCAGGTTTTAGCAATTCTAACAGAGAAAGAGTGTTTACGGATATTAGATTGGAATCTTTGATGAACTACTTTATTACTGTTGGTCCTACTACTACATCTTTGTTGAGAATCGTCTGCCTTTCTTAAAAATGAGCTAACTTCTTTGTCGTAGTATCCGTTCATTGTTTTAAAGGTTTCGATCATGTCTCCTCTTATTCTCCTATAGGATAATGTAGGTAAGCCTAGTTTTTTTAGTCTCTCTGGGTAGCTCATGTCTTTTAGTCCTGGTAGTTGTTTTGTTACCCTTCTTTGGACACCTTCTAATTTATCTATATCTTTCTTTTTGTATGGGGACCATACTGAGCTGGCATAGTCTAGGTGTGTTCTAACCATGGTTTTGTAAAGTGGCATGAATGTCTCTATTCCCAGGTATTTAAATGTTCTTCTAAGAACTGCGAATATGGAGTTTGCTTTGTTTACTTTTTCACTAATGTGGTTTTCGAATGTGAGTTCTGCATCAATGAGAACTCCAATATCTTTTTCCTCTTTAACTTGTGCTATAGGATGATTTAGTAGGCTATAGATTGGTGGATGGTCAGTGCTATTAGATTTCTTACTTATTTTCATATATTTGCATTTTTCTGGGTGAAATTTTAGTAGCCATTTGTCACTCCAGGATTCCATCTTATTAAGATCTTCTTGTAAAATTTGTCTGTCATTTTGTGTTTTAATTATTCTGAAGATCTTAGTGTCATCTGCAAATAGGTATGCATCAGAATCTACTTGGTCTGGGAGATCATTTATATATAAAACAAATAGGAGTGGTCCTAATACTGATCCCTGGGGTATCCCAGATGTAACGTTAGCACAGTCTGACTCTTCACCATTCACTACGACCTTTTGTTTCCTATCTTCTAAAAAGCTCGTTATCCACCCTACTATATCTTCATGGACACCTAGATTTTTGATTTTGGCTATTAATCTTTTATATGGTACCTTATCAAAGGCCTTCATAAAGTCTGTATAAATGCAGTCTATGTCTAATCCTTGATCTAGTGCCTCTGTCCATTTATCAATCACTTCTAATAATTGGAGACCAGTTGACCTTCCTGCAATAAATCCATATTGCTTTTTAGAGAATAGGTTGTTCTATTTCATATGCTCTATTATAAATTCACGTAATATTTTCTCCATTAGTTTAAATACTACTGATGTCAAACTGACTGGTCTATAGTTTTTGGCTAGTGATTTATTACCCTTTTTAAATATTGCACTTATCATAGCATTCTTCCAATCGTTAGGTACGGTCTTACTTTCAAGTGATTGATTATAAATGATACATAGAGGTTTTGCCAATGATTCAGCGATCTCTTTTAACAGTCTGGGGTGTAGTTTATCCATCCCTGGAGATTTGTCTATTTTTAATGCATTTAAATGCTTCAGCACTACTTCTTCCTTAATTTTTTTATATGGCATATCATTAATTACTAATACAGGCGTTGGTGATGGTACCTCGCCATCAGGTTCCTTTGTGAAGACACTGGAAAAGTATTCTACTAGTAATTTGGCCTTTTTGCTGTTATCTTCCGTTTTATCTGATTTTGTGTCTTCTGTATCCAAATGTAAGTCCCCAATTCCTTCTTTGGTTTTTGTTTTTGACTTGATATAGCTCCAGATAGCTTTAGGGTTTTCTTTAGCTTTCTGTGATAGATTTTTCTCATATTCCCTCTTCAACTTATTTACCTTACTTTTTACTTGATTCCTTATCTTATTGTATTCCTTCCTCACTTCTGGGTCGTTATTATGGGTAATCTTTTTTGACAGGATGTTTTTCCTTTTTATTTTATCTATGGTGTTCTTGTCCATTGGGAATTTATTTTCCCCTCTACCGATTTGTTTCCTTTCTTTTGTTGGTATATACTTTTTGTCCATATCTTGAATTATACTTAAAACTGATTTCCAGTTTTCATTTATATCATTTTCTTTCTGTAGTAATTCTGGCCATTTAATTTTATTTAATTCTTCTTTTATTTTTATGTAGTTTCCTTTACTAAATAATTTAATTAATTTAGGTTTGCTATTAATATTTGTGTAGCAATTGAAGTCAAATTTCATGGTACAGTGATCACTTTTTCCTAGTGGACTTTGGTATTCTAAATTTGAGACCATATTCTCCTCATTGGTTAAAATCAGGTCCAGGGTATGTGGTGTATTGGTGCCTCTCCATCTTGTTGGTCTTGTAACATGTTGAAATAAGAAGTTTTCTTGTAGATTTTCTAAAAATCTGTATTCATTACTTTCTGTACTATCACCTGGTGAATTCCAACTATCCCAGTTTATTTCTGGATAATTATAATCTCCCATTATTAAGATATGTGAGTAGCCTTTTTTACACGCTTCAGTAGTGAGTAAATTTAATTGTTTAGTGTACTCCTGTGATCTATTTGATGGTGACCTGTATATTAATCCTAATAATAGCTGGTCTGACTGATTTAAATTGATCTTAATAAATAAGTTTTCTTGGAATTCTGTATTCATATGGACCTGTGATGCGTCCAGTTGTTTATCTATGTACAATAAAAGACCTCTGCCTATGTCGACGTCTAGGTTTTTACCAAACATGTTGTAGTCAGATACCTCGGCTAAAGAATATTCTGAGATTCCTGGTTTATAACGATTGTTTTTTGGTTTAACCTCTGTGATACCAATTATTTTTGGTTTTTCGTCTCGTGTTCGTACTATTAGTTCAGGCAGCTTGTTAAATAACTGATCTGCATTTGTGTATATACAGCTCAATTTGGGTAAAACTGTAAAATTATCTGTTTTTACATTTTTAAAAACCTTTTTACCATTAAAATTATTTACATCCTCTTTTCCTCTTTTTCCTTTTAGGAGTCTAGCTTCTTTAATCTGACAACCTTCCTTGCCCAAGGTGGGCCCCTTACTCTGAAGTGGTAGTCCCCCGAAATCTCTTCCTCAGTTTGTTTTTTTGCTTGTTCCCATAATCTTTTCTCTTGCTCTCTTTCTGCTTGGGTTAGGTCGTTACTAACTCCCACTTTTGCATATTTTGGATTTGTTTTTATGTAGTGTATATTTCTGAATAAGGTGATCTTAGGCTCTGCACTTGGTAATTTTACTAGGATTGGTCTATTTAGTTTTTCTGTATTAAATTTCCCAAGTCTTTTAATTGTCTTCAAGTTTTCCTTATCCAATTGTATTTTGCAATCTTTAATTAGCTCATTTAGTCTTTCTTTGTCAGTGTTTTCTCTTTCTTCTTTGTTCTCTTCGTCTATTTCCGGAATCCCAAAGATGATCAAGTTATTTTCTCTGGACTTTCTCTCGTTGATTTCTTCAAGGACATTTGTAACAGTCTTATTGTATATTTGAATATATACAATTCCTTGATCCTATATAGAAAACTTAGGCTCGTTTATTATTATTGAAATTAAATAACTCGAGTTGATATCAATCGATATCTAATTCTCACTCGTTATGAAACCTATAAATATCACGTCATGGCATAAAAATCATATGTTTTAAAAATGGCAAAATTGGTGCATTTGGTGCACTCTAGTTAATACTGAAACTAAAGACTAATATTTTCCAAAAATTTCAAATAACAAAAATAATTGCTGGTGAAAGATGGAACATGGAAATTATACTTTTTCAGATATGTTGTCTTTAATATATGTCTGTCTGGAGATAATAATAAAACGAGACAAAAATGCGGAAGTCATTTTCCTGTGTTGACTTAGTAGCTTAGTATCAGTTGCAGCTGGTACCAACCCTACTTGGAAACCAGTCAATATCCACGTTGCACCTGTCACTCTGTTCAGAATGTCATCTTTGTGGTGGCAGTCGTTTGTTCTTCTAATCAGCTTCTTATCCTTTTCTCAGGTATATTTCTTTTTATAAAGTCACTTAATTCTGTCGGTCAGGAATGATGTAGAGGGTTTATAATATAATACCTCATTAAAAAATCCTTTAAGTTGCACAAAAATAAAATCAAGCATAGATAACTTTTACCAGAAACCGAAAAAGGCAGAACGAAACGCCTTTCATTATATGTTACTTATAACTTTTAGCTTAGGGCTCATTCGGGCATGCATATATTTAATTTGTATGTGTTCACCTTATTTGAATTAGCCCAGCTTTGCCAAATTGGGCATGAAAAATGTGTTGACTTGTGTATGTGCATTAGCTTTTGACTTGATTTATATTGTACTAGAAAAATATTGACTTTTATATAGAAAGCATTTGATTTAATTGATACTGAAATAAGTAGCTTTTGACATGTTTGAGAGAAAAATAATAATCCCATCTTGGCTGTGTTGCAGAGACTAAGTACTGCTGTGTTAAAGTAGTCTGAGGATCCATGCCACTGTCTTTTAATAAATTCTTACTACATATTTTAATCATTCTGAGAATGCAACCAAAAACTTTATTGAAAGAGGGTCGTAAACGGGGGTATTTGCTTGGAAGAATGTGAAATAAATTGCACAATGAATGAACAATTTAAATATGTCATGCATGTTGACCTTTTTACCGATTTCATGAAAAACAATGAATTATGAATCTTTATCATGTGATGCATGTTAATAAAAATGGCATAACATGTTGCACGCAAATAACCCTTTACCACCCTCTTAAAAAAATATGAAAAGATAACTGTCATTCGGTAATATAAAGATATTCAAAAATGCTTCAGTATTTGTTTCAAAGTTAATCAAAGTATTACAAAGTATAGAAATTAATAAATTATTCCATTTTTAAGTTGTTTTATTTCTTTAAAAACCATGTTTGTTTTCTGTATACATGTATATGTTTATCTCTTTTTCCACATGTGAATGTGACTGAGTGTTTTGAAATAAATAAAATTGAGAATCGAAATGGGGGATGTGTCAAAGAGACAACAACCCGACCAAATGAAAAAACACAACAGCAGAAGGTCACCCACAAGTCTTCAATGTAGCGAGAAATTCCTGCACCCGGAGGCGTCCTTCAGCTGGCCCCTAAACAAATATATACTAGTTTAGTGATTATGAACGCCATACTAATTTCCAAATTGTACACAAGAAACTAAAATTAAAATTATACAAGACTAACAGAGGCTCCTGACCTGGGACAGGCGCAAAAATGCGGCATATTATATTGTATTGATTAAGGAATTTTTAGAATATTCTGTTAATTATTCATTGAGTGCAACTATCCATGCTCACCATACAAATAAATTGCAAAATAACAATCACAGGTAAAAAGTTAAATCACAAAAATACAGAACTCCTAGGAAAATTCAAAACAAAAAATCCTTTTTGACAAAATCAAAAGCTCAAACACATCAAATAAATGGATAACAACTGTCATATTCCTGACTTGGTACAGACATAGAGGTTATAAAATGTTATGGCATCATTTTTGTTTGAGTTAAATCAATATCAGGGTGGAAATTTAACTGGTGAGTAAATGAAATAATGGGTAGGTTTGAGTTATTTACCTTAACCAACATTTAGGAACCTATATAAGAACATGTAAATGGTTACTTAATCATGTTAATGCAATTAAGTAAAAAAACATTTAATTTACTTGTGGCCCATGCATGTTTGCTTTCTACAAAAGTGATATTTAAATACATTGCTGTGGTTTATTTGCTTTAGTTGCACCTGGTTTTCTTTTATATATAATCATATTTCACTGTGTATTGATTTCCAGGCTGGAGACCTTACAGTTACTAAGAAAGTATTTTTTGACATCTCTATTGGAACTAAACCAGTAGGGAAGATAGTCATTGGTTTATTTGGTGAAGCTGTACCCAAGACAGTAGAAAACTTTGTTGGATTATCAACCCATAGCAAAGGATTTGGATACAAAGGCAGCAAATTTCATCGTGTCATTCCAAATTTTATGATACAAGGTAAATCAATTTTTAATATTCTGTGTCGGTAATCTCAAGTAAAAAATGGCTATATATCTAAGTATTTAGATTCTGGTTAGGGTAAGAATTAATAAGCCTATTGAAACACTTAATTTTCATACAAATACATGTGTGTGTATGCATGTTTTCAAAATAGCATTGGTTCAAACATGAGATAAATTAACTTGCCTTTTCTTCTGGAGAGAAAAGTCAACATTCACATTTTTGTTTTGATATGAGTCATATGAAATATACAGATACTGAAGGCCTGTCTTTACCCTTTTTTCACTTTCACAGATCACTTCTTTCACTATTCCTGCTATTTACAGACATCTGTTTATGTTGATGAACAGAAACCAAGTGGATTATGCCTGCTTGACATCCTGCTTAGATGGAGAGTTTTCTCATTGGCACTCATAGTCATACCACATCTTCTTCTATCTGTTAATAGTATGCCTGTTTTGTTCATACAGGATCAATACATATATGGTCTCTTGTTGTTATAAAAAAGAAGATGTGGTATGATTGCCAATGAGACAACTATCCACAAAAGACCAAAATGACACAGACATTAACAACTATAGGTCACCGTACAGCCTTCAACAATGAGCAAAGCCCATACGGCATAGTCAGCTATAAAAGGCCCCTATAAGACAATGTAAAACAATTCAAACGAGAAAACTAACAGCCTTATTTATGTTAAAAAATTGTTCCTTATAACAAAGTTGATAACTTTATTTTTAAAAACTGTACTTAAATAACAATAACTTTATTTTAACATGTTTAATAGGTGGAGATTTTGAGACAGGCAATGGTTATGGTGGGAAAAGTATATATGGAAAAAAGTTTCCTGATGAGAACTTCAAACTGAAGCACTATGGGGCTGGATGGTTGAGCATGGCTAATTCAGGTATTGATGATAAAATTGAGAATGGAAATGGGGAATGTGTCAAAGAGACAACAACCCGATTTCTACATGAGTTTGATAAAGTGTAGTAATTCATCTTTATTTTAAGCACGTATTATTCTAATTGGGTTTTAATAGTTTTTTACTGTTTTTAATGGGTTTTACTGTCAGAAATTAGCCTGGCAAATTTTTATATGAAAAATGAATTATTGATTGTTGTTTAACTTCAAGTGTGAAAAGTCTGACATGGGGGATGAATTCCATTATGTAATGTCTTGTCCTTTTCAAAAAAGATCAATATAAAAATGTATTCACTACAGTCAATATTGTCTTACTAGAAAAATTGTGCAGATTTATAAACTATATATCAGTGAAAGTCTGTCCTCCTGGTTAAACTACATTTATTTATGTATATATCTCACATGCAAAATATGTTGTATTGTATAAATTACCATCTCTGTAACTACATCAAGCCTAGGTATTTGTCATTGACCTTATCGTACATGGTAAGTTGTGCTGATACTAAAAACAAAAAGGAAAAGATATGAGACTTGTGCAAACCATATTCTTTTTAAAAAATGCTAAGATCTTTTTTTCTTCTTTTTTTATGCAGGTCCTGATACCAATGGATCACAGTTTTTCCTGACTACTGTAGAAACGACTTGGTTAGATGGTGCTCATGTTGTGTTTGGCAAAGTATTACAAGGAATGGATGTTGTTAGGCAGATAGAAAATGTAGCAACTAATTCTGGTGACGCGCCAATTGAACCTGTAACTATAACAGACTGTGGCCTTGAACCTGCATTTACTCCATATGATGAAACACCTACTGGGGTCACTGGTTAGGGATCTTATTGCCTTCTATTGAATTTTGTTTTTCATGCAGTTTAAATTCATTGCATAATAAGAACATGTCAAAATATTTTGTTTCTAATGTATAACTGTTTAACTAGTTTGTTTAATATTTGATATAAGAATAAAAGAACACTTAGATTTGTTTTTTCAATTATTTGTTGTAAAAATTTTCTGAACACATATCGGACTCCAAAAATTCAAAGAAAAAATATGTTTCTTACCTTAAAGCCGCTGCCAGTATAAATATATTTATTTATGTAAATATTTAAGAAAGTTAGGTTTAAATTGTTAGGCAATAGTCATTGGAAACAAGACATTTTATGTGATTGTTTTTTATTTAATCTAGAGCTTTAATTCGGCAGTTCCTATAAATGTGCTTTTGACAAGTAGTAAAATTATTTTTTGTGTGTTTCATAGTTTAATAATAATACCTTATTTAGAACAGAGAGGTGGTCAATAAATGATTTGGTAAAAGAAAATATGGAGCTTGATGGAAGAATCTCTGAATAAACATTTTTCCCACCAATACTAAGTACTGATGTTTTTAGTTTATGCTTTAATTATATCCTTCAGAATGTGCTGCCTTGTCTCAAAACTGTCCAAACTCAGGTGAATAAAATTGTAGATAAACTGAGAACTAAAATAAATGTAATGATATGTTGATCAGTTGGAGCAGGTGGTCAGATGTTCTTGAATTTTTGTTGTTGAAGCATTTGAAATAGTTTCTTGCATTTTTGGTTGGGATAGTTAAGTTCATTAATTGAAAATCAATATTAAGAAGACTTTTATAAAAACTGATTTGCATTGATTTTATTGAAATGTTTATGAGCAGATCTATTTACAAAATTTATAGAAAATGAATGACAAAACATAATTGTTTTTAACTCTGTGAAGTTTATTTAGAATAACCTTTTTTGTACACTTTTTAAAAAAAGCAATGGTAGTCATCACAATTACATAATTCCCTTTAGCAGATATCTCTACTTCTTTACTGGCTGAAAGTATAAACTTTATGGACAAAGTCCTTTTATCAATGTAATTTATCACAGAGTGTTTTTGGTTAACTGCCTATAGCACTTACAGTGCTTTGATCATTGAAATTTATCACAGAGTGTTTTTGGTATAAGGTTGAAATGATTAGTGCCTTTATATTTATTGTGTTCACGTTTGTTTTGTATTTATAATTTCATGTTAAAAAAAGTTTTTATACTATAAACCTACTAGTCCATATGACATATTTTACATGGTGTATGTCATATATTTTTTTACATGTTTTACTCTATTGTGCAAGTAATTTTGTTTTGTTGTAAAAGTATGATTTAGAATAGATAAAAATATAGTCTTGATTTTGTAGAAATTTAATTACCACTTATTAATAGTTCTTTTTTAAATTAGTGATAGTGTTATTTTCGTATTTTTTATTTAAAATATCAGTACATAAATTTCGAAACATGATGATTTTTACACCATTTTTACAACTATGCAATGTATTGTACAAAAAAAAATGGCATTTTATGAATAAACTTTACATGTTCTTATTTGTTGATTATTTGTTGTTTATATGGTCTAACATGAAAACTAGATGTGAATATCTCAATAAGACAGCAACCCAAAGACATCAGTCAATATACAGTGTCTATATAATATCTTAAGCCTAAATCCTCCTTTGTGTAAACAAGTTGTTGGAGAATTCATTGCTACCTTTGCAATACTATGAAAAAATCACCTATGTGTACCTAAGTTCCTAAAGGACATAACCAGAATAAACAAAGGTCAACCACTGACAATGTTCCTCATTATAGAGCTACACTAACATGTGGAGAGGATAACTTTTTTTGAAAGAATTCAATACTCCCTTTTGAGAGTTGATTGCTGTTCCCTTGCACACAGAAATTTCACCAAACTCTAATAGTGGTGACATATTGCAATCACTTTTTCTGTCTGTCTGTTAAACAGATATTTCCATCACACCTTCTTAGAAACTACTAAACAGAATGAGTTCACATTTGATTTATAGCAGCTCCAAGTGAAAGTTTTAACCTTTAGATTTTTTTATTATTTAAACCAGACATATTCTATAACCCAGATTACTAGTGATTTGATTTGATCAACTCCTGAAATACTTGTCATTTACTAGCAATATTTTCAGTGATAAGTTTACTTGTTATGTAATTTTTTGGTGCACCAGTCAAAAACGCTACTTTTTAGCTCACCTGGCCTGAAGGGCCAAGTGAGCTTATGCCATCACTTGGCGTCCGTTGTCGTCTGTCGTCGTAAACTATTTCAAAAATCTTTTCCTCTGAAACTACTAGGCCAAATACTTCCAAACTCTAACTGAATGTTCCTTAGGGTATCTAGTTTATAAATTGTATCCGAAGTTTTGATCTATCAACAAACATGGTCGCCATTGCTAAAAATAGACCATAGGGGTCAAATGCAGTTTTTGGCTTATATCTCAAAAACGAAAGCATTTAGAGCAAATCTGTCATGGGGGTTTTAGTGTTCATTAGGTTAAGATCTATCAGCCCTGAAATTTTCAGATGAATGACACAACCCATTGTTGGGTTGCTGCCACTTAATTGGTAATTTTAAGGATTTTTTGCAGTTTTTGGTCATTATCTTAAATATTATTATAGATAAATTGTAAGCAGCAAAAATGATCAGCAAAGTAAGATCTACAAATAAGTTAATATGACCAAAATTGTCAATTGAACCCTTAAGGGGTTATTTTCCTTTAATGACAATTTTTCACAATTTTTCACAATTTGTTCATCATATTTGCTAACTTTAAAAAATCTTCTCCTCTAAAACAACCAAATTCAACCAAACTTCAACTGAATGATCAGTAGGGTGTATAAAATAAAGTTAGTGTTTTATTTTCTATTTCGTCAAAAAACATGGCCGTCATGGCTAATTAATAGAACACAGGGTAAAATGCAGTTTTTGGCTTATATCTAAAAAAATCCAGCATTTAGAGCATATAAGACAAGAAGTTTAAGTATTTATTAGGTCAAGGTCTACCTGTCCTGAAATTTTCAGCCGAATTGGGTAACTGGTTTTTCAGGTATAATGCCCCTGAATTGATGATTTTAAAGAAATTTTGCAGTTTTTGGTTATTATCATGAATATTATTATATTAACATATCTTTGCGTTCTAATCTTTTTGCTTATCTAAAAGACTATGTACCATTATTTCAGCATCTTGATGCATTCAATAAACTTAAACACATTCTAAACCCCATTCCTGAACTTGTTTGTCATATTGGAGTCTTCATTAAACAGTCTTTAGAACTGAGGGAGTCAGACCCGTGTCAGGCAAGGTTATGATGGTGTTTTTTACATACATTTATAATTGAACTCTAATGTTCTATTATTCCATATATTGTATTGTATTATTTTGTATTTCATTGTATTTCATTGTATTGCATTGTATAGTATAACATTATTATTTCATTGTATTGCTTAACCCTCATGGGTGTTTTTTTGCAATAAAGATATATATTATAGATACAGATAAACTGTTAATAGCAAAAATGTTAAGCAAAGTAAGATCTACAAATAAGTCAATTGACCCCTTAAGGAGTTATTGCCCTTTAAAGACTTTTTTCACAATTTGTTCATCATGTTGACTTACTTCAAAAAATCTTCTCCTTTGAAACTGCCGTATCGATTTCAGCCAAACTTAGGCTAAATGAGTTTCAGAGTATCTAGTATAAATTTTATATTTTATTTCCTTGTATGTCAAGAAACATAGCTTCTATGGCTAAAATAGAACATAAGAGAAAATGATTTTTTTTTTTGAAGAAAATGTGATAATTCAAAGAACATGTAAATAAATTGAAAAGCCAAAATAATCATTGATGAGAGATTTAACCAAAAAATTAAGGTGAGCGATTCAGGCTCTTGAGAGCCTCTTGTTTCTTTATTGCTATCTTAATTCGATGATGGGCATAACCGATTAATTTATCCTGTTATGGTGACAGTTTTATATGACTACATTTTCTGGCATGGGTTTATTAACCCCTGTGGATAACCATGATTGAGATGGTGTGTATATATTGACAACTATGTGTAATGTCTATTTCCAATCTTTTATATAAGTAACATGCTGAGCGACGGCATCTTCTGTAAACAGCATGAAATGTCCTACAAAAATCGTTTAAAGAATGGATTGCGTCATGTACTAAGCTTGCCACCCGCGGGTTTATGCTCTGCGGCCACAGATAAGAGCGAAAACCAGCAGGGGGCCACTTAAGTTATACTTTCATGGTAACTGCAATTACAAATACCTTTACAAAACGTTTCAATTACGGGGAAGAGATAATCTTTAACTAAATTATACAGAGATAAAACAATATGCAATGAAGAATTTGTCGCTAGTCTTTCTTGAATGTTAAAATAAAAAAACAAAAGATTTTTTTTTCAAAATTAATGTCGTATTCTAAAACGAACTTCTTTTTATCAAGAAAGTAAGAATTACACAATTAATATATATTAAAAATCAGTGAATAACTATTTATTGTTGTTGTTGTAACCTTAACCATTGACCCAAAAGTAAAAAAAGGGTTTTTCGCTCCCAAGAAGAAATAAAGCTTAGAACACCGGGGTAAAATTGCAAGCCACGAATGATTGAAACGGACTGTTTTATCAAAGTTAATATAGAGCGTTAAACCATGGAAGTAATATCTAAATATTACTTCCATGGTTAAACTTTACACAAATCAATTGATATTTAAATAAAAGTGTATTTCAATGATTGCTGCTGTAGCTTTTTTTATATTATAAATAGATTGATAGGAACTTTAAAAACCAAGAATAATGACCAAGACTAGATATACAACTATAAGTAAAATTTTGCCGAAATTGACTTATTGGAATGAATGCCCTTAAATGAGTTTCTTTATCGTTTTTTTTAGTGTTATGAGCAAAACTAAATAAGACAGCCAGGGAATAAAAACTGTATCAGCATATGTAAGTTAAAGAATGAGTATTTTGTCAATAACTTTATTCTAGTCTACAATTTTGGAAAGCGTCCATTGTTGAAGGTATCTCGTTGACCATTTTTTAGTAATTTAGTACTACGGTCATATATAATATTCCATTTAAAACATGATGCCCAAGATCCGTACTAATTGTTAATGGTAAAACTTTTGTGAAAAGATTCACAAAACATTTCAACTGCAATTTTAAAGAAACAACCCATTGTTATCTCCAAAGAAAATCCCAATGGAACTAAATCATTGTAAATGTCGGTGAATTGTTCCTAAATTGATATTTCACTGACAAGAGAAGTTCAATATCATGTTCTTAACAATACCTGATTGGAGGTTAAACGATTACATTCAAGAATACAATAAGTATTTGTTATATAATACATTTTTTAGAACCACTCACATACCAACTTGTACGCGTTATAAGTGGCAATATACATAATCATCCCAATACACCGGATATGAATGACTGTCGCAATTATTTAACAGTATTTATAATATATGTAAGGGAATTTATAAATTCCAACAAAGTTCAGTGGTTTGTAAGATGATTTTTGTCATAAGTATTGGGAAGCTGGGGCCTAAACAGGGGTAACTAAACATGTTTTAGAAGTAGAAATGTTTCTACATATGTTTCATGATTTATGATGCGCATCTAGAATTCAAATGCAATATTTGATAAAGTGAGTTTTGACTTGTGATGCATGTATATCTATAATACAAGCAATTTTTGTTTATGCCAACGCAGGTTTACACGTGCAGTCATGTGGCAAAATGAAAGTTTACTAGTCTACTCATGCGCCGATTGCACGGCGGATTATGTTACTCAACTGTTTAGACTGTAAACGTGGCATTCTTTTCACATCAGCATCAAGACATGGCGACTTTCAGTTGGAACCGATCTCTTCTTTTCTTCAGTTTTATAGCTCTTTCACTGGTAAGAATTTTAACATTATTTATTTTAAACAATGCTTTAAGGTGAAAGTTTTAGCATAACTTCTAATTAGTATAACTTCGATGGGATAACTTTCTGTAAGTTATCAAAGTCTGTAAAAGCTACATTCATTTTGCATACGTTCATGAATATATGTTAATACTATGCCTACACGGGATAACTTTGATTGTTTGTTTAAAACTACGAATATGACAGTCAGATTGAAGGGCTATATAAGTGACAAAGATTCAAATTAAGCTATCATTGATTTGCTCCTTATAAGCAACCTTTTTCAACAAATTTCTGTCATATATAAATTATCCCTCTTTTCAATAGGGTGCAATGCCCGTTCTTATTTGTTTTGTTTCTATTTTACGTCCATTTCTCTGGAGTCTCTCTTTCTCTCTCTGTGTTTATGTTTTGGAGTTCCGTGAATAATTGTAAATGCTATCTCTCGACATTAAGCATGTTTTACCGGAAGTGTATACAAGAACCATTATCTGATGATATAAACCAGAGACGTATATATGTCTCTGTATAAACTATATATTTTTTCTGTACTTTTTTTTAATTCACGTTCCCCCGATTGTACGCCTCCATGAACCTCCTACTGTGGAGAAATCTCATTATGATAAATCCTTGTACAACAGCTGATCTGACCAAGACAGCTGGAGAGAGTTCGTGAAATTTAATCTGGTACTATTACACTATTACATTAGTATTATCCTTTATTGATAAATAATCATTAATGAATTTGTATGAAATTAACATGTCTACGTATTAAAGATAAGGTTTGTTCAGTACTTTTTTATACACCAAGTGTGTATGAACAATATTTCAAAAATAAACCCACAAAGCCAACATGGAATTGTGACAATAAACAATCAGATAAGTGCATAAGTACAACCGTAAAAGAAAGAACTACTTGTTGATGTAGAATGTTAAGGAGATAAGACAAAAAAAACATAATGTATATTGACACATATTAATAAAACATGTTCATAATGTTGAAAACATTTATAAAAAATACACTTACTGGCATATATATGTTAAGGATTATATGTTTATTTGTGAAATTAAAAAAAAATCCTCGTCATAGATAAAAAAAAAAAAAATGTGCAATGCGTTGCAAATAACAACATTTTGGCCAATTTTACACGATTAAAAAATTACGTTCCCTTACGTCATCCGCGGATATCCGTTTCATAATGGCTTACATGAGTAAGCTGAGTCGAAGCTTTTTTTGAAAAGCTATTATTATTCAAAAAGCATTATATTTCAAAACTGAATTAGTTTTTAAAAAAGTGCTATTTTGCAAAACTATTAGATTCTCTAAACAGCCTGCATACTCAAAGCTACTGCTTTTGTAAAACAGTGACATGTTTGTGCATGCATAAAAAAAAGTAAATACTTTTTATGCTCACAATTTCTTTTTTAGGTGATATATTATAGATACCTTGGAAAGGCATGTCTTTTTATAAATTACCTGCGTTTTTATAACCTTTTTGTCATTCGGTGTACTTATTCTGCCTTTTGTTTATATCAATTGCAATATCTATCAGATTATATTAAAAAATTACTATATATAGTTTGTTGCTTATATATAAAACCTCTTTGCTTATATTGTGTATGCATTTAAGTATACTAGCAGTTGTTATTGGTATACAACCCTTGTAGGGACTTGGTTTCTATAAAAAATATATGATATCATAATATGTAAATCTAAAGTCATACAAGCTTTTTTGAAAAGCTTGTATATGTTTATGTCTCATATATGTTTCCAAATAGTTCATGTGTCAGAGTTCTTTATCACAACTGATATGATGATTCTTTTTAATTTGATATAAAGCTGCAACTCCATCAAGGAAAGATGACCGTGGTTAGATGGTTGTGGCTTTTCATGTGTCTTTGGGTTATAAAGTAAAACCTCCCTACGTAGATATCTCTTTGACTTACGCAATTGTTTGCTCCTGTCAACGTTAATAAACTACCGGTTTCATGAATGAGTGACTCTTTAATTATTGCTACTAGACATGTCTAAACACAAACGGATTTTCTTATCTCTATCAGCATCATCAGCAGACGTAACTTGTTTAATGGATTAACTCAGATTGTTACAATCTGATATATCTCTTATCTTGGACTAATACATTTATTTATTAATCCCAGTTCCTATATTTTAGAAAGGAGTTTTGGGACTATTCCGAAACTAAAAGACTGTCTTCGTGCACGTGAAGTGGCTTCTGATGACTCGTAAAGTTATGAAACGAGTTTCTTACAATAAATGCTTTGGTTGCCAAATGTTACGGTCGACTTTGTTTGAAAAGACATCAAGTACCACAGATTTTTTTCACGAAATAAAATAATATATATTAACGTCATCCGGAAAATTAATCTTAAAAAAGTATTCTCCCCTAAACAGGTTTAATGGATTAAAACCAAATTATACTGCTTAACTCATATGGTGTCAGCTGATTAATTAGTTTGTGATTTTCATCAAGTTTTAATCAACCAACATGGCCGCTCTTTCTAAAAAACGCTATTTCTACCCTGAAAATTTAAGCGCTATTTGTCTTAATTGTTTTTGAACATTATTTGTGGCATGTTTTGCCAATCATTTCATAAACTATTCATGAGCTATGTTAAAATATTAATTAAAAAAATGGTCAGATTTTACAACTTGTAATCTGAAGTAATTCACTTGTATTGAGTTATTGGCCTGGCATTTTTTTAAACAATTTAATAGTTTTTTTATACCACCGCAAACATTTTAATTTTTCGTCGTATATTGCTATCACGTTGGCGTCGTCGTCGGCGTCGTCGTTGTCGTCCGAATACTTTTAGTTTTCGCACTCTTACTTAAGTAAAAGTGAATAGAAATTTATGAAATTTTAACACAAGGTTTATGACCACAAAAGGAAGGATTGATTTTGGAAGTTTTGATCCCAACATATTAGGAATAAGGGGCCAATAAGGGCCCAAATAAGCATTTTCTTGGTTTTCGCACAATAACTTAAGTTTAAGTAAATAGAAATCTATGAAATTTTGAATCAAGGTTTATGACCTCAATAGGAAGGTTGGAATTGATTTTCGGAGTTTTGGTTCTAACAGTTTAGGAATTAGGGGTTAAAAAAGGGCCTAAATAAGCATTATTCTTGGTTCAATGACTTTAGTTTAAGTAAATAGAAATCAATTGGAGTTATATTTCTTTGTATAGAATAGTAGTTGAATCAACTTTAATCATTGTTTTATACAATATACAATGTATTATCATTTTTAGTACCAACTGATGAATTAAAACAACCTTTACCATTCAGTGATAACATGTTCTTTTTATTACATTTTAATATTGTATGATGTATGTAAATGAGCAGTTATTGTCAAAAAGGGCCCAAATAAGCATTATTCTTGGTTTTTGCACAATAACTTTAGTATAAGTAAATAGAAATCTATGAAATTTAAATACAAGGTTTATGACCATAAAAGGAAGGTCAAGATTGATTTTGGGAGTTTTGGTCCAAACAGTTTGGGAATAAGGGTCCCAAAAGGTCCAAAACTAAACTTTGTTTGATTTTATCAAAAATTGAATAATTGGGGTTCTTTGATATGCCGAATCCAACTGTGTATGTAGATTTTTAATTTTTGGTCCCATTTTCAAATTGGTCTACATTAAGGTCCAAAAGGTCAAAAATTAAACTTAGTTTGATTTTAACAAAAATTGAATTCTTGAGCTTCTTTGATATGCTGTATCTAAACATATACTTAGATTTTTGATTATGGACCCAGTTTTCAAGTTGGTCCAAATCAGGATTCAAAATTATTATATTAAGTATTGTGCAATAGCAAGAAATTTTCAATTGCACAGTATTCAGCAATAGCATGAAATCTTCAATTGTACAGTATTGTGCAATAGCAAGAAATTTTCAATTGCACAGAATAGTTCAATAGCAAGAAATCTTCAATTGACAGTATTGCAATCAATTTTCAATTGGAGTTATCTTTCTTTGTCCAGAATAGATATTTGTGCAATAGCAAGATATTTTCAATATTCTTTGAAAATTTGAGTTATCTTTCTTTGTCCAGAATAGTAGTTGAATCAACTTAAATGATTGTTTTATATAATATACATTGAATTTTCACTTTTACTACCAACTGATAAATTAAAACAATCTTTACCATTTAGTGATAACAAGCACATTTTTTTTTTTACATTTTAATATTTTATGATGTATTTAAATGAGCAGTGATTGTTGCAAACTACTTTAGAAATTTGAATTGAGATCAGTTTTGGAATAAGGGAAAGGGGGATGTGAAAACAAAATTATATTTTTTTTTTGGGGGGGTCAATTTTTCTCATTTCAGATTTTATAACTAAAAAGAAAATCTCTTCAAACACATTTTGAGAGGATTAATATTCAACAGCATAGTGAATTGCTCAAAGGCAATTTTTCATTAGACCACATTCATTCTGTGTCAGAAACCTATGCTGTGTAAACTATTTAATCACAATCCAAATTTTGAGCTGAATCCAGCTTGAATGTTGTGTTCATACTTTCCCCAACCGTTTAGGGTTCAACATCTGCGGTCGTATAAAGCTGCGCCCTGCGGAGCATCTGGTTTGCTATTATCTCTTCAACTGTAAGAACTTAGTTAGCATTGTGAGTTGCAAGAATAATACAGAGTAAATGTTCAGCACAACATGGTCTAACAAAAACATGCGAATTCGGTTAAAATTGTAAACTGCAAAGTGACCAGCATGAAAAGGTGTATTCATCCGGAAATTTGGAAAATGATCCAACCACTTGATTTGGAGTTAATGCCCCTGAAATAATTTTGGCTGTTAATTTGCAAACTATACAGGAAATAGTTTAAAAATAGAAATACAAAAAGATAAACAGCCTTTTTGACACGATTTATCTCATTCGAAAGTTTGACAAACATTTGCAGTTATTTTCCCTCAAAATGTTTTTTTTCTAGTTTTGGGTGTTATTTCAAAAACTAAAGGATCTAGTTTAAACATATAAATTACAAAAAAATGATCAACAACACATGTGTATTATTTGACTGAATATTTTTCCGCCAGATGAGCTTCCAATGTTTCCTTTCGTCCTATGTTAGTATTCGAAGAAATTCTGTCTTTGCTTACACTTCTTTCTTTTTTAAACTAAAGTTTTGCGGAATTAACAGTAGATACATTGGACACGTGGGTTTTTACTCACATGTGAGTATATTATGATATATAGTAATATTGTATCATTCTGTTTATAACTATTTATATATTTGTATTCAAGTGTTTCCCCCCAATGATAATGCAAATAAAGGCATGTCACGTTCAGCGGCGATGAATATTGCAGTCATGATTTTTTTTACCCTTTATACTACCATGCTACACTACCTCATAATTTGAGTAAGAGAGGTGTCTAGCCAGTGAAATGGTTTTCTATGAATCTGGGTGCAACTATATCTGGTGTAGTCGAAACATTATTATTTTTTCCGGTAATAAAACTTCTAGCTTATGTTATGAATTCTATTTGATATAAACCTTTATACGGTCCAATTTGATATTATATGCTCTGTAAACAATCCATTTTTTTTAATTTACACATTTTATAGGTAATTCTGAAATCTATTAAACAAATAATATCTTGATTAACTATGTTTACCATGGTATGTTTTTATACCTTGAAATAGTATTTCACATGGTCACATCCATACCATTTTTTTTTTTTATATAAAACGGATGTTTTTTTGTATCCTATCATTTTCAATTCCTAAAGGGTTTTGTTCCGTTGGCTCAATCTTAAGATAGTGTATTAAATGCTGCTTTTGTTTAGTCACCGCGCTCGTATTTTTTTCTCTTATGTTTAGTTTAGGTAGCACTCCACAGTTAGAAAATAAAGTTAAAAATGAGCCGCAAAATGTTTTATCATCTCCTATTCCTTGATTTCTAATACATTAACCTAACTGTTTGTGTTGTACATGTGCATATGTATGTAATCAGTATCTTCCATAGATTCAATTTTCAAAAGTTAAAAGGATGAAAGTTAATTCCTTTCATGTGTATCCATGGCAACATTCTGCATTTATTTACCATAGAATATTGAAAAAAGGGGGGTGAACATGTCATGTATCCCCCCAAAATTTGGATCAAACTAGAATTTCAATGCCTTTGAGTGATACCTTTTTAGAAACTGTTTTCTTAAATCTTCCTTATGATCAAATAAAAATTGGGTGTCTTTCGCCTCATTTTTTCGTAAAATCCAATCACAAAGTTCGTGCGATAAAAAGTTGGAAAAAAACATTGCAATAATTGCCGGACCAATGTATGGTATGGACATGCAAATACGGACTGTCATACAGAAAACAGCCTATATTACATACATAACATAACCTTGATGTTCATATAAACCCAATACAAAGGCTATTTTAATACTCAGCTATCCAAAAATGAATTTTATTGCACACTAGCTCTCATATTTGAAAAATCCACAGGGGCCAAAATGCGAAACTACACACCTAACTGTGGAGTGCTACCTTAAGGTGAAATTTTTCCCCTTCTGCACCAACATTTTTTATATTTTCTGTGTTCTACTAGCTGTTACGATGAAAGTGGTACCTTAGTTTTTAAAATTGGTTTAGTAATAAAGATTTTATGAAGGTTAGCAGTTGATGTTGAAACGCGACAAAAAGTGATTTAAAAATAAATGCTGGATCATAGTGAAAAACCCCAAGTCTGTCTCATTTTTGGGGTAAATTTCTAAAACTTTCCCCTTTTTTTTATTTGAAATTATAAAATTACCTTATAAGAGGACAAATTGTACAAATTTTAGGTGTTTGAAAGCACTTATAGGTAATTTTTGCTGTGAATAGCATACCTAACCTTGGTTTAGAAGCTCTCAAACAGGGTATAAATTTCTAACAGTACTGGCATCATTAAATTTAATTAATGCCAAATTATAATATAAAATCCTGCTAAAAATGTTTATTTGACTTATTCGCATTCAAACATATAAAGCGATACATTCTGAGATTATCATATAAAGCGCAATCTTTGGTTACAAGGGCAAAGCTTACGGAGTAAAAATTTAAGACCGCAACATGTCTAAGTGTCAAAATGTGTATACTTGGTTGCTAAGGACAGTAAACAATAAAATTAACATAAAATGCATTCCTAGCAGTTTTTTTACCTTCAGAACTAAAACAAGAACATAAAAGACTAAAGATTTGTGGTCAATCTTATCTTAAAAAGTGCATTTCTGTGCTTTCTGATGTGCCATAAGGTAGCACTCCACAGTTAGAAAATAAAGTTAAAAATGAGCCGCAAAATGTTTTATCATCTCCTATTCCTTGATTTCTAATACATTAACCTAACTGTTTGTGTTGTACATGTGCATATGTATGTAATCAGTATCTTCCATAGATTCAATTTTCAAAAGTTAAAAGGATGAAAGTTAATTCCTTTCATGTGTATCCATGGCAACATTCTGCATTTATTTACCATAGAATATTGAAAAAAGGGGGGTGAACATGTCATGTATCCCCCCAAAATTTGGATCAAACTAGAATTTCAATGCCTTTGAGTGATACCTTTTTAGAAACTGTTTTCTTAAATCTTCCTTATGATCAAATAAAAATTGGGTGTCTTTCGCCTCATTTTTTCGTAAAATCCAATCACAAAGTTCGTGCGATAAAAAGTTGGAAAAAAACATTGCAATAATTGCCGGACCAATGTATGGTATGGACATGCAAATACGGACTGTCATACAGAAAACAGCCTATATTACATACATAACATAACCTTGATGTTCATATAAACCCAATACAAAGGCTATTTTAATACTCAGCTATCCAAAAATGAATTTTATTGCACACTAGCTCTCATATTTGAAAAATCCACAGGGGCCAAAATGCGAAACTACACACCTAACTGTGGAGTGCTACCTTAAGGTGAAATTTTTCCCCTTCTGCACCAACATTTTTTATATTTTCTGTGTTCTACTAGCTGTTACGATGAAAGTGGTACCTTAGTTTTTAAAATTGGTTTAGTAATAAAGATTTTATGAAGGTTAGCAGTTGATGTTGAAACGCGACAAAAAGTGATTTAAAAATAAATGCTGGATCATAGTGAAAAACCCCAAGTCTGTCTCATTTTTGGGGTAAATTTCTAAAACTTTCCCCTTTTTTTTATTTGAAATTATAAAATTACCTTATAAGAGGACAAATTGTACAAATTTTAGGTGTTTGAAAGCACTTATAGGTAATTTTTGCTGTGAATAGCATACCTAACCTTGGTTTAGAAGCTCTCAAACAGGGTATAAATTTCTAACAGTACTGGCATCATTAAATTTAATTAATGCCAAATTATAATATAAAATCCTGCTAAAAATGTTTATTTGACTTATTCGCATTCAAACATATAAAGCGATACATTCTGAGATTATCATATAAAGCGCAATCTTTGGTTACAAGGGCAAAGCTTACGGAGTAAAAATTTAAGACCGCAACATGTCTAAGTGTCAAAATGTGTATACTTGGTTGCTAAGGACAGTAAACAATAAAATTAACATAAAATGCATTCCTAGCAGTTTTTTTACCTTCAGAACTAAAACAAGAACATAAAAGACTAAAGATTTGTGGTCAATCTTATCTTAAAAAGTGCATTTCTGTGCTTTCTGATGTGCCATAAGGTAGCACTCCACAGTTAGAAAATAAAGTTAAAAATGAGCCGCAAAATGTTTTATCATCTCCTATTCCTTGATTTCTAATACATTAACCTAACTGTTTGTGTTGTACATGTGCATATGTATGTAATCAGTATCTTCCATAGATTCAATTTTCAAAAGTTAAAAGGATGAAAGTTAATTCCTTTCATGTGTATCCATGGCAACATTCTGCATTTATTTACCATAGAATATTGAAAAAAGGGGGGTGAACATGTCATGTATCCCCCCAAAATTTGGATCAAACTAGAATTTCAATGCCTTTGAGTGATACCTTTTTAGAAACTGTTTTCTTAAATCTTCCTTATGATCAAATAAAAATTGGGTGTCTTTCGCCTCATTTTTTCGTAAAATCCAATCACAAAGTTCGTGCGATAAAAAGTTGGAAAAAAACATTGCAATAATTGCCGGACCAATGTATGGTATGGACATGCAAATACGGACTGTCATACAGAAAACAGCCTATATTACATACATAACATAACCTTGATGTTCATATAAACCCAATACAAAGGCTATTTTAATACTCAGCTATCCAAAAATGAATTTTATTGCACACTAGCTCTCATATTTGAAAAATCCACAGGGGCCAAAATGCGAAACTACACACCTAACTGTGGAGTGCTACCTTAAGGTGAAATTTTTCCCCTTCTGCACCAACATTTTTTATATTTTCTGTGTTCTACTAGCTGTTACGATGAAAGTGGTACCTTAGTTTTTAAAATTGGTTTAGTAATAAAGATTTTATGAAGGTTAGCAGTTGATGTTGAAACGCGACAAAAAGTGATTTAAAAATAAATGCTGGATCATAGTGAAAAACCCCAAGTCTGTCTCATTTTTGGGGTAAATTTCTAAAACTTTCCCCTTTTTTTTATTTGAAATTATAAAATTACCTTATAAGAGGACAAATTGTACAAATTTTAGGTGTTTGAAAGCACTTATAGGTAATTTTTGCTGTGAATAGCATACCTAACCTTGGTTTAGAAGCTCTCAAACAGGGTATAAATTTCTAACAGTACTGGCATCATTAAATTTAATTAATGCCAAATTATAATATAAAATCCTGCTAAAAATGTTTATTTGACTTATTCGCATTCAAACATATAAAGCGATACATTCTGAGATTATCATATAAAGCGCAATCTTTGGTTACAAGGGCAAAGCTTACGGAGTAAAAATTTAAGACCGCAACATGTCTAAGTGTCAAAATGTGTATACTTGGTTGCTAAGGACAGTAAACAATAAAATTAACATAAAATGCATTCCTAGCAGTTTTTTTACCTTCAGAACTAAAACAAGAACATAAAAGACTAAAGATTTGTGGTCAATCTTATCTTAAAAAGTGCATTTCTGTGCTTTCTGATGTGCCATAAGGTAGCACTCCACAGTTAGAAAATAAAGTTAAAAATGAGCCGCAAAATGTTTTATCATCTCCTATTCCTTGATTTCTAATACATTAACCTAACTGTTTGTGTTGTACATGTGCATATGTATGTAATCAGTATCTTCCATAGATTCAATTTTCAAAAGTTAAAAGGATGAAAGTTAATTCCTTTCATGTGTATCCATGGCAACATTCTGCATTTATTTACCATAGAATATTGAAAAAAGGGGGGTGAACATGTCATGTATCCCCCCAAAATTTGGATCAAACTAGAATTTCAATGCCTTTGAGTGATACCTTTTTAGAAACTGTTTTCTTAAATCTTCCTTATGATCAAATAAAAATTGGGTGTCTTTCGCCTCATTTTTTCGTAAAATCCAATCACAAAGTTCGTGCGATAAAAAGTTGGAAAAAAACATTGCAATAATTGCCGGACCAATGTATGGTATGGACATGCAAATACGGACTGTCATACAGAAAACAGCCTATATTACATACATAACATAACCTTGATGTTCATATAAACCCAATACAAAGGCTATTTTAATACTCAGCTATCCAAAAATGAATTTTATTGCACACTAGCTCTCATATTTGAAAAATCCACAGGGGCCAAAATGCGAAACTACACACCTAACTGTGGAGTGCTACCTTAAAAGAATATTCAAATACAATATAGTAGTTTTCTGTATAAGTGTTTGTTTTTGGTATTTTATTAATACCATGTCTTACATGACGACATGCTTTCTTATTTACAGGTTTATTACTTCAGTTTACTTTCAGTAACCATGGTTACTGCTTGCATTCTTTTATACGATACATTTTATGGTTAGATATCTTCGTGTATTGTATGATCTTTACTTTATAATAACTATTCCTTTTTTCAATTCAGGCTGGTAATCTGACAGTAACAAAGAAGGTGTTCTTTGATGTTTCTATAGATGGCAAACCTCAAGGAAGAATAGTGATGGGATTATTTGGGAATACCGTTCCAAAGACAGTAGAAAACTTCGTTGCCTTGACAACACATAGTAAAGGTTATGGTTACAAAGGCAGCAAATTTCATCGTGTCATTGAAGATTTTATGATTCAAGGTAAAATAATAAATATCATCTACATTGTTCTAATTAAGTGCAATAATATAAAAAGCATTTTGCTCCCACAAAAATTTGAAATGCACAAATTTGGGCATTCGTAATAAACACAAAACCTATATTTAAGCAGACAACGCTCCATTTTTATGTTTTATAAAAATAAGAAAATGTGGTTTGATTGTCAATGAAACTACACTCTACAACAGACCACATGACATAGAAGTTAACAACTATTGGTCACCATACGGCCTTCAACAATGACTTTAATTTACAAATAAATTAACATGAACGAAGACGTCAGTTGACTCCTTTTCTGTCATGTCTCTTCCAATTCTATTTTTTTTTTTGGGGGGGGGGGGCACTTTGTGATATTTTCTTGCAAATTATATAGAAAGAAAGAAAACAACAGAATTTATAAGCTTTATCTGATCTTCTAGCTGATTGCGATAAAGTAGATAATAAAAATAAAAATGGCGTATTTTGACAATTGAGCAATTAAGGCTCTTAAAAGCATCATGCTCAAATAATTATGCAATACAATCTATTACCAAAACGTCTTGAAATATACCGAATTTGATAGGGTTGTCAATACCTTACGTGTCTGTCCAACCTTTCTCTTATCTACTATTGCTTTCATTTCTAAGAAATTAACAAAAGTTGAATTGATCAGACATTTCATGCTTTTCAATTATTCTAAAATCCCTTTTTATTTACATACTATATCTGCTTAAACAATGTTTTACAAGAGAATTCTTTGATATGTTATAGGTGGTGACTATGAACTTGGTACAGGTTACGGTGGAAAGAGTATTTATGGAGAATTTTTCCCCGATGAGAACTTCAATGTCAATCATTATGGACCAGGATGGTTGAGTATGGCCACTATGGGTAAGTGATGTGTACTTAAAATATCAACCAGTACAAAAATAAAGGTTACAAAAAGCACTGGAATTGTTAAACAATAGAAAGTATTCATCATGTCTGAAAAAATAAAGATCTGGTCAAAGGTTTAACCAACAAGGTGAAACACTAAAACATAGAAAAAACCAATAAAAGCTTAAAAGATGGAAAACGATGACCAACGGTATTTCAACATGTCAAAGTTATTTATCCAGTTAAATTTAAAAGAGAATATAAGCCAATCGGTGCTTTTTTGAGTGATATTGATAAAACGTCCAGTGACAAATGTTTCATGTTTAGAATGTAAACAAAATCACAAATATAAAAAATGGGTAGGTTCCGAAGTAAAGTTTTGATAACCAGGATAAAAGGCGAGAATTTCGATTGCATTGCAACTGGAAATTTAGGGTAAATTGGATAATGGGCAGAATTTGTTTGACGGAACATCGGGGAGTGTATTTAGTACATCTCGCACAACTAAATTTCCCCTCACTTTTGATGTCAGCTTTTTTCTGTCAGACTGAAGCAATCCAAAGAATGTATGTGTATGTCCCAATCGGGATCAAACATTTTTAGTCTAAACTTTGTTTGACTTTTTGTTTTGCATGTTTCAAGGCTTATCCCTTTTTCTTTTAAACTTGGTGGTTGTAATTTTCACTTGAATTTTATTCCTATAACAATGTTACAACATTACTATTGTAATCTTGTGTTTCATAAGTTTTACCAACATTATGTTAGTTTACTATGTAGCAAAAGTTCTTTGCAATATACATGTATGTAAAATTTTTAAGCACATTAGTGAAAATTGGAATGGGTGATATAAAGTATATACATACACAATACTTAACTGTTGCCATTAAGCTCAGATATTGTTCGAAAATACACATTTTTAGCTAACTAATCGCCCATGAAATATGCATTTGATAAAGCTTTATTAACATACCGGTAGATGATTCAAATTTGAATTCATTTATTTTGCAGGTCACATACTTTTTGGTGTGATATCTCTATTTCAAATTTTACAAGACAATAGGTCCAGTTTTCAGGAAAAATAACAAATCCATGTTAAGTTTATGGGGCTCGGAATTCTGTTAAATTGGGAAGACTGCTGATTTTTTCTTCAATTATTTTACCAGCTTAAGACAGTAGTAAGTATACAGAGAAGTCATTTCTCCACAGAACAGCTTTTAACACCAACTGATAGTCAATACCGAATTAGGGATTCTAAATTCATTAAAACGTTGCAAAGTTTTAGTTTTCTATGTAATTTGATGCAATTTCACTACATATACGATAAAAGTTTCTGATCATGAAAATGTGTTTCTTACTGTAGAATGTTTAGAGTCCTTAATAACATGATTACAAATATGATAATTGATGATTTTGGACCGTTTCCTGAACATTGAACTAAATATACTCAATGGACACTTACGAGAGTGAAACAAGCACATGAACAAATTTCAAAATTGCGGATTTAGTATACATTAGAAATGATTATTTAGATGGTTTGGTAAAAGTTTGCTTATATCTCTTTTACTGGTTAAATTCTCTTTTACTGGTTAAATGACCAATTATGGCTTTTATTATCCTGCATATTTTATTTTGATATGGAAACTACATTTCCTCGCACCCACTTTGTTACTTTATGGATCTCATTCTCGAGTTTAGAATAAGTATGTTCTTTTTAAAAACGACATACTCTTTATTACATAACTTGTAATTGATTATTGAATTTTCCAGGAAAAGACACCAATGGATCCCAGTTTTTCATCACAGCTAAGAAGACCTCTTGGTTAGATGGTAAACATGTTGTTTTTGGAAAAGTCCTTGAAGGAATGAAAGTAGTAAGAAAGATTGAATCTCAAAAAACAGAGGAGGAAAAGCCTTTAACTGACATTGTTATTACAGACTGTGGACTTATAACAAAACCATTTAAACCATACGAAGAAACCGCTGAGGGTGTACCAGACACAGTTTAGAGGAGCAACAATTTATAATTCACAATCTCTCTACAATGTCATAGTTGTTAACTGAAACTTTTGCAGGGATATTTTTATTTTGTTCAGCAATTTAGCTTCATCTTCATCTTCAAAAAACAAAAACTTACAAAATATTGGAGAATTCACAGAGAAAAACAATTACTTAATTATATGTGGTCATTCATACATGTATCATCTAACCGATATATAATTGACATCAACATCAAGAGTTATAAAGAGTGGAAGTTATATCATTTTTGTATTATAACTAATTTCTAGATCTATTCTAGAAGAAAACTATTTTTTGAATTAATAACATTAATTATATGTATATTAAATAAGGGACAAACATTCCTTTTTTTCATTTTTAACTTGCAAATATTGTAGCATTGTTGTATTTTTTTTTAAATACTTGTATTATGTGATATGTCTATGCAATGTGTCATAATGAATTTTAAAAGAACAATAAATTACATATTTTGTTATTTCACATATTTTGTTATTAATAAACTGAAGGAATATCATTAACAGCGAAAAACAAAAAAAATATTTTGGAAAAGGTGTATAAAACATCCTCAAAAATGAGGCAAATGGAAACAAAGCCAAACAAAAATCCTGAAAACACTTTAAAACTAGAGTCGTACACTGAAATGTCTCGCCTTCTTTACTTATCATTGATATTATTTTGATAGTCCTCAGTATAAAGCTTTATTACAACTGTACATAAAAATGACATTAACCAAGATAACTAAACAAAGACCAATGAACCATGAAAATGAGGTCAAGGTCAGATGAACCATGCTAGGCTGACATGTACAGCTAACAATGCTTCCATAAAAACAAATATAGTTGACCTAATACTTATAGTTTTTATAAAGAAAAATAGACCAAAACACAAAAACTTAACACTGAGCAACGAACCGTGAAAATAAGGTCAAGGTCAAATAAAACCTGCGCGACTAATATCTAGATCATAAAATATTTCCATACACTTAAAATAGTTGGCCTATGGCATTGAGTATCAGATAAAAAGACCAAAACTGAAAAACTTAACTTTGACCACTGAACCATGAAGTCAAGGTCCGCTAGACATTTTCACCTTACAATCATTCCATACAACAAATATAGTAGACCTATTGCATAAAATATGAGAAAAACAGACCAAAACACAAAAACTTAACTATAACCACTGAACCATGAAAATGAGGTCAAGGTCAGATGACACCTGCCAGTTGGACATGTAATCCTTACAGTCCTTCCATACACCGAATATACTAGCCCTATTGCTTATAGTATCTGAGATATGGACTTGACCACCAAAACTTAACCTTGTTCACTGAGCCATGTAATGAGGTGGAGGTCAAATGAAAACTGTCTGACGGGCATGAGGACCTTGCAAGGTACGCACATACTAAATATAGTAATCCTTATACTTATAATAAGGGAGATTTCAACATTACAAAAAATCTTAACTTTTTTTTCAAGTGGTCACTGAACCATAAAAATGAGGTCAAGGACATTGGACATGTGACTGACGGAAACTTCGTAACATGAGGCATCTATATACAAAGTATAAAGCATCTAGGTCTTCCACCTTCTAAAATATAAAGCTTTTAAGAAGTTAGCTAACACCGCCGCCGCCGCCGCTGGATCACTATGTCGAGCTTTCTGCAACAAAAGTTGCAGGCTCGACAATAAGGAAGATGCCTTAATATAAAAAAAAGATCTGGTATGATCGCCAATGAGACAACTCTCCCCAAGAGACCAAAATGACACAGAAATTAACAATTATATGTCACCATACGGCCTTCAACAATGAGCAAAGCCTATACCGCATAGTCAGCTTTAAAAGCCCCCCCCCCCCCCCCCCATGGCGAGACATCAATCTTAAAATCAGTGCATGGCCAACTGTAATAAAATTGCACACATCACACTAAGTTCAAGATGGCACAAAAGGCGCTCAATCACTCTTTGATCATTTTGAATTATGTATCCTTCTGGTACACAGCTTTACAGTAACACATGTCTAGATCAAACCATAACGAAAGTCTTAATTTCGACAACATAAATGTTCATTTCTAGTTTTATGATTAATATCATATGCTGTTCATAAATCATTTTCTTGTTTTAAACTTGCCATGGAAGTTGTTGCAAAGGATTAAAATAAACTTATTTTGCATGAAACTTGTGGTAGATAAACTTGAAGCCGTAAACAGTCAACGTGGAGATGATTCTGGACTGTGTAACCTAAACCAAACATTTATTTTCTGATCTGGACACAACACACCTATATGAAAAAAATCCAATAATACTTTTTGAGGCAGATAATTATGAAGTGAACTTATTTGTATCTAAACTGGCCAGAGTGAGATTGTGACACTTTATTTATCAAGGCCTTATCACCTTTCCAGAACACATGAGTTTTGTTTGTGTCTTGTTGCATAATCCTTGGTGTTATGTTTTTTGCTCAGTAGTTTGTCTTTTTGTTTTTGACTATGGTATTGTCTGTCCTTTTTTCTGATGGATTTTGATTTTCTCGTGTTAACTTCCTCTTTTTCACAAAATATGGCTTAGCCTCTAAAATAAAGAAGATGTGGTATGATTTCCAATGAAACAACTCTACACAAAATACCAAATAATAGAGTTATTAACAGCTATAGGTCACGGTACGGCCTTCAACAATGAGCAAACCCCATACCACATAGTCAGCTATGAAAGACCCCGAAATGACAAATGTAAATCAATTTAAACAAGAAATCCAAGCCTTATTTATGTACAAAATAATGAACGAAAAACAAATATGTTAAACAGTAACAAACGACAACAACTCAGTGAAATACAGGCTTCTGACTTGGGATAGGCGCATACAGAATACAGCGGGGTTTAAAATCATTTGAATGCACCAACCCTTCCATAACCCGAGACAGTGGTGTAACAGTACAACATAAAAACAAACTATTATAATAGGTTGAAAAGGGATGGATACAAATAGCAATACATCTAAAAAATAACAGAGTAGATGTGGACAGGTACTGATACATCCCATAAGAAAAAGACACGTAATACATATATATTTTATTTATGTTGTAATTAAGATTACTCGCAGGAGTATCTATATACTAAGGATCTGGAGGAAGCATTCATAAAATATGACAGCTATATGCAGATCGAATTTGAATTTCATTTTCCAGATGGAACTTCTTAAAATATTACTTAAAAAACAGATACGTGTAGTTGTATTTCAGTAATAGAATTGTACATGTGCCGATTGTTTATAGGGTTGAGCATGCAATCTATTGAAATAAAACCACTTAAAGATGTGCTGGTGCTATGAGCTATTTCCCTCACATAAAATTGTTCTTCTTCGTCGATATCTGTTTTGTGTTTTTTTAAGTTCTCTGAAACCGACTACATTCAAACAATGTTTGGCTGGGTGATTTAATGGGTATCTAGTATAAAGTTTGTCACGACCAATCGACCAACATGCCCATCGTTACTAAGCACATGCATTTACTTTTACTTGTGGGGTACCAACTTTAGTAGATGACGTGGGTATAGGTAAACCATTATGTTCAACGGAAGGAAAATTTGCTATAAATTTGAATGCCTTTAATTTTCAAAAAACACGAAATCGAGTACAAAAAACCCCCCAGATATATGCTTAATCCACGAAAATGTAAATTAATCATGAGTATTACAGAATTGTCTAAAATATTAACATTAAAAACATGTATAAATGATAGACACAGCATGTTCATAACATCATGTATATTGAGAGTTTAAGGAGTCAATTGACTCAATGAACGAGACGAGGGAGAATTTAGGGGAGCATAGTGGCCAGTACCCCGCATTGCTGTCAATAAAGTGGATTTTGATGCGACTGTCATACAAGTGAGAGGTTTTGCTAGCTATAAAACATGGCTCAATCCACCATTTCCTACATAAGAAAATGAGTGTACCAAGTTAGGAATATGACAGTTATCCGTTAATCGTTTGATTTATTTTAGATTGATTTTGCCATTTGATTAGAGACTTCGTTTTGAATTTCCCCCGGAGTTCAGTATTTTCGTGATTTTACTTTTTATAGATTCTACATGTTTACCTGTTCCATTCCAAACTGACTAATTCGGGGCCCGCCCCTTTCAAAATCCTGATCCAGATCATGCAGGTTTCCAAATCATCATTCATATCAACTTTAGTCCAGACAAGCCACATGCATCATTTAAGCGATTTAAAAATAGAGTAAACAACTGCGTCATGAGCGCATGAGGCTTCCGTCTTATTATCAAAGAATAAAGTTCAATTACTTCTCAATGTCATATTTGAAATTTATGAAAATCAAAAGGGAGCTTACATTTTTATATATAAACAATTCACCATTTGTTTCATTCTTTAATATTAAAACTAATTTTAAGAGAGTTGCTTAAGAATTTTTGAGTCATTGTCCGAAAACTGGAAAATCACACTCTTTTAATGAATAGAATCCCGTGACTCGGAAATGTAAATAAAGAATTAATAAAATTTTGAATGTAGCTTACATCCATGTATCACCTTTTTACTGTAACATATATAAACAATTCATCAAAGTTTCATGGGTGATATTTGAATTATTGTCCAAATTCTGGAAAATCCCCCTTTTTTATGAATAAAACCCTGTAATTCCGAAACGTAAAATCTAAAATTTATAAAAATCGAAATGGTACTCATGTCAATAAACATAAACAATTCACCAAAAAAGCATTCTTTAGTTATTGTTCGAAAACGGGAAAATCTTCCTTTTTAATGAATAAACACCCATAACTCGGAAACGTAAAAAAAATCCAAAATTTATAAAAAAAAAAAACGAAATGGAGCTCACGTCAATAGATATAAACAATTGTTTGTTTTTCTAACAATTGTTATAATTTTATAAACTTAAATAAATCTTCTAAATTTTTGTGGCTCTTGACCCAAGAAAATGTTACTCTTATGGAGACAGACAGATACCAAGTGAAGGAAAAAGTAGAACTGATCATTTTGCCTTGTTGAATAAAATATATTTGGAGAGACACGACAACTAGTCCGATGCCAAATGAATTTAAGGCAATGGAAGCTCTGAGTCATCGAACTTGTATAATTCAACTTTAACGGAGAGACAGGACAGATACAAAGGCACATACAGGGGAAGGCCTGTGTCCCCTTTCGTTGGAAAAATTTGGTTGATTATATAAGGAATCACTGAAGCATGGCTAGAGCTGGTCCCCTTTTGTCAGTCAGCGGGCTCCCTCTTATGAAAAGTTCTGAATCCGACATTGAGATACCAAGTGAAGACAGTCTTATTTTCGACCCTTTGGTCTTATAGAATAAAACATCAATGAGACAAGACGGGCAGATACCAAATGATGGCAATTGTAGCACTGACGTTTTGGTCTTTTTGGCAAAATATAAATGGAGAAATTAAGAGACATATATCAAGTGAAGGCAGTATTATCATCGATCATTTGACCTTGTAAAATATATAAATGATGGAGATACAAACCTTACAGATACCAAGTGAAGATAATAGTAGCTCTGGCTCATTGATTTTATATTTAAACATTAATGGAGAGACAATACGGGCAGGTACCAAGTGAAGGTAAAAGTAGCACTGACCCTTTATCATTAAAATAGGAAAAACGATAAAGGACTAGTAACGCTGACCATTTTGTCCTGTAAAATTAAACATGTTTTGCAATACAGGACAAACAGATATCAAGTTAAGGCAGTATTATTGAGTATTATTGATGACCCTTTAACCTCGTAGAATAAAACGGAAATTGAGAGACAAGACAGAGAGATACCAGGTGAAAGCAATTAAAGAAGGTTTTGGTGTTGGAGAGTAAACTTAAATGTAGAGAAAAGACAGAAAGATATCAAGTGAAGGCAGTATTAATATCATCAACCATTTGTCCTTACAAGATAAAACTTTAACGAAGATACAAAACAGAAAGATACTAAAATTTAAGGCAATAGTATCTTAGACTCTTTGGCCTGGCTTCTAGTATAAAACTGTAAAACCTTAATGGAGTGACAAAACAGAAAGATAGCAAATGATGGCAATAAAAGCACCAATTATATGGCCTTGTAGAATAAAACATTTAATATGAAAAGACAAGCCAGACAGATACCAAGAAGGTAATGACCATTTTTCTTTGTAGGATAAAAGTTTAAAGGAGAAACAAACAGAAAGATACTAAAATCAAGGCAATAGTAGCACTAACTCGTTGCCTTGAAGTATAAATAACAAGATGCACAAAAGGGTACAGCTTTATAAGGCCGCAGAGGTCGAACACTGAATAGTAATACTCTGCTTTTAAATTGTCTTAATTGTCCTTAAACCAGAAAAAAAACCTTGTTTCCTCCTTTTATTTGGCCCCTAATTGCAAAATGATTTGAGCAATAACCCCCAATAACCATCCCTTAGTAGTATGGAAACTTGTGGTATAATTTCGGAGAAATTTATACACTTAAACACAAGTTATTGGCTGAAAACTGCAGAAATGCTTATTTGGGTCCCTTTTTTGTCCCTCATTCCTAAACCATTCGAACCATAACTCCCAAAATCAATCCCAACCTTCTTTTTTTGTGGTTATAAACATTGTGTTGAAATTTAAATGATTTCTATTAACTTATACTTAAATTATTATCCGGAAACCATCTGTCTTCTAAGCAGATGACGACAACACAGAGAACAGCGACACAATACCAATATACGACCAAATTTTTAAAAATTTTTGCAGTCATATATTAACAACCAAGAGACAAAAAAGAAACTACCAAATGGTGGTAATTATAGCAACAACTCTTCAGCCTGGAAGAGAATAAAACATTAACTTAGAGACAAGACAGGTAGATGGAAGAAATAGCACCGACGTTTTTGGGTTTGAGCTAAAACATTAATGAACAGAAAAAGACAGAAACCAAGTTAAGGCAGTTTTATAACTGACACTTTGACCTTGTAAAATATAACCATTAATGGAGAGACTAGACACACAGATACCAAGTGAAGACAATAGTAGCACTGACTCTTTGGGCTTGAAGAATAAAATATCAATGAAGAGACAAGTCAGATAGATACCAAGTGATATCAATAGTAGCAATGACTCTTTGGTCTTATGAATACTGGTTAAACATAAACCGAGACAACATACAGATACAAAGTGAATGAAATAGTAACACTGACCCTTTGGCCTTGTTTAATAAAACATTAATGAAGAGACAAGACAGACAGATACCAAGTGAGGATTGTATTATAACCAACTATTTAGGTTGTAGAATAAAATATTGATAGAGAGACAATACAGACACCAGGTAAACCAGTAGTAACACCACCTCTTTGAAATTGCAGAAATTCACAAACAAAGACCTTGAAATAATATGTAGTTTAATGGAAAAAATCGTGAAAAAATATAACAAACTAACCACTGAAAAAAATAAACAAATAAAACCACAATAAATACATACATATATAATAGATATATATTAAATATAATGCTGTATATGGCAAACATTAAATAAACAATTATATAACTGCTTTAAAACTCATCAATCTGCAATTAAAGGCAGTTTAAAACCTTCTTTATAGCCTTAAGGTTTGTATAAAAAGTCAAATAAACTCTGAAGTCATTTTTGAGTTCAAATAGATTGATATAAATTATAACATCACAAAGAGAACACTATTTATAAATACCTATTTCTTATCTAGTCATTATTGAGATGTGTGTGAGGCAAATAAGAATTTGATGAGCTAGAAAACTAGAGGCTCTAAAGAGCCTGTGTCGCTCACCTTGGTCTATGTGCATATTAAACAAAGGACACAAATGAATTCATGACAAAATTGTATTTTGGTGATGGTGATGTGTTTGAAGTTCTTACTTTACTGAACGATTTTGCATCTTACAATTATATCTATCATGAACTTTGCCCATTAGTAACAGAGAACTATATTTGGTAAAAATTTACATAAATTTACCAAATTAATGAAAATTGTTAAAAATTGACTATAAAGGGCAATAACTCCTTAAGGGGTCAATTGACCATTTAGGTCATGTTGACTTATTTGTAGATCTTACTTTGCTGTACATTATTGCTGTTTACAATTTATCGCTATCTATAATAGTATTCAAGATAACCAAAAACGGCAAAATTTCTTTAAAAATTACCAATTGGAGGGCAGCAACCCAACAACCAGTTGTCCAATTCATCTGAAAAATTCAGGGCAGATAGATATTGACTTGATTAACAATTTAACTTCTTGTCAGATTTGCTCTAGATGCTTTCGTTTCATAGTTATAAGCAAAAAACTGCATTTTACCCCTATGTTCTATTTTTAGCCGTGGCGGCCATCTTGGTTGAATGGCCAGGTCATCGGACACATTTTTCAAACTAGATACCCCAAAGATGATTATGGCCTAGTAGTTTCAGTGGAGATTTTGTAAAAGATTACTTAGATTTATGAAAAATGGTTAAAGATTGACTATAAAGGGCAATAACTCCTAAAGGGGTCAACTGACCATTTTGGTCATGTTGACTTATTTGTAGATCTTACTTTGCTGAACATTATTGCTGTTTACAATTTATCTGTATCTATAATAATATTCAAGATAATAACCAAAAACAGCAAAATTTCCTCAAAATTACCAATTCAGGGGCAGCAACCCAACAACGGATTGACCGATTCATCTGAAAATTTCAGGGCAGATAGTTCTTGACCTGATAAACATTTTTATCCCCATGTCAGATTTGCTCTAAATGCTTTGGTTTTTGAGTTATAAGCCAAAAACTGCATTTTACCCCTATGTTCTATTTTTAGCCGTGGCGGCCATCTTGGTTGGTTGACCAGGTCACACCACACATTTTTTAAACTAGATACCCCAAAGATGATTGTGGCCAAGTTTGGATTAATTTGGCCAAGTAGTTTCAGAGGAGAAGATTTTTGTAAAAGATTACTTTAATTTACGAAAAATGGTTAAAAATTGACTATAAAGGGCAATAACTCCTAAACGGGTCAACTGACCATTTTGGTCATGTTGACTTATTTGTAGATCTTACTTTGCTGAACATTATTGCTGTTTACCGTTTATCTCTATCTATAATAATATTCAAGATAATAACCAAAAACAGCAAAATTTCCTCAAAATTACCAATTCAGGGGCAGCAACCCAACAACCGATTGACCGATTTATCTGAAAATTTTAGGGCAGATAGATCTTGACCTGATAAACATTTTTATCCCATGTCAGATTTGCTCAAAATGCTTTGGTTTTTGAGTTATAAGCCAAAAACTGCATTTTACCCCTTTGTTCTATTTTTAGCCGTGGCGGCCATCTTGGTTGGTTGACCAGGTCACGCCACACATTTTTTAAACTAGATACCCCAAAGATGATTGTGGCCAAGTTTGGATTAATTTGGCCAAGTAGTTTCAGAGGAGAAGATTTTTGTAAAAGATTACTTTAATTAACGAAAAATGGTTAAAAATAGACTATAAAGGGCAATAACTCCTAAACGGGTCAATTGACCATTTTGGTCATGTTGACTTATTTGTAGATCTTACTTTGCTGAACATTATTGCTGTTTACAGTTTATCTCTAACTATAATAATATTCAAGATAATAACCAAAAACAGCAAAATTTCTTCAAAATTACCAATTCAGGGGCAGCAACCCAACAACCGATTGACCGATTCATCTGAAAATTTCAGGGCAGATAGATCTTGACTTGATAAACATTTTTACCCCATGTCAGATTTGCTCTAAATGCTTTGGTTTTTGAGTTATAAGCCAAAAACTGCATTTTACCCCTATGTTCTATTTTTAGCCGTGGCGGCCATCTTGGTTGGTTGACCGGGTCACGCCACACATTTTTTAAACTAGATACCCCAATGATGATTGTGGCCAAGTTTGGTTTGATTTGGCCCAGTAGTTTCAGAGGAGAAGATTTTTGTAAAAGTTAACGACGACGGACGACGACGACGGACGACGACGACGGACGACGACGGACGACGCCGGACGCCGGACGCCAAGTGATGAGAAAAGCTCACTTGGCCCTTCGGGCCAGGTGAGCTAAAAAGGTGAAATATTGGGGCCTTATAATAACATACATCAAATTCAATGATAATATGCAAACTTCAATTGTTTTGTTTTTACCAGACTGGATCTTCAGACATATTTTTTCTTAGATTAGTTAACACACAGATAATTTGTTTCGCTGGCCTTATATTTTTAATGAAAAATCTGTTATCTTAGTGCAAGTGAAATACATTTGGATGACCTTTAATGAATAGTTTATCAAAATAAACCAAAAAAAAATCAAAATATTATCATCAACTTGAGAAAAATATATGATTTAAAATTGCTGATAAAAATGACCTTTGTGACTGATCTATAACTCTTTCAAAGAGTATAAGAGCAGGTTTGTATAAAATAGTCAAATAAACTCTGAAGTGGATTTCTTTGTTATGCAAACAAATGTAAATACAAAAAACTTGTTGACACAGAGATATGTCTTGCCATTTTGTTATTTTGCTATAGTATAATGCAAACATTGGAGACCCATCGATTCCTAATGGAAATATTTAATAATGCAAAACATTCAAAGTCTTTAAACCATGACTGATGGAGAGGGGCCATATAATATGTACGGAAATGAAACATAGAAAAAGCTAATACTGCAAACTGACCTAATCACAAGTTTAACATGTAAAAAATTTGGCAAAAATTTCAAAGTCAGAATCCGTGACTGAGGGGGCAGGGTCAAATAATTGTGCTAATGCTTAAAAATTTACATACTAGATAAATAAATTCATTGCTGTTGCTACCCCAACCTCAAAAAGTTTTGCTTACAATTCTTGACCTCACAATGAATGTAATTTAATGACCAAATCCTAAATTTGATCAATTTTTAAGTAGCTTATGACCAATAAATAATAAGGACATGCAAAAACCAACAAGCTTATCTATCACTTAACTTGCTGGTATAAACTTAACTCCTTTTAATATAATCAGGTTTTTGGAACTTGCATGTGCTTAATATTTCCCACACACAAATACTGGTTTGTGTCAAAATATGTCATTTTGTATAAATAAATTAATTAAGGCTGTCTTTAGACTGCAAAATGTTAGTGTATGTTTTTAACTTTGTTTAAGATATTAGAGCTTAAAACTTTGCACATACTTTTCAATTATGTACAGCCATAAATTAGCTGATTTTGTAATACCTCAATTTTTAGATAGCAAAATGGGCCTTTAGAACACTTCCTCTTTTACAAGGAAGCAGCTCATAAATTTCCCATCAAAATCGTTTCAGTAACAGAAGTTTGACTACATTTAACATAAAGAAACCAATGAAGATATCTGCGAATCGTGGGACTTATCTACAAGACATTGGCTGAATACAAATGGCCTCAGGAACAGTTGAAGCCAGATTTTCTAATTGGCCTCTATACTTTTCTCGTTTTCTATTTGTCTCCAGTTCAATCCTCTCTAACTGTCTCTCCATGAGTGCTAATTCATGTTCAATGTCAACTGCTGGCACTGATTGTTCTTGTGGTGTCACATGACTTGATATATGGCTAGATAAATTGGATAGTTTTTTACTGTTGTTCTTTGTTAACAAAAAGCGAGTTTCTTTTTGATTGCGTAAAATGTCTTCTGTACTGTCAAGAGCAAGATTTGCCCTCTGAAGTGAAATTTCTGTATTGATAGAGGATAACAAGTTGTCTAGTTCTCTTTCTGATATTGATGAACGCTGAAATGATACAAATTTGTCACTTAGGGTTAATGGTAAAAGCTTTGTTATATTTGCGAAAACTTTCTATGTATCAAGTAAATGAGAAAGATACTGCGTCAATACGAAAACTGAAAACTTCTTGAAGAAAAAAAAAGCAAATTTTCTTTTGAATGACAAAAATGAACATTATATGTATGCATCATTATGCCAACACCCCTCATCTTGATATTATGTCAGGTTAACTCTTGTATTTGGTGGTCTCATTTTCAGCTGTCAAAAACCATAAAGCATTTGTAAACCTTGAACCCTTTGAAAATGCTGACACCTATCGCGACAAAAGATTTAACAGAAATATCACTTATACCTCTACATGATATGTACTATATGCACTTTTAGTATCCCAAAATTGTTTTTGATGTCCGCTAATTGGACAGAGATTTGTTTAATATTTTTACTGATTATTATATCTAGCAAATATGACTCTCCATAAAGAAGACAATGTTGAAATATTAAAGAGATGCTCGATATAAAAAAAAAATCTATGTCAACACAAGTAACATAACTCTACCTTTGATTCCCATATTTCCTCAATCTCCTCAATTATTTGTTCATACTTCATAATGGCGTCCTCTAACTGTTGTTTAGCTGACTCCATCTTGATGACAGCATCTGGTGGTATGTTGTAAAATGTCATCCTCCCAGGACTCATGTCCTCTACTTTATCTTTCAGTTTGTGATCTAGAACACTTTCCTGAAAAAAAATAGAAAAAAATACTATTCTTTTCATATCTTGTTTAAAAAATTATATGTTTTTGAAATTGGTTCTTACAAAATATAACTCCTTAAATATTACTGTTTCGTCACTTAAAGTTTGAAAGTCCTTTTCATTTACAATTTTCTTTATCTTTTATATGGTATTATACATGAAACATGGTTCAATTTAACTGTGCTCATAAATCAAGATGCTCTAAGAAGCATGAATCAATAATCCAGATTGCTTTGGCTAAAAAAAAGATAAATCACAATAGAAACAGTATTTCAGTTTTATTATGGATCCGGTACTAGATACCTTTTTTGTGTAGTGATTTTCAAATTTATATGTTATCTATAATGCATATGATAATTTTCTTTTAGTTTTATGAAGTATTACCATCCATTTCCAAAAGACTTCTTCTTGATCTTTCCATGACAACATGTTTTGTAGTCTTTCATTGTCTTTTTCCAACAACTTTAATATCTAAAATAAACATCAGCTTAAGATAATGCAAGAGATAGATGGGTTATGATCCAACTATATATAAACTCAAATGATCACAAAACAATTATTTATTGTAAATTTCCCAATACAGCTCCACTTCACTTTATGTGAAAATAAAATCTAAAAGTATTTTTTACTTTCATCACTGTTATAAGGTTTTCTACAAAAGATCATTATGATGTTCCAATGAGATGAAAATATGGCCAAAAAGGCATACCGGTATATAAATTATAGTATGATGTGTTGATACAAACAATGTATATGGATAGATAGTTTAACTTTATTAAGCCATAATGACCCTAGTCTTTGATGGACTTTTTAAAATTGTGTATTTTCTTTGTGATGTGACAAGGCATGGTTTTCTTCTCATCTTGCCACAATGATTTAATCAGAGTATCACAATCTTGATGTGATAAATTGAAATTCCACCAATTACCAGCTGATAGCAATCGAACCACACTTTGATAAGAAAAAAGTGTAAATCAGTTAAGATTGTTAGACCAACCTTTTTCATTAACTCGGGGTGTTTTAATAGATGGACCTCCATAACAGACAGGTGGTTCCTCTCTGGGTTCAGTGATACACCATATGTACTATCATGTACCTAGTTGATAAATAAAATAACTTCATAAATATATCATAAAATGTTCAAAATTTAGATACTATGAACTGATGGTTCTGAGGAGTTAGTGGTGAGTCATATTGACAGACTGGTACTACAGTAAGAGATTCATAGTATGAAAATAAGATGCTATGCTCACAATTTAAAAGAAATTCTCTTACAGTTGATGTCAAATGTTAGTTAAACAAAGTGATAAGTAGCTACTAGTAATAGATTTATGACATTTACAGTAGGGAAAAAATGTTTATTATTATAATACATTCATGTCCAACCTTGTTTAGGATATGTACATGGACTGAAGTTAAAATTTTGGCATAATAGCTCACATCTTATATTTTGAACACAATAATATATATATATATTTCCATACATGAAAAGCAGAAATTTTAGTAGCCCACACCAACTTTTAGGGGCAATTGGCAAGTGGGCCCCTGCTAATTTCAAACCCTGATGTGTTTCATTTTCATCTATAGGGTTATATTTCAATGAAACAGTAACCAAATGACAATAACAAAAAATTCCAAAAGTCATCTTTAGAACTTAACTATGCTTTAATAACATTGCAATTCAAACAACTCCTATTCCATTTTTAAATTCATTATCCACTTAATTTTATTTGTGGCTGATCTCAAATTGAAAGAAAAAAACTTTTTTTATTCGTCAACAGTTAATCTATTTCTATTTCATCAAGAGCTATTGAAAAGATTTTCTAACTTTTAAACCAACACTGCTCAGTATGAGCTCAAGTTTAACTTACTTAAGTTGATTTTAATTGTTTCACTTCAGCAATACAGATTGTAATGCCTAAATCTGTATAGCCCAACTAAGTTGTAAAGGTTTTTTTTATATTAAAGTTAACTGCATGAACCACAATATACTGTTCTTAAAACCAATAAATGAAAAGTTGATGTCACTATGATTATATGCAGTAAGTCAGGAGCCAAACCTTAAAAGGCAGTGAGACATTTAGTATTCCAGTAATAAAATAAATCTATCTTAAAATAAAACAAAATAAACCTACCCTGTTTTGAAGCTTTGCCTTTTCTCTCTGTAAAGCTTGCAGCTGCCTAATATTAGATCTAAGTTTACCATTCAAAAGTCTTAAATGTTGAACCTTCTGTCCAGGGGAAATAACTCTCTGTGTTTGCATTTGCTTTGATGGTTTGGTCATTTCTTCAAATTCAAACTGGAAAAAAATGATACCCGTACAGTGGATCATGAAAATATAAAAACAAACACATACATGGTTTCAATCAATTAAAGTATGTGCATGCACTAAAGGGTAGAAATTGCTTAAATTGCAAAAACTAAATATCAGCATGTGCCAGGGGGCATAATCAACATTTATTAATAAATTAAATCACTACCTTTATAAATTATTAACAGTTTACCAAGAAATTAATTTGAATTATTACAATGAACTTTAAATAATAAAAGGGTATTTATATTGTTGTTTTTGTTCTTACCTCATACATAAAAGATGGATCTTCTTCATCTAGAGGTGATGAGCAGGATTCCATAAATTTATCAATCAGACCTTCTTTACAAAGCAACCAAGCAAACCCTAATAATATTTCTCTACTACCACTACTCATGTCATTAGGCAGAGAAGCAAACTCTCGGGACAGGAACCCTTTTCTCTGCATTTCTTGTTTTACATAGACCACCAATTCTTCTACAATGGAAAAAAAACTCAACATATTATTACAATTATTTGTGTGATTTTATAATCTATGTACAATGAGTGCTGGTAATATCTAATTTATTGATCCCCTTGAAATTTTAACTGAATATCTTGTGTGTTGATGAATAATTCATTTTAACAGTATTTTTCCTTAAACCATTAATAACCATGATGACCTCAACCTTGAATCAAGAACTGTAACTATATAAATATATGAGGATACACTATGTGCCAAGTGAAGTCAGTACACAGCATGTGGTAAAACCTCACATTGAAGCCAGTACACAGCAGGTGGTAAAGCCTCACATTGAAGCCAGTACACAGCATGTGGTAAAGCCTCACATTGAAGCCAGTACACAGCATGTGGTAAAGCCTCACAGTGAAGCCAGTACACAGCATGTGGTAAAGCCTCACATTGAAGCCAGTACACAGCATGTGGTAAAGCCTCACATTGAAGCCAGTACACAGCATGTGGTAAAGCCTCACATTGAAGCCAGTACATAGCATGTGGTAAAGCCTCACATTGAAGCCAGTACACAGCATGTGGTAAAGCCTCACATTGAAGCCAGTACACAGCATGTGGTAAAGCCTCACATTGAAGCCAGTACACAGCATGTGGTAAAGCCTCACATTGAAGCCAGTACACAGCATGTGGTAAAGCCTCACATTGAAGCCAGTACACAGCATGTGGTAAAGCCTCACAGTGAAGCCAGTACACAGCATGTGGTAAAGCCTCACATTGAAGCCAGTACACAGCATGTAGTAAAGCCTCACATTGAAGCCAGTACACAGCATCTGGTAAAGCCTCACATTGAAGCCAGTACACAGCATCTGGTAAAGCCCCACATTGAAGCCAGTACACAGCATGTGGTAAAGCCTCACATTGAAGCCAGTACACAGCATGTGGTAAAGCCTCACATTGAAGCCAGTACACAGCATGTGGTAAAGCCTCACATTGAAGCCAGTACACAGCATGTGGTAAAGCCTCACATTGAAGCCAGTACACAGCATGTGGTAAAGCCTCACATTGAAGCCAGTACACAGCATGTGGTAAAGCCTCACAGTGAAGCCAGTACACAGCATGTGGTAAAGCCTCACATTGAAGCCAGTACACAGCATGTGGTAAAGCCTCACATTGAAGCCAGTACACAGCATGTAGTAAAGCCTCACATTGAAGCCAGTACACAGCATGTGGTAAAGCCTCACATTGAAGCCAGTACACAGCATGTGGTAAAGCCTCACATTGAAGCCAGTACACAGCATGTGGTAAAGCCTCACATTGAAGCCAGTACACAGCATGTGGTAAAGCCTCACATTGAAGCCAGTACACAGCATGTGGTAAAGCCTCACATTGAAGCCAGTACACAGCATGTGGTAAAGCCTCACAGTGAAGCCAGTACACAGCATGTGGTAAAGCCTCACATTGAAGCCAGTACACAGCATGTGGTAAAGCCTCACATTGAAGCCAGTACACAGCATGTGGTAAAGCCTCACATTAAAGCCAGTACACAGCATCTGGTAAAGCCTCACAGTGAAGCCAGTACACAGCATGTGGTAAAGCCTCACATTGAAGCCAGTACACAGCATGTGGTAAAGCCTCACAGTGAAGCCAGTACACAGCATGTGGTAAAACCTCACAGTGAAGCCAGTACACAAGCCTCACATTGAAGCCAGTACACAGCATGTGGTAAAGCCTCACATTGAAGCCAGTACACAGCATGTGGTAAAGCCTCACATTGAAGCCAGTACACAGCATGTGGTAAAGCCTCACATTGAAGCCAGTACACAGCATCTGGTAAAGCCTCACAGTGAAGCCAGTTCACAGCATGTGGTAAAGACTCACATTGAAGCCAGTACACAGCATGTGGTAAAGCCTCACAGTGAAGCCAGTACACAGCATGTGGTAAAGCCTCACAGTGAAGCCAGTACACAAGCCTCACATTGAAGCCAGTACACAGCATGTGGTAAAACCTCACAGTGAAGCCAGTACACAGCATGTGGTAAAGCCTCACAGTGAAGCCAGTACACAGCATGTGGTAAAGCCTCACAGTGAATCCAGTACACAAGCCTCACATTGAAGCCAGTACACAGCATGTGGTAAAGCCTCACATTGAAGCCAGTACACAGCATGTGGTAAGGGTGCAATCAACAGTTTTTTTCTATAACGTCATGTTTTGAGGGACCATTCATATGAGACCCATACTGGTGTATTGATTAATAAAGATACTTGTATAAAACTAGATATCACTGGAATCAGAATGTTCTCTTGTTTATAATGAAATAAAAATAATGTGTACTTTTAATATATTATAAAAATTCATCCAATGAACATGGGGGAAAAAAGGTATAATTTTAACATAAAAACCTTGAAATCAGGTCATGTGCACACCCATGAAGACATGATCCATGCACATTTTTTATTATCAAAACTGTATGAATTTTGTAGGTTTTTACCTGGCCTTTCAAAAAAATCTTGTTTCAGGGTACGGTTTCCTGCTCCGAAAAGAGCTACAGTGGCTGCAAATAAGTTTTCAATTTTCACTGCTAAAAAAACAGACTGTTTACAGTGTTGTCTCCCCTCGAAACATGTATATTAAATATAATTTTTAAAATTATTTCAATCATTCAACCTGTTTTAATTGAAAGCTAATTAACTTATTTTTACAATCAAATACAAAAAACATGATACTTTTTCACCAAGTAAGTAAATAAACAGGGGTTTCCCTCCATGGTTATTTTTGGTCGGGGAATAACCCCTAGTTTTTAGTACGAAACTGTTTATAGCACCCTAAAGCCTCACAGTGAAGCCAGTACACAGCATGTGGTAAAGCCTCACATTGAAGCCAGTACACAGCATGTGGTAAAGCCTCACATTGAAGCCAGTACACAGCATGTGGTAAAGCCTCACAGTGAAGCCAGTACACAGCATGTGGTAAAGCCTCACAGTGAAGCCAGTACACAGCATGTGGTAAAGCCTCACAGTGAAGCCAGTACACAGCATGTGATAAAGCCTCACAGTGAAGCCAGTTCACAGCATGTGATAAAGCCTCACAGTGAAGCCAGTACACAAGCCTCCCATTGAAGCCAGTACACAGCATGTGGTAAAGCCTCACATTGAAGCCAGTACACAGCATCTGGTAAAGCCTCACAGTGAAGCCAGTATACAGCATGTGGTAAAGCCTCACAGTGAAGCCAGTATACAGCATGTGGTAAAGCCTCACATTGAAGCCAGTACACAGCATGTGGTAAAGCCTCACATTGAAGCCAGTACACAGCATGTGGTAAAGCCTCACAGTGAAGCCAGTACACAGCATGTGGTAAAGCCTCACAGTGAAGCCAGTACACAGCATGTGGTAAAGCCTCACAGTGAAGCCAGAACACAGCATGTGGTAAAGCCTCACAGTGAAGCCAGTACACAGCATGTGGTAAAGCCTCACAGTGAAGCCAGTACACAGCATGTGGTAAAGCCTCACAGTGAAGCCAGAACACAGCATGTGGTAAAGCCTCACAGTGAAGCCAGTTCACAGCATGTGATAAAGCCTCACAGTGAAGCCAGTACACAAGCCTCACATTGAAGCCAGTACACAGCATGTGGTAAAGCCTCACATTGAAGCCAGTACACAGCATGTGGTAAAGCCTCACAGTGAAGCCAGTACACAGCATGTGGTAAAGCCTCACAGTGAAGCCAGTACACAGCATGTGGTAAAGCCTCACAGTGAAGCCAGTACACAGCATGTGGTCAAGCCTCACAGTGAAGCCAGTACACAAGCCTCACATTGAAGCCAGTACACAGCATGTGGTAAAGCCTCACAGTGAAGCCAGTACACAGCATGTGGTAAAGCCTCACAGTGAAGCCAGTACACAGCATGTGGTAAAGCCTCACAGTGAAGCCAGTTCACAGCATGTGATAAAGCCTCACAGTGAAGCCAGTACACAAGCCTCACATTGAAGCCAGTACACAGCATGTGGTAAAGCCTCACATTGAAGCCAGTACACAGCATCTGGTAAAGCCTCACAGTGAAGCCAGTTCACAGCATGTGATAAAGCCTCACATTGAAGCCAGTACACAGCATGTGGTAAAGCCTCACTTTCAAGCCAGTACACAGCATGTGATAAAGCCTCACATTGAAGCCAGTACACAGCATGTGGTAAAGCCTCACTTTGAAGCCAGTACACAGCATGTGGTAAAGCCTCACATTGAAGCCAGTACACAGCATGTGGTAAAGCCTCACAGTGAAGCCAGTACTCAGCATGTGGTAAAACCTCACATTGAAGCCAGTACACAGCATGTGGTAAAGCCTCACAGTGAAGCCAGTACACAGCATGTAATAAAGCCTCACATTAAAGCCAGTACACAGCATGTGGTAAAGCCTCACAGTGAAGCCAGTACACAGCATGTGGTAAAGCCTCACATTGAAGCCAGTACACAGCATGTGGTAAAGCCTCACAGTGAAGCCAGTACACAGCATGTGGTAAAGCCTCACAGTGAAGTCAGTACACAGCATGTGGTAAAGCCTCACATTGAAGCCAGTACACAGCATGTGGTAAAGCCTCACAGTGAAGCCAGTACACAGCATGTGGTAAAGCCTCACAGTGAAGCCAGTACACAGCATGTGGTAAAGCCTCACAGTGAAGCCAGTACACAGCATGTGGTAAAGCCTCACAGTGAAGCAAGTACACAGCATGTGGTAAAGCCTCACAGTGAAGCCAGTACACAGCATGTGGTAAAGCCTCACATTGCAGCCAGTACACAGCATGTGGTTAAACCTCACAGTGAAGCCAGTACACAGCATGTGGTAAAGCCTCACATTGAAGCCAGTACACAGCATGTGGTAAAGCCTCACATTGAAGCCAGTACACAGCATGTGGTAAAGCCTCACATTGAAGCCAGTACACAGCATGTGGTAAGGCCTCACAGTGAAGCCAGTACACAGCATGTGGTAAAGCCTCACATTGAAGCCTACATCTTTTATCATGGGCCGTGTTCACACCAAACGCCGTGTACAGTAAACATGTTTACAATTAGTTTAACGTAATGGACACTGGTTTCACATTACATTTGTTCACATCTATACATCTTGTTTAGCTACCTGTACATAAGTTTTGTTCACACTTGTAAACTATATGTCATTTAAATGTTCATTACATAGAACAGAATTCGAAGTTTTCGGACAACTTTTCTAGCAGAAAGGGAACGACCATTTGACTTCAAAAAGGGGGATGGAAATATTCCAATCGCAAATTTGATAAAAAAAAAATAATCTGGTCATACAGATGATAAAAAATTTATTCTGAATCAAGAGTTTCCCGTTACATTATAGTGTTAAATATTGAAAAAAAAGATTTTGATCACCAGCATCGAACAAGAAATCGGGATAAAAAAACGTACGTGCGAAAAACTATCTGACTCAGATAAAAAAAAAATAACCCTCCCCCTTTTTGAAGTTAAGTGATTGCTACTTTATGAAAGCCATTTTTATAATTTGCAGTTGTTTGAATATACTAGAGATGTCTCGATTACGCAGTAGAAAACGTTAGCTGCAGCAGCATGCTTACAGCCGAAAAAAATGATTGAGATATAAGGGATAACTACATTGTTATCTTTTCTGTTTGTTTCAAATGGTATTTCTTCTCCAAGGAGTATTTGGTAAGGGAATAGGGTGACGTTTTTTTTTTATTATTATTTCAAGTGTAATTTGACGGATCTGATACTAGACAAACATATCATTTACCTCACACTTTGTTTAGTAATGTATTTATGCGTGAATCGTTGTTTGAGTAAAGACCAGTGGCGAATATTTCTGTGTACGACAAGTCGATTCGGGAAGACCTTTTCAAATGAATCAGGCAGCAACTATTTATTTCATTTGTTTTGATTTTTTTTTGGGGGGGGGGGGGGGAAGGGGATATTAGGCTACAGATTTTTTTCTACAAGTCGAAATCAGTTTTAGCATTAAATAAAGTGGCAGCTGAGGATGAAAAAAAAACCAAAAAAAAATCAGGGACAAAACTGGAAACAAATTTTTTCTCCAAAAAGTAAATCCATAGCCCAGCACCCCACCCCTCCCCCTCCTTTATGTTTTATACTCAACTATAATAGCCAACCCCCCTACCTGAAAATTAATTGGTTGCTGCCTGATGGGTTCGGCAATGGTGCTGCTTTGGGTCTTGATCAGAAATTGATAAAATTGATAAAATTTAGACAACAATTTCTGTAAAGAACTATACTAATATTTATCAAAACTATCAATTTTACTCAAAAATAGTTTCCTCCTTAAATATATACACTGTAAAACTAATGTCCTAAATGCATAGATTTGTGTACACTTAACCTACACAAGGCCTACATTGACTATCGACTGTGTGTAGATAAAACATGATTTACACTACATGTAAACATTGAGTTTTATCAATGGGAACGCAATTGTGTTTAGTTTACGTGTGAGTTACACTAACACAACACCGAATTTAGGTCAATGTGAACGCGGCCATGGTGAATGTTTACATACATGTACTATCGTTTGTTGACTCTTTTCTCTGCTAGTCCCTGGATACTTAAGAAATAATTCCTTCATGTCATGCTCTATGCTCATTTTAACATGGGTAGGCATTATATTTGTTGATATTTTACACTGAGCGTTAGCGAGGTGTAAAATGTGGTCAAATATAATGCCTACCCATGTTAAAATGAGCATAGAATATGACATGAAGGAATTATTTCGATTCTAACATGACAAATACAATATATTTATAGGTTGAAGCGTACAAAAATACTGTAAGACTGTTTGGCTGTTCCCGTTTCCTCCCCCAGGAGTTTGTATATTACATTTCGTATTTGATGAGTTTAAAAACTACGACCAGGGTAAATATATGTTGTTTGATAAAAATATATAATAAAAATTTATGTTTGCTGCTTAAATGTAAATATTTAAAAGGATAACAATGGAAATAACGTTAATATAAAAAGTCTGTGCGCATGTGTCAAACATATTTTTTGTGCTCATTAGAACACGGCTATGTTAACAAAGCGTAATAAAGACGTCATATTAGAATTCCCAATTTGGCCATGCATTATAAAAAGTCAAAATTTTTGACATTTGAACCTTAAAGCATAAATACAGAATGTCTCAATGATTAACTATTTTAATATATTATATATATATTTTATAAGAGAAATACAGTGACCAACTGGTGAAACCTTTTATCAAGAGGAACAATTTTCAAAAATAACATTGAACATAACCAGTTGCTTCGCAGGGCGCAGCATTATACGACCGCAGATGTAGAACCCTGAACAGATGGGACAAGTATGGACACAACTTTTAAGTTTGATACAGCTTTAAATGTGGATTGTGATTAAATAGTTGACACAACATAGGTTTATGTCACATTATGATTTGGACCCTTTGGACCTTAATGTAGACCAATTTGAAAACTGGACCAAAAATTAAGAATCTACATACACAGTTAGATTTGGAATCCCATTTATTCAATTTTTGATGAAATCAAACAAAGTTTAATTTTGGACCCCGATTTGGACCAACTTGAAAACTGGGCCAATAATTAAAAATCTAAGTACATTTTTACATTCAGCATATTAAAAAATTCGAAAGGGTTCCGCGGAACCCAGTGTCTCGCCTACTTTTGCTGTAACTCCTAGGCTCAACAAAAATGAGGAAAACAACCAATAAAAATATTCCTCTTGATACTATCTTTTCATTGTAGAAGCTTCTGTCCAAGTTTGGTAAAAATTTCAGGATAGTTTATGAATCGAATAAATGTTTTAAAACTGCAGACTGTATGTAATGTTAACTGGAAGAAAAACTAAGTCCATTTATAAGTAAAATACAGATACACAGGTACCAAATATTAACAAAATTTCTTATAGATACTAGCTTTTGATTTAAAACAAGCTTCTGTCCAAGTTTGATACAAATTTAAAATAGTATAAAAAAGTCATTAGATTTTTAAAAAATTTAACCACAGAGTGAATGTTTTGTTTCCTGGCAGAAAACCTAAGTCCATTCAAAAGTATAATACGGAATTTTTTTTTTATTTTTTTACAAAATTTACTTCTGGATACTATCTTATGATCATAAACAAGCTTCTGTCCAAGTTTAGTACAAACCCAGGATAGTTAAAGAAAGTTATTAAAATTTTAAAAACTTTAACCACAGAGTGAATGTATTGTTTCCCCACAGAAAAACTAAGTCCATTTATAAATAAAAAAAAAAGAAACAATGGAATTTCATTTTTGCAAACTTTACTTCTGGATACTATCTTATGATCATAAACAAGCTTCTGTCCAAATTTAGTAGAAATCCAGTATAGTTTAAGAAAGATATTCAAATTTTAAAAACTTTAACCACAGAGTGAATGTAATATTTCCCCGCAGAAAAACTAAGTCCATTTATAATAAAAAACAGAAAAAATGGAATTTTATTTTTATAAAATTTACTTCTAGATACTATCTTATGATCATAAACAAGCTTCTGTCCAAGTTTGGTAGAAATCTAGTATAGTTTAAGAAAGTTATTAAATTTTCAAAAACTTTAACCACAGAGTGAATATTTGTTGACGCCGCCGACGACGGAATGTAGGATCGCTTAGTCTCGCTTTTTCGACTAAAGTCGAAGGCTCGACAAAAACCACAAGGATTCAATTTTTGTCAAAATCAAACAAAGTTTAAGTTTGGACCCTTTGGACCTTAATGTAAACCAATTTGAAAACGGGACCAAAAATTAAGAATCTACGTACACAGTTAGATTTGGCATATCAAAGAACCCCAATTATTCATTTTTTGATGAAATCAAACAAAGTTTAATTTTGGACCCTTTGGGCCCCAAATTCCTAAACTGTTGGGACCAAAACTCCCAAAATCAATACCAACCTTCCTTTTATGGTCATAAACTTTGTGTTTAAATTTCATAGATTTCTATTCACTTATACTAAAGTTATAATGTACTGATTTCAATTCAAATTTCTAATGAAGTTTGCAACAATAACTGCTGATTTAAATACATCATACAATATTAAAATGTAATAAAAAGTGCTTGTTATCACTGAATGGTAAAGATTGTTTTAATTTATTAGTTGGTAGTAAAAATGAAAATACATTGTATATTGTATAAAACTATGATAAAAGTTGATTCAACTACTATTATATACAAAGAAAGATAACTCCAATTGAAAAAATTAATTGCTATTTCACAATATTGTGCAATTAGATATTTCTTGCTATTGTGCAATACTGTGCAATTGAAAATTTCTTGCTATTGCACAATACTTAATATGATAATTTTGAATCCTGATTTGGACCAACTTGAAAACTGGGCCCATAATCAAAAATCAAAGTACATGTTTGGATAAAGCATATCAAAGAAGCCAAAGAATTTAATTTTTGTTAAAATCAAACTTAGTTTTATTTTGGACCCTTTGGACCTTAATGTAGACCAATTTGAAAACTGGACCAAAAATTAAGAATCTACATACACAGTTAGATTTGGAATATCAAAGAACCCCATTTATTCAATTTTTGATGAAATCAAACAAAGTTTAATTTTGGACCCCAATTTGGACCAACTTGAAAACGGGGCCAATAATCAAAAATCGAAGTACATTTTTAGATTCAGCATATCAAAGAACCTCAAGGTTTCAATTTTTGTCAAAATCAAACAAAGTGTAAGTTTGGACCCTTTGGACCTTAATGTAAACCAATTTGAAAACGGGACCAAAAATTAGGAATCTACATACACAGTTAGATTCGGCATATCAAAGAACCCTAATTATTCAATTTTTGATGAAATCAAACAAAGTTTAATTTGGACCCTTTGGGCCCCAAATTCCTAAACTGTTGGGACCAAAACTCCCAAAATCAAAACCAACCTTGTGTTTAAATTTCATAGATTTATATTCACTTATACTAAAGTTATAATGTGAATACCAAGAAAAATGTTTATTTGGGCCCCTTTTTGGCCCCAAATTCCTAAACTGTTCAGATCTCAACTCCCCAAATCAATACCAACCTTCCTTTTGTGGTCATAAACCTTATGTTTAAATTTCATAGATTTCTATTCACTTAAACTAAAGTTACTGTGCGAAAACCAAGAAAATGCTTGTTTGGGCCCTTTTTGGCCCCTAATTCCTAAAATGTTGGGATCAAAACTCCCAAAATCAATCCCAACCTTCCTTTTGTGGTCATAAACCTTGTGTTAAAATTTCATAGATTTCTATTCACTTTTACTAAAGTTAGAGTGCGAAAACTAAAAGTATTTCGGACGACGACAACGACGACGCAGACGACGACGCCAACGTGATAGCAATATACGACGAAATTTTTTTCAAATTTTGCGGTCGTATAAAAACATACCTATGGATAGTTCGGCTTTTGCTTTAAATGCCACTTCATCAATTGTACCATATTTACAAAAATACAGCAACTCAAACAACAAACTCCAAAAGGTTTCAGTCTGAAAATAGAAAGATAAAGCTAAATTTATTTATGTAAATAAATTTTCTAGTATGATTTTGAAAGCTGGCTGTGCAACATTCTCATTGGTAGTCACTTGGCCATTAAACACACTACCTTGAAGTAACCCAAAACACTTAATTAAATACACATTAAAAGTGTAAAAAAAAGTATTATTGTTATCATGTTAGAGCTGATACAAGTTCAACCATACAATACAAAGACACATTTATGTGTTTGATACATGCAGTAAATATTTTACCTATTCTCTAATGCAATGATACTGTATACATATTGTTTCTAAGGGGAAATAGTAAATAATTGTCAGGTTCTTTATTTACAAACTCTATGTGAAGAATGCTCTTAACATGTTGTCAATTTTCAAAGAGTTCCTTCTGAGAAAAAATTACCCTACCATTTATCAAATGCTGCAGGAAAAACTAAGCATAGCAATGAATGTTATTTCCTGTTCTTTATTTATATAACAATTCCGGTCATTTTCCTGGATTTTTTTATATATTATATATATTTACAATTAATTAATATATTTCCTGTTCTTTATTTATATAACAATGCAGGTTATTTTCATGCTCTTTGAGTATATAACAGTGTATATAGTTATCATTAGTTATATTACAATGATTTTTATTTACATTTACACATTGCAATTCCTTACCTGTTTTTTATTTATACAAAGTACAACAATGTATGCTGTTTAAGATTTGCATGTTTAAATGTAGGTTATTTTCATGTTATTATTTTAATATTTATTTTATATAACAAAGCATTTCCCTTTTAGTGTGCATCTTAACTTTTGACCTTGTTTTTTAATTAAATTGATATGACTTTAAAAATGTGGACTGTAATGAGCACCCCAATGTGATTTAACTATTTCAAAATATATGATAATGTAAAACTAATTTTGAGACGGACAGAAAAAAAACAGACAATCAAGGGTAACATTTAATACACCAAATGTGCCCACTTTAACCACCTTGAGCCTAGGACATACAAATGTTTATTTTGTTTACAATGTGAGTCATTTTCATGTTCTTTATTTATACAATTGTTTTAAACTAATATTTTACTAAAATGAACTGTTATCACAGAGATAATATGTCTAGCTTTTTTGTAATTTCAACAATGTGAATGTTGAAATTAAAATAGCAACACTTTTAAAACAAGTAAGTTTTGCAAATATTTAGAGTCAAAGAATCATGACTGAAGGTACATGGCTAAACAATCGACCTGTATTTTTGTCCATCTTATAGTTCATTTTTATGTTGTACTTACTGTTATACCACTGTCCCAGGTTAGGGGAGGGTTGGGATCCCGCTAACATGTTTAACCCCGCAACATTATGTAAGTATGTACCTGTCCCAAGTCAGGAGCCTGTAATTCAGTGGTTGTCGTTTGTTTATGTGTCACATATTTGTTTTTCCTTAATTTTTATATAAATAAGGCTGTTTGTTGTCACCTTTGAATTGTTTTACACATTGTCATTTCAGGGCCTTTTAAAGCTGAATATTCAGTATGGATTTTGCTGATTGTTGAAGGCTGTACGGTGACCTATAGTTGTAAATTTCTGTGTCATTTTGGTCTCTGGTGAGGAGTTGTCTCATTGGCAATAATATCACATCTTCTTTTTATATCTATAACAAGTATGTGTCCTCAGTACACGAATGCTCCACTCGCACTATCATTTTCCATGTTCAGTGGACCGTGAAATTGGGGTAAAAACTCTAATTTGGCATTAAAATTAGAAAGATCATATCAAAGGGAACATGTGTACTAAGTTTGAAGTCAATTAGACTTCAACTTCATCAAAAACTACCTTGACCAAAAACTTTAACCTGAAGCGGGACAGACAGAAGAATGGACGAATGGACGAACGAAAAAGCTAATTTTGGTAAAAACAAAGCCATAATTTATTAATCTTAATATTTAAAAGAATTTAGACAAGTACAGTTTATCATCTGTAATTTGATAACATAGTTATAGACAAGTGTCCTTTCTCTATGTCAAAGATGTAACTATGTTTTTTTTCTACAAATTTTAAACAACTGCCCAATTCACAAACGTCAAACATGGACAAATAATGAAAAATCAAATAAGTATAGCTATTTTGTCTGTGAGGACATAATTGACACATCCATAAATGTTTTTACAGGTGTTAATCACTATTTCTATTTTTTAACAAACAATAGGTGAGCTTGGGTATCAAATTTTATTGTCTTAATTGAAATATCAATAAAGTTATAAGTGGTTAATTGTCATAATTTGTTTGAAAATTTTGAATACATATATATATATCATAATACTTATTGAAAACAAAACTATTATAATTGTTAAAATATGAAATATGATTTTAAGTTCTATTTTGAATTAAAATGGCCCCTGCAGTTATGTATGTTGACCCTCAAAGTCAAATTGGAACTAAATGTTTCTGCTTTTGAATTTTATTGTAGTTTTATAAAAATATTGTGCATACTTTCAAGACATACTCTTATATCATAAGAGCTCAATCTCACAAACACTGCAAAGCAAATTCCTTAAGTAAACTGTTAACAAAACACTTGGTTATACAAAACTTTTTATATAGATGATACTTTTTATCACATTAAACAAAGTTTCATCATAGTGAAAACTAGTTTCATGATTTTTATTCATGGTTTACATTCTCATATTGTCTATCAAATACTATTTTTCTATTTACCAATATACAAGATTTGTAATCAGCAAGAAATCATATGAATCATAATGTAATCTTAAAGTAATCATGATTACACCTGTTTTTGGCAATGTAATTGATAACATTACGATTACATGTAATCAGAAATGGCATGATTACTGATTACATAGGATTACACTGCAAAATTTAATCGATTACAGCTGATTACAATTACTGATTATGAATTTACCCCATGCCTGCCATCAAGCGAGACAAAAATGAGGTAGTTCTTCATAAATGTACATCTGTTCTCCTTAGAAAAACTTTTGAGCCCGTTCATTTTTGCCCCCTTTCACTTTTGCACCCTACAAGTCCCCTCCCTATGTCAGTTTTCACTCTTTTTATGGGTTTATGTTATTATTTTGAAATCAAGTTTAGGTTAGTGTATTGCTAAGACTGTTTTTTCTTCATGGTTTCATAATACAGTAAGATTCTGACAGCTTTTTTACTATGTTGAATAAATATTTATCATGTTTAATTACTACAAGAACCGAGTAGGTCAAACCAACGCCATAGAGTCATGGATATGTGGAGCACCTGAAACCACTCACCATTTCCTTCTGGAGTGTCCCTGCTATGAGCAAGAACGAGAAGAGATAAAGAGGTCGGGTCAGAAACCTGAATTTAGCTACTATGCTAACAAGACTGGACGGTGAGAACACAGGAGAAACAAAAGCCAAACTACAAACAGTGGCACCTTACATTGATGGAAAAGGCAGATTTAATACTGCTGTTCCTCAATTCCAATCTTAACCAGCGCATATAAATATAAAGCACAGAGAAGAAAATATGTAGAGGAAAATGCACCAGAAAGGAAAGCTGCACATTGGGACAATTTGTGCCAACACTGAGGCCTTCAGATTGAAGATTGAGGATGTTAGCAGTTAGTGTAATGCTAAAAAAAAATGTTTCAAAATGAGGTGAGATTAAAGATAAGCTTACTTAAATTTGAACTACCGGTAGTGTACAAGGGAATTTAAATAAACAAAATTGTGTGAACTAGTTATAAATTCGTTCATTGCTTCTCAAAGGGGCCAAGCTGCTAAAAACCATTATGTTTCATGTTTTTCATTTTTTAAATGATCTACAATGTTTTACTCGTACATTTGTACCAAGCTAAAATACATGCAATATTTACATCAAAGCAAGTGAAAACAGCAATTATAATTTCTAGTAAATCAACTGATTTAAGATCAGGTGTGAATGTGTAGGGTGTGAACAGACCTCTGCAGCAAATGTTTCTTTGGCATGAACGGAGCTCAGTAACACAGAGGTTCCATGTTTAAGTTTCTAAGTAGCCAGAGACTATTCTGACATCCAATGGCTGTTATGCCAGATAAGCTGGAATTGTGGTGGCTGGGGCCATGGGACCACAGCCTCTATTTTGTCTGGCAAAACAGCCATTGGACCAAGCTGATTTTGTATGTATTTTAATGATCTCAAGTTACATTTGATACCCAACTTGAAACCTAATGTGATAAGAGATGGGTATAAACTAAACTTGTTCACTGTTTCTAAAGTCTATAAATGAGGGTGGTAAAGGGTTATTTTCTTGCAATGTGATCGCCGTTTTTTATTTCACGTTCCACATGATTTTACTTTTTTATTTGACGTTCAGTGGTGCAAGACGGATGCCTTGTTCACATGTTCTGTTTATTTAATATTACGTGCATCATGATTTTCAAAGTCTTATTTAGCGTGCTAGTTTTTTTCAAATAGAATTCAAACACTTGGCAGGGATTGTCAAGAAATACTTTTTTAAAAGCCGTAAACCAATTATATCATAAATATGTATACTAAATCGGGAATATCAAGTAAAACAAAGAGTTAATATATACAAGAAGACAGTGACTCAGTCACAAAAGGTTCACATAAAAGTATTTATTTTTCGTGCAATGTTCATTACAGAAATAATTTCATGTTCAACGGGAAATAATGACTTATTTCACATTTTTTTCGTGCACGCACTTCCCCTATACCACCCTCATAAATGACAATTTGTTAAATTTTCAATGCCTGTTTGGTAGCACCTATGTGTTAGCACAGGAGTTTGAAATCCTATCTCTCTTCGAGAGAAGCTCTACTGTGATAGTCGACTTTGGTATATTTTTACCCCCTTACTGATAGGATTTCAAACTCCTGTGGTGTTAGGGACTTACTGCGGTGTCATTGTTAAATTTAGCAAGTCTAAAGCTTTCTGCTTTTATCTTTGACGTTCCATTTCCTCTCAGAACTTTGACCAAAAGTTCGATTGTTTCTCTGACTTGTGCCATGCATAGATAAGCACAAAAATCTACTGGTAATGTTTTTGTCTTCTTTTTTACCACAAACCGGAAGTTGATATAATATTTGTTTCAACCGTGATATTCCCGATAAAAGTTTTTAAATTTGTAGTAGAACAAAATTTACTTTATCAATTTGATATCCTTATAATCATCTGAAGTAAAGATGCGATAAAGCTATTTAAACAAAATAGCAAATCTAGGATTTCAATTTTGAAAAAGTCACAATGAGGGTGAATATCACGTAAATGATGTAAAATCAAAACCGTTATCTTTATACCACCAAATATAGAAATATATGAGAAACGAGAAGTATTTTGAGACAAAAGTTAATAAGTAGCTAGGAAGAGCAAGTCTAAGGTAAGGGGGAGGGTGGATTACAGAAATATCTCATGAAAAGTTGATTTTATTTTTACTTTGATTTATTCAACCATAATTATGTTTCTTGGGAAATTGAATGCCTGTAAAGTTTTAGACTGCACTTTTAGGTATTAATTATAAAAAAAGAAGATGTGGTATGCTTGCCAATGAGATGACCCTCTATAAGAGAACAAATGACACAGAAATTAACAAATATAGGTACTGCCTTTAACAATGAGCAAAGCCTTTACCACATGGTCCGTTAAGGCCTAGTCCTATAATATAAGACTCTGGAGGTTCATATCATTTACATTCAACGTTTTTTTATCGGATATTTTTTTTTTACTATCAATGTTGAACCCCAGAGTCTTATAAAATTTGTCATTTTTTCTCGTAGCAAAAATTAAAATTAATAATCCACTGCCAAAACAAATAAAATTATTAGGAACAACCTAAATATGAATGAAAGTAACTTCTTACCGTATTGATTGTTAAAAATAATGTTCCTAATCCATCACTTTTATCCTGAGTTGACAAACAATTTTTTTCACGCCATTTTATTTCAAATATATGTGCCGATTCTTTATTTTAAGGATTTCGTGAACGAAACGAATTTGACGATAATATTTTTAACCAGTATAGAACAACGAACGAAAACCCGTCCAATTGTAATGGTGTCATGCAATTATTGAGATAACCATAAAAAGTGCTGAGAGATTACGAATGGGGTTAACAGAATAGAGAACAACATAAAGATTAAAAAAAATTGGCACGGTTCTATTTTAACACCCCCCTCCCCCCCGAAAAAAACGGTATAAGTATATTGTTTACAGTTGAAAAGAACAATGTCCAAAATACAGTTATAATGTATCAACAGATTAGTAAAAAAGTTCTCCAAGTTGTTAATTGAGCATCAACAGAAATCATGGGCGAGTTGTGATAGCGGGGGAGGTTATAAATGTCTTTGAAAATATGAGTTCATGTAACGGAGGCGTGCGAGCCAAATTCACAAAAGAAATGTTCTCTATTCAATAGAACGGGCGATGCGATTTCTTTCGAAATACGAGTTCAAATGTTCATGAAATCTGCTAGCTGCTAACGGTATAAAGTTGAAATGTTCCGTGAGAGTGCACCAGTGTGAGAGCGTGCAATACATGATTTTCCAAGTACAGCTTCATAAAACAGAGGTGAGCTATTCACATTCACCAAATGTTCTTTAGTAAGTTGTTAAGCATCACAAGATATTAATTTTAAGTTATGAGAGCGGGCCATACATGTCCTTCAAAATATGAGTTTATACAACGGAGTGAGCAAGCCAGTTATCTTGTCCAAGTTGTTAAGAATGAACATTAATCAATTGCGAGTCGTGAGAGCGGGCGAGGCGATGATCCTTTGAAATACGAGTTCATACAACAGTGAGCGAGCCAATTCTCATTCACCAAAAGTTCTCTTGTCCAAGTTGTTATTAAAGCATCAGTAGAAGTTAATTTCTAGTTGTGAGGGCGGATGAGTAGATAAATATCTTTCAAAATACGAGTTCCAACAACGGGGTTGAGCGAGCCAATTCTCATTCATCAAACGTTTTCTTGTATGTATAAATAGAAATTAATAATAGCTGGCGAGGCAAAAATCGAGTTGTTACAAAGAATAATAGCAAGTTGTTAGAGAAGGAAGTTCTAGAAAGAATGCAATTTAAATCTCTGGGTGTTTTTAGAAACTCGTCCACTAAATTTGCTCCTTTCTCGACAAGTACATTTTTTTAAACACTTTGCACAACATTTACAAGAAGGACACCGACAGTGCTGAAAATCGCATCGTTCGTCTTTCTTTGTATATGATTTATCTTCTATGAAGTTATCTACGGTCAATGCATTTACAATTTAACATCTGATACAAGTGCTGGTGCAGTTTATGATATCGCTTATATATTGCCGGTGGCTTTAAGCGACAAAGTAAAGTTATCATGATAAAATCAAACTTAATCCATCCCTAGCGCATCTGTCAGCTTATTGCCAATATACGGTAATAGGCCAACACTGATTTTGGACATTTGATATTTAGCAAGTCGACCAAAGCTTTACTCTACAAGCATTATGCAATTAGCCCTAATCAAAATTGCAAGGTGATGTGGTATTGAAGCCGATGAGACAAAATAATGTTACATCAACAAGAGTTTAAATAAAATTGATGTAAGCAGTTTATACCACATGGCCAGTTCCGCGAGAGGAAAAAAAAACGCTGTAATGGCAAATCTCCAACATGAAAAAAAATCTCTAAAGAAAGTAAATCGAGAAAGCCAACTACCTTATTCGTGTATGTAATAATAGTCACCATTTCCAGCTTTGACCATTATTTTAATTACACAGTTTTTCTTTCTTTCAATAACTGAGGGGGGTAGGATCTTTATCGGGACTCCGGGTGTTTTTAAGCTCGGGATTTCGGGATTGACCCTTTCGGGATCCGGGAATTCTTTATTCGAATTTCGGGACCTCGGGATGATGTTGTTTTTAAGGCCGGGATTTCGGGATTTCGTGTTTTTAAGCTCGGGATTTCGGGATTGGGACCCCTCCTACCCTCCCTCATAAGTCTTTGTAGAAATTATCACCGTGTAATTCATGTTATCATCGGGACATAGCATTCATTTATACAACCATCCTTTTACCTTTTTATGAATACTAAATGGTCGCCTCTTAAGGGTTTAGAAAGATTTGATGGTAAGCTTCCTTTTCTATTGATGACGAAATAAAAATGAATTTAATCATTTCAACATTTATAATCATCTTAAAGTCATAACAAAATTCGTTTTCCAATGAATATTCTGAAATATGTACAACTGATTAACATTCGGAAAGACCTGCGGAACTTCTCGTACTTGATCCGCTTGACAATTTGAAATAAGGGGGGACAGTTTGAAAAGTGGCTAAAAAAAAAGGATATAAATCCAACATATGATAAGGTAAGACATTTTATTTATTATTTGAGATGTTCACTTGAAAGGATAATGACATCAGTAAACTTAAAACTTTCGTAAACATTGTCAAATTGTCGTTCAAAGTTCCCACAAAAATTCGTTGGGAATCCACTACGAGAAAATGGATACTTGTTATAAGACTCTGGGGTTCAACATTGATAGTAAAAAAAAAATATCCGATAAAAAAACGTTGAATGTAAATGATATGAACCTCCAGAGTCTTATATTATAGGACTACGTTAAGGCCCAGAAATGACAAATGTAAAAAAAAAAAACCTAGAAGACTAATGGCCTTTTTTTATGTACAAATAATGAACGAAAAACAAATGTGTTGAACCTGATTGTACTTTTGAAAAAGTCCAAAGTAGATCTTTTTTATTAGCTTTTTAACATTTATGTTTCTGGTGGACAGTTGTGAGTTGTTTGATCAACTTTGGCAATGTTTGATCCTAAGGAGTCCTGATTCTTACAATTTTAATTATTCTTCATTTTTGTAGTAATGTAGATATAAACATCTTATTTGTCTTTGTTACTATGCATAGTGTATTGTTTATTTAGTCCGAGATTACTCTGACGTCTGGGGCCTAGCTTGTCTGGCAAACAGCCGTCGGACGTCAGAGTAATCTCGGACTATGTTTATTATATTTGTAAAAGAATAGTATTAATTTATAATGATATTATATAATGCTCCTTGTGAGCCCATTTTATGGAAATAAAGCATCCTCTTCTTCTATAAAGTACAACTTATAAATCATTTTTGTAAATACAGACTGGTGTGGAAACATTTGTTTAGGTATGCTACCCCACTTCTTTGGAATTTTATTCATTTTGCATGCTCTGTTCTTTATAATTAATCTGTTTAAAAACCGGTTTAAGCTCATCATGATTATGTTTTTTATTATATATCTTGCTGACTTTAAAAAAAGTTATGTACTTGATTTGATAATTATTATATATTATATATAAATTTCTTGTAATACATTTTATGATATCATGAATGTCACAGCTATATAATAAATGTCCTTTCTGCACTACAGCAGCAAACCACTAGGCTTATTATTAACATTTTGATGTATCAAAAAGATTGACATAATATATATTAACTACCTAATTATGTTTTTTTTTAGCCATTGCAAATATGGAATGGTCTACATCTCAGTATAAGTCAGAGTCATTAGCTGCAGAATCTTTGGCATGTGATATGGATAGATGGATAACTTACAGACAGACAGATCAACCTTATGAAGTATTTGAACAATGGTTAAATACAAACTTACCATCATGCCATTACAGGTATTACTTGTGAAAAGTGAGTCACATAGTATCAGGCCTCAGTACATGTCCTTTACACTTCTAAGGAGTAAATTTATAATCAGAGTATATGGTAGTGCATGTATAACAAAAAGACATTTTGGCTTTATAAATCAAAGTGATGGAAATCACTCATGGAAAGATTAGAAGAGTAGTTTGAATTACTTCATATTAAGGTATGGTGGGGAAAAATAAACATTTGTAAAGCACTATTGCTGAAAATTGCATTAACAGCAGGTCTTTAGAAGGAAACTTGTTTGATAAAATGAGCTCAATTTATATAATATGGGTCTCTTAATTTGCACAATTTTATTTAAACTGCAGTTTATATATTATCGAAATTATGTTGCTTGTTCTGAACATGTTTAAAAAAAAAACAAAAAAAAGGCAAATCATAAAATTCTTTTAGTAAATGGTACCACCTATCCTTGTAAGACGTACATCTAGACCAACAGCCAAAAACTTTATTAAAGTGTCAACAAAAATAATCTAAAAATGTTGTTTTTGGGCATTTTGTAATTTGAAAGGGAGGTTATATGACATTGAAGATTAAAAGTTTAAGAGTGCCTTTTGATCAATTTTTATAAAGTATTTTTCAACACAGGGCATTGAAAAAGAACTTTTTCAATGAAAACCGATTAAAAAACTTATTTTTTTGCAAAAATATATATTCATTTGTAATAAAAATTCAAATGACTAAAATAGATATAATGATTGATGGGAAATAAACTAATAAACAATGGTTTGTTATAATTTAAAGTTTTAAAATTTAAAAATTGTTTCAGACCAATTCCTGATAAAAAAAAAAGTGAACTAATCTAAATTGTTGATTAATTACAGATGATTATTGGAAATTTATCAAGTAAATTATACGCCTTACTTCAATACCTTTTATATAATCATATTTATACTTACATTTCATTTCTTTCAAGATTTTGTCAATCCATTAATCATTTTTATTACATTGGTTGCAATGAATTACATTGATTTCCCAGTTAGATAAATCCGATAATTTCACATGTGAAATAAACGTGGTTATTTCACTCTCTGACGTCATACAACAATAGGCGTTGTCAAGACGTCGATAACGTCGAAACAAAACATGCGTAGGAAAACCATATAGTTCCTTACATTTTCTACATTAATTTCATAAATAAAAGCCATTTGACAATGTAATAAAAAGTATAACTAATCGCCGTATTTGAATATAAAAAATAAGACAACTTGTAACCGAACGCCGCTATGGATTAAACTCGTGCTGCGCACTCGTTTAATCCATGCGTCGTTCGGTCACGCGTTGTCTTATTTTTTATATTCAAATACGGCGATTAGTTATACTATAAATATTTTGAACAGATATAATTCACTTTATGTAATGTAGATCAAAAGTAATTAGCAATATAAAAAATCTATCATTTTTAAAAATACTAAACATCTAATATACACATTTGTGTATTCAATTATGAGGTCAAATACTTTTGTATTTAGAATTAGATGCATATTGAGTGGTCTGTATAATTATGTAAGACTGAGGTTGATAGGTAATGTGGTCAATTTGATTGACAGTTATTGAGTTAAGGAGATGGGGCATTGTAATTAAAGGTCCACCTTGTCTCTGATTGTTTAGAGATAATGACAGTTGTCAATCATACTAGTACTGTCTTGAATCAATACCCACTTATTTAATCAAAACAAAATTTAAAATACCTGCACATCAACACACCTTAATGACATACATTCTTGAATGAACTGCTCCAATAATATATCTATTTTTTCACAGTTTATATGTGTTTTATGTGCACATACATGATAATCATAGGGAACTATATTTCAGTGTGAATACATTTAGTAACAGTAGCTAACCTGTCCTGTTGTTAGGGAGGCTGGTGCCTAAGTAAAGATTTAGAACAAGTTCTAATCTTTCCAAAAATACTAGAACACACCTGTGATATCCCGGGTCCTTGACTGAATTAAAGTATATAACTATGTATATTATATGATTAAAGTCATGCAGTTTTCTCTGCTTTAAAAAGCTTTCTGTTTGAACCCCCTGGAACTTATCAATTATTGGTAATATTTATTATTTGGAAAACAAAAGTGCCTGGAATGGAGTATTTTTATACCCCTGCTTTAAACAAGGGGGGTATACCCCCCTTTTAAAAGCGGGGGGATATACTGTTTTACCTAGTTTTTGGTGGGGTTCGTGTTGTTTATTCTTTAGTTTTCTATGTTGTGTCATGTGTACTATTGTTTTTCTGTTTGTCTTTTTCATTTTTAGCCATGGCGTTGTCAGTTTGTTTTAGATTTACGAGTTTGACTGTCCCTTTGGTGTCTTTCATCCCTCTTCTTTTACATCTGTCTGTCAGTCCGTCCGTCCCATGAATATTTTTCGTCGCAATTTTCTCAGGAACTACAATACAAGGATTTCTGAAATTTGGTTTCAGGGTTTATCTAAGTCAGCTATACCATGTGATGTGTTTTCAGATTGATCACTTGACAACTTCCTGTTTACCGAACACTTGTATGATTTTACACATGATAGCCAAGTTGAAAATTTTTGTCACATTTTTCTCAGGAACTACAATACAAGGATTTCTGAAATTTGGTTTCAGGATTTATATAAGTCAGCTATACCGTGTGATGCGTTTTCAGATTCATCACTCAACAACTTCCTGTTTACCGTGCACTTTCATATTTTTACACTATTAATATTATCCACTTGCTGCGGGGGTATCATCAGTGAGCAGTAGCTCGCAGTTTCACTTGTTTAATCAATAGCATTGTCCTATATAAGTTATCCCTTTCCTCCATAATGACGCCTTTTGACGCCACCCCCTTTACTACATAATGACGCCTTTTGACGCCTGTGTAGTACCTCAGTTGAAATGATTTGATTACAAAATGTCTGCATCAAACTTAATAAAATTTGTCTTCAATATGAAAAGGATATTCATAAGAATGTCAGACTTCAATTTATTTGATGAAATATTTGTTTTTTGCAATGCATTAATACTTCAATCCTGAGGATTTTATTTTATTGAAAAAATCCTATGCGAATCATGCATCTTAAAAAAATATACCATGGAGGAAAGGGTTAAAAATATTTAAAATAAAGTTAAATTCTTTGATTCACTGTTTTACGTCATGCATGTCATGCTGGCTAACAAATTGAAAACTGTACCTATACGCCTTAATTTAAGTCCAGATTTTTAATATTCGTAACGGTATGGTCATCTTAGAAAGTCATACTTATTAAAATACTACAATAGGGAACAATGTGACAATGGTTGAATTTAGTAGTGTCAATCCTGTGGTTATGACCCGTGTATATATAAATAGCAAAATCCTAAATACACTGTATGGTGGTGCGCCTGTTAAATACGGAACGTACAGATAAGGTAATAGGTAACAGGTGAATAAATTGTACTATTGGTATCGGTATCAGATTCGACCTGGAACTTATTAATTATTGGCAATATTAATTATGTGGACAACAAAAGGGTCTGGAGTGGTGTTATTTTTAATCAACACCAATGTCCTATATTAGCTATATATAAAGTTGAATTCTTTGATTTGCCGTTTTTACCTGATGACGGCTGACAAATTGGACCTCGTTAATTTAGTATTATAGATAAGTTTGACTGGGAATGATTTTTTGAATAAAATTTTCAGTAATAACTCACAACTAAAATTAACCAGATGCTCCACAGGGCGCAGCTTTATACAACCCCAGAGGTCGAACCCTGAACAATTGGGGCTAGTATGGACACAACATTCAAATTGGATACAGCTCTGAATATGGATTGTGATTAAATAGTTGACACAGCATAGGTTTCTGACACAGAATGAATGTGGTCTTATGAACTTAACATGTTTTTTGTTTTTGTGCTTTTGAGCAATTTAGTATGCTGTTGAATATTAATCCTCTGTCAGATATTTGAAGAAATTTTCTTTTTCATTTCTGAAATCTGAAATGAAATTGAACCCCAACAATTTTTTTTAACCTCCCCCTTTCCCTTATTCCAAAAATGATCTCAATTCAAATTTCTTATGGAGTTTTCAACAATAACTACTCATTGAAATACATCATAAAACATAAAATGTCATACAGTCATGATTTTAAGTTAATTTAACTACTATTCTGGACAAAGAAAGATAACTCCAATGCAACATTTTATATTGGCAAATTTTCAATGAAGTTCATTAACCTAAAGTTTTTGGCAAATTTCCAATGGAATTAATTAGTAATAAAGTTTTTGGCAAATTTCCAATATACATAATTTATTAAGAGCAGTTAAGTTTAAATTACCAACCTTACACTGCTTTTAAATTATGTTTTGTAATTGTCCATTAACCTGGAAATCCTTTTCCCCCCCTTTTTACACCTTATTCCGTAATGGTTAGAGCTATAACTTCCAAAGACAATTCTTACCATCCCTTTGTGGTATTCCAATATCCAAAATCTAAATACATGGTTAGATTCATCAAAGAACCCCAAGAATTCAATTTTTGATGAAATCAAATAAAGTTCAATTTTGGACCCTTTAGACCTCAATGTGAACCAATTTGATAACCGGTCCTAAATATTAAAAATCTAAATGCATGGTTAATAGATTCAGCATATTGAAGAAACCAATATATTGATTTTTTGTTGAAATCAAACAATGTTTAAATTTGGACCCTGATTTGGACCAACTTAAAAACTGGGACCATAATAAAAAAACTAAGTAGAGTGGGGCGCTCATATTTGCCGTGGACACGATTTCGCCGTTTTATGATTTTGAGGTGTAAAAACTTCAAAGGATGGTTAAAATGGAAGAAATATGCCGTTAGATTATATTTTTTATGACAAATATGATTATTTTTGAAAATGAGACTAAATTTCGGCACTTATGCAGGACCACAAAATGCACAACGATTTTCAGCCAATTTCCTGAATGAAAAAAACGATTTCAAGGTGCAATTCTTAGTAATTCTTTGACTGATTGCCCTAAATTTCTTTTTTTTTACACTTTTCAAATGTCTGCTATTCGTCTATAATGAAATTTATTTGATAAATATTGTTTAAAGCTGCAGTTATTTGGTTTTAAATAGATATGTAAAAACGGCGAAAATGTGTCCCCCGTTGACAAAAAAATAGGAAATTTCAAACACCCTTTAATCCAACTTTTCAGATGATTTTACACAAACCAAACACGTTTTCAAGCTAAGAATATTTTGCATTTGAAGTTATCTTCATATAGAAAAATCAGTATACTTCAAAAACATAAAGAACTGAACATAAACTGAAGAAAACATGGAAAGATATGGCGAAAATGTTTAGATTCAGCATATCAAAGAACTCCAAGAATTCAATTTTTGTTAAAATCAAACTAAGTTTGGATCCTTTACCTTAAATTAGACCAATTTGAAAACTGGACCAAAAATTAAAGAATCTAAATACATTGTTAGATTCGGTATATCAGAGAACCCCAATAGTTCAATTTTTAATGAAATTAAACAAAGTTTAATTTTGGCCCCTAATTCGTTGGGACCCAAACTCCTGACATCAATCCCAACCTTCCTCTTGTGTTCATATACCTTGTGTTTAAATTTCATTGATTTCAATTGACTTATACTAAAGTTATTGTGCAAAAAACAAGAATAATGCTTATTTGGGCCCTTTTTTGGCCCCTTATTCCTTAACTGTTGGAAACAAAACTCCCAAAATCAATCCTAATCTTCCTTTTGTAGTCATAACCTTGTGTCAAAATTTCATACTTTTCTATTGTCTTAAACTAAAGTTATTGTGCGAAAACCAAGAAAATGCCAAATTGGGCCCTTTTTGGCCCCAAATTCCTAAACTGTTTGGACCAAAATTTCCAAAATCAATCTCAACCTTCCTTTTGTGGTCATAAACCTTGTGTTCAAATCAAATTAAAAACTAAAGTTAGAGTGCGAAAACTAAAAGTATTCAGACGCCACAGACAATGATGCAGACATGATAGTCCAATATACGACCAATTGCTGATTCAAAACTGGTAAAAAAATAATTCAAAACACCCTTGTCACAACCCATTCCTTTGCCCTAAAGTTACAAGTACATCATGAGTGTTAACATTTCCTAACCAAAAAAAGTAATACAAGAATGAAATTTGATTAATATTTTGACTATATTTAGCTATTATTATTTTAGATCAAAGGGAGTTGGTTGGATATGTGTCAGGGGAAACCAATATGAAGAAGATGAAGAGGATGAAGATGAAGAGGAAGGAGATGAAGAGGATGAAGATGATGATGATAAGGACCTTGAAGGATTACATCAAATGTGGGAGGATATTCAGAAATCTAATAGACCCATAAATGTGGAGACAATTTCTGATTTAGCCAGAATATTTAAAGTTACATGTGGAAAATGGCTTTTCCATGCTGAAACTGGTGCAAAAGCTGACCATTTATGGAGTATTGTAGCTAAGGCTATTGTTAAGGGGGAAATTCCTTGTCACAGTGCCAAGGTTTCTCCAGTTGAAGACTGTGGTGAAAACAAGAACAAGTTTGAACATGTAGTATGTGTATATAATGATAATTATCTGAATGAGGAGGAAGTTATGGACTGTGAACATGGACTCAGAAAAATTGGTATAAAATGTCCATTGATGTATAAACCAGATGTATACACCTATTTAGGAGTTTATCGTAATAATCCATGGGATCTACGACCCTCACTGTATCGTAGTAATTATGATGTCATATCTGGAAAGTCAAAAATTGACTTTTCTAGTGCTCCAGGTCACAGATAAATGGAGATCCAATTGACACTTTTACTGAAGTAAATGCAATAGTCCCTACAACAGATGCCATTTTTACTTAGATCCTTCTGTACATTCAAGTATGATGTAACGCATGTCATCTGTGTTGAGTTTTAGCTCATCTGCCTGATGCAGATTTTTGGAGGATATATACGTGCCATTTTAGAGTGTTTGCATATTAATTTGTAAACATGTTTTTTTCTGATGTTTATGCTTATTAGTTAAATTGTTGTAATTGTTGAAATTAAATAAATAAATAAAAAAAAATCTAAAAGATTAAAAAAGTAGATAAAAGAAAAAATTTCACAGAAAAGTTCATCAGCTATATTAGATTTACAGATAATATATAAGAATAAGAAAATGTGGTACGATTGTGAATGAGACAACTCTCTGCAGGAGACCAAATGACAAAGAAATTAACAACTATAGGTCACCATAAAGCCTTCAACAATGAACAAAATATGTACCCCATGGCTATAAAAGGCCCTGAAATGACAAATGTAAAACAATTCAACCAAGAAAACTAATTGCCTGACAAGATGATATCAACAAAAAGTAAAATGTGAAACACTGTTATGAAGAAGTTTATTTGATAAACTTACATGCATTGATACATTATACCAAAGACTTGGACGAATACATGAATATTTAATTGTCCCAGCCTAAGTTTATAAAAATTTCAACTGCATCAAAATATAAATGTAGAAATGCAGTTTTTGTTTTAATGAATATAGCAGATATACACCAAACATTTAAACCAAATTTTTGTATCAAGAAGTCCATTACTACACAAATAATTACCATAGAAATAAAAAAAAATGACGTCAGACATGTATATTAGGATCATTTTGGAAAGCATACAAACATTAAAAGAAAGAACCTATAAAAATGTCCTTATTTAGGGGGGGGGGAAAGTGAATTAAATATTTGTAATACGGAAGCTTTGTTAACAGAATAATAAAGTATAGAATTATCTATTGAAAGAATAGACAAAATGAATGAAATTAGGCCAAGAATTATCAGATATAAATCTATTTAGTTATATCCTTTTATAGATGTTTAAAAGAGATTTTAAGTCATCAGCTGCATTGGATAAAAATCAACCTTATGCAACAAAAAATCAGTTTACTTATTATTTCTGGTTAAAAAAATAATTCTCTGCAAATTTTGTGACTCTTTGAAAATCTATTTGTTATAAGAACCCTGCAAATTAATTTTACAAAATCAATCAGTCTTAAACATGTAGATTTAAGAAGATGTGGCATGAGTGCAAATTAGACAACTCTCCATTCAAATTCAAATTTGTTAGAGTAAACCATTATAGGTCAAAGAATTGTCTTCTACACAGAGCCTTGTCTCAAACAGAAGTGCAAGCTATATAGGGCCCAACAATGACAAGTGTTTAACCATTAAATTGTAAAAAACAAGTCTAATCTATATAAAAAAGTGTGCACAAATGTCTCGCCTTCTTTACTTATCATTGATATTATGTTTATAGTTCTTAATATGAAGCTTTATTATATAATTACTACTGTCACATAAACTTAACATTAACCAGGAAAACTAAACTTTGACTATTGAACCATGAAAATGAGGTTAAGGTCAGATGACACCTGCCAGCTAGACATGTACACCTTACAATCATTCCATACACCAAATATAGTAGACCTATTGCATACAGTATAAAAAAAAACATTAAAATACAAAAAATTAACTATAACCACTGAACCATGATAATGAGGTCAAGGTAAGTTGACACCTGCCAGTTGGACATGTACACCTTACAGTCCTTCCATACACCAAATATACAAGACCTATTGCTTATAGTATCTTGAGATATGGACTTGACCACTAAAACTTAACCTTGTTCACTGATCCATGAAATGAGGTCGAGGTCTAGGAAAAACTGTCTGTCGGGCATGATGACCTTGCAAGGTACACACATACCAAATATAGTTATCTATAACTTATGATAAAGAGAGAATTTAACATTACAAAAAATCTTAACTTTGTTTCCAAGTAGTCACTGAACCATTAAAATTAGGTCAAGGACATTGGACATGTGACTGACAGAAACTTCTTAACATGAGGCATCCATAAACAAAGTATGAAGCATCCTGGTATTCCACCTTCTAAAAGATAAAGCTTTTAAGAAGTTAGCTAACGCTGCCACTAGATCACCGTCCCTATATCGAGCTTTCTGCAACAAAAGTCGCAGACTCAACAAAAACAAGTATCAAGAAACACTTTATAAGAACATCAACAAATGACAACCAATGAACATAATGATCCTGACTTAGGATAAGTGCAAACTAATGCAGCGGGTTTAAACGTTTTAATAGGTACCAACTACTTTGACCTGAAACAATAATGTAACATCACAACATAAAAAGACATACTATGAAATATCAATTAAACTGGCTTAACTCAACTTAATGATGACCTTGCAAGGTACACACATACCAAATATAGTTATCTATAACTTATGATAAAGAGAGAATTTAACATTACAAAAAATCTTAACTTTGTTTCCAAGTAGTCACTGAACCATGAAAATTAGGTCAAGGACATTGGACATGTGACTGACAGAAACTTCTTAACATGAGGCATCCATAAACAAAGTATGAAGCATCCTGGTATTCCACCTTCTAAAAGATAAAGCTTTTAAGAAGTTAGCTAACGCTGCCACTAGATCACCGTCCCTATATCGAGCTTTCTGCAACAAAAGTCGCAGACTCAACAAAAACAAGTATCAAGAAACACTTTATAAGAACATCAACAAATGACAACCAATGAACATAATGATCCTGACTTAGGATAAGTGCAAACTAATGCAGCGGGTTTAAACGTTTTAATAGGTACCAACTACTCTGACCTGAAACAATAATGTAACATCACAACATAAAAAGACATACTATGAAATATCAATTAAACTGGCTTAACTCAATCAAAAGACATTAACACAAACAAGTGAATATACCATGTATACACTGAACAAATAAATTCAATCTATGACACAATGTAAATACGTATACAAAATCAATAAAATAATGAGATATCTTAAACAACCATAACATTGGACAAAATGCCACAAAATTAAAAAAATGTTCACGGGTAAATAAAAATAATATTGTTGTAAGGTATACAGTAAATGAGTGATGGAGAACGGAAATATTTTTTACAAAATCAGTACGAAAACATGTACATGTATTAACATCCTAAAGGTCCATTTCTTTATGTCCCAACTAATATCAAAATGAAATATCAGTATCATAATTTTCAATTCTGCTTTCACCTTAAAATGAAATGATGTCCATGTCAATATTATCAAGTCAATTAAATATTCATTAATAAATAAATATGCATGCAATACTGTTGAACCTTGCAGTTTATTTTAACTTCAATCCTTTTTATACACCTGCTGAATATATTATGGGATAGCTAATTGTCCATCTACCCATATGTCCTACCAGTACAAATGTAACATATATATATGTCTCTGGTCCTACACAGGATCTAGGGAATGCTCTGGTCAAATTTTATGAAACTGTTCAAATTTACTTTTTTCATATTGTTGACTTTTGACTTGGGATTATACAATTTTTCAACAGGTTTTTCCACTTATAATAGGTTCTTGTAGAGGGGAAAGTTCACTGTTTTCCAATGATTTTGTCCTGTAAAGAAAATTTGAATCTGTTTATTTTCTACCAAAGTTGTACATATTGAAAGCTTGATTTTACTTCTTTACATTGCTCTTACTTGACTTGGTACCAGGATGTCCAACCACAGAGTAGGTATTGAAAAAATATAAACTTTGGAGTCAAAAGTCAGTTATATGAAATTAGTCTACTTGTTTTCAACTTGAACTTCTACATTTATGGGCCTTTAACTCGGGCAAATATTCCTATACCATACACAGATTTTGTTGGGAATGTTAAAAATAAGATCGAAATTTTGCTAGTTAGTCATTCAAAAGTAGTTGGGACCTCATATTCAGATTTCAGGCACTTTTTTACTTGTTTATTCTAGTATCTTTTGATTTATAAATTTACTCCAAACTTTAGTTGATTGTTGGAATAGCCTCCCGTTATATTTGGAAAATTCAGAATTTTCATCTCAGAGTTCTGGGAATTTTAATGTAAGAAAATATTTCACATGCATTTGGCTTGTATATATATCTCAAGTAAGGATACCCCTACAAGTTTTTTTCTGCAGAGCTTTATTACTGACATTTCATTTAATGTGCTCTACCAGTCTCTGTTAGAACAATTTAAGGTCTAAGGTTTGCTGCTCAGTTTCAAACTAAATAGCTTTCCATAACACTAGTCTATATTAATAGGGGGTTAATTGCCACATACATAATGTAAAAGATATCAGAAGAACTAAATAAAAGTGAAGCAAGGTGGTTTTTTTTTATTTGATATTCCATGAAAAGTTCTGAGCCAAAATGTAGAAATTGAGCATTGTAGTTAATTATTTGATATAAATTCAATTTATTATTCTGAAAATTATCGATTTTTGATCGGTCTGCACAAGAGGGTGACATTTAAAAAAATGTCTCCCGTTCATCCATGGAATAGAGTAAATTATTTTCCTCCTATTAGCCAATAAAAATCTGGTATTTTAATGTGAACTATAATAATATGCTGATATAGTATAATGGTTCTAGATAAATATATAAACCAGATGCTCCGCATGGTGCAGCTTTATACAACCGCAGAGGTCAAAGCCTGAACAGTTGGGGCAAGTATGGACACAACATTTAAGCTTGATACAGCACCGAATTTGGATTGTGATTAAATAGTTGACACAACATAGGTTTCTGAGACAGAATAAATGTGGGTTAAGAACTTAAACTTAAAAACTTAAAAAATTTGAATTGGACAATTACCTTTTAGGTAAGATCATGGTAGTAATATTTAGAAGGAATAACAACGACTAATTAGCATGTATTTATAGCATGCTGAGCTCTGTACTAAAGTCATACAATTTTATCCAATTATAGTCTCAGCGGTAAGACCCCTTTGGTTACTATCTGCGTTACCGCGGTTGTAAAATGGCATCTGGAATTTCTTATCAGTCACATGGTTTTATCGAGTCCGTTAATTATAAAGTACCTGTGTGACATCCGCGGTTTATTAATAAGAAGGTGGCGCTGTATCATATAAAACATCTACCTTCCAAAAGAAGTCGTATGACGTAAAAAACTTGAAAAACGGACGAAAATTGTTCAAACTACAGCAGTTTAACATGGAAAATTGTATTTAATTTAGCTTATTTTTGCTTTTTACCGTTTGTTTTAAACTGTTCTAAAAGTGTTTTCCGGTTAAAAGCGGATATTACTTCCATGGTAAGATTTAGCATATTGAAGAAACCCATATATTCATTTTTATTGAAATCAAACAAAAAAGTTTAATTTTGGACCCTGATTTTGACCAACTTGAAAACTGGGTCCATAATCAAAATTCTCAGTACATGTTTAGATTCAGCATATCAAAGAACCCCAAAAATTCAATTTTTGTTCAAATCAAACTAAGTTTAATTTTGGACCCTTTGGACTTTAATGTAGACCAATTTGAAAACAGGACCAAAAATTAAGAATCTAAATACACAATTAAATTTGGCATATCAAAAAACCCCAAGAATTGAAATCAAACAAAGTTTAATTTTGGACCCTTTTGGCCCCTAATTCCTAAACTGTTGGGACCAAAACTCCCAATATCAATCCCAACCTTCCTTTTGACGTCATAAACCTTGTGGTAAAATTTCATAAATTTCTATTTACTTTTACTAAAGTTATTGTGCAAAAACCAAGAAAATGCTTATTTTGGACCTTTTTTTGGCCCCTAATTCCTAAACTGTTGGGACCAAAACTCCTCAAATCAATCTCAACCTTCCTTTTATGGTCATAAACCTTGTGTTTAAATTTCATAGATTTCTATTTTCTTATACTAAAGTTATAGTGCAAAAACCAAATATCTTCGGACGTCGACAACGAACGAAATTTTTTCAATATTTGTAGAAAAAGAAACAATTCACAGTATATATACCAACATTTTTATCACACTAAAGTAAACAAATATACACATCCATGGTATTCAATATTAAATAATGTTAACATAGCTATCACAGTTATAAAAACAAATCTTCATAATATTAGACTACAACTTTAATTTGATTAAATAATGTACATTTCTTTTGCCAATCCCCTAGAGTCACATGTCTAGAATAATAAGACATTTTCAACTGATTTTTACACGTTTATGAGTTGTCTTATAAATGTTTTTTATGTAAGATATCTTGTATATTTTATAAGATATCACATATAGTTTATAAGGTTTCTTATATAGTTTATAAGATATCCCATATAATTTATAAGATATCTTAAAAAGAAAATTATATAAGAATAAATTGTGAAAGAGCTTGCCATAAAGATGTTATTTATAAAAAAAAAAATACCAAAAAATGAACCTCAAGAACAAGGATAAAAAGTATTGTGACTGAAATCTACTTCAAATCAAAAACAATTAATTTGTACGGGAAACATGGTGGATAAAACTAAAAATAGATTTCACCTGCCAACAGACTTTCCTACTTATACTTATACAGTAAACATGTGCAAAGTCAAGCAGATGAAATAAAAAATTACAATACAATTGATTGCATACATTGGTTAATTTTAAATAAATAAATCAAGTGAAATATAAAATCTAAATATGCATAATGCCCTACAAAATTATCAGATTGTTTCCTCCATTATCAACAACTTTCAAATTAGTGCTTTTCCCTGTACACTTCTTAAGTCACAATCAGTATGTTATAATGTCAGAACAGACTTCTCCCTGAGTGACCTCAGGTTAAACAGTGGATACCTCATTCATAAAAGAACTCCAGATTGGTGTATATATATTCTTACACGAAACTAACATCCAACAATTTTTACTTGTCTATTACTTAGAGTACTCAATTTGTTCCCCAAATAATAACATATCACTGTGGGGTCCAGTAAACTGATCAAATATAAAGAAAGAGTTACTGCTTCCCAGGGTTGACACCAGAAAATACTTTATTTGTAACCTGTCACCTCTCTGTAGGATGGCGGTGGGGCTGATTGTTGATGATTGTCATGTAAACTATTTTGCACATTTGAATCTTGGAAATCTGAATTTCCAGAGTGTGTCCTTTGATTATCAGAGAATTGTTGTACCATTGGTTGATCTGGAAATATATACATTCAAGTTTAAAAGCAATTCTAACTAAATACTGTAAACCAACTTATTTAAGTGGATACTTAATTTCCTGTATAGCTCTTTCTAGTGTACTTCATCTGCAAATTAATGTTGTGATTTTTAAACTCACTTGATGTACATGTAGTTTGATAATTGATATTCTCGTTAATTGTCTACTCGCGAAAGTTGGGAAAAATCAGTTGGTTTACAGTATATGATGCAATGGAATTCATTCTGAAACGATCCTTGAAACAACAATGTTTCCTTATACATATTGAAAAGGTGTACTGTAAGTTCAGAAATTATTCCGTGTGTTTATTATATATTGTGAATTTTTCATTTGAGACTAAAATGCAATTCAAATTTTTGCAATATTGAGAAAAATCCTACAGTCTAATTCATAAAAATTATTTCAAAATGAGAGTTTAAATTATTACATTTATAATTCCTTGTTGCATTTTTTGCAATAATTTCTGAATTTACAGTATTCAATAAAATTAAGATAGAAAATATATCTACATAGTAACATTTCCCAAAGGTACCATGAAAATAGATTGTGGTTTTCAATTCTCAGGTTTTTTGGATTAATATTAATTTATTAAATATAAAGGAAATGTTGCAACTCTCTCTGGTAGAGATGACCATATACTATTTTATCATTTTATCTATTCATGACATTTATTGTTTTAAATTTCAGAAAATTAAAATTTTATTTGGCTTGCAAAATATTTTAAAAGGGGTCAGTTGACGATTTCAACCATGTTGACTTATGCAAATACCAATGTTTCGATCAATTTAACTGTTTAAAATCAAAAATTTCTAGATAATAACAAAAATGTCAAATGTGCAAATGAAATTACATTTCCGAAGCAATAACTCCAAACCATGATACCCAGTTTCTGGAAAATTACACAGAAGAAAGAAATTGACTTGTTTAATCTCAGTCACATAGCCACTGGAAAATAAACTGTAAGCAGCTGAACAATTATGGTGAAATTCTTGTTGAACAAAAATTTCTAAAACTATTTGAATGCAGCTACACCACTGAATCTCTTTTACCCAATGTAAGTTTCCCCATAAGGTATAACTGTTTTAGATTACTTAATTGACCTACTGCTATAAATATTTGTGTTATTATTTGTGCAAACTTTGCAGATGTGTAGGACAACTACTAACTAGCATACATTTTTGTTAATGTCTTTTCTGTTGAACTAATAGAAGAAATATAGGTAATATTGAAATAAAAAAAGAACTAAATTACAGAAATGGCTCAAATGTTACAATTATTTAGTTAATGTATAGCTTATTTGAAAACAATACTAAAAAATATAGGTCACCGAAGACTTAAAAAAGATATTTCAATTTTAATGCCAAAAAGTGGCATTTTTGCACCAAAGGCAGATAATTTGGAGCTTTTTCAATGATATAAACATTTTAAAAGTTATCTGGGGCCAAACCGAGTCGATGTTTTTGGTTGATTTTTGTACCATATCATAAAGTAATAACTAAGAGTGTGATAAATAAAATTTGTAATGAAAAAACAAATGTTTAATTTTTTTCTGAAATTTTTGTACCCTTTAAATTGGTACAATACATGTACAGCTGTTTATGGATGCACATGCAAAGGGACATGCAAATCAGTGTATTTAAGGATAATTGAATCTTCTTGTGAAACAAAGTCAATGTGTCGTAATCTGTTAACATGTACCCTGAAAAGGAACAGATACATCATTATTTGCATATGTAACAGGAGCTGCCATTATAACCATATTTCCTTGTCTTCCAAGAACAACAACTCCTCCAGATTGTTCCAATTGTCTCAATGCAGCTTGCCGCCTTTTATATACACAGTAAAAGACAATCACCAAAAACACAATCATTGCAATACCAAAACATACTCCTACTGCTATACCAGTACCTGAAAGAAAAATTATTCTATTCAATACCTATATTATGCCAAACATTTCAAACTGCTATTAATTTAATTAAGTTTTTTCCCATCATTCAGGTTGAATAGAATACTATTTTCTATTTGTCGATATTTCTTACACTGTTTATTATTTAAATTTCATGGCATTATATTTTAGTGTAGCCATGGCACTCACAGCTGTGTTTTCCTTGATCAAAGCAGATAAATTAGAGCTTTAGAAAACCACTGACTTTCAGAGGTAAAACTGACAATTCTAGTCAATTAAGATTAAGCCAAGTACACTTGCCATGTGCAGTGTTCAAACTTGCAACATCAGTGTTGACAGGGAAGTGCTACTCAGTGGTTAAATTGGCTTACTACGTCTACTTGGCCACTGAGGCCCCTCATATTAAATGATGTTAATAATAAAAAGTTGTTGGCAATACATGTACATGTTTTGCATCTATGTATCTATTTTGGTCCAAAATAAGATGGAAATTCCCCTCAGCAGCAAGTTCATATCAATGTGAAGTTTACCTTGTAAACACATCAAAAGTTATCTCCCCTTTTACATGCAGTCAGGTACAATGCTATAAATTCTGGACCAGGATAAAATATACCTCTTCTGAATTAGTGTTATAAAAGGGTCTAGCTTTTAAGGACTTAAGCTTACTTGAGACTACAAATATTCCATATAAAAATACCAGGTGTCCTTCCATCCAGACTAAATTGTTTAAGCGCTCTCAACTGTGTACTTCTTGCCAGATTTTCATGAAACTTATATCATTGATTTAAATTAGTGATGGCTCTGATGAAATCAAAAATCAGTGTTGATCAATAATTTTTAGAGTTATGACATAAATATTGAAATTGTTTATTAATGCCCTCTCCTGTAAACAATTCTTGCTAGTTTTTTTTTTATAAAACTTATATGTTCACATCACCAATGTTTTGAATAAGATTGAAAATAGGTCCTGATTAATTATTAAAAAAAGAGTTATGCCCTTTACAAACATTAATTATATTGAAAATAGCATCATAAGTGCTCTATAAATGTGTACAATTATTGACATGTTGTATAAAATTATTTTTAAAAGAATCATGCCCCTTGGCAACAGTTTGTCATTGCAACTCCTCTGAAACCACACAACACAATTTCATGAAACTTTGTAGATAATAAGGACATACTAAGTTAGTATGCACATCGACAGGAAATTAAGATTCATTTTTTTTTCTTAATTTTTAACTTGGGGTGGGGGGTATGTGAGCTACTTACTAAGTTCCTTTAATTTTTTACAAAGTTAGCACTCTCACATGTACATTTCTTGCCAGAATTTTTATGAAACTTGTATCAAAGATGTCAGCAATGTCTTTGACAAATTAAAAAATTAAAAAATAAAAAGAGTAATGCCCCTTAGAATAATGATTATATGGGATATTGCACTCTCATGTGAACATTTTATAAAACTTTTATCATAGGTTAATATCAACATTGTCTTTGACACTTAAGAAGTAAGTGCTGATCAAGTATTTTTAAAGTAGTTATGCCCTTTAAAATAAATTGCTTCGCTGAGTGCAGCTGGATACGATCACAGAGGTCCAACCCTGAACAATTAGAACAAAATTGGACACAGTATTTGTGCTTGATACAGGTCTGAATTTGGATTGTTATTAAATATTTGCCACATACAGTTGTACTAGTATTTCTGACGATGACGCAGACAACAACACAGACGACCACGAAGACATTGATACCATTATATGATGCAAAAAAAAAATTGTGGTCATATAAAAATAATTAGAACAGAAATCTCATTGAATTTACTCTGAAACCTTCAATTCTCATTTATAAATTGATAGAACCAAGAAAATTTGTTTTAGTTATTGCCCTTGAATAGATAAAGTATGTGTAATGCAGGGGACAATTGAACTCTCTTCTTTTATTAGTTTCAGTTCATACAAAAATGTTTTGGAGTTTACTGTGATGTACACTTTTTTTACTGAACTACTGTGGATTCATTAATATTTGTTGGATACCAATTTTCATGGATTTCATGGGTATAGAGATACCATGAATTTAAAATGTTTAAAGAAATGTATGCAAACTTTGTCAAAACCACGAAATTAATTATCCACGAAAATATGCAAGTTTTCCTCAATCCACAAAATTGGTACCAACAAAAATAAATGAATCCACAGTATTACACATTGCACCTACAATTACAGGATTTTAAAGCTATTTTTGAAGACCCATTGGTGGCCTTTAGCTGTTTTCTGCTCTTTGGTCGAGTTATAATCTATCTTTGACATATTTCGCCATTCTATTCTTGATTTTAAACTGTTAAAACACTGCATAATTCAACATACTTTTGTCAGTGAACACTCTTAGCTTTCAATTACCACTAACTATCAACATCAATCAATAAATTGCTTTGCTGAGCAGAGCAGGATATGACCGCAGATGTCCTACCCTGAAAAGTTGGGACCAAAATGGACACAATATTCACGCTTGATATAGGTCTGAATTTGGATTGTAATTAAATTTTTGACACATAATAAGTTTCTGACACTAATTAACAGTAGTTAAGAAATGTGTAATTCACTATGTTGTTGCGAAATTAACAATTTTTTCCCTTATTCCAAAAAAAAAATTCTGTCCCTCAAGATATAGCCAGTATTTCAAATCAAATTTCTAATGAGTTAGCTACTATAATTACCCAGTTAAATATATCATAAAAGTTTAAAATATGGAGACATACATAGTCATGGCTAAAATAAATATTAATCAATAGTAACTGCTAAAATTAATTGACAGCTAATCATCTCAAGACCATCATCATTTCTTAATACATAATTTACAAGCAGTGTAAGGGAGGTATTCAAACATTGTTTTCTAAATTGATTTGGATAACCTCCCTTACACTGCTGTAAAATTGTCTCAATTGTCCTTTAACCAGAAAACCCCTTGTTTCCCCTTTTTTTGCCCCTAATTCTGAAATGACTTGTTTTATAATTTCAGAGAGATTCATACACTTTAACAATAGTAATTGTCTGCAAAAATGCTTATACATAGTCATGGCTAAAAATAATATTAATCAATAGTAACTGCTAAAATTAATTGACAGCTAATCATCTCAAGACCATCATCATTTCTTAATACATAATTTACAAGCAGTGTAAGGGAGGTATTCAAACATTGTTTTCTAAATTGATTTGGATAACCTCCCTTACACTTCTGTAAAATTGTCTCAATTGTCCTTTAACCAGAAAACCCCTTGTTTCCCCTTTTTTTGCCCCTTATTCTGAAATGGTTTAAGCCATAAACCCCCATAGTCAATCCTGACAATCTCTTTGTAAAATGGAAACTTGTTTTATAATTTCAGAGAGATTCATACACTTTAACAAAAGTAATTGTCTGCAAAAATGCTTATTTGGGCGCCGCCCCTTTTTTGGCCAATAATTCCTAATCAGTTGGAATCATAGCCCTCAAAATCCATCCAAACCTCCCTTTACTGATAATAAACCTTGTGTTTAAATTCTATTAATTTTTATGTCTTCAAACGACACTGATGACGACAACATGAAAGCAATATATACAACTACTAGTTTTTTAATTTTTGCAGTCGTATTAAAACAAAACAAAAGCTTACATATATGATTATTTTCCCTGTGTTAAAATGGTTTTTACCCTATAATACCTATCTAGTGCATTTCATTGAAAGTTAGTCAACATTCACATAGGAAATTTGATATTTTTTACCAACCTTCATTTGAATCTTCACCATATCTGCTTATTAGTGTAGCTGTAATGGTTATTCTTACTTTTGAAGCATAATATTCTGTGTTAGCAATTTCATAAGGGGCTAACTTCATATATATAAAAAGATCATCACAATATTCATTCACTGGTGGCGAATCAGTACAGGTGTAACTCTAAAAGTAAAAGAGGATAAATAATGTATAATGGTCATGATGACAAACAACCAAAATAGAAGTAAACTGTACATACCAACCCTAGCTTTTGTGATCAAATTTGTGCCGTCATTCTTCTCTCAAACTCTGTTTTATTCATTTCTTGAGATGAAACATTTAAAGATAAACAGAAGCACAACTGTCAATTTTTCATAGCAGTATAATGATTATTAAAATGTTAAGTACAAGAACTGCTTATAATAACCTTGTTACGGCTTGTACATGTATACCGGTAATGTGATGTAAACTTATATGACAATATCTTACTTTACAGACATACGCCTTAATGTAGATTCAGAACTGATCTAAGGGGGATCACTCTGGTCATGCTTCAGTGATTCCCTATATAATCAACCAATTAGGAGGGGGCAAGCAGCCCAGTCCCCATCCCTGGATCCACCTATGCTTCTCATAATCGGTTCATAAAAATGACATGTTAAAAATGCTATTTTATGCAAAATTTGAATAAGCTAAAAAATGTAATTATAAGTATTGAATTACTTCATAGGGTTGTAAAAGTGTTGACCGTGCCCATTTGCTTTCCTGCTTCATACAAAATGTACTTTGGTCAGGCCACACTTAAAAATATTTTGGTTTGCCCAAACCCTACCCAAAGGTTGAGACAGTGGGTAGGTAGGTAGGCATTTTCTTTTTTTTTTTTTTCAAAAAAAGAAATTGAAGTATCAGATGTTAGTAAGTCTTCATGCCTATTTAATTAAAAAAAAACTTCTTCAAATCAGGACAATAAAAGAATTTGAGTAGGCAGCTTTTTTCTGGGTAGGTAGCGTTTGGGCAAACAAACCTATTTTTTTATTTTGGCCTCATCACTTTTACACCCCAATGAAGTTACAAAAAGAAGCATTCAATTCTTGAATGCATAGGGCTGAGTAAAATGTCAATGGTAATATAGATCTGATGCAGAGCCAGACATTTTGAAAAGAGGTTGACAGGCACTGAGGTATTAGGCGGTTGCAGCACTTTTTTCCATTGATAAATATTGACCTAATTCCAAGAAAGGGATGGTAACCCCTCCTGTTTATGGATTTGTCAAATATTGATTGTCCTGTACTTTGTAACTGTACACAGAATCTACATGAAAAAGACTTTAACCCCGTCACATTATGTATGTATGTGCCTGTCTCAAGTCAGGAGCCTGTAATTCAGTGGTTGTCATTTGTATATGTGTCACATATTTTTTTTCTTTCATTTATGTAAATAAATAAGGCTGTTAGTTTTCTCGTTTGAATTGTTTTACATTGTCATTTAGAGGCGTTTTAAAGCGGACTATGTAGTATGGGCTTTGCTCATTGTTGAAGGCTGTACAGTGACCTATAGTTGTTAATTTCTGTGTTATTTTGGTCTCTTGTGGAGAGTCATTGGCAATCATACCACATCTTGTTTTTATATTTGACCATATATCATGATCTGTGAAAAAGGAAACTGGACCTGAAAGTTTCCTATTCTATTGACCTTCAATGTAAACCTACCTTTTTATCTGATGCATAATAGTATGCAAGTTTAGGGCCTTTACACGGTAAATCTAGAGTTGTTATTTTAGCACATATCTTGTATGTATCACCTCCGGTCATTAGTTTAAATCTTAGACTACAAAAACTAGGATAAGGTTCCCCATCCCAATGCACTTCATACTGATCATCTTCTGATTTTAGGTAGTGTCTGTATTCATCACAGTCCTCATCAGTAAAATGAACCACTGTAAAACAAGAAATCAATATATACATATCTTTTGTCATTCATTTATATACAAAAACCTTACTTATACCATTAGTTAAAAAAAAAAATAATATCTGGATTTGGAATTTTTCAACCTTTTTTTGTTTTGAATGATGTAAAATGAGACGTTACAAGTTGTTTGTTTATGATACGCCAGAATGTTATCAATGAACTATCAAACGCTAAAGTTGACTGCATTTTAGTATAAGTACTAACGAAATTTTCAAAAATCTTTTAAATTTTTTACTAAATTAGCGAAATATATAATCATCAACAATTTGTATGAAATACATTCATACATTTATACGTATATAAATGTCAAGTAAAAATGTTTTTTTCTTTTCTTTTTTTTTTTTATACCTGTTTAATAATTTTCTGTCAGTAATATAATTGTAATCATAAGCAACAAAGTAAAACAGTCAGGAATCTGATGTTCAGTAGTTGTCCTTTGTTCATGTGGTTCATAAGTGTTTCCTGTTTCTTGTTTTTCTATAGATTAGATCATTGGTTTTCAACTTGAATAGTTTCATTCTAGTAATTTTTTGGGGCCTTTATAACTTGCTGTTGGGTGTGAGCCAAGGATCTGTGTCGAAGACCATATTTTGACCTATAAGGGTTTACTAACTTTACTTTTATAAATTGTGATTGTGATGGAGAGTTGTCTTATTGGCACTCATACCACATCTTCTTTTATTTATTTTAACTACTTAAAACATTGTATCATATATCATGTATATAGCTTTTTAAGGGCAACTAAACATTGTATTTTAGTAATTATTTGTCAGAATTCTGCAAAATATTGTTTCCAGTCTATGGGAAGTCTTCAGCATGACATCATACAGTTTCAGTGTCAAATGTGAAATATTCGAGTCTGGATTTGGAATTCTTTAAGCAAATTAATCTTTTGATGTTTCAAGTGATGTAAGAATGAAAGTTGTAAGGCTCGCATGTTTTAAATTTTAGTTCATTTATATGTTTTTGAGTTTTAGTGTGGCATCCATAATCACAAGACTAGTGCACATTTCTGTTTAGGGGCCAAGTTAAGATCACCTCCTGTTTGTGAGTTTGCACCCGACATGTGATAGCTGTGGTTGACTCCAATTTTAATTAACAAGGATGTCAGTTTTCTTGCTGCAGTTAAGTGGTTCTCTCCAGGTTCTCCAGTTTCCTGTACTACTAAAAACTGACCGCCAATGACTTTTTTAATCACATTTACATGAACTCTAATACTACATGTACTATTTATACTAACAACCCCATTATGTTTACATACCTTTGTTTATTGCATGTACTTGATGATTAGTAAACAATCCATCACACAGGAATACCACAAGCAGCAATTCTAATAGTCTTGATGGATAAGACATTCTATAATAGAAATTAAAGAATTATTACTAAGAAATCAAATAACATAAATTACTTGTAATAGGAGTGCATGATTCTCACTAGAAGTATGAAAATAAGAAGATGTGTAATATGATTGCAAATGAGACAATTCTCCACAAGAGACCAAAATGGCACAATAATTAACAACTATAGGTCAATGTATAGCCTTAAACAATGGGCAAAGCTCATACTGCATAGTCAGCAAATCATATTGTCTTCAAAAGAAACAATAATCCAGGACCTCTGAGGGTTACAAGCCATTGCCCTGTTAGAACATGATTCTTGCTAGAAAATCATTTTCTCTCCCCTGGAATTCATTTCCTTGCAGCTGGCTTAGTATTCATGGTATTGATCATGTTTATCACACTTTTCTTCTTCAGGAAAACATAATTTGCATATGTTTAAACATGTGTAATAACTACAGAATTTTCTTATTTGTATTTATATAACCCTGGTCAAATGACTTGTTAAAATACCCTGTGTTTACAGATGCAGCATCATGAAAGTTGAAGACAGAAAGTGTAAGCTATGTAAGAATGCTGCTTAAGACGAACTACATTTTCTTTTAAAATGTCCTGTTCAAAAGATACAAGATTTCAACATCTATCTTATTTAAATTCTAAATTCATCTGAAGATTTTATTATTCCTTCAAACTAATCTAAAGTAATGCACACCTTTTTTGACATGTTTGAAGAAGGAAAGAAACTCGTATATCAAACCCCTTAGCACCATAGTCAGGTGGTGATGTAAAGGGATTGTAAAAGCCTGACTACTGAAAAACAAATAAAAAAAAGAAAATCCTAGAAATATCAACATGCATGAAGCTATACCTGTTTAACATAAATAGATCATTTAATATATTTGTTCGAATCTTTTGTAAAAGTCTGAATCTACTATGAATTCTATGTACTTTTCTTATATTTAATTAACAGCAATTCACTATCTGCTCAGATTCAATATGCTGTTTGTATTTTTGTCAAGTCTGTGATTTATGTCCCAAAAGCGACCCAAAGCGCAAAGCAGCGTCAATATTTAGGTTCCGAATGAGGATAAAGTCTTTTGAATGACTCTTCATGAAATTTTATGAAAGTTGAACAGAAACTGTTAATGATCAAAAGAGTATTCAGAGCAATATAATAATGCAATTATATCTTTAATTTTTAAGGACGAAATGTATTTCTTTCTGCAATTAATAAGTGGTCGCAGTTTAGGCTTACATTTTGTTATTTCTCAATAACATTAACTATACTTGTCGAACCTTCATTGAATTTTATGGAAATGCAGAAGAAGCTTTTTCTATGACTAATGTCTCAAGCTAAAATTTTTAAAGCATTTGCTTTTGGTTTTTTTCTGTTCTTTTCTGATAGACAAATAGCCAGACTCTTCTTTATGCAATTAATTGTTTTACATGCTTAATTTATAAACCTTCATAGATTGTAGTAAAAAATTCAAGATCAAGAAAAAAATATCAAAAGAAAATTTTAGATTTTTTTTTAAATCCCTTTAAAGGACTGATAAATTGATTCACTTTTTGTGGGAAGAAATCCTAGGTGGTTTTTTTGGGGTTCATTAAAAGGTGCTTTTGTCGATTGTATGCTCACTCACGGCACTTATTTAAAAGTAATATTGGTTTGGACGTTTTCTCTAAAACTAATGACCATTAGGCTAGTTTCCAGTATAACAAGATGAATAAGTTAACATATTACAAATTTAACCCCCAAACAAATAAACCATTTATTTTAGATTCAAAAGTATGCTGTTATCAATGATTTTTTACTGACAGGAATCATTATGGTATCTCATTCTCGATAGCTTTCAGGGGCTTCGCCCCTTTGAACTCACCACCAACAGGTTCTTTGACATTGAGCGGTTGGTTCCCCTCATATCCCTTGTAAAGGTTTGGGCATACACGTAAAAATAACCCAGCTACGCCACTGATCAATGTACTTTAAAAAAAATCGAATAATATAAAAACTAGACAAACCATGCCCCCACACTCCACTCTGAAGTAACTTTATTATAACAAAGTCAATGTATTACTTTCTTTGAGATATCATTGTGTCTCATGAAGACATTTTAAAACAACTAAAACATTAAACTGCTTATACCCCAAAAATGACAAAGTTCAACTATCTCCCAAAAGAGCAAATATTAAAAAAAAATCAAAACTCTGACAGTGACCACATGAACACCTTCAGCTTTAATATAAGTTCAAACAGCCAGCAAAGTGAAAATTTCCCAGGATTTAAACTGTAGGAGTTAAGCTGAATTACTATATGCCCAAAATGAGAAGGACAGACAGACAAGGATAAAACAATATCCCCTCCCCCCCTGAATAAAAGATAAACAAGGAGATAACTCCAATAGGCTTAGAGCTGTAAATTGATTAATAAATGCAATTTCTCCTGATCAGTGGCTTCCAAAATGACTTAATTTTTTGTCATATATACATGTATATACATGTACATGTTTTGTTTAAATAAACTCATCATAGATACCATGACTAAATTTAGTATAGGCCAGACGTGCGTTTCATCTACAAAAGACTCATCAAACGCTCAAATCCAAAAAAGTTTAAAAAGCCAAATAAAGTACGAAGTTGAAGAGCAATGTTCTTTATCCTTGAAATTTACTGTTCTTTAATTTGTAATTCATTTTATTGTATATTTTATTAACCATGATTGGTTAATAAAAATCAGAGTGGAATTAGGAGGGACATGGTGCACATCCACACTTTTGTGGGAAAATTTTTGTATACTTCTTGTAATTTTATTGGGGTGTGAAAGTGTTGATCGAAGCACAATTTGCATCACTTTTATATGGCAAAAAAGTGGACAAAAAGAGCTATTTTTTAAGGGGCTCGCGGGTCTAAATAATTTTTTTTTATTTAATATAGGATTTCCCTAATTTTTTCTATAAATGAACTTTCTCTTATAAGTAGTGTTGTCAATAAAACCGGTCGAACGACCAAATACCGAATACCAAAAACGCTAACCGGTTAACCGGACTTTGTTTTAAATTTTGATAGTTTTGATATAAATTTGCATGGAAATCATTAAATAGTTATGTTTTATTTAAAAATTGTCGTCGTGGTTAATTATTTGACAGATCAATTGTCCAGTATATTGATTGCTATTGTTGATCCTAAATACATAAAATTAATAAGAGCTCGGGGCAGGACCTTAAAGAAACATGATTGATAAACATGTTTTTTTAACGATAACTTTAAATCATAGATGTGATTAAATTTTACTAATTAGTTCATTATTTCGTTTTTGATCTAATACTGTGTAAACCAACATCTAAATGTGTAACCTCAGTAGTGCAAGGTTTAGTCTTTCTTTAAACGAAATGCTACCTTAAAAATTGTGAAATGCAAACTAATGTGAATGTACTCAAGGTGTACGTGATAGTACGAGTAACATGCTTTAAGAAACAAGCAAACAAAGTAAAGAAACAGGTCGTATATTGAGCTATAGTTATTAATTTCTGTGTCATTTTAGTCTCTTGTGGAGAATTGTTTCATTAGCAATCATACCATATCTTCCTTTTTTCATAATTAATCATTTCAAATTGAACCACTCCACATTATTTTCGAAGACAATAAAAGTAATTAAACAATGATCGGTTTCAGACAAATTCAACGTTCAATTCTACGAGATCAAGACGTTTTTTTTTTTTTTTTTCAATTTGAAATTGGTACAAATGCTATAGTTGATACGGTGTATTTGTTGATTAAAAAGTAAACTTCTCCAGGAATCCTCACAGACAAGCCTTATAATGCCAAAGGACAAACTTCAATTCTTTAATCGTAGTATTATGACTTGGACGAAAGGTTGTCAAATTGACACTTATACCACATCTTATAACTATGTGTACATGTATGGTACTATTGAAAAGGCTTTCAAACGACACCTTAAAACTACCGGTTAACCGGTTAATCGGTCGAACGATTATCTGAGTAACCGGTTAGTCAAAAGTGTACTATTTGACAACACTACTTATAAGTAATAGAAAAATGAAATAAAAAAATGAGGTCACCGTTCATTTACGCTCACAATCTGCCTTCGAAAGAAGCATACATTTTTGTCAAATGTTTCTATTCTGTTGAACTAATAGGAGAAATACTGGTAATCATTGGTAATATTGAATTAAAAAAAGAACTGAATTACAGAAATTGCTTAAATTTTAAAATAATTTAGTTTATGTACAGCTTATTCAAAAACAACAATTACAAATATAGGTCACCAATGAGTTAAAAAAGATATTTCAATTTTAATTACCAAAGGGAGATAATTTGGAGATTTTTCAATGATATCTACATTTTAAAAGTCACCTGGGGCCAAAACAAATTGAATTTTTGGAATGATTTTTGTACCATATGATTAAGTAACAACTACTAAAGGTAATAGATAAAATTTGTAATAAAAAAATAATGTTCACTTTTTTTCTGAAAATGTTATACCCGCCCGCTTAATAGTAAGAATTATTTTTTTTAACATTAAGAATTTTATTTTTTAATATTAAGAATTCATTTTATAATATTAAGAATTTTTTTTTAAATGTTAAGAATTCATTTTCAAATATTAAGAATGAACATGCTTGTAATATTAGAAAATGAATTTCTAGTATTAAAAAAATCATTTTTTTTACTTTTAAAATTTTTATTAAAAAAATTAATAATATCAGAGACATATAATACATTATTACATTGTATTATATGTCTATAAATTATTACATTGTATTATATTTCTCTGTTAATATTAGTATTTAAAAAAAAAAATCGAAAGTCTTAAATATTAGTAATAGGATATAAAAAAGGGGGGTCCACCCTTATCTCCCATTCAAAAACATTGCCCCCTCTAGATCCGCCACTGACAAGGTAAATTTCGAATGAATTGCATAGTTGTTAGCCAAACAAACTAATGAATTCTCGTCAAATCTATTCATGCTATTATCATCATCATACATGTCATATCAAAGGGAGATAAAAGCACAACATTTTTTAATTTAAGAATTAAATTCGTGTAAATGTCATAGTTATAATCAACTCACTGTCAGTCAGACTAACCTTAGAAAGAATTGCACTGACTTCTATCTGGTACTTATTAGTTGTAGATTCCAAATAATAAACACCGATCAACACTATATATATATAAAGTGTATAACATAATGATACAGAAATATTGCGATATAATACCAACCTCTATCCCTGGTATTTACAAATATGATCTTACTCATTCAAGGCAGAGTTTATTATACAGTGGAACCACAGTTAATGATCGTTAAGATCTACATCTTCGTCAAATAAACATTCTGCTTTATTGTCCACAATGTTAAAAAGTGGTTGACCTTATGGTATAAATAAATACGGGTCAATGGTGGCCTTTACTAAAACAAGGAACGATAAAACGGAACGGAAAGGGAAAATATTGGACACATGGGCTGTGTCATTGTAAAACAGATCAACACATAAAAACCTGTGTAAGATCGTTGTGGGGCTCATATGGATGGATCCTACCATTTTTAAACCACCTTATTGTTGTACTCTTTCAAAACTGATACAAACATTTAATCCTGCATGGTTTGGTGCAATATTTTACACAGTTAAAAGTATTTAAGAATTTAATGCTTCTTATTGTAACTTCATTGGGGTGTAAAAGCGTTGACCGAAGTACAATTTGTATGAAGCGCGTTCCGCGCTTTATTCTTAGATCATTTTTAATATAAGAAATTGATCTTTTTTTAAATAACGCAAACCGTCATTTGCGTAATTACGCAAACCTTTGTTTTGTAGCGGGGATGCTTCCCCCTAGTACAGGTAGAACATATATAGCCAGTCTTAATCAATTGAGCTAGGGAATCAATTCTTTGGCTCAGTGGGTTAAAGTACTGACTGCCACCCAGACGACCGGGGTTCGAATCCCGGTGGTGACGATATGAATTTGTAGAGTAGATACGTGCTCTCCGGTTACATTTGGCGCCCAACTAAAAAAATCCACGTTGGTTATCTGGAGTATAGCCAGGGTTTGTGTTGTTAAGAGTCGTATATAAGGATATGTTGACTCTTGTGGTGGGGGAATAGTGTAGCGGGGTTGCTCCCCCTAGTACAGTAGAACATATATAGCCAGTCTTAATCAATTGAGCTAGAGAATCGATTCTTTGGCTCAGTGGGTTAAAGTACTGACTGCCACCCAAACGACCGGGGTTCGAATCCCGGTGGTGACGATATGAATTTGTAGAGTAGATACGTGCTCTCCGGTTACAGTTTTATCTTATTTCTTAGATCTTTGTACTCATTGCAAAGTAAAATTCTTGAATATTTAGATCATAATTTATCATTGAGTAATAACGAGCAGCATAATATATATAAAAAGATATGGTATGACGGTGCAAATAAGAAAACTCTAGGCTAACAGGGGCGAATCTAGGATTAATTTTTGAGGTTATTTTTTTTTTTAAATATTCTTCTAAAGGGGTGCAATGTAGGCATTTCGAACTATTGTGAGGTACAGTCAGCAAGAAATTAAAGTTTCAAGTAGAAACCACCTAAATCCAACCTGACAACAATCTACAATCACTAGTATCATGGACGGGCAGATGTAAAACAATATGTTACTGTTCCGCCAAAAACCTCTCAGCTATGATGGCAAGGTCTCCTACAAACTTGAAAAATCTTCAACAATCTCCTAACACCAATAACTTACGCACTACATGTAAGAGATTCATTCTGCATATCTATGATAGAGTTTATAAAGCTGCATCCCAAAACTGAAGCTGAGGATCATGCGAACATGTCTCCTACAAACTTGAAAAATCGCCAACAATCTCCTAACACCAATAACTTACGCACTAAATATATGAGATTCATTCTGCATATCTATGATAGAGTTTATAAAGCTGCAGCCCAAAAAAGAAGCTGAAGATCATGCGAACATTTTATTTTGATTCTGTGTTCCTATGCAAACCAATCTACACTCAAGACCCCATGGCAGCACTTCTAAAATAATCTATATCAATATCAGGTCAAAAATATCTGTCAACCAATCCTTTAAAGACATTGGTGCTGGTAGTTGTGATAAACAGAAAACAGAAAGATCACAAAAATAAGAAGTGTTTGTTTTCAGATCGTCAACGTGTGTCTTAGCCATTCATCATGGTTTCAATTATGTGAAATGAAACCGGTTCACTTAAGAATTACTTTAGCACTCCATAACACCATCCTCGACAAACTTGGTTAGTTCGATGGAAATGTAAAGAGCTGACAGATAGACGGGCGGATCGACGGAAGCAAAGTGAGACAAGACAGATCACATCAGCTCACATGACCAATACTAGATACTAGAATTAGATTTTGTAAACGAAAAATTCCATTTTCGCCGTGATTTTCAATTGTCCTTTCATAATGTTTTTACTTTTTGGATTTTCGGAGGTCGTGCCAGACTTTATATATAACTTGTGTTCCCCACAAACGACTAAAATCAGAATGAGATGCATTTACGAAGTTATTTTTATTTTGTGGGGATCCCGGGCATGCATGTTATACGGTATACAGTAACATAATTCGGCACTTCGATTATCAAAGAAATTGATTATAAAAACGGCAAATACAATGAAACAATTTTTTGTACTATAACTGCTTAAACATTTTTTTTATTTTTCAGTCAGACACCTTCCTTTAAAGTATATAATATTTATAGAACTTGAATAAATCGTAGGTCAGTTGATTAGTAAACACGATGATTCTGTTACTAAGTTACTTAGTATAGAAAGTCCCTGGTTAAACTGACACTTTTATATACTTTGAATGTTAAGAAGGAATGGTCTCTTCTGATACTGAAACAAGTTGATGACACCCATACTTCGCAAATTTTAGGGGGGTGCACGCCCGCCACGCCCCCGCCTAAATCCGCCACTGGCTAAGTCACTATTCGTAAAACTAATCCATCATAGGTCAAAGTACGGTCTTCAACACGGAGCATTGGCTCACACCGAACCGCAAGCTATAAAGGCCTCCAAAATGATATCCATGATACTCATAGTATATATATTGCACAGGAAATTGAGTAAATTGAAGTTATACCGAATAAAAATTTTAAAAAAACCTGCTAAAGTAGCTACAACCGAATATAACTATACTTCCAAAGTCAGCTCTCGTTTGAGGACTGTGTAAATCTGGTTAGATTCAAACAAGCTATCCTTTGTATAGAATAAAGATGTTTTATTAATAAAATTATGTTCTCTCCATTCAAATTGCTACCCAAACATCTTTTAAATACTTCACTATATTAAAATGATACTTTAATGACTTTCTATCAGAGAATCTTTAAATTATCTTATTCTGAGATTTAAAAAAAATCAAAAATTTTAAAAAAAGTTTCTTTATTAATTATAATTCATTTTAAAGCAGAAAGACCATTTCGTCTATTTGACTTGGACGGTTTCACAATTGTACGACATTGGTTTTTTTTTCTTTCTATTAAAATATACCTATATACTTTATCTATTTTTGCTTGTTAAATTAAATACTTTTCTGATGCACAAATCATTCCCAATTTATGTATAATTGCAAATTTAAGTATCCCCTTATTCCTATTGAAGATTCATTAAATTGTTTGGCCTTGAATGTTTCTTTTTTTTTGTCTACTAGTAAATCACAACCGAAATGAATGACAGACGGGCATATATTATATATACAAAATGTAATGCATAATTGAAGTGAACATATTTGCGTTTTAACGCAAAGGTTGGCGTTATATATCGCAAATGTTTGCGTTATATATCGCAAAAGGTTCGCGTCATATAACGCCAATGTTTGCGTTAAAACCCAGTTTTGCGTTATTTCGCAAATGTTTGCGTTAAAACGCAAAGATGTAACATAGGGAGAAATATTTAAAAAAAAAGTTGTGTGGCGCTTATACGCTTCCGTACATTTTCGACTCCATTGATATCTTTCCTCAAATGCGTATACCATATTGTGTTTATTCCAAGTGCGGTTGTACTAACGCAATTTCCAGTCTTAAAAATGTAGATTGATCTTTAAAGCTAACTTGAATATAAAAAAAAGAAGATCAAGTGGTATGATTGCCAACGAGACTACTCTCCACAAGAGACAAAAAATTACACAGAAATTAAACTCTATGTATCTCCGTACGGTCTTCAACAATGAGAACAGCCCATGTTTTATATTTGTGATTACGGGATTTTTTATAGTCAGCTATAAAAGGACTCAAATTTATACAAACGAAAAAAACTAACGACCTAACTAATGTACAAAAATATGAACGAAAAAAATGTATGTAACACAGGCACATACACTTGTATTCAAAACATTTCTGGCAACTGAAAAAAACCTCCTGGACAAAGAAACTGTATTCTAATTTAAACAATCTAAGATTTTCAAACCTAGCTGGAGAAAAATTTCTATTTAACAATGTTTACCAAGTGTTAAACAACGAGTGGTTGATCAGTGCACGCAGGATCAATCATCAAAAATTCACAATTCTCCAAACTAAAATGTTATCAACATTTTTTTACTACAGAATAAACTTTAAAACTATTATATCAAATATACTTGTCTTCCTACATGTTGTACTGCATAACACAAGATAACTAAAAGGACACCATAGCTGTCAAAATTATAATCGCCGATTTGACTCAAATTCTCATATTTGAAAAACCACAAGACCACAATTATCGTCCCTTGATTTTCGTTGTTCTCGTTGTTCTTATATAGTCCCTAGGCTAGTGTTGACAGTGGGTTACTTACCATTAATTTTTATACCCCTTCCGAATTTATTTCTCAATGTTTTATGCCTCTAATTGCAAGTAGGGGGTGAAATTACACTGTAAAATCCTGTTCGTCAATCAGCTTTAAAAAACTATAAGTTTATGGAAACTGTTTTCTTTTATTTCAATAACATTACAACATCAGATATTTGATAACAATAACCATTTAATAGTTGCATCAGCACAATAAATAACAATAATAAATAATACATAGTAAATAGTTATTGATTTATATAAACTGTTATATTGAAGCCGTTGGTATGTAATTCAGTAGCTGCAATCTAAGCATGCGCAATAGATTTTAATGTATAATGTTTATCCATCTTTCCTTCATTGGCAACGGAAACGTCCACACTTAGTCTGCTAATTTCTGGAGTACATTTTCTCACTTCAATACCAACCATCATCATTTCGAAATTAATCAATTATTCTGGGTCTTTGCGCGAAGTGTTTTCGTTTGTTTTCGTTTGTTGTCTTTTCTGTTTTTGGCTAAGATTTGTATTGATATATGAAAATCAAGGGGGCGGGGTCCAGACCCCCTTTTATGGGAAAATTTTTGTTGATTATATAGTTAATCCCTGAGGCATGATTAGAGCGGATCCCAGTGGGCACCCCTAAGAAAATATCTTGATCTGCCACGGGATATTTTTTCACTATAACACCATGAAGTAAATGCATAGATGTTTGGAAAAGCACTTTTTAAAAAAAGTCGCTTATATCACTGTTTTTTAAACTATCCTTTCGCGATTCAGTCTGTGTTCCTGTGCATTGCTTACAACTATTTTGTAATATAATAGTATATTCAAAACATAAAAACACATACACTGCGGTTGATACAACACTTGGAATGATGTCCTGATGTAGAAAACCATACATGGAATAAATAATGATTACCCCAGGTCTGATAATGTATATACATAGTATATATGCAGACAAAACTGACCGGCAGACATAATTCTGATACTGGCACGATCCACATACGTTGTCTTCATTGCAAGGCACAAAGAAATACATTTCTTGCTGCTTTTCTGAAAAAAAAGAGATACATTAATATTTTGCAAATGTAAATACTTCTTGCTAGATTAACACGATCAATAATAAAAAGAAAATTGCATCATTGACTGCACATTAAAGAACCTATGTAATAAAATTAACGTTACCAATTTTTCTTGCACCAGATGTATTTATGTAATAATTCTTTGATTAGACTTTTCATATATTTAACATGGGCACCTTTTGTCGTTTAAAAATGTTGAAAAAAATAACAAGGATTTTATAAGATTTTTAAAGATGACATTTTAAACTATATTTAATAAATTAATGGAAATAAAAGTAGGGGTTTAATAATGGGCATTTTTTTTTAATGGCACAACATGGATAAAATCAGAGGAGCGAACTTCCTTAATTAACACCCGTCCGATATTAGAAATGTATGCTGATCATGGAGTAGGAGTTCCTAATTGCTTAGGTTCGGGATGTATGAATATACAGTCATGTCCAATTGGATTTCGAGCGAAATGAAGGAGCGTGCCATTTTCTCTAAACTTTCAAACAAAAGTTTAAACCTCTTTTCCAATACATGTCAAATTATCCGCCGTTTATCTCGGAAAACCCACTTTGATATACCTACCTATTAGATTTATTGTCAATTCGATCTTTCATGAATCTATAAGGAAATATTTCTAAAAGGACGTGAATCAAAGAAAATTAATCAAATATTGAAACTATAAAATGTTATTTTGTTTCTTTCTCTCAAACGATTTGTGCATTTTGTATTTCTATGTTATTGTAAATAGTATGGCATTGCAATCCGTTTACAAATTTTAATTTTGATTTCTTTTCTTTACTGACTTGGATTACTGTTAAATCCACTATGGTGATTTTTACATGTGACGTATCTTTCTCGTTTGTTTTTCTCGCCTTTAAGTTGCTATATCATTGACATGTACCCCAAGTCTCCTTTTATTGATATATTAATACTAAATTAATTACCTGTTGTCTTTCTTGATCGTGAGTACACCACTAACAGCGCAACTCCCATAGGTATGTATAACAAAACATATTCACATGCTATAATGAGAAGGTGCTCATTCGGGTTAAGACCACAAGCCATTGGTTCTAGCTGAAGGTTTGATGTCAATTCGATTCCATTCGGTTGGTAAGTGGTTGTCATACTTTGAAGGGCAATAACACATAGCGTACAAAGAATTGTGTAAGTGAAAAACACATATTTCAGAATAACAATTTTTGAATTTCTAAAATGCACACCAATAGCGGAACCAACAATTACAGCTATTGATAAAACGCCACAGAACATTGGAATTGAATAGAAGTCACTGCATTGTATTGAGTCTTGTTCCGGTTTTAAGTAGGCGTGTCTAGCAACAATTACAGTAGCTGAACAGTAGCATATTTGGATAAATCCAAACAAATTCGTCCACCATAGACTCCAAACTGTTGTTCTTCGTCGCTTTTCATAAAGTGGATATAGGAGGAAGAAGAATCCAAAGAACAGCGATAGAAAAATAACGATCATCTGTACCACTTCAAACATCTGCATTAGATCATAGTCAGCCTTTAGTTTTCGTATTATCTTGATGATAAGGATGTGGATTCGTGGATTGTCAGGAATAGATGGAAGATCTGTGTGATTCATTTTCGAAGTGTTGTTGTTTTTATTCTGTGTTGTTTTTATCTGTGTGATCTATTGTGGATGCTTTGTCTGTTAACTCTGTGTTTACCAAAGATAAAGTGGGAAAATCATGTATTATCTTCTGTCGAATTTAATTGGTTGAGTGGGAACTCAATGATTTTGAATGACTGAAAAGAGATAAAAAAAAACAATGCGAATTTCATATAAACAATAACTCACTCCATCATATTGTCTTACAAATTGTTGCACGTCTATTAAGTTTAAGTTAGTTTATATTTTATAATGCATGTGCAAATGAAAGTATACGTTCATTATACTCGCCATCGCTAGTCAATGGTTATGATCTAGGCCTCTCGTGTGAAAAACACAGCTTTTCTGCCATATTCAAGGAGTTTCTGTTATAACACATTATATTTGCCATTAAAAAAACACTATTCCAAGATAACGTAACGTATCCACGTATTTTCTGGTTATCATAATACAATTTCTTATAGTTAAATATTCTTCAAACAATTTAAAAAAAAAACCAACAACATAACAATTTTTTGATTTGTGTTATATTAACACTAAGTTACCAATTGGCGATATAGACATACAAAGACACAAACATGAAAGTATTCATAAATGTTTGTACACCAGATACAGTTTCTTTAAAAAACAAATAACCATACCGTCAGCGTACATTGATTCTACATTAACCTCACCATGTACCTGTTAAGGATAGGATTCGGTCCCAGTACTTTTAAAAATCGTTCAATCCTTTATGGATGGATTTAACTTAGATAAATAAAATCGTATAACTAAAAAGCCATGAATGAGGTTTTTGAATTTTATAAATGCCTTTAAAACCAGGTTTAATCAATCCACCATGTTCTAAATAAGAAAAATCCTGTACCAAGTTGGGAATATGATAGTGGTTATCTATTCGTTTAATGTGATTGAGCTTTTGATTTTACCTTTTTGCTTGGGGACTTTCTGTTGTGAATTTTCTTCGGAGTTCAGTATTTTTGTGATTTTACTTTTTGTTAATTAAGAACTATTGAAAAATCAAAAGTTCCTTTATCTGTAGATTATCGATATTTTTAATTTGACAATAATTTTTATTCACATTTTCTTGAGCAATTCACATTAAATTCATATAATAATCGCAACTTTTGCCTGTGATAAACATACTGAAAATTAAATTGTTGCTTCATTGTATTGTCAATGCATCGTATGCCATCAGAATCAGCATTAAGTGCAATTAAAACTGATGTCTGAAAAAGGCTAAAAATAAGACAGGACACGAATCTGTTTTTGAAAAGTGGTAAATTATTGCTATTGTAAATGAATATCAAAAATACATTGGAATGATTGTATTGCATACAACTGGTTTTAAAATTAAAAACATAAAAAAAAAAAAAGAATACGTTGATTTATGCTTAGTTTACAATTATTCTAATATTAAATAAAATAAATAAACAACATACTTTTTATCGTCCTGTTTTTTTTTCTTTCGAATCTTGTATTTCCTACCCAATGACAAGTAAAACTGATACAAAATAACAAGGTGTATATCTAACTGGTATACCCGGAAGGTGCCAAAGGCAAATATAATACAAGAAATTATAAATAGTACCTCATGTTTTTAATCAATCTTGTTAAATTTAATTCCTATGCGGTCTAGAAGATCGACAGTCCGATATAAAAAAAAAAAAGGAGATGTGGCATGATTGCCAATAAGACAAATCTCCACAAGAGACCAAATGACACAGACCCCGCCACCCTAATTTGAGACAGTGGTATAACAGTACAATTGGGAAAACTATAAGCTAAAAACCTTTGAAGAAATTGTTTAATTGTCACTAAAAATTAGTTAAAATGCCAATGTATTACTTTCAACTTATCATATTTTGCGTGGGCAAAAGCTGTAAATTTTGTCCGGTAAAGAAAACCAGTTTTCGATTCCAAAAAGGTGTGTTACAACAGCATCAATGCGGCAAATGGACTATTTAAAATCATGTACAAAATAACGAACAACAAAAATGTAAAACAGCAAAAAAGAGATAATCGCTGAAATACAGGCTCCTGACTTTGGACAGGCACATACATAATTTGGCTGAGTTGAACTAGTTTGTTTTGGATGCTAAACCCTTCCCATACCGGGGACAGTGATGCAACGGCAAAAGACAAGAACAAACTATGCAAAAAAAAAAAACGAAAAACAAATGTGAGAAACAGGAACAACCACTCAATTTTTGTTGTTCGTTATTTTGTACATGATATTGAGATCACGTGTTGGTGATTAAAACTTTTGTTGCAATTCGTTTGGTACTGGTATAAGTGATCATAGACCTGTCATGACAGGCTCATCTTTAAAATAGTGAGGTATTTTCGAGTGAACTGATTTATGATGGAGCATATTGCCCAACGATTGATGGAATCGAGACCTTTGTTGGCAAAGGAAAGGTTAAGAAAGGATCCTTTCCCTTTTATATTTTCCAATGCGAACTGGTTTTAAAAGTTTGTAAATCGCAATATCTCAAATGATAGCTATCAGTTTGTATTGGTTTGAATGATGGCTAGTTGCAGTGGTTTCGAAACATAAGTTGTACAGACAATGTTGTATTGTAAGGAGTAATGAATAATACTTCGTTTTTATCGTGTTCTAATATAGCAAAAATCGAAATCTATTTTAGAAAGGGTGAGAGAAAATATGATATTGAGAAATGGTATTATAATAATCAGGAAATAAAAGTGGTAGATATTCATAAATATCTAATCTTAAGATTCAAATATAGAAAAAAAATCAAAAAGTGAAAGAACAACACATTACGAATGCGCGTACGGCATTAGTTTATTATCGGTGCTGTTCGGTCACGAAGTGTATATTTTTCGATGTTCGAATTTTACTAAGCTTGTTGTTCCGAACTTAATGACAAGTAAACACAAGGTTAATATGTCACCTTACCCGGAAGCCGCCAGTGGCAACATGTTATTTACTAAAAATAAAAAATGATACTAACTCATCTTTAATCCAAACAACAACCTCTCTTACATTTGACACATAAACTTGATATTGATAACTCTTCCGGACTTCACGTTCCACTGTGCGGCGAATTATTTGACAGATAGAGGCTAAAATCTTCCATCTCTTACTATACACCACAAGCAGAAAAGCGACCGTGACAAATGTAGATAACAATAGTGACGACAAAGTTAACCACATTGTACTCTTACAGTCAGCAAACAAGCCATATAAAGAGGTGTACGCAATAAGTGTACCAATAACTGTTCCATAAGTTAATTTACATATATATGATCGGCTGTCAAGATTGACCTTAGTTGTTTGAATCCACCGTATAAAGGCTATATTATCACAGTTGCATTCAAAAAATGGTACTTCAAGTGTATAATCAATCTTGATGATTTTTTTCTATTCCGGCGGTATTACTGGTAGTAGATTATATATGATTATTAAAATAAAGTCATCCTCTATTTGTGTAAATGTTCAACCCAAATCCGACTAAATGCAAGTCATTTTGTTTTATTAACGAAAGACTAAAAGTCCTAGGACAGGTTTACATTTCCTATTTCGAGGTTAACATTTCTCAGTTCTAAGTTGACATTTTCCAGTTCCAAGTTGACATACTCAGTTCTAAGTTGACATTTCTCAGTTCCAAGTTGACAATTCTTAGTTCAAATTTGACAGATGTTATTTCCAACTTGACACTTCGCAGTTGTAACTTGACACTTCTAAGTTTCAACTTGACCCTTCTCAGTTGTAAATTGACACTTCTAAGTTTCAACTTGAACACATCTTAGTTGTAATTGGCACATCTTAGTTGTAACTTGACACTTCTCAGTTCTTACTTCTATCGTTTTTTATATTTAACAAAATAAATAAAACTGTGGATACAATGGTTCGTTGAATTACAAAAGAATATATTTATCAAAAACTTTACATTGATAATCGAACAATTGACATATCGCTTATCGGGATGAACGCATCTTTGAAAATAATTCTTTTATGATTTGCCTATTAAGGAATACGTTGATATGATTGGTCAAGAAGACTTCCGGTAGTTGAACTTGACGTTGGTTATTTTTCGAGACGACGTTGACCGAACTTCTTTTCGTAACTAATGGCGGCGATAATAACAACGACGTTAACAAAATTTATTTTCACTTCAAGTTAATCGTTAAATAAAATAATACACAAAAATATTCGTTTGAATGATAATAAGACTTTTTGCAGTTAACTTTTTATCAGATAGCAAATTTCACTACGTACATATTTTTGCGTTAATCAACAAATATATTCATGCGCCAGGCCTATTCAGTGACATGAATAAGTAGTTTACATGTGATAGAGGTAACGAAAGTGGAAAACAGATATTCCCTATCTCCAATATGAAAGAATTATAAGGATTCAACACCTTTTTCAAGGAATTTATTGGTGCATAAAATGGACCAAGTCACTCACAAACATATTATAAAATTCCGTCTGGACTTAGTGAATTGGTTGAGTTTATACATCATCAAATTCCTTTAAAAAGGCGTTTAATCCTATAGTATTTCTATTAAATATTGAATATTTAACTTTTTACTCAAGAAACATACCGACAAGTAAAATGTTGCTTAATTATATTTGACAATGCATCAAATGGCATAATAATCAGTATTAAGTCCAATTATAATTGATGTAAAAAAAGGCAAGAAATAAGACAACACAATCCAAAATGTAAAAAAATACTGCTGTGTTAATGAATATGATAATTAAATTAAAAAAAAAAGATGTGGTATAATTGCCAATGAAACAACTTTCCTCAAGAGAAAAAATGACACAGACATTAATAACTATAGATCCCCGTACGGCCTTCAACAATGAACAAAGCCCCACATAGTCAGCTATAAAAAGCTCCGAAATGACAAATGCAAAACAATTCAAACGGGAAAACAAACGACCTTATGTACAAAAAAAAATTAACAAAAAACAAATTTCATATAACACATCAACAAGCGACAACCACTGAAATTCAGGCTCCTGAGCTGGGACAGGTACAAACATACAGAATGTGGCGGGGTTAAACATGTAAGCGGGATCCCACCCATCACCTGGGACAGTGTAAAATTACAATATTAGAACGAACTATAAAAACAGTTGAAAAAGACTTAACCCAACAGATGGATACAAATAGAAACAATACACAGAATGGAAGTGAATAAGTACATCCAAAAAGCATTTGAACAAAAGTAATCCATGCAACCAGAAAATTCGAATATAAACAAATAAAAACAAACAAAAAAACACACAAAATATTTTCAATTCCTATTGAATAATATATAAATAACACATAGGGCTTAGAGGGTGATAGAGCAGATGGTTAACCCGAGAAAACATTGTCAACCGCGGCGAAGCCAATCACGACAATGTGTTTCGGGGGGAACCAACTGTTATAGCATCCTCTCAGCTATGTGTTATTCAATTTATTATATCTAATGTCCTAACATATATGTCTTTTTAGTTGAATGTTATTTAAAAGTAATTTCTATGACGTACAGTGGAGATAACTTCTAACCTCTCATCAAATCTGTCAGATTCTGTCAGGAGAACTGTTCTAGGACAGTATGTAGAACTGTCGTCATGACAATTTTTCGACAGATCTAGCTAGAACCGTTCTAACCTAGAACCAATTTGGTCAGTTCTTCCTAGAACTGTTTTAAACAGTTGTACCTAGAACTCATCCTGACAGATCCACTTTAGAACAGTTTTAGACAGTTGTTACCCCGATTTTGTTTTTTGTCCATGGATTTATGAGTTTTGAACAGCGGTATACTACTGTTGCTTTATGTATTTAGAACTGACCACATCTTTGATCAGTTGTATGACTAGTACCGTTATACGGCTAGAAAGTTCTACTTATAGACCAGTTCTACGATTAGAACTGATTTACTTAGTTCTACGGCTAGACTTGATTTACTAGTAGTCAGTTCTATCCATAGAACAGTTTAAAGAACTTTTTGTCTTGAATATAAATTCCAATATAAAATCCAAAGAATATAATATATATTAAACAAATCTGATAACACTGAATGGTGACCAGTGAGATTCCCTTTCTGCAGTGACGTCATTATTTAGAACTGATCTACAATCCTGGCAGCTTTAGTCAGTTCTACGGCTAGAACATTTTAAGACAGTTCAGCTGATAGTTCTACTGTTAGAACTGATTTATTCAATTCTACTGACAGTTCTACGGTAAGAATATATTTGGTCAGTTCTGCGGACAGTTCTACGACTAGAACTGTATTACACAGTTATACCCTAGAACTGATACTGACAGTTCTTCCTAGAACTGATCTTGAAAGTTATACCTAGAACTGATTCTGATAGTTCTTCTTATAACAGTTCTAGAGTAAAATTGTTTGAGATAGAACTGTTCTAGGACAGTTTAGAACAGTTCTATGACAGATCATTCTAACTGTTCCAATGAGATGTTAGAAGTGATCTTCACTGTACATAGCAACGGTACGGGTATTAGAAAAGTCAACACAACGGAAGCAAGATGTTTTATTTTTTTTATTTTGACAGTCAAATAATAAAATCTGAGCCAAAACTTATTACTTTAGCATTGTCTTTAATTTTTTGATGCAAATTTGATTAATTGTCATTTAAAGTATCAATTTTTGATTGGTATGGACGAGAGGCTGACATTCCAAAAAATGATCTCCCGCTCAGCCATTGGATAGAGTATAAATTGTCTCCCACGTATTAGTTAATCAAAATCTAGTATTTTGACGTAAACTATAATAAAAAAAAAACACCATAAAATTGAGAATGGAAATGGGGAATGTGTCAAAGAGACAACAACCCGACCAAATAAAAAAACACAACAGCAGAAGGTCACCAACAGGTCTTCAATGTAGCGAGAAATTCCCGCACCCGGAGGCGTCCTTCAGCTGTCCCCTAAACAAATATATACCTTGTAACGTCCTTTCTTTTACTAAGCTTGTATTTTAAATCTTAATGACAAGAAAAAAAGACAAGGTGAATATATCACCGTACCCGGAAGACACCAACGGCAACATGTTATTTACTAAAAATAAAAAAAATGGTACTTCAAGTGTATAATCAATCTTGTTAAATTTGTTTTCTATTTGGTCTTACTGGTAGAAGATTCGAATATCAGGATCTTCCATCACTGTATTAAATACATAAACTACATGTACATAAGTATCCATACTAACAACGGTATATTGTTTAGTCTTCGAAGTGCTCAAAACGAAACCTCTTTCTTAATTATTAATTTTTTTTTAGCAATCAAAGTTTTTTAAATTACCCATTCTTATCAGATTTGGATACTAAAAAATTCCAAAGATCTTTGAAAGTGCATAGATTCTATGACTCTCACATATTGCAATAGTAATAAAACATTTCACTTTTTATGCACTTTACACTAGTATTCCTAAAAGACAAATTGAAAGAGATGGTATTGCTTTGTTTTATAAAAAGGTTTGGTCAACGTAGAAACAAGTGTCTTGTCTTGAGGAGGGATACATCTAACTTTGTTATGAATTACGTCTGGCGTACTAAATTATAATCCTAATACCTTTGATAACTATTAACACCACTGGGTCGATGCCACTGCTGGTGAACGTTTCGTTTCCGATGGTATCACAAGCTCAGTAGTCAACACTTCGGTGTTGCCATGCGTATCAATTATATGGTCATTTTTTTAAATTTCCTATTTACAAAATTATGAACTTTTCGAACTACTTCGGATTTTTTTTTTATCCCAGGCATAGCTTACCTTAGCCGTATTTAGCATAACTTTTTGGAGTTTTGACTCCCCAATGCTCTTCAACTTTGTACATCTTTGGCTTTATAACATTTTTGATTTGAGCGTCACGGATGCGTCTTATATAGACGAAGCGCGCGTCTGGCGTACTAAATTATAATCCTGGTACCTTTGATAACTATTTACACCACTGGGTCGATGCCATGTTATGGAAAAGTGGCAACGCTCGTGTGTGTTTTCTTAACATTTACTTTCACTTTGTTTCGAAACTAAAATTTTAAAAGTCATAATGCACTTTTATAAATTTCCGAATTTAAAAGTGGAAATGGATTTATAATCTTTTCTGGCTATACAAAAGACAATTTTTGCATACAATAACTAAATTGTAAAAGGTGCAAATCCAATGAGGTTATTTTTAGTCTCTATGCAGCATACAAAAAGAGACAAATATAAAAAGACGATGTTGCCAATGAGACAACTCTCCACAAGAAACCAAATGACACCAATATAAGGTCAACGCACGTCTTTCAACAATGAGCAAAACCTATTGTGCATAAAAAATCACGGAAATGAAAATAACAATAAAACTAACTAACGGTCTAACTTGTATACAAAATAATGAATAAAAAAACCCAGAACAAATGAAAACCACTGAATTACAGGGTCATGATTTGTGACAGGTACATACAGAGTAGGCGAGATTAAACTCGTTTGGAGGTGCCAAACCTTGCCTAAAGTGTGACATTGATGTAATAGTAAAACGTAAGAAAAACCTATAAAAATCAATGGACAACAGCTTAACTTATCAAATGAATAAAGATATAGAAAATGTTTAACTAAATTAAAAATGGACCTGAACGGTTACGTATACATCCCTACAACATGTTACAGATCTGAGGCTAACAACTAGTTCAATGCCAATAACAGCATAAAAAATATCATACATATTAGATTAAAATATCGCTCACTCCACATCTAACAGTCAATATTTTAGTGTAAAGACAGCATTAACCGTCAGAGAAAAATATGTTATTGTGAAATGGTAAAATGCAGATATCGAAAAATGGTTGGACCAAAAATATGTATATAAAAAAATTATTTAGTTGATTGAAATTTACTGATAACAAAATCAAAATTGATACCCAACATATAATATATTGAAATGTTGAATTGGTAACATTTGAATAAATGTATTCTAAGGATCGGTGATTGTTTCAAACTGTAATAATATCTTTCAATAATGTTTTTTCGATAAACATAATCATTTTGTTATCAATAAATCAAAACCGTAATTGTCCTATATTTTGATGAATTTTATTCAGGAAATTTTGTCCCCTTTTAAGATAAAGTCCAGGGAAGGATCAATTACCATTTGAAACTTTGTCCATATATATACAATATTTCCTATATGGATAGTATGAAATTTTGTCTTGTAAAAGGGAGGTTATCCAATTTTATATATTGTGTACATTGAAAGTAAGGAAATAATCATTCAAATTTTAAATAATGATAATACAATTTTTTTTTTAATTTAAATTGATCATAACTAACCTTCATAACTAGAATGTAAGAACATTCCAAACGGAAAATCCCTTATCAAATAGCAAAATATAAAGCTCAAACACATCGAACTAATGGATAACAACTGTCATATTCTTGACTTGGTCATCCCAGTTTTTGGTGGGCTTCGTGTTGATTATTCTTTAATTTTATATGTTGTGTCATGTATTGTTTGTCTGTTTGTCTTTTTCATTTTTAGCCATCAGTTTACTTTCGATTTATGAGTTTGACTGTTCCTCTGGTATCTTTCGACCCTCTTTTAGTACAGGCATTTTCTTAAGTACACTGTAAATCTACCTGACGCCTGACGCGTCCGGACGCGTTCAAAATTTGTACACCGAATGTTCAATATTTTAACGTCATATGTTCATGCTTAGAGACGTGTTCAAAGTTTTAACGTTTGTGTTAAAAAATAGAACATGTGTGTTCAGACACAGTGTACACCGGTGTTCAAATTCTGATCTGAAAAAGAGGAAAGTTCTTTGTCCGATTTTCTATCCTTCTAATTGGCAAATTTACAAAGAAACTCATTTAAAAATATGAATATACACGCAGGATGATGATCTTGTGATTTTTTTACCAATAATTTAGTAATTGTGAAATATTAAACTTCCAAGCTGGCATACATGTACAGTTTATGAACTTATTTTATCATTATTACTAGTTTTACTCATAATTATGCATATCAATGAGGCCTGTTATGATAATATCGTAAACAAAAAATATGTCGATGTTTATCATATTTCATGATCCGTTCAGTTTATTAACATTACATGTTCAATCAGTGTTCAAATCGCTCGAAATTTTGAACACATCGCGTTAAAAAAAATATACCAGGGTACCAAATACCGGAAACAGATATCGGCTGGTGATTTAGGCGGTTAAACGAAGAAAGGATACACATACATAAGGAAGAGAGCTGGAGAAGGGACTTCTATCCCACATGAACACGAAAGAAGTGAGTAACAAGTTAGGATAATCTCCATAGGTAGTTCGATGGCTTCCTTGACATTTTCTCATGTCTGATATATATTTGTCAAATATTCATAACTGTTATATCCAAATTTTCAATATTCATCATAAAAGACGAATTGAAGAACAGTATTTAACGTAAATAAATGTCAGCTTTGTTCTGGTGATTTTTTAAACTGCTGTATAACCAGTCTGTGATCGTCTGTCTGTTTTATAGAATAAATGATGATTTTTTACATCCACGTATATTTAGCTGAACACTAAGTGTTAAGAACTCTAACATCAAGTGTTCAAAAATGAAACACAAAGGCATTAAAAACTGAACACCACATGTTCAATTGATGAACACAAAGTGTTAAGAACTCTAACATCAAGCGTTCAAAAATGAAACACAAATGCAATAAAAACTGAACACCACACATTCAATTGATGAACACTAAGTGTTAAATAACTCTAACATAAAGTGTTCAAAAGTGAAACACAAAGGCATTACAAACTGAACGCCACACATTCAATTGATGAACACCAGTGTAAACATATGGAACACCATTTTTTACTTAGAAAATGCTTTTTTTTTTTATTTGCAGGAATCGTTAAATTATAATGTTTGAATTAGAAACCGGTAGCAAATAAGCCCACGAAGGCCATTTCTGCATGCTATAAAGTGTTAGGAAAAAAGAAAGATGTCAAAAAGGTATGACAATATATGTATATTAAAATAGCTTAAGTAGGTGTATCATTTCTATATCTGTATACCTTAGGTCAAGAAATCGACTTATGTAATTTCAAAACTTGCATTTCACTGCCATAGAATATCAATTTGTACTCTAGTACATATCGAAATTTAAGCATAACAACTATTGCATAATTTGATGCTTTATGAAAAACTCTCTTCTATTAATTTAAAATTTTATTTTGCAGGATATATAGGCTCATAGACATTACTTGTTGTGGAGGATTTTGACATTGGAAGTTGATGATAACACATAAAATGTCACCCAGTTGATAGCTTTTAGTGAAGATGCACTGAAAAGTTGAGCGTGCATTGTGTGTGATCGTACAAGAACTGTTGGAATTTGCAAACTTCACTTTCATTGTGACAAATATCTTTATCATAAACTATCTATTTATCACATTGACATGCTTTTTTGGTTAATATACACATGATGTAGCAACTATATCTTGTCATGTAGAAGAAAATAATTATTTGTGATATATTTAAGTCGGTTTGAAAACATTATGTATGTGATTTCACTAACTGTTTCTTGTGATATCATAAGGCATTCTTGTGCACTTTTCTTAAATGTATGCTCATTTGATTATATAAAGAATTACTTGTTAAAATATGTTTTATTGTTGTATTTTGCCTGATTCAATATAGTTTTTATAACAGTTTAATTAAGTTTAGAACTTATGGAAAATTATGTACGCTTAACAATAGAACATGTTCCACATTTGAACACCATAAATTTGAACACCTATGTCAACTGTTCTGAATGTTAACGTCTGGTGTTCTGAATCTTAACATTTTGGTTTTTGAACATGTTCTGTGTGTTCAAAAAGTGTTACATGGCTGTTGAACGCGTCGACGTATTAAGATTTTGAACATTCGGACACGTTAAATCGTTGAACACTAATGTTAAGGTCTTTAACATCAAGTGTTCAAAAGTGAAACACAAAGGCATTAAAAACTGAACACCACACATCCAATTGATGAACACTAGTGTAAACATTTGGAACACCATTACACGTTCAAAAAGTGTTACAAAAAAGCGTTCAAGCAGTGTTCTATTTATTAACACTTAGATTTACAGTGTAGATAATGGTGGATTAACCAGTATTATATAACTAGCTTAACCTCTTAATTGTATGAAAGTCGCATAAAATTCAATTATATTGACAAGGATGTGTGAACAACACAAACCGACATAATAGGTAAAACTGTTAAAAATAGGGGTACAGCAGTCAACATTTTGTTATAATTTTAATCACTAAGAAAACAAACAAATATGATACAAAGATCGAAAAAATGCCTAAAGACAAAGCGTCAAATAGAAACATAAAAAAACAGACTAAACAGTAAAAATATGTATTCATTGAGACAAATAAAAAAAATACTGTAACACGTTATTAAGATGATAACCACTATCAGTATCCAAAATCTATACTTTAAGACCATCGTGTATTATTTGTGAAACTGATACAAGAGAAGAGAAGAGAAGACAAGACAATTTATTACATTTTAGACACACGTATGGTTCAACAAGAGGATAAAAATTATGCATTAACAATTACAATCCTGGTATATATGATGAGTTCATTTACAACCACCGGGTCAATGCCATCGCTAGTGGAGTTTTTATTCCTCGAGGGTATAACCACCAGCCCAGTAGTCAGCAATTCTTTGTTGACATGAATTATCATTAATATGGTCAAGAATTATAAATTAACTGTTTACAAATCTTTGAATTTATTTAAATACTTCGGCCCTTCAACTTCGTAATTTATTTGCCTTCTTTTAACTTGTCTAACTTGTATTGATTCGAGCATCACTGATAAGTCTTTTTGTAAACTAAACACGCGTCTGGCCCAAATACAAATTTTCCATCCTAGTATTTATGATGAGTTTATTTGCATAGCCAGATGCCATTAACTTGTGACTGAAAAAAATACACGGCTTTGCTTCGTTTAAAAAATATTCATATCACACGCACAGTTTGCCAAAAAAAAATCACATTGCAATTTTAAGCAACATTTAAACATAATAGAATTTCAATGCAAGTTCAATAATACACCGCGTTGTTACTAAAAAATTGAAAATATCACGTTTAATAATTTCTTGCGTCCGAAGCGCTTTTCTTAATTACACTACATCAAGGACGTTCAAATCAGAAAGTTGAAATCAGAAGATGTATAAGTACCGAAACCGTTGAAGAGGTAGATGTCAAAAATACCTAGAATAAATAGCCAAATTCATCTAAAGCCAACTTTGCCTGAGGGAGTTGAAACCTTGATTCTTAATAATTTCAAAGTTTATAAACGGACAATTTAGTAAAGTTTGTGAAATCATGTCAGTACCGGAGTACTGACTACTGAGCTGATGATACCCTCGGGGACTGATAGTCCACCAGCAGAGGTATCGACTCAGTGATGTAAAAAATTGAAAACAACACGTTTAATAATGTATTGCGTCTGATGCGCTTTTTTGGATTTACCTTCATCAGGAACGCTCAAAAGCCAAAAATATTTGAAATCCGAAGATGTATAAGTGCCAAAACCGTTACTAAATGTATAGATGATATTCTGTACGTTTTATATCAGATTTTCAAACTTTTTGAAATGATTTTTATGAGCTTTCAATTCATGGAAATTGTTCATAACTCCTTAATATAATTTTACTATTTAAGTAAATAGTAAATGCTATTTATCGTATTTATGTTTAAAACTCTGTAGTGTATAAGGAAGATATTTTTGTAACGAAATATTTTAGCATGAATTGTCCAAAAAACCTTTTTCTTTCTTCATAACCAACAAGGATATATACGTGAAAAAAAATTATCATTAATTTGTTTGTAATATCAAACATTCACATTTAAACACATATTCAACCATTTACATTACATGTTGATGCTGAATATAACAAATTGAGTAAATAAATTCCAAATTAATAATAATAATCATAAAATCCACTCTCTGTTTTACTTTTTAGGAACTAATTTGTATTGATGAAACTGACATACAGTTACACATTAATGTGTCATAAAGTTCCGCCCATGTCTTGTAATTTCATTGCTAAATCGTCCAATTGTCTTTGATTTCCAGGACAGCCTAGTAATATCGAGTAATCTGAGCATTCATTAGCCAATAAATCTTCAATATCATCGCTCAATTAAGAAGTGTCGTCGCGATTAACCGTTTTATCCAATGATGGTATTCAAGATGCAATAAAATAGAAAAGCATAGCACTAGACACAAATGACAATCTTACGATTCATTTGATAAAAATATTTTTGTAAAAGTTTCCAATTCAATATTTCGGGGAAAAAAACTATCCGAATTTCAGACAGCAGTTAGAAATTGAGTCGCAATTTGACAAACAGTATATTACATATAAATTTATCAAAAATAATTTAGACAATCTTTTTTAACAAAAAAATAAATAAATGGATATGTAAAAAAGTAAAAATGGAAGGATTAGCGGCATTTGTGACAAAATCGTTCAATTCGGACTCAAAGGGGAGTTCTGAAAAAGAATTACAAACAGAGATGAAGGAAGAATTGCCGATTCCTGATGAACCAACCGATTTAAGTTTGAAATCGAAAGAAGAGACAGACATTATAACAACACCGGAAGATGTGACGAAAACAGAATATATAGAGACCAATGAATTATCAGATAATGGTATGTATCAGTTTCTTGTCTACTCTTAAATTGAGATATTTCTTAACTGCAAAACAGTTATTCTATATTGGTATTGGTACTTTCTTAAACATTTTTATTATAGTATAAAGGTACAAGCATCTACAATAAGTACGTATATTTTTTAAAAAGAAATACAACAGCGGATGGTTTCTGTTTCTTGTACACCTTTTCAACGTGAAAAATCATACTAGAATATTTTTTTTTAATTGAGCTTCTTATGCATTTTCGAGATAACATAATCAGCCTCCACTTTGTCTCCTATATACCATGTTTTTATTTTTTTATTTTCGTACAAAATATGCTTTGAAAGACTAACAATTTTAAAATAAACGCTATCAACGAAATAGGTCCGATTTCCCAAATTTATTTCGTCCTTTTTCAAGCTTTTCGAAAATTCACAGTACATTTTCATGTGTTCACATTTAGTCTCTATTTAATATTATGACGTATACCTCTTAAATAGACCAAATTATGAATATTTAGACATTTAGTTAGTTCATTATGAATAAAATGTCATTAGATGCAGATTATTTCAACATCATGAAACATGTACAAATTTGTTTTAAATTTGTTTAAAACAGCGTTGAGTAAGATTGATAGTCTATGCTCAGGAAGACGTAGAATTGTTGATAAATGTTCGAAATATATAAAGCAGATTAATTAAGTTCCTATAGGTTTAAGCGAAAATCTGGTGTTGGCCCATAACTTGAATGAAGTAATTACAAAAATGACGTAGTCCTATTATAAAAATATGTATCTACATTCTGCTTCATTCATTCTTAAAACTGAACTTTTTACAAAAAGTTAATTTAAAAATATAAAGATTTCAAACCTTAATGTTTAGATTGATTCATGTTCATAGTAGGTGTTGCCATTGACATTATTTGTGTAATGATTAATGAAAAAAAAAAATTCATGGGGGATGTCTTTTAAAATTATTCAGAAACCAACTGTTGTGTTAACAACATACATTAACACCATTAGTGTTTAATCACTGTCTATCTTTTAATTTTTTTTTTGATAAATTACATAAACCAGCAATATAAATGTTCCTTCAAATTGGTTATTCAAACATTTAAAAATAAATTGAAACAATTTCGTTAAGAATACAAGCCAACCACGAAAAAATAGATGTCGGTACCTAAAGCAACTTGTTTTTAATATCTGTGTAAGTCCAGTAAAAAACAAAATTAACAACGAAACGTCATATTGAGCCAAGGAAACCACGACAGATTTTATATGACAATAATCATTCTAGAAAATGTTTTCAAAAACGAAACCAACATGAGTTTATTCAATACGATTTTTAGTTAATATTTTAAAATATCTAATTTTTACTTTTGTGGAAGTGTAATGTAGGCTTAATACTGGAAGTTCAATAAAGATATCTTATAGTTGTTGTTGACCTAGACGAAAAAAAAAACACTTACTTTCAATTTCATTAGTTTCATGAGTACAGTTATCTAAATTTTAAAACAAAATACTGTCCATAAGTATTTATAATTACTCTAAACATCAGCACAACAATGTTAAATCTGCAATGTTCGCTCGTCCCTCGTCGGGATTTGAACTCATGCTTTTAATATATCGAGACAACACTGCCTGCACTGTGTCTTGCACTCAAGACCATTCGTCTACGTAGACTGTAGTTATAATTCAGCTTTCGGTAGCCTAGTGTTAATATATATAGCAGTTAGTCTTGAATGATAACTAAATCATTTCGAGAAGATAGAAGATAAATGTTTCATTGATATCTGAAACCCCTACAAGACAGGAACATGTCAATCGCATTCATTTAATACCATATTTAAATTATGTGTACCTGCGTTATCAGTTGTTTTGATCAATTTAATAAATATCTTTTTGCTACAATATATTTTTGTTGCAGTTTAATGTTTCAATTGGTTTGGTATAAATTGGTTTGTATAAATTTGGTTTAAGAACCATAAGAAATAGACGACTTAGTCATAGCACATTTGTTTTTTTTGTCTATCTCTTCTACTTCGTTATAATTCATACCTTCCAACTGGTTCGACTAAATGAGTCTTGTGTAGATTAATTGCGCGCCATCGGCATTACATCGTATACGTGCTACCTTTGGTGTATTTGGTTTTTTTTTTAAATCATAGCTTAAGTTGACGATTTTTTTATTTTGCCCTTTTGGTGCCACCGATAGATATAACTGATAATAAAATGAAATATTTGCTTGGATATATAAGGTTTCATGTGTTGAATTGTATTGACTGTTTTGTTTTTATTAATATTCCAATCACCAAGTCTTTATATACATGTATATTTTTTTATGTCTCAATTCGTAATCATGACGATTGTGTTATTGCTTAAAATAAAATTTCCTGTATTTTATTTTTAGATATAGTTATAAAAAAATGAAATGATAAAAATTGTAAAGTCGGAATGGTCACGGTTTTATTTTTTTATAGTGCAACGATTTACAAAATTCGAAATACATATCATACATCTTGTTAATACTTTGTATTTCTTTATGATTATTGTAAGTTGACGACCATTTGATAACCTGTGAGTGGGGAGGGTACAGTTGGAAACACAAGGGTTTTCCGAATCGACTTATTCTTTTCATCTATTGCTATGCATGGTAATTTTTCTGCGTGCAACAATCTATTTTCACTTTTTACAATCTATTAATGTTTTTTGTGTTGCGAATTGTTGACCAAATCAGTTATCTAAGTTCTTACTCTTTCCAGACAAGGACATGCATTTTCAAAAGCCTCCTACCCAGAAAATTAAAATAGTCGTACTCTTATAATTAATAGAGTGAAAAATAAATAATGGGTCATAAGCTAATAATAGGCTTGCTCGTGTTTGTAAGACCGTATTATATTTTAACGAAAGAAATTCCTGCATTACCGAAAAATCATCACACCAGGGTTTTTATATCACAAACTTTTCAAATCATTTACAAAATTATATGTTCGGAAAGAGGACACATCGTAATAACAAACCAACTTGCAGAAAAATCTTTTGTTTTCTTATCCAACCATCTTAATATTCTATAATAAGCACACAAAAGTCGTCCTTTACCTAAAAAAAAAACCACCTAACCAAACCCTTAAACAGACTTAGTCCAAAAAAAATATAATTTCGTACTGTTGCCAGGTCTTTAAAGATGGCATATTTTGGTTTTAAAATTGATTCACCTATAGGATATTTGTATTGGAAATGAACACATGGATTACACAGCTAGTTGTTGGCATGATACGGCTTATATTCTACTCGTATATCCATGATGTTATGCTATTAAACGGAAAGGATTGTGCCTGATTTTCATATAATCTTTCAATCAGTTTAAATGAGATCCGGAGCTGGCATGTCAGAAACTGCTACTATTCCTTTTTAATTCATGTATCATACAAATATCATTTAAGTGCAAGACCTCGATGTCTCGTCGCATTTTTTTAAAGTCAAAAACAAAGATATATATATATATATATTTCAGTTTAGTTTTTTAGAAAATTGATACAAATTTCTATAAATGTGACTGCAATCTCTAAAAGTGTATTTTCAATTCGACTTAATTCAAAATTTTCTTTTTTGTTTCCTCGTGGTTACAATATTACAAAACCCCTACAGTCATTATTCTTTTCTTTTAAAATTGAGTTTACTAATGTTAAGGATCTCTAAATTTGCATCACACCCTGGTCATGCTGAAAATAACAATAATTTATTATTAGTTGGTATATTACATTCCAGTATCACTAAGGTATTACATCGAGATGATGAAAATGAAATGTAAGTTATGGTACGGGACACAATGGGGGAACGTATTTCTATTTTCACTTAAAATAAATCTCGTGATTGTTATTGCAGTTTGAGTAGGACTAAAAAATCTTATTATGAACACTTATTACGAATGATAATGGGGAGTCGTTCATGCTATGAACGTAGCACTCTCCGAATAAATTAAGAGCAAACACGACGGGTGCCATATGTGGAACAGGATCTGCTTACCCTTCCGGAGCACCTGAGATAACCCCTAGTTTTTGGTGGGGTTCGTGTTGTTTATTCTTTAGTTTTCCATGTCGTGTCATGTGTACTATTGTTTGTCTGTTTGTCTTTTTCATTTTTAGCTATGGCGTTGTCAGTTTATTTTAGATTCACGAGTTTGACTGTCCCTTTGGTATCCTTCGTCCCTCTTTTAAGACATTTTAAACGAAAAAAAAATAATAGTTCAATTGCTATAAACATGGGTTTCTCTTAATTGTTCCGGGAGGTTTGTAAATATAGTGTATAATATTTTTTCTATGACAAATATAAATATTAAGATCCATTTTGTTACATCTTGTGATCAATTTTATTTGGCAATCGCCAACGGCAGTCAGCAGGGTTAAGGAACATCAGTTGTTCGACCTGTTAGTCTACAACGAAATTTGTTTGACATGCACACGTATAAAAATTGCGGTTTTTATCCAACGCAATGATAGGTTTGAACGTAGTTTTCAATTTAGACTCGTATATATATATACATATATACGTCTGAGTCAGTGACAACCCTAAAACAGATGTATCCATCGGATCGCCATCAATGATGGTGATACATGGCTGTGTACATAATGTATATACAACTCGTCTAAACATCAACCCAACAATGTTAGATCTGTAAATTTGCTTTCGCAATTTTTTTGTTCTTCCCTCGCCGGGATTCGAACCCATGCTACTGTGATATCGTGACACCAAATCGCCTGCACTGCAGCCGTCCCGCTAGACCACACGACCACCTGGGCTCTCAAAAAAAGAGCTTTCGCTGGCCATGTGTTACCTTTCCACGTCAGTTTTAATCTAGCGGCGTACTACAGTACATGATATATAAGGCATGAAGATGTTATTGTTACAGATCAGCTAAATTATCTATAGTAAAGGATCCTACAAATTAATGTAAGATACAGTCACAGAAAATAATTATATTCATAAGTACGTCTGAGTCAGTGACAACCCTACAACAGATGTATCCATCGGATCGCCATCAATGATGGTGATACATGGCTGTGTACATCATGTATATACAACTCGTCTAAACATCAACCCAACAATGTTAGATCTGTAAATTTGCTTTCGCATTTTTTTTGGTTCTTCCCTCGCCGGGATTCGAACCCATGCTACTGTGATATCGTGACACCAAATCGCCTGCACTGCAGCCGTCCCGCTAGACCACACGACCACCTGGAAAGCAAATTTACAGATCTAACATTGTTGGGTTGATGTTTAGACGAGTTGTATTTTTACATATATATACATATATTGTTTAGTGAAATACACTGATTTAGGTACCGTTCATATTATGTAGGGCATAGATTTTAATTGGGATAGTTTTCCAACTTTGGAAATTCAAACAGTCTATTTCCAAAAACATAGTGGAACGAGAAAAATTGTTTAAAAAAAATGTTGTTAGTTTTACCAATTTTCAGATGCTAACCATGTTTTAACTTTCAATCTGAAACATTTTAATTCAAAAAATTAAGAATCAGTTGATTTATAACTAATGGTATTTCTCTCTCATAAGATACAAACACACAACATATGAATGCGTTTTGACCAATCAGCTGCTATTTGCCACGTTAGTTAAAGTTTAGCGAAGACATTATATTCTTTCACGTTTGCATCGATGGACCAGGATAACGAACATGTAGTATAACTATAATGTGTCTTGGAATTTGACCCAAATTATCATTATCAAAATGTTAGTTTTAATTTCCTAGGTCTTCATTTTTAAGAAAAGTGAAAATATTAATTACTCTACTATTATAACTGGAAATAACATGTTTTTGCTCATTTAATATACAACAGCTCAATAACACTCTCTTTCACCTAACTGTACCATTCCCAGTGCGCTGACATAAATGTACTTCATAATACCACTGGATTTTACATCGTTTAACATGCAAGAATTTCTGGAGTTTTGAATTTGTAGCAATTGTCTGAAATGATCACAAATTATACGACTTTGATACAGGTATATTCCATAATAATAGACTGTGTTAAGAAGAAGCAGATTAAATTAATTTCAACATCTTTTTCACAGAGAGAATTGCAATTCACTTGAAATGTTTAATGAAGAAACGTATAATTTGTCACTCTCTGATTTTGTCTGGCGAGTGAATCTTATGACAGTAATGACACATGACGTTTTCTCTTCGGTGGTCAATTATCGAAATAGATAGCATTGCTCTCTAATTTGTCTTAATAAGATAAGATTAGAGTAATCAGCGCTGATTTTCCTCCAATCGCATTTAAATCTACAATTAACTTCGGAAATACAATGTGAAAGATTTTCTTCTTTGTAATTATAATCAAGCTAGTTCTTTATTTTACTTCCAAATCTTTAAAAAGTAAGGGAAAGATCAATTTTGGTTTTATCTATTTCTGAATAATTGTTATCAATTGAAACATATTCAAAATTATTGCTCCGTTTTGTCAATTGCTAATTTCAATGTAGAAAACCTGGAATTAAGGCAGATGTTAAAAAGAAGGATAAAGATGAGGAAGTCAGCATTGATATAATGACAGATACATTTTAGTAATTGATGGAATAATTACAGTAATGTCCACCAATTTTTCCATGTTCGTTCTAAAAGTCAATACGATACAGTAAGCAATGTTCTTTCTCTGCCATCACCGAATATATTCTACATTATTTTTTTTTATTCGATTGAGGAAATTAAAAAAAAACATAACCTCATCATAGATACCAGGGGCCAGTTTCAAAAAGTTGTCTTAGAATGATCTTACGACATATCTTTGTCCTAAGTGGGTTTCAAAAAGATGTCTTAAATAAGGACATTTTTAAAGGTAGGTCACAAAGCTTATACTACAGGAGTTCAGTATTTTAGTGATTTTACTTTTTTCTACTGTTGATGTAGGACACGTGTGATATAGTGATTTTTGTCCGACATGTTCTTTTGGACCATTATTGCTTTTTTCCGATTACACTGCCGTCCTAAACGCTCCAGTAGTTTCAAATTTTTGATACGATTATGTAATTTTTCAATTTAAAAAAAAGGTTCGTAGACGAAACGCGCGTCTGGCGTACTAAATTATAATCCTGGTACCTTTGATAACTATTTACACCACTGTGTAGATGCCACTGCTGGTGGACGTTTCGTCCCCGAGGGTATCACCAGCCCAGTAGTCAACACTTCGGTGTTGACATGAATATCAATAATGTGGTCATTTTTATTTAAATTTCTTGCTTACAAAACTTTGAATTTTTTCGAAAACTAAGGATTTTCTTATCCCAGGCATAGATTACCTTAGCCGTATTTGGCACAACTTTTTGGAATTTTGGATCCGCAATGCTCTTCAACTTTGTACTTTTTTGGCTTTATAAATATTTTGATATGAGCGTCACTGATGAGTCTTATATAGACGAAACGCGCGTCTGGCGTACTAAATTATAATTCTGGTACCTTTGATAACTATTCATACATTAATCACATCCTTTACTAACGTTTCCCTGTGATTTTTTAGAATCTGATAGAGTACCATTGTACGAAGATGATCAACCAAAACTAAAGCAGAGACGAAGTAGAACGAACTTCACACTGGAGCAGTTAAACGAACTGGAAAGATTATTCGATGAGACCCATTACCCTGATGCTTTTATGAGGGAAGAACTAAGCCAGAGACTAGGACTATCTGAGGCAAGAGTCCAAGTTAGTATAAATAACCGTTTTACATTTATTTTCTATAATTATAAAATTTGAAGTAATTTTCTTTCACTTATGGTTGATAAAAGAGTGGCGAAATATACCAGAGGGACAGTCAAATAAATCGTATCACCAAATGATAACTATAAATAGTTCTGGTATATTAAAGTGACTTTGAGAGTTCATGCATGTTCAATGCAGATATTAGATATTATTATTAACTCTGTAAACGATTTAATCAAGAGTGCCTCAGCCAAACATCCAGTATTGGTATTGACTCAGTGTTTGTATGTACTGAGAGTCCATAACCTAAATATAGTATTTACCAAAATTTAGTATATCTTCAGCTATAAGTCCACAATCGAGCAGTGGTTTTGACTTTAAGAATCTTTACATTACGGTTCTACATACAGCTGTGGCATTATCTTTGTGGTGTTATATTTGTTTTAACTACCGTTTAAATTAATCTTGACCTCAGGTGACAATCTTCCACGTTTTATTTAAACTAAAGCACTCAAAAGAAGTTATGTTTCCTAAATCAAAAACTTGAACTCAGAAAGTTATTTATCTTAAATCAAAAACTTGAACTCAGTCGTATTGGGTATGTTCTATGTGCATGTCGGAATTAAAATGGCTGCTAGTAGAAATTTGTTTTTCTGATTTGTACTTCAATACAAATAAGATTAAAATATCAAAAATAAGTTTTTTGATATTCCAGGATTATTTTAGGAGGATCATAATTTGTTCTAAATGTCTAGTAAATAGTTATCAAAGGTACCAGGATTAGTAAAATATAGGATATGACTAAAACTTAGTATCAAACTGTATTGTTTATATCTGCTACTAGAAATTTATTCCCGATTTAATCTATTTAAAATCGGAAAGAAATCTAATTCTATTATCGAATTTTGAAATTTGAAATCAAGATTTGCGCAATGAGGACCCTTATTTGTTTTGAAATTTCTGGTAGGATCTAGGATATTACTAAAAATTATAGTTAGTATGATTCTGAATTGCATTGGTTGCTGATTTTGTTATTGCTGATTACAATTGATCAACATATAAAAAAACTCGTGGACAAATGAAACTATCAATTTATTACAAACGAAATCGGGTAAATTACAAAAGTTATCAAGAAACTAAGGTTCCCATCCCTTTAAATTGATCTTAAACTAATTTGACAAGTGTAAGGTCTCTCTTGGTCATATGTCACATAAAACACAGGAATTTAAATCTCATTAAATTTGGCTTCTAAATGTTTGGCCGTTTCTGATTATGGTAAGTTCAGAAAAGGGGTTTCAGAAACACTGAATTCATAGCGTTATTTTCATTTTATTGAAATTGTTTTACGACATTTCCTTGATAATAACAGTAGAGTACAGATATAGGGTCTTCATTTTTCTCATGTTTTGTTGATGGCGTTTGTAATTAATTCAACTGAAAAAGCATCTCCAAAAGTGTTTTTTTTTATTAATGACAATTTTTATTTTAGATTATTTTATTATGATGTAAAAGTAAACTAAAATATTCATGTTATGCATATGTTCCGGACCATATGAGTATTGGGACCATACGCGTATGGTCATGATCGTATGGGTAAATACTCATATGGTCGGGGTAATTAAAAAGTTTACATTTGATACTTAACTTTTCATTAGAGAAGACCCATTGAGTTGTCACGTCATTAAAAAGACGATATCAAAGGTCATTTTAGTATATTGAGATGATAAAAATATTAACTAGTCACAACTATATTAAACACGTTTTATACCTAGTATGGTAATTATCGAATGTTTTTTCTAAAATGGCAACATGTCGACTTGGGAAGATATTTTTCAAAATTTCTTAAAGAAATGTTATGGAATTCCCAAGGGCTTAGTATCACTGCACGAAGCGTCTTAGAAGGTTAACTTTCACTCCAAGGCAAAAAGTGTCACTACGAAGGATCGTGCACAACCAAGACGTGTCAATGCAGAAAATCTATGATACCGTTACTACTGTGTGGAAATAAATTTCACCCTACTCATAAATACAAGAATACTATTAGCGATGAAAACTAACTATGGAATCACTATTTAATGTTTATGTAGCCTATGAATTACAAAGTTTATGGTATTATTGAAACTGGTCTAATGCATATATGAAAAAATACTTATATGGTCAAAATACTCATATGGTCCGGCTCGTTTCTATCCAAACGAGTATATACTCATATGGTCTGACCATATGAGTATACGCATATGGTTATGACCATACGCGTATGGTCCAAAAACAAACTTATATGGTCTGGAACACATATATATATCGTGTCTTTTGATTCGCCTTGAACATTCCAGAAACATATACGTACAAATATTGATATCACAATTTCTACTAGAAATAATAAAGTTATTCTGTATTTAAATTAGTATGAATTGTACTAGTAAAAGTAATATTTTCACTAGGAGTATTATGTAGATTATACTGAATTTCATTTTAAAATATAACCTATATACATAGCTAAAAAGTAACACAAAAGAATGACCACTTCTTATATCAAAACCGTTCTTGAAGGAGTTGAATTATAAGTTGTATTATAATATCTAAGAACTACAAACTGAGAGTTCATATGAAAAAATAATAAAAAATGAAACAATTTCATGCTTTCGAGGCGCTTTTCTGGATCAACCTTCAACAAAAAATATCGAAGGTCAACTTTGCCTGAAGTAGTTTATTTCAAAATTGATATACGCAATATTTTAAAAAGGTTTGTAATAAATCATCGCAGTACCAAAGTATTGACTACTGAGCTGATGATACCTTCGGGGACATATAGTCCACCAGCAGAGATATCGATCCAGTGCTGCAAATAAAAAAAACGTTTTTATCATGCATCCAAAACGCTTTTTTGGATTTACCTTAATCGGGAACGCTCAAAGCCGAATAAAAGCCAATGATGTTTAAGACCCGTAACCGTTAGCGAGCTGTATGATCAAAAGGCCCTAAACAATAGACAAATGCATAAAAGGTGGAGCAGTTAATAAAATCTGAAGGGCTAAAGTCTACCTTTGCTGTAGGAAAAATGTTCATTGATTGAAGGATTCAGATTCAATATTTTATTAAAGTCGCATCATGGATGGACACGGATAAAAACAATCGTGTGATAAAATAATACTTTTTTTAATAATTTACTCTCAAACTAAATGTATTATATGTTGTTAAGTTAATCTAATATTTTCACTCAGACTAAATGAAAAAAAAATAAGATAACTTACATTAAATGCTATTATGTAGTGTGAACGTATATATTTCGATGTTCATTTTTTACAAAATTATTTGTTAACATATTCTGAAAGGTTTCATGCTATGAATACAATACATGACCACAAACAGAATCATAAAGATTTAGACAAATGTTTTTATCGGTCATTACTTTAATGGACCTTGTTACTATGTTTTTATTTCAATTTTCTTGGAGACATGGACACATTTAAAAATCTCTTTGTTCATAAAGTGATCAGGATATTTGATGACGATACCGCCAATTGCTCTTAATATGAAGATTCTTTGCCGGTTTTTTTTTTCTAAATTGTTAGACGTTTACCCATTAAGAAAAAGAATCGTATTAGCATGCATTTAGATTAGTTCAGTAGTGGACATAAGTATAAGAAACTTATAATTAGTATTCTAATACCATGCCGACGAGGAGAAATGAATTCTTTATACAAATGGTAAAATTCAATTTAAGTTTATAACTAAATGAAATTTGTTGTCTAATAATATTATGGATTAGTACAAAAGGCAGAAAATTAAATTTCTTTTAAATTTAAGTGAATTGTATTCATAGATGAATTTAATTAATTTTTCCAATAACGTCCTATTTCATATAACACGAATCGCTTTATTGAGCGATGAGTGTTTCAAGGAAAAGACAAACTTGGAAAGAAAAATGTAAGAGGGTAATACGATGTGTGAATCTCTTCAAATACTACAACAACAGTATTGCAATAGATAAACGTCAGTATCTTGTACTTTTCATTTTAGAAAATCCAAGAAATCTTATTTTATGGTCATTAGTTGTCAGAAAAAAAGCCCTTTATCAAAATATGGATTCTTTAAGACCAAAACCTTTCGAGATATATACCTAATTCCCAATTCCAAGAATGTCTTATATAAGGAAGGGGTAAAAAAAAAATACTGTAATTAAAAAAAAATATATCTGAAACTGACATTATCAAAATGCTTGATTTTGTAATTGGAAATATATGTTTCATGTTTGAAGGATGCCATTGTTTTCTCACCCAAACCATTTGCATTCCTATGGGAATCAACTGAACCATATTCAGTTCCTTTACTCATATGAGACTGACTTCATACAGGAGATTCTTTCTGTATAGATGATGTCTTTTCACTAAATAATAGTGTTTTGACTATGTTGAACGCGTCTTTCTCATTGAACTTGGAATAAAGTATACACCAGAAACATTTAAGTCTGACTCATGTTTTGACTTACATCTAGAAATTGACAACGAGGATCGGTTAGGAACAAACTTCACGACAAAAGAGAAAAGTTAAGCTTTCATATTGTGAACTCCCCTTTCCTAAGTATGAACATTTATGCAGCGCCGGTAAATGGAGTATAAATCTCCAAGTTGATATAATATTCCGCCGAGACTTGCGTTTGCTATAATGACTTTCGTGATAGAAGGTTGCTGCTCACACGGAAGATGATCAACCAAGAGTTATAAATGGTGAAGTTGAAATCATCCCTTTAAAAGTATTTTTCAGTTCTCTTTTACACTGTTCATACATTTGTATTACCTGCTCTCTATCAATCATTCTGAATATTAATGACTAGTGTAATATGTTATTATTTCCTTTAAATTCTTCGATTATTGGTTGCAAAAAAGGTCTAGACAATTAAATCAAGTCAATTGTTGATTTTTCAAATGATAGATAAAGGCAATAGTAGTATACTCTTAGTCGTAAATCGATTTAACTGGAACGGATCAGGGTCACAAAAAGTAGATGTGCGATATACGTAAAACATATCACAAATATTCCCAACACATATAGAAATCAAAATACTGTATTCAACAACTAACAAACGTCTGAACAATACGACATGCTCTCATATATCCATAGTGTTAAAAGTTTGTGAATGTATAAAACAGACACTATCGAAGATTTGTCATCAACACCAGATTCTCCAGATTCTATATTTCTATATATAGTAATCAATCATCGCCGACGAGATTCCAGTATATTCACGTGAACACGTGTTTTTTTTTTATATATAACCTCTCACCCTTGTGTGCTCGACCAGTGGAATTTGCTTTGCCATTCAAAACAAGACGAAATAGTGTAACCGAAATTTATGCAATGCCGTTTTTATACTTAAGGCGTTCGTTAAAAATTGTGGAAATGTTTTATAAATAGAACAGATAGCAATCTAACTTGCCCTAAAAGTATACCAGCTTATCCGAGATATCAAGAGAATTCAACACAATTCAACATATTGATGAGATATATTAAAGTTGTACGATTCCTAAGAATTGCATTACAATTTGAAAAAAATGTTGTTATACGAACCCGGAACCTATTTTTCTTTAATAACATTATTGACTCCGACGATCAAAAACTTAAAAACTTATCTATCATTGAATTCGTTTCTTGACACATAAATCATTTTTTTTGTTTTATTGTTGTAAATGGCTATCTAATTGACGTTTTCCACACAATTTTGATATTGGTATTATAGACAGTTATGATCATATTCTTCAATTTAAATCCACAAATAATTTACGTCTTTTTCAAAACTTGTCGTAAAATATGTCATTTATCGGAATAAAAATGTATATAATCAAATAAAAAAAGCAATTACTACAATACCCTGTAAAGATGAACAAGGTCTTCTTTACTGGTACCCTGTGGATTGATGGGAGACAGAAAATCAAGGAAGATCTAAAACCGCTTGTCAGTCACTGTGAAGATTTGAATTAGAATGCATGTGACCCCCGTTCGCAGGTTGATACTCAATAATTTCCTTGGCAGTCTTAAGAAAGGAATGCTCGATCTTTATCCTCAACGGAATCTGCCATAATTGGTTAACAGTGTCTCAAACGTTTCTTAAATTACTATGAGACTTCAATGCTTATATAATGGGTATTCTTAGGGCATATTCAAAGCGCAAGATAATCGAATTAATTAAGAAGTGAATTGATGAGACTTAGACAATTGAAGTCTATAATAGGCTAAAATTGATGGTGTGCATTCCCTTGTTAATACAGTCAACACGGTTAAGGTTATTTCTTGTCCGTCAAGTAAAATTTCTCGGTTGATTACCACGAATTGTGTATCTAACGTGATAAAAGCAAATGCCCTTGTAAAATAATGCACGAATTAGGAAGAAGTTATCCTGTTGTTAGCACTTAATTTACATCTTAAAGTTTTATTTTTAAAATTGTCTGTAATTTTTAACGTCTGCTAGTGTCTGGCTAATATTCAACAAAAAAAGGATTTAAAGTAGTTTGCACTTATCGAATGTGGTGTCCACATATCACATAAAAACGAAAAGATAGGAATTAACAGGAACTGGAGGTGTTTTATGGCTTTAAAACGTGACGATTTTATACTTATTTTATTTTTTTTATATTTTTTTGTTATGCAGAGACCAAAATCAGTTATGATCTATTTTTATGATTGTCGTTGAAAAAAATGTAAGCAAGGCATTAAGTTAAATAAATTATATTCATAATCATAAGTTATAGTTAGAATTCTAACTCATTCTGTACCATTTATTGTCACATGACAGGATATATCTTTAAAAAGGTGATTATAATAAGATAATAAACAATTAGTTAATTCCGCTTTAATCTGATTATATCTAGCCAGTAAACTTGTCGTGTAAGGTTAAAACTAATTCTACAAACAGCCAAACAACAATGTAACGATGTCCAAGAAAAAAGTCTGAACGGAAAGTCCTTTAACAAATGTCAAAATCAAAATCTCAACCACATCAAAAGATTGGAAAACACCTGTCATATTCCTGACTTGGCGTTTACTCATTTAGATAATGGTGTGTTAACCGTGTGTATGACAGTCACATAAGTTCAAGTCGTTCTTTTTCAAAAGGTTCCTTAACCATGTTGGCTATTATGCTTGTTTGTTTTTTTTGTCAACATTTAATTTTAATATATTGACAACAAAACAAACAAACACAATAGGAAACATTGTCAAGGAACCCTTTGAAAACGAACGAATTGAACTTTCTTTATAAGCCATGGCGTTGTAATTTTTACTTTGACTGATGAGTTTAATTACAACCGCTGTGTCTATTGGTGGAGTTGTGTTTCTGTTGTGTTGTGGTTCTCCTCTTATATTTGATGTGTTCCCTCAGTTTTAGATTGTAACCCGGATTTGTTTTCTTCTCAATCGACTTATGAGTTTCGAACAGCGGTATACTACTGTTGCCTTTATTTTCCACGTTGTATCAAGTAGTCGGGCACTTGCGTGTTAACATAGATTATCATTGATATGGCCAAAACTATAGATTAACTGTTTACAATAAGAAATACTAAGTATCTTATATCCAAGGAATAGACAACCTTAGCTGTATTTGGCGAAACCTTTCAAAACTATATACTTTATTCTTATTTATTTATTCGAGCGTCACTATTGAGTATTTTGTTGGTGAAACGCCACTCTGGCGTACATAATTTAAATCCGGTACTTATGTTGATCGAGTTTATTATGTGCTTTGAATGTCAATTTAGTATTTTCCACTTTTCAAAGTCCTTGATTATTATAAGAATTTTATTTTTATTTAAGCTGGCAATCATTCAAACTTTACAACTGCATTTACCAATTCTTAGATTATTGTTAATTTATAGGGTAGTTCCTGTTGAACGTTGATAGTTACTGTTAAATCATTGCATATTTTTAAATACCAGGGGCGACGGACGCTTTATATCGTATGTTTACCTGTTAACGTTTTATAATATTTTACAGTCTCATTGACTTAAGTCCCAAATCTTCTTGTATCCATATTTAATAGCAGACAAGTGGGTAACCTTTATGTCAATCACAAAATCCCCTATAGTCTAGACAACTTTTGAATTAATTTAAGAGACTATGAAAGTCCAACTATGAACAAATAGTTCTTAAAGGACAAATAATTGTTGAGGTTACATATGATATATGTATTTTTGCATGACAGGTTTCCTATTTAAGATATTGACAAATGGGAAATACATATAATAGTATTCCGATGTTCAATTTAACCTCAAAAGTCCATATATGAAGATAGAGAAAAATAATACATGAATAAAACAGCACACTAATATCAAATAAAAAAGGTGCATAATTAGGAAAGGGATTCTGCAAAGGTTGACACAATTCACAGTCATGTCTTTTAATTAGTGTCAAACGGTAAATATGTGACAAAGAAATGTTTTGTGCATGCTGCCTTTCGATGGCACTCGGTCATTACCGTCAAACTAAAGGGTATAATTTATACCGTCGTCATATTGTGGTTGAAGTTAAATTTACTATTCAATCAATCAATCAGAATAAAATTTGTTTATATTTTATTTTATTATAAATAGACGACCATAGTACACATGACGTTTCTAATGTCAACTATTGTTATCTATAAATATTGTAAATTTTGTAAATATTATTTTTAAGTCATGTGTACTATATACTGCATTTTAAATAAACAGGTGAGCAAAGTTAATAAAGAATTATAACTTGGATTCTATATTCTATCAGGTTTATTTAAGTAATAAAACAGCAAGCAACCGTTCCTTGTCCATAGAGAATGTTATGATTTGGATTAGTGTCATCAGCAATTGATATTCTTTACTCACTGATTGAATCAATGTCTCTAATTTGGACATATTCCCTTGTTATGGATAATCTCTTTTCAGATAATTCTCTTGTTATTTCAACATATTGTGCTCTATCCTAAAATTATCTTAATTTCGATGAAAAGACATTAATAATCTGTAGTAAAAATTGATAATTATTTGCTATTTGTCTTATTTTGCTTCCTCTACAAGCTACATCACTTGACAATTACACAGTAACAAAAAATCAGAAGATTAATGGAATAATTAGGAAAACAATTATTAGATTAGTTTCTATATTGTAAATGTTCTTTACTCACAGATGGGACGTCGACAGGTTTAATATACTTATACTAGTGATTTTTTTAAAATATTGCATAACCAGCGATATGCTAAATAATTCAACCCAATAAAAAATGAATCGCCGATAATAAGACAAAGCTGAACAAAATGTACTTGTTATTTACAACAATTTGCAAAATTAAGACATAGACATGAAAATTATCTAAATTAAATATGAACGGAGTACATTAAAGAACCGAAATTTGTTCAAAAAATTAAAAGATTTATGTTTTGACTCAAAAAATTAAACTTCAAATAAGGTATAAATATGATGATAACAAACTTATTTCGTAACCATTTTCATTTATACGTTACAAAAACAAATCATCCAAACTTAACGAAAATATTTCTTCTTCGTCTTGTTTCTTTTGTCAACCGTTAATTCATTTACCATCATTTCGACAGCCACTTGAAACACAATCAATTATATTTCCCCAACAGTGTCCATACAAAAATCCTTTATACTATTAAGCATATGAGAACTCACTTCTTTAACGTTGTATACGCGGAGTAATTAATTTAATCCCGAAAATGAAAATCTAATTTGAAGGTTAAGGTGATGAAATAAACAAACAAATCTAATTAATTTTATTGGAAGTACAGATTATAGTTGATGAAAGTAATGTAAATTGATTTAATTTATTTTTTGTCAGGTCTGGTTCCAGAATAGGCGAGCAAAATGCAGAAAACAAGAGAGTCAGATGCAGAAAGGTAAGGTTTCCAAAGGACATTTTTCATTCCAAATTTAATTTGTAGTACCGTCATTCTTTCCCTCTTGTTCTTCTTTGCTTTTTGTCTTTGTTTATGTTAATATATTGCTGCTACTTTATCCATATCTTTGTTGGTGTAGTTTTGTCTGTAAGAATATAAACAGCAAACTAAAAGAAAACCTTTATTGTACTTTAATTCATATTAATAGATAATCTTAGACTAATACATTATTAATCATTCGATCTTATTATGGTGTTAAAAGATGCTTTCATCAAAACATTATCTAAATTGCTTTGAAAAATACATCTAATATATTTGGCAAAAGTTAATTCTAATTGCAATTTGTCTTATATACCGTAGACCGTCGTCGATCTAAACATTGCTTATTCACAAATATGTCAAGTTGCTACCAAATTCTTTTTCTGATGCATATTCAGTTTTTTTTCTTGTTATAAAAGTAGCAACTGGTGTTGACTAACTTTTATCTGGAATATGCACTCACTTTCAATATTCGACAAAGCCATTGCCTAGGTCGTTGTCTCGATGCCATTAAAATCTCAAATATTTCGGATGGTCATTTAAAAAAAAAAAGTTAAAACATGTGTTGGACATCAACGGTAACAGTGTCCAGTTCTTCTTTGAGCTCAATAGTACTGCATAGAGATAATTTGACAAGTATGGATTCTTAGACAATAAGACTACGTAATAGTTTGAACCTCTGATGTGTCAAGTTTCTTCGAATGAAAGACACCACACATTGGTTCCATCAGTTGTCGTCCTCGTCCAATAACGAAATGGCTCTAGAAACGGTTACGATGATATCCAACATACGCTTGTCTCTTAAAATTAATTTTCCATGTGTTTTATTATCATTTCATCTTCATAAGATAATCCAGGAATGGTACGATCTTTTTAAAGAGGCGAATGTAAACCACAGTCTCCGTAGACACTTTCCAGTTGGCAAACTTTTGTGTACATGGTTGAAATGTTGATTGCTGTAAAAATGTTTTAGCTTGGTGATCAAAGGTTTTGGTCAGAACTAACGGTCTCTTTTTTTCAGCTTTGAATACGGCTATGTTCGACTTAGTTGAATGCGTCTTTTTTGGTTTCTTTTCAGAGAGGATAATGCATACTGACTTCTGTTTTTTTAATTTTATCAATAGGAATGTGATCATCCATCAACATTTCAACCATGTACACAAATGTTTGACATCTGGAAAATTGTGCAGACCTTGTGGCTAACATTCGATTTTCAAACATTAACGAATGTGCATTACTTTCTGATTTATTTTAGCCATTTAACGCGTGCTCTATTTTTGACCTTTGTATCAGTTTTCCTATACAGTCTGTTCTTCTAATGTCGATTCTCTTTAAGGATAAGGACTATGGTTTTTGTCGCCAATTTACTATATCCCATCAAATTGAAAATTCTTTTCTGACAAACCAGACAGGTTGTAGCTTTTTAACAGTACTGGTGCTATTCAGTTTAATCCGACGATTGGTTCAAGGCAGAACAAAACTATCACGAGTTGACTTTTTATTGTTCAAAGTTTTCAAAAATACGGTGAAATAATTTTTAAGTTATATGAATGAATCACGATGTGGTAGGTGATGTCATTGGGTTTATTTACAACCACTGGTTCGATACAACTGCAGGTGGAGTTTTAATTCCCCGAGGGTATCATCAGCCCAGTAGTCAGCACTTCTGTGCTGACATAAATTATCATTGATATGGTCATATTTATAAAATAACTGTTTAAAAGACATTTTTTTTTTTGAAATACTAAGGTTTTTCTACCTCAGGAATAGATTACGTTAGCTGTATTTTACAAAAACTTTTAGGAATGTTGGTCATCAATGCTCTTAAACTTCGTACTTTATATAGTCTTTTTAATTTTTTTGGTTTCGAGCATCACTGATGAGTCTTTTGTAGACGAAACGCGCGTTTGGTGTAAATACAAAATGTAATCCTGGTATCTATGATGAGTTTCACAACTCTATCACAATGTAAAAAATAAGTTTCAAGGGTCAAATAAAGTACAAACTTGTTGAGCATTGAGAGCCAAAATTTCCGAAAGGTTTTGGTAAATACAGCTATGATGATATTTTTCTAGGGAAGAAATTCCTTAGTTTTATCGAAAAATTCAAAGTTTTGAGAACAAGTAATTTATGGTTCCGACATTTAAACTGACGATGCAACCAAAAGTGTTGTCAACCCAGAAGTTGCAAATAAACTCTTAATACGTTCATCATATCCTACGAATAAACGACTTTAAGAAGTCCATGCGAAAATATATGCTTACGTTTTCCAGTATCTCGTGATGTGTTAAAATTTGTATGAACGAATGCAAGACATATGTATCTTAAGACAATTAATAGCTTATTCAAATATTATCACACAAGTAGTGAACCTATATGTCGATGTTTGTTCGTGACTTGTATTTCCTACGTGGTTTCCTTGATAAAGGTTTGCTGCTCACACGGAAGCTATGCAACCAAGATTTCAAAGTGGTGTTGCTGAAAACGCCTTCGAACATTTTACGGACACCATCACTAATCGTCATGGAAAATCTGATTTACAGGTGATGACGGATACGTTAAAATTGTCGTAGATTCACTCCCGTCCCCTTTCTCCCGAATGTGACCTACCGAAGTAGATTTAATGGGGTTGTACTTGCATGCATATTACGGCGGAGGCCACATGTGGAAAATGATCTTCTTACCCTTTTGGGGCACCCGAGATTACCCCCGTATTTGTGGGGTCATTGTTGCCCAGTATTTAGTTTTCTATGATGTGTTTTATATACTATTTTTTGTCTGTTAGTCTTTTTCTTTTTTGTCATGGCGTTGTTAAAATATTTTTGACATGAGTATTGAGTGTCCCTTTCGTATCTATCACGTCTCTTGGTAAAGGGTTGCATCTAGTAAATTATGACTCTTGATAATTATCCATTCCTAAAGTTTCCTAGTGTTAATATAGTTTAATATTTAAACATATATACATGTTTTTGTGTTGGGAGAAAGAAACATGCCTAATGATATCAAGCGAAATAAAGGGGTTTACTTACGCAAACTTATTGAACAAGACTATCATCAATGTCAATCTATAAGTATCATCATTTTAAAGGTTTTCAGCATTTTGCGTTTGTATGCATTGTGTATCTGCTTTTTCACGACATTAGTTGCACATACAAATCAAATGAGACAGAGAGTAAACCAATATGGAATTATACAGGGACTAGTTAATAAAATACTATCTTATGAGACGAAATTATTCTGAAACGTGGTCAAAATCAAGCAATAGTCATGTTAATAATGCAATATAGGCAACAGTAGACTACCGAAGTTCAAATCACATGAACCGATTAAGAATATCAAAGGTTGCCTATTTTCAATTATGCAACTAAACTATCTGTCAGGTAGGATCGTCAGGGACAGGTAATGTACACCAGTGGAAATATTCAAATCTCATAAATCAATTGAGAAGATAAATCAAGGGGACTCTTGATAACCAATTAACTTCCAATTTTTGTTTAATTTTACTTCAATATAAAAAAAATATGTGGTATGATTGCCAATGAGACAACTGTCCACAAGAGACAATCTTCATGTTTTAGGTATTTGTGTCTGATTATGTATTGCAGGTTTCATATTCAGTTTTATAATCAAATAGTTATCAAAGGTACCAGGATTATAATTTAGTACGCCTGACGCGCGTTTCGTCTACATAAGACTCATCAGTGACGCTCATATCAAAATATTTATAAAGCCAAACAAGTAAAAAGTTGAAGAGCATTGGGGCGCAGACAGTACTAGTAACTAGAAGTTACAGTTAAAAGTAAAACTGAAAAACACCTCATTTAATAGAATATTCTGTGAAATAAAAGTTATCTGAAAAACATTGTTATAATTAAACCGGGAAAAGGATCTATAACTATATTTGATTCGAAACTATAAAAAAAAAGTGTTCGCTTCTTTTGTACTTTCCTTTTTCTTTATTATTTACATCTGATATTAAGTTTATGGTTCCTATAATTTTCGATCTGTCTGTACTTTAATCATAACGTTTTTTTATCATCTCCCGCTTCCTGCTTTAATAAACACTGTTTTCACAAACTATCAAAACTGTGACTTTACACCTTGAGTGGAAAAGATGACACCATTCGATTTCTATCATTTGTACAAGTCCAATAAGAAACCAGATTAAATTAGCGTCTCTGAAATTGATTTTATTAGTATTGATTGTATTACTGAAGAATAGAACTTTATTGGAAATAATTACTGTTATTAATCTGATTTACACAATTTGATAACGGTTGTTTAATGTCTTTGACGAACGACTCGCATTAACAGTTCAATGCTATTTCATTTTTATGAAATAGTGAAAAAGAAATGTGATTATCTTTATAAAAATGAATACTTGCTTTCCTTTACTTGATTTCTATGAGTTTATGGTTGTGGATTAGACTTGATAATTAAGTATTTTGAGCATCCGAGTTCATGTCTAATCATGGAGTTCGCGTGGAAGTTAATTTAGTAAGGAGGAATATTTGTACTTCCTAACAAAAACTCTATATATAAAAAATCAATGGAAAAGGGAACAATAATATAAGACTGAAGGTATATTGGTAATTCCCGAGAGTCACGATTTATATACAGTTGTCTTTTTAGAACAGTCGTCAAATGGTCACACCATTTAAACACCGGGAACACGCACTTACCGCAATCCTGTCATCTTTTCCTCGAATTTGACTTATCTAATTAGTTTTTCTAATTTCTTTATCTTTTCTTTTTGTTGTTTTGCCATGGCATAGTCAGTTCATTTTCGACTATGGAGTTTTATTTTTCCCTTGCGTATCTTTTGCCTCTTTCGATTAACACTTTGTTGGAGAAACATAGTATTTGCAGTTTTCAAACTAACATTGATGATGACCTAAGTTTGAGTATGAAAATGGTGTTCAAAATATAATTATCGTAGGAACTGCAACTGATTTCAAATTTTTCGTCGGAAAATCCATATCAAGGGATCTATTTTACTCAAACCCTTGGACTTTTCTACAATGTTTCTCTGTTCAAATGTAGATCAACGATTTGAGATCTCGGTCAACCGAATGATGCTGTTGAAGGAGGAGCGGCATATACATCCGAGTCTCTGAATTGAGGAATAGAAAATCTAAAAAAAAAGAAATAAAAAAAAAGACCGAAAAATAATTAGTTGCATTATGATCAGTCTTTAATACAAGCTAAATGGTAACCATCAAAAATAGTTAGATGCATATTTTATTTTCATCTCCAATGCTCCTTGTCAATGACGAGAAATCCACCCAGGAAAACAGACTATCACTATTGTTATTTATTCAATTTACTTTTTAGTGACAATAACTTGATTTTTAATCTTTTATTTTTCATAGTTTGAATGCAATGTTTACGTAGGAAAAAGCTTCAATTGATTGCATATCTATTATACATGCGGAATGATCAAGATTAATCTCTATTTCATTGCTGGTGATATAATATACACGTTACCATATATGGTTCATTTGAAAATAAGAATTTGTGCAATGTTTGATTAACTATGAATGGTTAACCTTAAATCGACAGTTTTGGGCAACCCTTGTGTCGAGTGGAATGACAAGCTTGGTTCCTTGATTAAACCTCATCGTGTAGAATTACAAAATAGCAATGTATAATCAACGCTAAATTGGCTTCATCAACTATTTTATTAGAAAAATTGTGAACAAATATTGCTTGCTGTAGCCTCTTCTGTTGACAAAAGAACAACTACAGAAAATTTGAATAGCTTACGCGATGATAAATTACCCAGCACAAATATTTGTCTATAACAACGAATTTGTATGACTCGGCCCCTCAATTTTTTCTCTTTCAAAATACACGACCTTATGCGAACTATGATGCTTCCTGCCATGAATCTATAGGATAACGTATTTGACGTATTCAATTTTCAAAAGAGCAAGGGACAGATTAATTAAAGAGAAAAACGGTTGCAGGGTGATGTTCTCTTATTAGAGATCATTAACAAAACACTTCATCAAGTCTTGGATTTGGTTATTTAATATTTTCTGTCAGAAGATTGTATATTTAAAGTAAACACTTCTCCCTATATTCAATTATTGGCTAGAAAATTTGTCAGATTATGATAAATTGCGGAACAGATCCACTGTTTGATATCCATAATTGGTATCTGAAATAATCGTAAGATCTTCACAAAGTCTCTTGTCCTATATGAAAGTGACTACGAATTATGTAATCGTAACCAAAATTAAAAAAGATATCTGCTAATAACTGTTTTTGATGGAAAAGAGGAGGTTCTTCGAGTTGATTCCAACAAAATTTACGAAATTAATGACATTACCAAAAGTGTGGAAAAACATGAAATATCATCTAATGGCGTAAATATGAAACAATATCAAAAGTACTATAGTATACAAAACGCAATAAAGACTGAGCAACACCAACACATGTCAACACTAAAAATATAAATGAATCAAACACACATGAAATTTTGCAACAAATACATGTAGACACTTTTCAGAATAACGTTGACACCAAAAGATTAATCATTAGAAGATATGAATATGATTTCAACTTAAGTTGGGGTTTGCTTAGATAAATCCATATGACGGTTAACAAAAATCCAGTGGAGTGCTTCAAACAACTAATTCGATATTTTCCTCTTAAATTTGCCATCCTTTGGACGAAGCTACTGACGGTCAATTTGATTATAAAATTTATTTTTTTAAATTGCAAGCTTTTTAGTTAAAACATATGTCTCTCTGACAACCTTTTAAACTTATAGTAAAATAAAAATAAAAAATCACCTATAAACCGTGAAAACATTATATTGACAATATGATCATTTTGGTTATGTCCTTTTGACCTCGTTCTGTACTTATGCATCCTGCCAATATATTGTGCTGTGCTCATTTTTGTTTTGTTTGTGTTCTTGTCTTTCATCTTTTATTATGTGCCTTGTATATGTGCCATTTTGTTTTCAGTGTTCACATATTTGTTTGTTTTATAGTGATTAAGATTATAACACAATATTAATTTTGTTTACTATTTGTTGTAAATAAAAATGGAATTTGATGCGACTGTCATATAAATGAGAGGTTTAGCTAACTACAAAACCAGGTTTGATTAATCATTTTCTACTTAAGGAAATGCCTGTAGTAACTAAGGCAGGAATATGACAATTGTTATCCATTTGTTTTATTTGATTGAACTTTTGAATTTGCCATTTGATATGGGACTTTCCAATTTGAATTTTTCTTAGAGTTATTTCTATTTATTTGTATTTTCGGTATTTTTGTTGTTTTACTTCATACTCTAATGATTAAGCAGACTCCTAAGTTAATATTCATATCTTGTATTTGCAAAAATATATATAATGTGTCAGTTGCTTGTTCTTAAATGTAACATTTTTATCATTCAGCAGGTATTATGATGCCAGGACATGGAACTCCATTGGACGCTGTACGAATAGGGACATATGTGACGTCTCCACCAATCAGAGATGCAGTTGACAGACTTCATTTTCAACCCTTTCTACCGTACTATCCTCTACACACAGCTCCACCGACGCCACATCCGCCGGCTATTCATCCACTTCTTCTATACCATCATCACTATGCTACAGCATTAAACCTTGCAACATTACATGACAGTAATTTGAAAACATCTAAAAATTCTAGCATTGCTGATTTACGACTAAAAGCGAGACAACACCTTGCAACCCTTGGAATTTGAGTGATAAATATAAATCGAGTATGTATTTAACAATGAGTAAAATATGTAACTATTCAATTGATATGAAAATGGAAAATTGGAGGAATACATGAAACATATATTTACAGACTCACTGGATGCGACATGCATACAAATCAATATACATTTATATATGAACTATTGATATATATTTTAAATTGACTAACAAATATATTCCTTATATGGTCCTGTGTACCAAAACTAATACCATGGGCGTGAAATATAGATATTGCAACACATAGACAGTATGAATACAAACAATAATCAAGTGGTATGGTATCAATAATACACTGTTACTAGTATTATACGCTTTGCTTTTGAAGTGAAGAAAAGCAACTTAAATCTGTATACTGGGCAGTTGCTCGGTAAAGCAGGAGTTCTTGGTGAAAATAAATCCAGAAATGAGCCTCAGACGCATGCTATTTAAAAAATGTTGTTCTCGGATCTTTTTTTTAAAGAATATTTGAATAACCTTTCTCACACTGACTGAATAAACTACATTACAATTAATTCATAATATGTACATGGTAGATATGGGATGACCGACTAAATATGGAACTTTCAAGTATGGACACTATTCATATTACTTAGTTTATATTGTTATTGTGTATATGACAATTATGTAACGTATCTTTATGTAACCCTACTATTGCATTCCCTATTATATGGCAACCAAATATGAGGTTGATCATAATTAAATTATATTGGATGATATGTATTCACTTATCTATCATATCCTTATTTTACAGTTAAATTTAATATGACCTTGTTATTTTTTTTATTGTATTATCTTGTGTGTATTCTTTGCTGTGGACCACTATCCGGAATAAAACAGGAAGGGTAAACATCTACAGAAAGAAGAAAAAAGACTAACCCATCTGAATGTTTACGTTGCGATTTCCAAGTTAGGAATCTCTTTAGCAGTTGTATATTTTCACATTTTATTGTCTCAGAATGTGATTTTGACAATTTGGCGTATATGTACAGATATTGTATTGTTTCTATTGATAGCATTTGCTGCTTTTCAAATCTTAGGGCGATAGAGATCGCGACATGTGCTAGAGACACATTTCTATTCTTGAAGACAATATATGGTATTTAAGCAATTATATGAAATCGTATCCAAAAACTGTTCTTCAATTTTCACCAGTCATACTTTTTTGCATTTGATACCCAAAATACCGAATATTCTAACATTTTATTAACAATGGTCATTTAAAATAAAATCCTGTTACAAAACTATTTAAAAAAAACTAAGGATTTTCTTATCCCAGGAATAGCTTATGTAAGTCGTATTTGGTACAACTTGTTTTGGAATTTTGGGTCCTAAATGCTCTTCAACTTTGTACTTGTTTGGCTTTGCAACTTTTTTTGATAGAGCTTCACTGATGAGTCTGACGTAGACGAAACGCGCGTCCGGCGTCTTAAATTATAATCCTGGTACCTTTGATAACTTGATAACTATTTTAAATTTTAAATCTGTAATATTTCAGTCTTATGTGTTCTTTCTCATCGAACCCAAATAAATGGGTTCACCTACTGGTCATTTAGAGGATTTTACCAAAAAGGACTGATTTTTTTGGTAGGTGTTTTTTTTTTACTGCACTGGTTATTAAAGATAACAGACAAATTCTTCAACAAAATTCTTAAATGAAATCATATACTAGTATATACAATCTTTTAAAATTTTGTTGCAATTTGTCATTTTAAGAATTGAGCTGTATTTTATTTTTTTTTGAATTTTTATTTACTACAGCCATAGATTAGTCCTAAATATATTTTTACATTAAGGACGCCTACGATATATTGAAGAGGGTGACGGAAATTGGTAAAAAGTATAAAATATTACCTCCTATAAAAACTTTTCTAAACAAATATGATCATTGTCATATTATTCCTGTTTTAATATTAGAAATATGATCGTAATGGAAAAGTGAAACATTTAGACTGAAGCTTTATTGAATAATTATAATATTATCAACCACAATCGTCAGAGTTGTCATATACATTAATATTTCAGAAACCGTAATGTAATCTGCTTTATGAAATGAAAACTGTCCGTCTCACGATTTCACACCAAACATTAAATTTGGAAATTTCCCTTTTTATTTTGGAATCATATTCCAAATACAACCTAATATAATTCACACTTTCCAAACAGATTCCTGTCTACAAGATTAATATGTATTGGTTCAAATTGATATTTTTAAAGAAATAAATGATGAATAAACTTAATTATTATATAACCAATTTCTCATTTTTCAGGAAACAATGTCATTACAAGACAGAAGTGTGAACTAAAATGAAATCAACATCGGACACTTCAGTGTAAACGATAATAAAATCAACAATAAACACTTTATGATAATTGATCAATAATTTTTTCTGGTCATATATAAATCATGAAAACTATACGACGTGACCAATAAGATTAAAAAGTAATGCGAGGGTTAACATAATAGAGATGACAACAAAAAACGCAAGGTTACCAAAAAAAATATATCCCCAGATGTGTCATGTGCGTGGTCTCATAGACGAGTTAGGGTATCAATCGTACTAAGTCCAGACAAAAATGAGATATTTTTGTACAATACTTACAAAAGGCTTGTATGCAATGATTCTTATGAGTTGCCAACGACTTTATATTAATTTGAAACAAACATTGAAACTAAAGAGGACCATACATAGAAATGGAATATGAATTTAGAGATTCCTTTTTTTTCATTTTCAAGCTATCTGTGACTATTCACAATTATCTATACTCAATATTAGGATATCTTTTCTCTTTTTTCAATGGTTATTCTGCATACTCAACTATATGGCAACACACACGGTCGTACTATCAGTTTAAGCTTTGGTCTGTATGTTCCAGGTAGGACAGGTCAGTTCTACCAAAAGTGCGGGTTTTTTTTAATTCACAAGATCCGGATAGAAGAAACTTTGTTAGTATAAAACATCCATTAAGACAGTGGTTTGAAAATAAAGCTGTGTTGCACAATATATTCTTCATACAAAATTATTTCTTAAGGTAAAAACAACCATCGCCAGATAAGAGCGAGGCCGAAAGTTTACAAAAAGCTTGACCAAATGCGTCTGAAATAGCAGCATTCCAGCTGCTGAGCTTTTATCTTTATAAATCAGATTTTCCCCGCTTCCCCCCAATTATGGTCTACTAACTTTGAGGCTTTTACTTAATTAAAATGTGTTTGTATCAGCCTAAAGGGAACCACCAGTTGTAGGTCAATGCTTGTTGGTATATATGCAGAGGCATTATCATTGTCACAGTTTATTTCAATGGATATCATTTGGCCTAGCCCACCCAGTTAGGATCGATTGGCTGTGGAAGTTTTTTTTTAGATTATATGTTAAAGATCTATATTGTATCAGTTTGAGAAGAACCTATAAGGTTTAGTTAATGATATTATTCGCATTTGTAAGTCTTCTTTCCATGGAGAGTATTTGGCCCCACCCCTGTCAAGGTTATTGACGACTTTGAAAATGTTATAGTGCTAATACAAGATATATATAGTAACAGTAAAAGTTTGTGTTTATGTTATACTTAGTGCTTAGATATCACTTATGATAAGTCCATTTTATTTGGTGGGCAGTTTTATAAGCAATGGCATTTCTCATTTTCCACAGAAGTTATTTTGTTCAGCACCTTGATTCATGGTTCATTGACTTTAAATGTTTTGCCTAATTTAAATGTTTGCATATTGCCATATGAATTCAATATTTACAATAAACCATAAAAAAAATACAAAAAGGTGAGACATGTCAACAGTTTATTCGTTTAGTGTTTCCTTATTCTTTCTTTCTGGATTTTTTTTTTATTTTCTGGCAATCAAAGGCGTTTTTCTTCAGCTATTTGCTAATAATTTAGTGCCTGGTTGATTGTATTTGCTGTTTACAGTTACTTAACTTGAATTATATGCTATTTATTTTTGCTTTATGTTCATAACATTATTTGTGCTTTTGTGTCATTGATTTTTATTATCGGGTTATCGCACACTTTTATGTTTTCGTTTGCGTAGTGCATTATCATATATGTGAATTTATGCACATTTTTATGTAGTTGGTTGTACAAAAAAAACGATGTAGCAATATATCAAAAGTTATCAAAATTAGTAACGTCCATTTATTTTTCATAAAATTTTTTTTTTTTTTTTTTTTATGCCATTTCAAAATGGCCGCCTTGAGCAGCCATTTCAAGTATTTTTCTGAATTGGGTCCATAGTTATGACCTCAACTAAAACTCTGCAAAGTTTGATGCTTTAACCACAAGTAGAACAATTGTTTCACAAATCGACTGGACTACAATTCTGTTGTTATTCAAAGTAGGATTAAAAATACAGCCCGGGAGAATACTATAGGATGAGGACCTCTCTCAAACGGACGAAAATAAAGACGAATATTTTAATGAAAATACTCGTATAACATAACTAATCCGCCTTGAAGCAATTATTCTTCTCTTAGTTACTCCCATAGAAGTATTTCTTTTTTTATCAAATATTGGAAAAAATAACCTGAAACTTTTTTTTACTTTATGTATATTCAATTTTTACACTTTGGGACTAGAATAAGTTCTTTTCTATGGTTACCCTGGAATATAATTTACTGTTGGTATTTGTAATGCTCATTCAAGTTGGTAAACAGAACAAATTGTGAATTTCTTATCCCTAATCTGTCTCGACTTTCTCGTTTTTGTTCCAATTAATAGTTTAATATATATATATATATTTCAAGAAATACATTGAACAAAAATTTAGAGATGTTTGTTTCTCAGACATATATAGTCTTCATGGTCTCTAGGGCTTCTATCATTTTAAATCTTGATTTAAAATATATTACACCAGTGCCACAATCTCAAAAGCAATTTGGGAATAATTCAAATCTAATGTAAAAAGTAAAAGATAAATTTCAAACTATTAAAACTTTTTCCCATCATTAACGAAAGACATAAAATCGTAACAATAAACGACGATGCTGTCTTCATTAAATTAGTCAGTTCTTTTATCCAATTAAATAATGGGTCTTCGGGAAGAAGCTACGCAAAAAGCGCCATCTGAAGGTGTCAAATCACATTTCAGACTAAAAAGATTAAAATATGTAATTGGTCAATTACACCTAATAACAAACTATAATGTATCATTCCAACATTAATTTAGCTCTTGATTGTTTCTTTTCTCACCCTTTTTCTTCTTACGAAATAGAAAAATGTGTCAATT